>NC_089580.1:91439952-92039952 GCF_019320115.1 Miscanthus floridulus | reverse complement strand
CAGCAAAACACGAACACCAAGTGCCTCTAGATGCAAACACTCAAGCAATGCACTTGGATTCTCTCCCAATCTCACAAAGATAATGAATCAATGATGGAGATGAGTGGGAGGGCTTTGGCTAAGCTCACAAGGTTGCTATGTTAATGTAAAATGGCCAAGAGAGTGAGCTTGAGCTGACTATGGGTCTTAAATAGAAGCCCCCACGAAATAGAGCCATTATACCCCTTCACTAGGCACAACTCGGGGTGACCGGACGCTCTGGTCGGATTGACCGGACACTGGCCCTCAGCGTCTAGTCACGTGATACACACCACATGTCCCCTCTTTTTGAATATTGTTCACCTGATCTCAATGGTCAACCATCGACTAGACGCTACAGCATAAGTGATTGGACGCTGAGCCTCCAGCGTCCGGTCATTTCTAGTAAGGTTCTAGAAACAAATTTCCATGACCACACGCATCCGGTCATGCTTGACCAGACACAGCTAGCGTCTGGTTAATCACCTACAACACTATGTGTTGCCACATCAGTAGGACCGGACGCAGCCTTCCAGCGTCTGGTCAATTTGTGACCCAGCGTCCGGTCAGAGACCGACGCTGCACGCCCTCAGCTGCCACTGACCGGACACACCGGTCCAACTAAGACTAGCGTCCGGTCACTTACAGTGACCTCTATCTTTTCTGTCTAGGGCACCGGTGGCACTGTCGGACTATCCGCACTCTATGGGAGGACACTCCACTGGTGAAGTTCCTAACCCTTGCTCAAATGTGCCAACCACCAAGTGTATCACCTTGTGCACATGTGTTAGCATATTTTCACAAACATTTTCAAGGGTGTTAGCACTCCACTAGATCCTAAATGCATATGCAATGAGTTAGAGCATCTAGTGGCACTTTGATAACTGCATTTCGATATGAGTTTCACCCCTCTTAATAGTACGGCTATCAAACCTAAATGTGATCACACTCTCTAAGTGTCTTGATCACCAAAACAAAATAGCTCCTACTATTTATACCTTTGCCTTGAGCCTTTTGTTTTTCTCCTTCTTTTTTCAAGTCCAAGCACTAGATCATCACCATCATCATGTCATGATCTTCATTTGCTTCACCACTTGGAATGTGCTACCTATCTCATGATCACTTGATAAACTAGGTTAGCACTTAGGGTTCCATCAATTCACCCAAACCAAACTAGAGCTTTCAAGTGGGCCGAGCTACTCGTGCAGTGGGCCACGCGGTGGATTTAGTTTTCCTTTTTCTAGTAAATTAATAAATGTTTATTCAATATAGTTTGAGCTGGTCTTTATAAAATTATAGTAAATTCTGTAGGTGTCCAAAAATAGTGAAACAAAATTTGTTAGGTTCATAAAAAATGCTATCTATCTTTTGGTGTAGTTAGTTTATAGTTAGTTGTGATAATGATAGATTCATAAATTCACTTTAGAAAGCTTAGTATTATTTAGCTTAATATTTGTAGGAATTTTTGTGGCAAATTGGTGATAGCTTTAGCCATGAAATTTTTATAGTAGGTTCATTAGATTATTATGTGCTCACTATAATTTTTGTAGCCCTAGAGTAGGTTGATAAATAGAATAGCTAGTACTCCTTGTTTCATCATATATAGAGTAAATCGATATTAAGAATAGGGATTCCTTCAGTTGCTAAGTTAATGCATGAAATGTTTCATACTTGTTTAGTGGGAATGATGAGTAACATAGCATCTTAGTCGATAGAGCTACTTTAGTAGCTTGACAGGTGTATTCGTATTTTAAGAGTTGTTGTTGCCGTGTTACTAAGTGTTGCATCATCATTTCTTGCATGTAGATAACGAGTTGGTAGAGTTTGTGACTGCGGACGAATAGGACTAGGAGGAGATTATTAAGGAGTATGAGGAGGAGATTCTCATACAGGAGGGAGCCCTAGAGCCATTCGCTGCTGACTCTGTTGACACACCACCTGCCCAAGGCAAGCCCCGGTGCATAACCCTTATTTTTTAATGGTTAATGAATATATATATGATGCACATTTATGTTATAGGCATTTTATGGAAACTACATGCATAGATATATCTACCTATGAGTCCTACTAATATAGGTCGAGTAGCTGCTACGCTTAGGGTATCGGTAGCATGAGTAACCTGCCGTTACTCACAATAGGGGATAATTATGATCACTCATGATAAAATGGTGAAAAGGAAAATAGAGACCAGGCAGGGATATGGTTTGGGTATTGGTGGGTGTAAGAGGTTGTGCCCTGTGGCCAACAGGGCATAGCTTGGTTACACTTTTTCCCCTGTCTGTGTTGGTTAAGGACCATCTGTTGCATCGGGTTCTAGGCAAGTCACAGACTTATTATCCCGAGCACATACTTGGGTATGGGCGTAGGGAAGACTTGTCACTCTCTTGTCGTGGGTTCTGGCTCTTTTTGACTGATTGATTGGAGATGGCGATGGTGGAGGTCTAAACACCGCACTAAGTCTGGGACTTAGGAGCGAGGCTTGGAGTCCAAGTTTGGACAGGGACCTAGACCCCATGATAGGAGAGTGATGGGTTGGTCCTGCTTGTGCCTGGGGTACAAGCGGGGCATGTGTTTTTGGGGTACCTAGCTGGGGGCATTGATTCGTGAATCCTCGGTGTTCTGATATGGCTTGTCTATAGTCTAGCACCGTAGTTAGAACTGAAAGATGAAAGGTGATGAAATGGAATTGATTGCTCAACTCTTGCTTAAAAGTAGAACATGTGCTTACATAGAATGGCTAGATAATGAATTAATCATGATTGCTAATAATAATACAAATAAGAATTTACTGGTAGTATTGCTTTCTACAAAAAGGAAACCAGCAAACCATAAAGCTTATCATATCCTTGGGAGTCGGGAAATTATTCCCACTAGTCAGATAAGTCTTGCGAGTACATTGTGTACTCATGGTTTATTTACCCCTGTTGCAGGTTCAACTTGAGGAGTTCTTGTTGTGTGAAGGATTCTTCTAGTGGGCACAAACAGATCCTTATTCATCATTGATAGATGTTTATTATCATTCCACTGTTTAATATTCGCACTCTGAATTTGGTAATGTAATAATGTATTTCTAAGAACTCTAGATGTATGAAATGGACTAAGTATTGTAACTCGTTTTCATTATTGAATCCTTGGGGGAAAATGTGGACTATTCGGACTCTCCCTTGGGGTGTGCCCAACGGAACCTGCCCGCTATAGCTTGCTTTCGGGGTGCTTAGTGTCTGGTGGAAGACAAGCGCCTCCATAAGTGTGTATTTCGGGCGGTTCTACCACAGTTGGTACCAGAGCCAATAATGAGTCTATGAGTTTCATCACTCTTTTCCAAAACTTAAAATTTGACCAACAAAAGTTTTGCGAAAAGTAGGATGTGATAAAATTATCTAAATAAGTATAAGCCCTAGCAATATGGTCTATCTTGGATAGCAGCACTGGTTTTATCTAATCAGTTTTCTGTAGGTACACTAACTTACATTGCATAAGAAATGGCTTAGCATACGGAAAGTGAGTGTGTGATATGCCAAAATTTTGCGAATACCGCTATATTCCGGCTTGAGTGAGTGTATAGGTCGATGCATGCATTCATGATAATAGAATCTTACTTAAACTAAATCCCCCCTACATTTATAAATTAGATTAGTAAATTGATAGGATAAACTAAAAGAATGATTTAATAAGTGTCTTATCATTTCTCTAATCTCTTGTTCCTGATTTGGAGGGCTGTCCTAAGTGGTTGGTTCCTATTTGCTATAGATGAACCTGAGCTTCGGTCATAGGAGCACCAGCGCCAGAGTAGGCCACGATCTTGGCGAAGGCCAAGGTGAAAGTGGCCGGGGCAATGAGCATGGCAACAAGGAGAGCCATGAGGCCCCCACTTCTAGCTCCTCCTCTGCCACCGCCGCCTCCGATGTCTCACATAGAGATGATGGCAGAAATGTTGATTGCTCACCGCGAGTCAGCCCTTGCCATGGAGCTACTGGCACAGGCTATTGGTGGCTTCACCCGTGGAGGCCACGGGGGCAATGGTGGGAATAGGGTGGCTGCAGTCCTGAGGGACCCTACTCTTATTAGGATTTCTTAAAGACGCACCCACCCACGTTCACATCGACGGCTGAGCCTCCAGATACGGAGCATTGGCTTCGTATCCTGGAGCAAAAGTTTCTGCTGCTCACCATAACTGATGAGCAGAAGGTGCGCTTTGTAGTGCAATAGTTGTTGGGGTCCATGAGTGCATGGTGGGATACGTTCAATGCCCTATAGCAGGCGGATCATTGGGTGACCTGGCAGGAGTTCACTGCGGCCTTCAGAGAGTATTATATTCCTGTTGGTGTTCTCAATAGAAAGTTGGTAGAGTTTCTAGACCTTCGACAAGGGAGTATGTCCGTGATGGACTATGTCAATAAGTTCAACCACTTGTCATAGTATGCTAGGACTCATGTTGATATAGATGAGAAGAAGAGGGATCGCTTCTAACGTGGCCTCTCTTGCAGCCTACAAAAGGAATTATATACTAGGAACTATCAGACCTTTGGGGTGATGATGAATGCTGCTATCGCCATGGAAGGCTTGCAGCGTGACTCATAGGCAGAATGGAAGCACAAGCGGGTGGGTACTAGGTCTTCTAGTCACCCTAGGCACAAAAAGCATAGGTTGTCAGGCGGATGCCCTATCAATCTTCGGGTGGGCATTCATTTTGATAGCCTCAGCAGACCTTTCTGGCACCTTCCACTCAGTATCATGCACCTACTCAGTAGGTGCAACATCAGTAGCCTCAGGGACAGCAGGTCCTACCTCATCAAGGACTAGAGAACAAGCCTGGTGCTTGTTTCA
Source organism: Miscanthus floridulus (assembly GCF_019320115.1). Classification (NCBI taxonomy): domain Eukaryota; kingdom Viridiplantae; phylum Streptophyta; class Magnoliopsida; order Poales; family Poaceae; genus Miscanthus; species Miscanthus floridulus. Next base: position 92,035,107 of record NC_089580.1, on the reverse strand, counting down.
AATGTGGCAAGGAAGGCCACTATGCCTGGGAGTGTTCACAAAACCAGCCAACCTAGTCTGCTCAGCCATCAGCTAACTCCAGGCTAATCAAGCGGATAGTTATCAAGAAGAAGGTGCTAGTCAACCAATCTAGACAGGTTAATTTCACGGAGGTTGAGGAAATATTGCAAAATGAACCGGTGATGGCTGGTATGTTCACCATTGATTCCCATCTAGCTTATGTGTTGTTTGATTCTGGTGCATCACATTCATTCATGAGCATGGGATTTGCACATCAACACAATATACCTCTTATGACTATACCTTTTGCCTATAGAATTAGTACTTTGGGTGCACAGATGTGCGTTAATACTCGGACAGACATAGTGAGCTTAGTATTAGCCACTCACACTTACTGTCTCTAGTTCATAGTGCTGCCTGGGCAAGGCATTGATGCAATTCTTGAAATGAACTGGTTGTGGGTATATGGGGCGGTCTTGGATCTGAAGCAAAGAGTTGTAGAGTTATGGCTTCCTTCTTCTAAGGATAGGATGTCTCTTCTTGTACCCTCAGATCTAGCCTTACCTGTTGCTGCCCATGCTGAAGCCTCTCCTGATCTTACCTCTATTCATGTGGTATGTGAGTTCCTGGATGTTTTTCCTGAAGATCTACCTGGGTTGCCACCAGACAGAGATGTGGAATTCTCCATTGAGTTAGAGCCTGATACTGCTCCTATCTCCCGATGCCCGTATCGCATGGCCCCAAAGGAATTGGCTAAAATGAAGAAGCAGTTGAAAGAGTTGTTGGAAAAGGGATTCATCCATCCTAGCTCTTCACCTTAGGGTTGTCCAGCCATTTTTGTGAAGAAGAAAGATGGCACTCTTTGGATGTGTGTGGATTACCGCCCCCTCAATGCGGTAACCATTAAGAAAAAGTATCATTTACCTCGTATTGATACTTTGTTCGATCAACTAGCTGGTGCCAAGGTGTTCTCCAAGATTGATCTCCGTTTAGGCTATCATCAAATCAAGATTAGACCACAAGATATATCAAAGATAGCTTTTTCTACTAGGTATGGGCTGTATGAATACCTAGTCATGTCTTTTGGTCTCACCAACGCTCCTGCATTCTTCATGTACCTAATGAATTTAGTTTTTATGCAGGAGCTGGATAAGTTTGTAGTGGTATTCATTGATGATATCCTGATATATTTCAAGAACAAGGAAGAGCATGCCCAACACCTTCGGATAGTACTGACTTGATTGAGGGGACACAAGTTGTATGCTAAATTAAATGTGAATTTTGGTTAGATCGAGTGCAGTTTTTGAGGCATGCTTTAACATCGGACGGTGTCTCTATAGACCCCAGCAAGGTGCAAGAGGTGCTAAATTGGAAGTCTCCCAAGTCAATGTACTAGATTCGTTAGTTCCTTGGTCTAGCTAGGTACTATTGGCGTTTCATTCCTACCTTCTCCAAGATAGCTGAGTCGATAACCATGCTACTCCAAAAAGAAGCCAAGTTTGATTGGAGCCCGGCCTGTGAAGAACCCTTCCAAGCTTTGAAGAACTTTCTTACCACTGCTCCTATCTTGGCCCAACCAGATATTGACAGACCTTTTGATGTATATTATGATGCCTTGAAGACGGGGTTGGGATGTGTGCTCAAGTAGGATGGGCATGTGATAGCTTATGCTTTGAGCCAACTAAAAAAGCACGAAGTGAATTACCCCACCCATGATTTAGAGCTAGCTGTTGTGGTCCACGCTCTAAAATTTTGGAGGCACTATCTATTGGAAAACAAAGCACACATCTTTATAGATCACAAGAGTCTCAAGTATATTTTTACTCAATCTGAGTTAAATATGAGGCAAAGGAGGTGGTTAGAATTGATCAAGGATTATAACTTGGAGGTACATTATCAGCCCAGAAAGGCCAATGTGGTAGCTGGTGCTTTAAGCCGAAAGTCATATCAGGTTGAAGAAACACCTTTGTCTCTCAACCATGCTAAGGTGCTGGCTCATATTGCCTTAGTCTCAGAATTACTTGAGCAGATTGTTATGGAGCAAAGGCAAGATACTTTAGAAATTCCTCGCATCAAGAAACTAATTGCCAAAGGGCATGGTCCTTAGTTTAGTATTAATGAGCAAGGTGTAGTGAGATACAAGGATAGATTGGTGGTTCCATCAAATGAGGAGCTAAGAAGGAAGATTTTGAATGAAGCTCACCATTCCAAGTTGTCTATCCATCCTAGCAGCAACAAGATGTACCATGATTTGCGCCATTTGTATTGGTGGTCCAACATGAAGCAGGACATCACCAAGTACGTCATGGAGTTTGACACAAGGGGAGAGTTAAAGCAGATCATATGCATACCCCAGGATATTTGTAGCCCTTGCCAATTCCTGTTTGGAAATGGGAAGATATCTCCATGGACTTTGTGGTGGGTTTGCCCCACACATCCAAGGGCTATGGTTCTATTTCTGTCATTGTGGACTGTCTCACTAAGTCTGCTCATTTTATCCCTGTGGACACCAGATATGCAGCTAGGAAGTATGCCCAGATATATTTTGATCGGATTGTGACCTTGCACGGAGTTCCCCTTACTATCATCTCTAATAGAGGGTTAGTTTTTGTTTCTCATTTCTAGGACCAACTGCAGCAATGTCTTGGTACTCATGTCCTTAGAAGCTTAGCTTATCATCCACAAACTGATGGCCAAACAGAAAGGGTAAACTAGGTACTCGAGGACATGTTGAGAGCTTGTGCCATTTCTTTTCCTAAGAAGTGGGACGAATGCCTAAAGTTAGCTAATTTTTCTTACAACAATAGCTATCAAGAAAGCATTCGTATGGCACCATTTGAAGCTTTGTATGGAAAGAAGTGTAGGACACCACTTAACTAGGTTGATGTGGGAGACCATGGACATTTTGGGCCCAATTTCATCAAAGAAGCTCAAGAGCAAGTCAGCATTATTCAGAGTCACTTGATGGCAACTCAGAGTCACTTAACTAGGTTGATGCTAAATTAAATGTGAATTTTGGTTAGATCGAGTGCAGTTTTTGAGGCATGCTTTAACATCGGACGGTGTCTCTATAGACCCCAGCAAGGTGCAAGAGGTGCTAAATTGGAAGTCTCCCAAGTCAATGTACTAGATTCGTTAGTTCCTTGGTCTAGCTAGGTACTATTGGCGTTTCATTCCTACCTTCTCCAAGATAGCTGAGTCGATAACCATGCTACTCCAAAAAGAAGCCAAGTTTGATTGGAGCCCAGCCTGTGAAGAACCCTTCCAAGCTTTGAAGAACTTTCTTACCACTGCTCCTATCTTGGCCCAACCAGATATTGACAGACCTTTTGATGTATATTATGATGCCTTGAAGACGGGGTTGGGATGTGTGCTCAAGTAGGATGGGCGTGTGATAGCTTATGCTTTGAGCCAACTAAAAAAGCACGAAGTGAATTACCCCACCCATGATTTAGAGCTAGCTGTTGTGGTCCACGCTCTAAAATTTTGGAGGCACTATCTATTGGAAAACAAAGCACACATCTTTATAGATCACAAGAGTCTCAAGTATATTTTTACTCAATCTGAGTTAAATATGAGGCAAAGGAGGTGGTTAGAATTGATCAAGGATTATAACTTGGAGGTACATTATCAGCCCAGAAAGGCCAATGTGGTAGCTGGTGCTTTAAGCCGAAAGTCATATCAGGTTGAAGAAACACCTTTGTCTCTCAACCATGCTAAGGTGCTGGCTCATATTGCCTTAGTCTCAGAATTACTTGAGCAGATTGTTATGGAGCAAAGGCAAGATACTTTAGAAATTCCTCACATCAAGAAACTAATTGCCGAAGGGCATGGTCCTTAGTTTAGTATTAATGAGCAAGGTGTAGTGAGATACAAGGATAGATTGGTGGTTCCATCAAATGAGGAGCTAAGAAGGAAGATTTTGAATGAAGCTCACCATTCCAAGTTGTCTATCCATCCTAGCAGCAACAAGATGTACCATGATTTGCGCCATTTGTATTGGTGGTCCAACATGAAGCAGGACATCACCAAGTACGTCATGGAGTTTGACACAAGGGGAGAGTTAAAGCAGATCATATGCATACCCCAGGATATTTGTAGCCCTTGCCAATTCCTGTTTGGAAATGGGAAGATATCTCCATGGACTTTGTGGTGGGTTTGCCCCACACATCCAAGGGCTATGGTTCTATTTCTGTCATTGTGGACCGTCTCACTAAGTCTGCTCATTTTATCCCTGTGGACACCAGATATGCAGCTAGGAAGTATGCCCAGATATATTTTGATCGGATTGTGACCTTGCACGGAGTTCCCCTTACTATCATCTCTAATAGAGGGTTAGTTTTTGTTTCTCATTTCTAGGACCAACTGCAGCAATGTCTTGGTACTCATGTCCTTAGAAGCTTAGCTTATCATCCACAAACTGATGGCCAAACAGAAAGGGTAAACTAGGTACTCGAGGACATGTTGAGAGCTTGTGCCATTTCTTTTCCTAAGAAGTGGGACGAATGCCTAAAGTTAGCTGATTTTTCTTACAACAATAGCTATCAAGAAAGCATTCGTATGGCACCATTTGAAGCTTTGTATGGAAAGAAGTGTAGGACACCACTTAACTAGGTTGATGTGGGAGACCATGGACATTTTGGGCCCAATTTCATCAAAGAAGCTCAAGAGCAAGTCAGCATTATTCAGAGTCACTTGATGGCAACTCAGAGCCAATAGAAAGTGTATGCGGACAAGTGAAGAAGGCCTTTGTAGTTTGTAGTTGGAGATTATGTGTACCTCAAGGTGTCTCCTATGAGAGGGGTGCATCAGTTTGGTGTCCGTGGCAAGCTAGCCCCTCGATATGTGGGTCCTTACAAGATTTTGGAGCTGTGTGGCCTAGTTGCTTATCGTCTCTAGCTTCCTGATATTTTATCAGCGATACATGATGTGTTTCACATATCGCAGTTAAAGAAATGTTTGTGGGTCCCTGATGAAGCTATGGAAATTGAAGGAATTCTCCTCTAGCTTGATTTGACTTATATTGAGCACCCTGTTAAAATCCTAGACGAAAAGGAAAGAGTGACAAGGAACAATGTGGTGAAGTTCAACAAGGTGTAGTGGCAAAACCACTCAGAGGATTAAGCCATGTGAGAACAAGAGAGCTATATATTGAAGCATTACCCCCACCTTCTCTTTGGTTTAGATAGGTAGTTGTTTACGTTGAAATATAATTCCTATCTCTTTTCCCACACTAGACACATGAAATCTCAGGTCGAGGTTTTATTTTAGGGGGGTAGATTCGTAACACCCTTGGTGTTACACTATAAATCTTTTGCTAAAACACTACATGGGCATCATGTTTATGTGATAGTGTATGCAATATAGTGTGTAAATCAAATTTTGTTAATCGAAACTTTCATTAGAAACGCGAAACAAAAGATACATTCAATGTCACGTTATATCACTTAGGGTTTTAAATGAATTTTTATTGAACGAAAACACTATAGAACGCATATATGGAACTTTAATAGGGTTTGTAGTACAAGCTTCATAGGTGGTGGTGAAATACTTGTGGTCGAGAGTGGGATTCACTAGCTAGCTTACTTAATAGCTTAGAAATCGAATTCGACACGAAACCGATCAAGACGTAGTCAAATATCTTAAGTTAGAAAATGGTTTCACGAGGCTAAGTTTGGGAATATTTGTAGGAGAATTGGGTTTTGGAGTGATGGGGTATTAGGGTTTGTTTTAGTAGCTTAACATGCCCTCTTGGGTATAGAATAGGTGGTTTAGCAATGGGATCATTGAGTTGGATTTTTGGGACACTTTAAAAAGCATGCAAGGCACATTCCCGGCCAGCTTCAGCGTCTGGACGTGGTCACCATGCCTTGGTTTGGCTCGGTGCTGTAGCACTGGCTTGCCCAAGCGCGCACATATGCACCACCGTTGCTGCGCCCTGGCACGTGACTCACGCACACACACGCACACCACGCCTGGTAGGCTTGGCCGCTCTACCACTGCCGTCGCGTCCGCCTGAGCCGCTCTGCCGCCTCGTGCTCACCTGCATAGGACCGTGCGCACATGGCCACACTTGGCCTACTGTGGCTGGCACATGGTCCTACCCACACTGTTGCCTTCCCGCACATGGGCTTGCCCCACCTGACCATTGCCATCACATCTACGCTCGGTGCGATGCTATGCTGCTGCCTCTCCTAGACTGGCGCCAGCCACTGCGGTGCACAAGGCTAAGTGTGGTCGGCTTGTGATTTATGGCCATGCGGCCAACCATTCTTGATTATGTTTTGTTGTCCTCCATCGCCCTGTAACACATGCATGCTTGTGCTACGAGTTGACAGCCGCGTCTCACCATGGCAGTGATGAGCCAAGCCATGTCGGCTCTTCCCCTGTTCCTCTGTTGCCATGGTCGCCAGACCTGTGCCTTCAATTTAGCTTGGTGGAGTCACCTCGGTCCAATTAACCCTATCCATGGCTTTGAGGTGTAGTCAGCTAGCCACCCGACCCCATCATGCAGTGATCCTTGCTGTGCCATGCTCCAATTTGGAGCTTTCATCCCGCCGGGTCGTTAAGACCATCTCGACATGCGTCGACGGCAAGGCCCCCACTCCAGAGTTGCTCATGTTTGTTCCGTTGCACCGCTAGCTTCGCCTCCACCTACTAATCACCCAACGCACCCTTGCTAGGTTGCTATCACCTCCTAACCACCCCTAACATGGTCTTGCCACTGCGGTGCACCATCGCACCATCCATGCGCACGCGGCCAGCTTGGCTCGGGCCACCTCCGACCGAACTACCACCTCGACTAGGTCCGTGGTGAGTGCCTAGAGCTCACCCGCTACCCTATTTACTCTGGCATTGTTGTAACTCATCGGAACGCCATCGCTTTGTTGAGGAGCTCTACCACTGTGGTCCAGCTTTACCGCGGCGTCCCGGCGCACATTTTCATCACCCAGCGTCTCGGGTGCCCGGCAGGGGCCATCGGTGACACTGACCACTGCACCGGCGTGCGCAACTATAACACCTCTGGTGTTATGAGCTTGCTTACCACTGAGATTTAGACCTAAGAGGATTTATCGAAATGATTTTCTTGGATTTTTTATTTAAAACAAACTTGAAGCGATAAGTGAATCATGTGCGACTCAGTTTTGTGGACTCGAATAAACGCCCAAGTTAAATTACTTAGTGCGTAAAGATATTTAGGAATGTTGAACGACAATTCTAGCCAATAGATAACGAACGGTTTGTTCTATTAGATTAAGCATGAAAAATCAACTTTTGTAAATAAAATAAAATCCATTAATAAATAGAACTATATATATATATAGCTTTTGAATCTAATTTAAATTCAGGCTTTGTTGAAAATCTCCTTATGCCTAGATGTTGCTAATTGTCTAAATTAGTAAACCGATAGAAATATCTCTGTCGCAGAACCGACCAATTTATAAGAATACAAGTACAATGGCAATCCGCAAGCAGTTGCACTGTCATACTTGAATCCATATAAACCCGGTAGTCCGTCGAGTACCACGACGGGTCTCGATAAACGATTTACAACAACCAAGATCGTACAGGATTCAACATACATGCCACATATTACATAAAGTTCACAGATACTTTTCATCATCAGAGTACGAATAGAAAGTTATTACAAACCGAGTTTGATAATTAAAGCGGAAGCAAATAAGTTTGAAGATAAGTTTCCAACGTAGTTTGATACAGTGCCAAACCAGATCACGGTCCACAAAAGCAAAGATAGGAATTACTAGGGAAGCCTGCCCAAGGCTTACTCCTCATCCACAGCGGGATAGAAGCAACTCTTGCAATAACCATGATACACAGTGCCATCTGCAACAATGGGAAAATAAACCCTGAGTACGAGAAGGTACTCAGCTAGACTTACCCGTCATGAACCAGAAATAAAACGACTCCAAGGATTATGCAAGGCTGTATAAGTGGACGTAACTTGACAACATTTTGCGAAAAAGGCAATTAACCGTTGTACAGTTGTGATTCTTTTATCAAGTTAATTATAACTATCCATTTCTAGGTTAGCAACTATCCTATGCCAAACATGTGGTATATTATTTAGAATCATACAATAGTAACCATAGCAGGTATTGTAATTCCATATTCATTTGAACCATCACGTTTCATAATATAGTTACTACGATGTTGGGACTAGCCAAGTTTCTCACTATCTGGGAGAGACGGCGATTCGAATCGATTTCAACCAGCTGGGAATTTATTCCTAACACAAACCCAGATCTATCAGCCACGATAGTCTTAGGTCACCTTTGGTACAACTCAGGTACACATTTCGCGGGTCCGTACTGCGCCGTAAAATCTGGAACACCAGATGCCAGGATGCTCAGGCCAAGCCTGCCCTTGGGCTCAGTCTGATCGTTCCCCGGAAGGAGCGCACAACAAAACGGGTCCCGGCCTGAGTTGAATTACTCGGCTTCGCGGTCGGAACGAGTTATCCGGCCAGCTAAGTGAGAGGCATGCGTTCAATCTTGTCAGAAGCGCCAACAACGGTACGGTCCTTAATCGACACAGACGGGGATAAGTCCACACCCAAGACCTCCATGCCTTGTTGCTTCCCTATCGACCTCCCGTCCGGTCTCAATTTACTTTTACCACATGGTTCTGTTCCACGATAGCAGATATAGCCAACCGTGCTCCGGTATCCACCTATATCTCGCAGGTGACAGAACATCACCCGACTTCTACCGGTCTAAGCATGGCTAAGCATATATTCGCTCCTGGACCTATACCGGTTAAAGGGTTAATATCTGGACAAGGAATGTACATGCATCAAGTGGTTTCATTCAACTCTTATAACCTAATGCATCAATCATAAATACGTAAGTAAACATTTATAAAATACTGGGAGACTTATAATGCTCCGGGGCTTGCCTCGCAGAAAGGAAGTAGGACGATGGTCAGGGCACTCCGGAAGCTCTTCAGGGTTCTGCTCCACGCCTTCGGGAGCTGTGGCTTGCGGATCCTCCTGTGGGTTCCCTTCCTCTGCTTCTTCGAATTCCAGTAATGTGATCGCTTCCTCCGATCCTAGATGCATGAGTATGGTATGAGTATTACGAATGCATAATGTTAACATGTGCATCTCGTTGTTTGAGTAGGTGCATATCTCTTCTCGCTTACTACTTAACTACTTCTACAATGCATCGACTATGCCCTAACCAGTATCTACTTGTTTCACTCATAACTAGAGTTCTACAAATCCGAAGACAGTGATCTTGGACTTTCTGGAAAGCTTAACAATTTCTCTACAACTTGGTTATTAACCATTTTTACAGTACACATCAGTTTCAATATGTAACTCATCACACTCTAGAATCAGTCCGGAAATGTGTTAACATGCAATATAAAGTAAGAATATTTCCACATCAGGTAATCATTCAAAATTTGACAACATATAACCTACCAACCGTGTAAGCATACCAAATACAGTTAAGATGATATAATGGCAAAGCCCAAACTATTTATTAAATTGCCTTTATTATTTTATTTAGATATCTAGGTTAAATAATAAATATATATCAGATGTGCTGAATAAATTCTCAAAAATTTACAGAGCCTTAATAATGCTATCAAAGGACTACTACAAAAATTTCATGTCATTTTGCTAAGTAGAACATCCTATACAAAAATGATAAGGAAGCAAGGCTTGAAATAGCATAAATGGAAAATCCTATTGAAAGTGTCAAGCAACAGATTTCTTATTTTTTTCAACATCCATATGGTACTAATATCACCTCCAATAAATTTCATGAATTTTGGACTTATAATTAATTTATAAAAATTCATGCAAGGATTAACTATTTATAAAAGAAAAATCTATAACTATAGATCTACACATGCACTAGTTCTCAAATTTTTATCCAAGCTCAGGTATGACAAGAACAGCCTACCACAAAAATTTCATAATTTTTGGAGCACAGGAACTCTAGATATAAAATAAACAAATTTGAATGCATTCAAAAGCACATTTGAAAACCCTATTTAAATTTCTAGAAATTTCTACTGTTGAAGCCAAGAACACATTTTTACTAAATACTACACTTCCTAAGCAACACCATCATATTTATTTCACCATTTTAGGAGCTACCAAACTTAAGATACAAAAATAACAAAACAAATCAAAAACTGGATTCAAAATGAGTTAGCCTACACTACTGCTGTCGCTGACAGGTGGGACCCGCTGGTCAGGGGACCCCACGCGTCAGTGACACGGAACAGGGCAGCGGCGCTGCGCGGTGTTGGTGCGGCCAGAGCTCGCCGACGGCGAGGTTGCCGGCGGTGACATCATCACTACGCGATCTACTTGACCTCGCGCATCTATTGAGCCACTTGGCCGGCCCTATTGTCGACGGTAAGGACGACGGCGGCGGCAATGGCAGAGCGGCGAGGCAGGATGACGGCGAGACATCGGTGAAAGCTACGGTGACGCAAACACAAGCTCGGACGAGCATCTACGAGCTATGGTTGGCCTATTGCGCGCTCAAACGTGGCATGGGGTGGTCTGGTTAGGGGGGGCCACGGCGACGGAGGGTGGCGGAGGAGCTCCGGCGAGGCGTGCGCGGGGTTAGAGCTCACCGGGCTTGAACAGCGAGCACTGGAGGACGCGGTAGGATGCTGGGGTGGCGGTGGAGCTATCGCGGTGGTGCTTGAGTGGCCAGGCGCGAGCTAGCGCGGTTATGGCGACGGCGGAGCTGCGAGAGCTCGGCGGCTGCGCTTGCGGAAGCTGCGGACTGCGAAGGAGGAGCGGAAAATGAAACTGAGGGCGCGGGGCGTTGCAGGCGGGTGCTGGCGTGAAGAAGGCGCGCTTCGGCCTGGCTTGGCCGTGCTGGGCAGAGCGCCGGCGACGCGCGGCCATGCTTCGCGCCACGCGGCGACCACGGCCTGAACCGGTCGGCCACTGAACGCAGCGATTCAGTCGCCATTGACCCGATAGGAGCAGCCTGACAGCGGGTTTTCGTGATGATTTATCTTTCAATCCGTGACGAATTAGCGCTAGGTTACTAAACCAACTTTGTAGACCTAAGTACCAGTTACAAATGTTGTTCAATGCACTTGTTCTAAATCGCAACCGAAACCGAGAAAAATCGATCCAAAGTCGGGCTGACAGCACTGTCAGAGTATGACTTAGAACAAAAATGGCTAAGTGTTGAAAACAGTGATTCGATGATTTTTGAAATCCAAATTCAAGCATGTTAGGATCTAAATCAGTCAAAGGCCCAAAAATCAAAGTTGTTCCTTATGTTAAACACTACAACTTTGCTTTAGTGAACTCCTCCATGCAAGGTCTCTAACACCTAGTTCAACTTTAGTCCAACATGTCACTTTGAAATCATGATACACATTCAAACCATGGCTAAATGACCAAACTAGCCCTAGCACTAAATACCAAAGTTGTTCCTAATGATATCCTAAGCATGTTAAAACAATTTGCAAGGTCATTAAAGCATTTCATGTAGTAGTCACTCATATAGCTATTCAGGTCAACACATGAAATAACACTTAAATGCTTGATCAAGAAATATGGCCTTCATGAACAAGGTTCCCTTTGTTAACCTAAGTATAGCTAAGGTGTTTTAGTGACTAGCATTACCCACTTGCATTCATTTGTACAAGATCATATACATATGTTCCAAGAAACATGAAATAACAAGCAATGTTTCATATGTTTCGATCAAATGTTTCAATTGTAAATGATGATTTATGGATGCTTGATGCTCATGCTCATGTTATGCAAGTCAAGTTATGCAAGGCTAACACCCGAGGTGTTACAGCCCCTCCCCCTTACAAAAATCTCGTCCCGAGATTTGCAAGACCTACCATTCTTGGAAAAAGGCGGGATGAACTTCTTGCAGATAATCTTCTCTTTCCCATGTAGCATCTTGTTCACTATGATTGTTCCACACCACCTTATAAAACTTAATGATCTTACTCCTTGTTACTCTATCCATCACTTCTAATACTCGAATTGGCTTTTCTTCATAAGTCAAATCCGATTGAAGTTGCACGTTGGTGGGTGCAATAGCTTCTTCCGGTACTCGAAGACATTTCTTTAGCTGAGAAACATGGAACACATCAAAGATTGCACTCATCTCTGGTGGTAGTTGTAGCTTATATGCCACATTTCCTTTTCGTTCCAAAATTTTGTATGGCCCTACATATCTTGGTGAAAGCTTCTTTTTCATCCCAAATCTCTTCACACCTTTCATGGGTGATACTCTCAAGTACACATAGTCACCTACTTCAAAAGTTAGTGGTCTTCTTCTTCTATCGGCATAGCTCTTCTGTCGTGATTGAGCTGCCCTCATGTGTTGTTGGATAATACGTACTTGTTCTTCGGCTTCATTGATAAAATCAATACCAAAATATCTCCTTTCACCGGGCTCAATCCAATTCAATGGAGTTCTACACTTCCTGCCATACAAGGCTTCAAATGGAGCCATTTTGATACTCGCTTGATAACTATTGTTATAGGAGAATTCAGCTAAAGGTAACCATTTCTCCCATGACCCTTTTGAAGATATAACACAAGCTCTAAGTAAATCTTCTAGGATTTGGTTTACTCTCTCTGTCTGTCCTGAAGTTTGTGGATGATAAGCTGAACTCCTAATTAGCTTGGTTCCCAAAGCTTGGTGTAAGTGTTCCCAGAAACGAGCTATGAACTGCGGTCCTCTATCCGAGATTATGGTCCGGGGTACTCCATGCAACTTCACGATCTGGGATACATATATCTCCGCGTATTTCCCAACTATATACCTCGTGTTCACGGGTATGAAGTGCGCTGACTTGGTAAGACGATCGATAATGACCCAGATTGAATCATGACCTTGTGGCGTTGTTGGAAGGCCTGTAATAAAGTCCATACTAATCTCTTCCCATTTCCATCCTGGAATAGGCAGTGGCTGAAGTAATCCAGCGGTTTTCATATGGACGGCTTTCACTCTACTGCAGTTATCACACCTTGCAACATAGGCTGCGATCTCTTTCTTCATCTTAGTCCACCAAAAATGGGTTTTCAAGTCTTGATACATCTTACTACTACCCGGGTGGATAGACAATTTGGAGGAGTGAGCTTCTTCTAAAATTTGATTCCTTAGCTCTCGGTCTTTCGGCACCACTAGCCGGTCCTCAAACCATAATACACCTCTTTCGTCCAATCTAAAGTGTTTTGTTTCTTGCTCTTGCATTTTTCTCTTGATGTGACTTATTCCTACATCTGTCTGCTGTAGCTCTATGATTTGGCCCTCAAGCGAACAACTGATTGTGATATTGTGGAGTACGGTAGGATGTAGCAAGTTGAATCCATCTTCCAATAGTGCTTCCATAGTGTTGCAATGGGACTTCCGACTAAGTGCATCAGCTACTACATTTGCTTTACCCGGATGGTAATGCACTTCCAAATTGTAATCCTTAATCAATTCCAACCATCTACGTTGTCTCATGTTCAGTTTTGGCTGGGTAAAGATATACTTGAGGCTTTTGTGGTCAGTATAGATATGACATACATTGCCCAACAAGCAATGTCTCCATATCTTTAGTGCATGGACAATGGCTGCAAGTTCCAAATCATGTGTAGGGTAGTTGACTTCATGTTTTCTCAGTTGCTGAGAGGCATATGCAATTACTCTCCCTTCTTGCATAAGTACACATCCCAAGCCTATTCCTGATGCATCACAAAATACATCAAAAGGCTTCTCAATGTCTGGTTGTGCTAGCACTGGTGCTGTAGTCAACAAAGTTCTGAGGGTGTGAAAAGCTGTTTCACATTCTGGTGTCCACTTGTATTTCTCATCTTTCTAAAGTAGTCTGGTCATAGGCTTAGCTATCTTTGAGAAGTCTGGAATAAACCGACGATAGTATCCTGCTAACCCTAGGAAACTCCGAACTTCATGCACCGAAGTTGGGGCTTTCCAATCCATGACCTCTTGCACTTTTGATGGGTCTACTGAGATTCCATCTCTGGATAAAATGTGACCTAAGAAAGGCACTTTGCTCATCCAAAATTCACATTTGCTAAACTTGGCATATAGCTTATGTTCCCTCAGTCTGGATAGGACAATCCTCAGATGCTCTTCCTGATCTTCCTCATTTTCTGAATAAATCAATGTCATTGATAAACACAACCACGAACTTATCAAGTTCGGGCATGAATACCGAGTTCATTAGGTACATGAAATAGGCTGGAGCATTTGTTAGTCCAAAAGACATAACCAAATACTCGTATAAGCCGTACCTGGTAGAGAAAGCGGTCTTAGGTATATCCTCCGGTTTGATCTTTATCTGATGGTAACCTGACCTCAAGTCAATTTTGGAGAATACCTTTGCCTTTGCTAGCTGATCGAACAAGATGTCGATGCGGGGTAACGGATATTTGTTCTTGATGGTCACAGCATTGAGTGGTCTGTAATCTACACACATCCTTAGTGACTTATCCTTCTTTTTCACAAACAATGCTGGACATCCCCACGGAGATGAGCTAGGTTGGATAAGACCCTTGTCCAATAGATCTTGCAACTGAACCTTGAGTTCTGCTAACTCATTGGGTGGCATTCTATAGGGCCTTCTGGATATGGGTGCGGTACCTGGCACTAATTCGATCTTAAATTCCACATCCCTATCCGGTGGTAGACCTGGTAATTCCTCTGGAAATACATCCAGAAACTCACAAACCACTGGGATATCACATATTGTGGTGGCTTGGATAGCACAGGCTAAATGTTGGGGTTCGAAATCGCGGGAGAGTGGAACTAGAAAAGCATTCCCTCCCGTGGGTTCTCTCAACATGATAGTACGGGTGCTGGTGTCAATAAGAGCACCATGATACTTCATCCAATTCATGCCTAAGATTACACTTATCGACAATCCCGGCAATATTATCAAATCTGTGGTGTACTCCCGCCCTTGTATCAAGATGAGTACATTTTTGACTATCTTTTTGGTAGTAACAGTACCCCCTGCTGAACTTATGTTAAAACCCCCTTTACTTACTTCAATTATTTCTTGATCATGTCTAGATGCAAATGCTTGACTCATAAATGAATGAGAAGCTCCCGAATCAAATAAAACAACAGCGGGATGCTTGTTGACAAGAAACATACCAGCCGTGACAACTTCTCCGGCGGGCACTTCCTCCACAGCGGTATAATGTACTTGTCCCTGACGTGCCCTGGCATTCACCTGCCTTTGATTGTTCTGATTTGGGTTGCCATTCCTCTTGGGGTGGGGGCACTCCTTGGACCAATGACCCAGTTGGTTGCAGTTGAAACAAGGTTGATTACTTTTGAATCCGGTGGAGCTATCCTGATTACCATTCCCTTTTGGTAAGGCAATAGTGAACGCCTTACGAAACGGTTTCTGTGGCCTGTTATTCTGAGCTTTCGGTGGTGGAGGCCTGAACTTGGATGCAGGTGGATGAAATGGTGGCCTAGCTGCGATAGGCACTTTTGACTGAAAAGATCCGGATGCACTAGCCTCATATGCCCTCTTGCGACCCTTAGCAACTGCATGCAGGTTGTTGTGGTTTTCTTGGGTCAAGGCATCACTAATAAACTCATTGTATATGGCGCATTGAGAATTTGCCATAGTCTTCATTAATTTGGTACCCAAACCTCGCTTGAAACTCTCAATCTTTTTCTCTTCAGTATCCACAAAACTTGGAGCATATCTTGACAAGTTGTTGAATGCGTGCATATATTCTGTGAGTGACTTGGTTCCCTGAGTGAGCCTCATAAATTCGGCTGCTTTCATGCGCATCAGGCCCGGGGGAATATGGTGTCCCCTAAAAGCCAGCTTGAATTGATCCCAGGTCACTCTCGCATTAGTAGGCAGAGACGACAGAAAGTGCGTCCACCAGATTCCTACTGGTCCTTGCAGCTGATGAGAAGCATATTCAGCTTTGAGGTGCTCGGTGACCCTTAGCAGACGAAATTTCTGCTCGATGGTATTCAGCCACTCATCGGCCTGCAGTGGTTCCTCAGCCACCTTGAAGATCGGAGGCTTCGTGTCCAGAAACTCCTTGAATGTACTGTGCTGATTTGGCTCGGCCCCTGGTTGCTGTGGGTGGCCACGAGCAGTGTTTTGCGCGATGAGGCGCAAAGCTTCTTCCATTGTCCTCTGGCTACCCAGGAACTGGGTAAAGAATTCCTGAGCAGATGGTGGCGGTGGGGGTGGCAAGTCATCATGGTTGCCATCCTGGCTGCTGCTAGCTCCTGCACGGGTGCGCATCATCTGCGAAGTTGCAACAATAAGCGATTATGGGTCGATGCCAAGAGATTGCAGACGAATTAGGTACTCATGCCAAACTGAAATTACTGGAGAAAAATTCTCGAAAGCACAATAAAAATAGAGGCATAATAATTCATTCTCGCAACATGACATCGCCAATTTGACCACTTATCGTGCTCATAACGCATGCAATTTAAAGCGTGATGACCGACAAGGAACTGGAATTGCATTAACGTTTACCCAAACGTGCAATTTAACATTACATGATAGTCTGGTTACTAATGCCAAATTCCAACTACAGGTTCATTACATAAATAAAGGTGATACATTAGTCTTCCCACTACACGCTAAGCGATCTAATCCTCATCATGATCACTATCGAGGTCAGACGCAGAATCATCTCCTTCCCCAGGTTCTATTTCTTCTTCAGGTGCCACTTCTTCTTCTTCCTCGTACCCCTCTAGACCCATTTTTGCGGCTCCAGGTGGTACATAAGGGTGGAGCTGATTGTGCAGTAGGTGAACTTCTTCATGCAGATTATCATTGTATCCCTCCGCATTGGCCAGCTGCTGTTCCAGCTCAAACTGTCGAGCTCTCAGGACATCTTCCCTGGACCAAGCTGCATTTCGCTGGTGAGTTAACCGAGTCATTTCTTCAGTGAGCCTCTCTATCTCGGCGTCGTGCTCCCTCTGAAGCTGACGTCGGTCTTCGCGGGCATGACCAAGAGCACCAGACACACGTCTGAGGCTACCTTCAACTCCCTCTAACACTCTCATCACTGCGAACATGGCGCTCATGGCAGGGTTATCGCTGTTCTGCCTTTCTGCTGCACCAATCTCCAAAGGTCTTCCTCTTGCCTGCTGCCATGAGTCAGTGGAGGGATTACCTCTTGGAAAGACTCCAACCATAGCGGCTGCCAGCTCCTGAGGAAAACGATCCATGATATCCCTCAGGATCCCAAAGGCTGCCCTGCCAGCTGCTTCTTCAGCAGTCCTGCCAGTCGACTCATAACACCAACCTGTCCACTCAGACTCGTCACCTCGGGGACGGACAATGGCCTCCACAGTAACTAAGAGACCTTCTCCTAACTGCTCATTTGCCCAAAAGTAGCGGGGTTCCATTCCATCGGGATAACCTACATAGCTGAGCACTCTCCACAAGAGGGTAGGCATCCCAAACTCTCCAAGGAACGTGTGACGTTGATGGGTACATGGAGCAAGCTGACGGCTAGGAGCTCTGCCTCTGATGGACTTGCGAGCAGTCTGCTTGGTGCGTGCCATCTGCACCATCAACATGTACCCTTTTGTGAGACAATGCCATAATGGATAAGAGTTACATAACCGAGTAAGAATTTTATAAGGGGGGGAACAAATGTGATTATGTGAATGGTGTTTAACATGATGCGTGCTCGTGCCGTACGTCCTCGCAAACTTAGGAAAAATTTGTTTCTAATGGTAGACACGGTGGCATACATACGTTCTCTCATATAGATCGTAACTAGTCGAACTACACGTTTCGTTGTTGGTGTACCTGCATAAAATTCCATTTCAGCCCTAAACCTATAATGAAATATGCAGAATGTAATTGTAAATACTTTCATATATGTATCCCCATACATATACTTCCGTATCAATCTACCCAACAATAATTTAAACCCACAATTAAATACGTACCAGGTATACATGCAAGCATGCATACCTAGCCGTACCAATGCTAACTTTTCCCGACCGCACGCTCACACCTTGCGGTCATACACTCATCTTACCTTGGCGTAGAGGCATTTGATCCATACATTACCACTCAAGTGAATGGCATCCATACTATAGCACGCCGTATGGACGACGAAGTAAAAACCCCCATGTTAGTACTTAAATAGCCACCTAATAGTCCTTAATCTGGGCATAAGGAAAGTGATCATTGGCACACTTTAGATTTCAAATACCTATTAATTACTATTAGCTGCTAGAAAAGGGTTTTGGAACACAAAAACTTTTGTTTTAAATACACTTGTGACAATTAACGTTGAATCCCGCTCTGATACCAGCTGTCGCAGAACCGACCAATTTATAAGAATACAAGTACAATGGCAATCCGCAAGCAGTTGCACTGTCATACTTGAATCCATA
Organism: Miscanthus floridulus; assembly: GCF_019320115.1. Taxonomy (NCBI): domain Eukaryota; kingdom Viridiplantae; phylum Streptophyta; class Magnoliopsida; order Poales; family Poaceae; genus Miscanthus; species Miscanthus floridulus. The sequence goes on along the minus strand of NC_089580.1, from coordinate 92,016,718 downwards.
TAAACCCGGTAGTCCGTCGAGTACCACGACGGGTCTCGATAAACGATTTACAACAACCAAGATCGTACAGGATTCAACATACATGCCACATATTACATAAAGTTCACAGATACTTTTCATCATCAGAGTACGAATAGAAAGTTATTACAAACCGAGTTTGATAATTAAAGCGGAAGCAAATAAGTTTGAAGATAAGTTTCTAACGTAGTTTGATACAGTGCCAAACCAGATCACGGTCCACAAAAGCAAAGATAGGAATTACTAGGGAAGCCTGCCCAAGGCTTACTCCTCATCCACAGCGGGATAGAAGCAACTCTTGCAATAACCATGATACACAGTGCCATCTGCAATAATGGGAAAATAAACCCTAAGTACGAGAAGGTACTCAGCTAGACTTACCCGTCATGAACCAGAAATAAAATGACTCCAAGGATTATGCAAGGCTGTATAAGTGGACGTAACTTGACAACATTTTGCGAAAAAGGCAATTAACCGTTGTACAGTTGTGATTCTTTTATCAAGTTAATTATAACTATCCATTTCTAGGTTAGCAACTATCCTATGCCAAACATGTGGTATATTATTTAGAATCATACAATAGTAACCATAGCAGGTATTGTAATTCCATATTCATTTGAACCATCACGTTTCATAATATAGTTACTACGATGTTGGGACTAGCCAAGTTTCTCACTATCCGGGAGAGACGGCGATTCGAATCGATTTCAACCAGCTGGGAATTTATTCCTAACACAAACCCAGATCTATCAGCCACGATAGTCTTAGGTCACCTTTGGTACAACTCAGGTACATATTTCGCGGGTCCGTACTGCGCCGCAAAATCTAGAACACCAGATGCCAGGATGCTCAGGCCAAGCCTGCCCTTGGGCTCAGTCTGATCGTTCCCCAGAAGGAGCGCACAACAAAACGGGTCCCGGCCTGAGTTGAATTACTCGGCTTCGCGGTCGGAACGAGTTATCCGGCCAGCTAAGTGAGAGGCATGCGTTCAATCTTGTCAGAAGCGCCAACAACGGTACGGTCCTTAATCGACACAGACGGGGATAAGTCCACACCCAAGACCTCCATGCCTTGTTGCTTCCCTATCAACCTCCCGTCCGGTCTCAATTTACTTTTACCACATGGTTCTGTTCCACGATAGCAGATATAGCCAACCGTGCTCCGGTATCCACCTATATCTCGCAGGTGACAGAACATCACCCGACTTCTACCGGTCTAAGCATGGCTAAGCATATATTCGCTCCTGGACCTATACCGGTTAAAGGGTTAATATCTGGACAAGGAATGTACATGCATCAAGTGGTTTCATTCAACTCTTATAACCTAATGCATCAATCATAAATACGTAAGTAAACGTTTATAAAATACTGGGAGACTTATAATGCTCCGGGGCTTGCCTCGCAGAAAGGAAGTAGGACGATGGTCAGGGCACTCCGGAAGCTCTTCAGGGTTCTGCTCCATGCCTTCGGGAGCTGCGGCTTGCGAATCCTCCTGCGGGTTCCCTTCCTCTGCTTCTTCGAATTCCAGTAATGTGATCGCTTCCTCCGATCCTAGATGCATGAGTATGGTATGAGTATTATGAATGCATAATGTTAACATGTGCATCTCGTTGTTTGAGTAGGTGCATATCTCTTCTCGCTTACTACTTAACTACTTCTACAATGCATCGACTATGCCCTAACCAGTATCTACTTGTTTCACTCATAACTGGAGTTCTACAAATCTGAAGACAGTGATCTTGGACTTTCTGGAAAGCTTAACAATTTCTCTACAACTTGGTTATTAACCATTTTTACAGTACACATCAGTTTCAACATGTAACTCATCACACTCTAGAATCAAACTGGAAATGTGTTAACATGCAATATAAAGTAAGAATATTTCCACATCAGGTAATCATTCAAAATTTGACAACATATAACCTACCAACCGTGTAAGCATACCAAATACAGTTAAGATGATATAATGGCAAAGCCCAAACTATTTATTAAATTGCCTTTATTATTTTATTTAGATATCTAGGTTAAATAATAAATATATATCAGATGTGCTGAATAAATTCTCAAAAATTTACAGAGCCTTAATAATGCTATCAAAGGACTACTACAAAAATTTCATGTCATTTTGCTAAGTAGAACATCCTATACAAAAATGATAAGGAAGCAAGGCTTGAAATAGCATAAATGGAAAATCCTATTGAAAGTGTCAAGCAACAGATTTCTTATTTTTCTCAACATCCATATGGTACTAATATCACCTCCAATAAATTTCATGAATTTTGGACTTATAATTAATTTATAAAAATTCATGCAAGGATTAACTATTTATAAAAGAAAAATCTATAACTATAGATCTACACATGCACTGGTTCTCAAATTTTTATCCAAGCTCAGGTATGACAAGAACAGCCTACCACAAAAATTTCATAATTTTTGGAGCACAGGAACTCTAGATATAAAATAAACAAATTTGAATGCATTCAAAAGCACATTTGAAAACCCTATTTAAATTTCCAGAAATTTCTACTGTTGAAGCCAAGAACACATTTTTACTAAATACTACACTTCCTAAGCAACACAATCATATTTATTTCACCATTTTAGGAGCTACCAAACTTAAGATACAAAAATAACAAAACAAATCAAAAACTGGATTCAAAATGAGTTAGCCTACACTACTGCTGTCGCTGACAGGTGGGACCCGCTGGTCAGGGGACCCCACGCGTCAGTGACACAGAACAGGGCAGCGGCGCTGCGCGGTGTTGGCGCGGCCAGAGCTCGCCGACGGCGAGGTTGCCAGCGGTGACATCATCACTACGCGATCTACTTGACCTCGCGCATCTATTGAGCCACTTGGCCGGCCCTATTGTCGACGGTAAGGACGACGGCGGCGGCAATGGCAGAGCGGCGAGGCGGGATGACGGCGAGACGTCGGTGAAAGCTATGGTGACGCAAACACAAGCTCGGACGAGCATCTACGAGCTATGGTTGGCCTATTGCGCGCTCAAACGTGGCATGGGGTGGTCTGGTTAGGGGGGGCCACGGCGACGGAGGGTGGCGGAGGAGCTCCGGCGAGGCGTGCGCGGGGTTAGAGCTCACCGGGCTTGAACAGCGAGCACTGGAGGACGCGGTAGGATGCTGGGGTGGCGGTGGAGCTATCGCGGTGGTGCTTGAGTGGCCAGGCGCGAGCTAGCACGGTTATGGCGACGGCGGAGCTGCGAGAGCTCGGCGGCTGCGCTTGCGGAAGCTGCGGACTGCGAAGGAGGAGCGGAAAATGAAACTGAGGGCGCGGGGCGTTGCGGGCGGGTGCTGGCGTGAAGAAGGCACGCTTCGGCCTGGCTTGGCCGTGCTGGGCAGAGCGCCGGCGACGCGCGGCCACGCTTCGCGCCACGCGGCGACCACGACCTGAACCGGTCGGCCACTGAACGCAGCGATTCAGTCGCCATTGACCCGATAGGAGCAGCCTGACAGCGGGTTTTCGTGATGATTTATCTTTCAATCCGTGACGAATTAGCGCTAGGTTACTAAACCAACTTTGTAGACCTAAGTACCAGTTACAAATGTTGTTCAATGCACTTGTTCTAAATCGCAACCGAAACCGAGAAAAATCGATCCAAAGTCGGGCTGACAGCACTGTCAGAGTATGACTTAGAACAAAAATGGCTAAGTGTTGAAAACAGTGATTCGATGATTTTTGAAATCCAAATTCAAGCATGTTAGGATCTAAATCAGTCAAAGGCCCAAAAATCAAAGTTGTTCCTTATGTTAAACACTACAACTTTGCTTTAGTGAACTCCTCCATGCAAGGTCTCTAACACCTAGTTCAACTTTAGTCCAACATGTCACTTTGAAATCATGATACACATTCAAACCATGGCTAAATGACCAAACTAGCCCTAGCACTAAATACCAAAGTTGTTCCTAATGATATCCTAAGCATGTTAAAACAATTTGCAAGGTCATTAAAGCATTTCATGTAGTAGTCACTCATATAGCTATTCAGGTCAACACATGAAATAACACTTAAATGCTTGATCAAGAAATATGGCCTTCATGAACAAGGTTCCCTTTGTTAACCTAAGTATAGCTAAGGTGTTTTAGTGACTAGCATTACCCACTTGCATTCATTTGTACAAGATCATATACATATGTTCCAAGAAACATGAAATAACAAGCAATGTTTCATATGTTTCGATCAAATGTTTCAATTGTAAATGATGATTTATGGATGCTTGATGCTCATGCTCATGTTATGCAAGTCAAGTTATGCAAGGCTAACACCCGAGGTGTTACAATCTCTAGGTATATATACTCATGTGTTTATTTTGAGAAGCACGCTCAGTTGAAAAGCCTTGGTCCAGTGACATGTTTTTACGTATAGACACGTTTTAGTCCCTATGATAAGTTGGTAACGTACTCGCGATAGCTGTCCGTCTGGCCGCCTCATAAATTTAACGTGATTGGTGTGAAAGCACGTAATAGACGAGAGATAGCGTAGCAGCTTTATTTACTTTTCCTGGCGCGGCATACAATGTACTCGCCTTGCTTTGCAATTAAGCACCGCCCCATCTCTCGTCGTGGCCCTGCACCTCGACATGTCTATTTGCCTATGCCATTATCTTTCTCTCCCTTGCTAGCGTCTTGTCTGAATTTTAATGGGAGCAGCACATGGCTTTGTCATGTCCATGCCCACGATAAACGCCACCGTCCATCTGCCCGCTTCGTCGTATCATCTCTATTACACCATGAATGCCTCGTGTCTTGCCTCTGTTGCCTGCCTTGCTTGTCTCTACCTGCTTTGCTTGTTTCTATCTCACTCTGCTGAGCCTCGCGCTGCTCCCCCTCCCCCTATTTTTCTGCTACCGAGGAGGAGATGCCCTAGCTTTAGGCCGCCATAGCAAGCTACTGCCCCCACAGTCCCACGTTGCTGCCATGAGCACGCTGGTGCTGGTGTTGTGCCGCCCGTGCTGCCGCATCCCACTACCGCACTAGAACCGCTGCTCTGCCCCACGGCATCGCCCCTCCCAAGCACCTTGTCTGCCTTGGTCCGTGCCATCACCAATGCGCCATGCTGCTACCTCTACCTGCACTCCTTCTGCTACACACCGCAGCTCAACGGCGTTCGCGCGTAGCTCCACCTCGCCTTGCTCCTCCCCGCACCCGTAGCTCCTCCTGAGCCCCAGCTGTGCTCCACAGCACTGGTTCTTCTATGTGTGGCCACCGTGCCTGCCTCGATCCATGCTGGACCATCATCCCTGTCGCTGCCCCTCCTGAGCCTCATGTTGTCCCACACCTCGTTCCCATCATAGCAGCGCCCACCATTGCTGGTCAACCTCGCGGGGGAGCATGTGCGTGCGTGAGTCCCTCGGCTCTATGCTGGACCGGTGGCTCCGCAGCGCTACCTTCCCACACCGCTCCACCTACGTGCTACGCCGCTGTGGCCACGCCCGCTGATGACCCAGTGCCACCACGGCCCTTGCTCGGGCCTTCGCCGTGCTGCACATGCGGCCAGGCCGCTGTGCCCTGCCCCAGCATGTGAAGGGTGCGCCTTGTCCGCCCGGTGCCGAGGAGTCCACGCGCGCAGCCACCGCACCCTGCAGCGGCACCACCACCACTACCACCCATGCACCCACCGCACCCTTGCATATCCTTGGAGTCTTTTCTTTCCTCCTGTCGGGTAAGTCTTGCTGAGTAAAATTGAGTACTTAGGGTTTTATTTCCCCCTGTTGCAGTTGATAGGTGGATACTAAAGCTGACCTTTGTGTGTAGATTCCTCCTGGTGGGCTCAGAGAAGATTTTCTTTACGCTGCGATCATAGTTTTTATTTATAACTCTCACTAAATATTTTTCTAAATAAAATTTTTATAATCTATTGTCATAGTTTATATATCAATGCTTCATCATGTCATGAATAGATATTTATTTCCGCTGTAATTTTGATCACATGTTTATATTCCACTATTAACTTAAATTGTTCATAACTCTAATAACATGATCATATTCTACTCTTATAAATAATAAATATTATACTCTAATGTTGTCTTAAAAGTGATGTAAGAAATGGTTAATAATGATGTAAGCTTTATCCTCTCATTTGTGATCCTGATGAAAAAATATGGATTTTTGGGTTCTCTCTTGGGGTGTGCCCGACGGAACTGGGTAATTTAGTGTTCTCCCTTGAGTGCTTAGTGTCTAATGGAAGACAAGCACTCCTGGGAGGTATTAGATTAGGCGGTTTTGCCATAGGTGGTATCAGAGCATAAATGAGGAAATAAAGCTTTAGAACCTCTTTTCTAAAATAAAATTTGACAACAAATTCTTTTCAAAGAATAGGACGTTTGTATGCAAAGTTATATAAGGAGCCCTATTACTATGGTTATGTATCTAGGATAGATGGCACTCTGCTGACTTAGGTAGGCTTAATCAATTTTTCTACAAGTACACTGACCCCAAGCATAGCCCGATAGTATCGACTAGCTATAGGGAGAGAATGATGTGCCAAAAATCTAAGAACAGTTGCCCTATATGTTTGCAATAGTGGAAGGACGTATAGGACGTGCATTCATGTATATCCTGCTTGTGCATTGTAGTGCCCGTATTTCTTACAGATACGCCATCCAGAGGTGTCGTGCGTGTCGTATTATGCACGACTGACCATCCTTGTTTTAGAGTTATTTCTACATTATGGCTTCGTGCTCCGCGTTTGCTCGTGGTTCACACTGGTTGTGACCCACGTCTCCCCATACTCTTTTCTATGCTCTTGTCAGACCCTTGCCCTGTAGTCATACTAGTCAGTAATGGCCTCGAACATTGCTCGCCTCAAACGCACGAAGGATTTGGTCAATTCATTCGTAGTGACCCTGCACAAGAACCCTGGTGAACCACGCTAGGACCACTAGCCGCTCTGCCTTTATAAGCAGGGCCTAGCATAGCCATTGGTACCACCACTCGGTGCACTTTAGCTAGTTTAGCTTTTCCTTTGAGCAAGCTTTTTGCTCAGTCCTTCCTCACCACCACCGTCAGGGATGGTAGGAGCCTGGGTTAGTAGTTACTGCTTGAACGCTGAGGATTTTCCTAGAATCCTACATGCCACCCCGCAAAAGCTTGGAGTCAAAGATCATCCTGAGTATGAGGGCCATGAGTATGAGAAGCATGGCACCGAGTGGTGTGAGGTTACCATCTACATTGGGAAGAGTGAAGAGTTCCTCAACCTCACTAAAGCCTAGAGTGTGACCATAACCAGGTTTCGCTTCATCGACACCTATTAGGTTGTGGACCACAAAGCCTTGTGGTACATTTGCCAGATCTATGAAGAGCCCATTGCTCATCCCCCCATGAGATTTTTTCCACCTTTGGAAAAGAATCAACGGGCATGGAGGGCTCGCATGGAGGCTTTGCAAGGGTGGGATGTGTAAGAAGATAGTCCTACCATGGTACACTTGACCACATACCTGCTTGCTCTGGATGAGCAGTATGACTGGCAAGCCTCGGAGCTGAGGACATGCCTTTATTGAGTCAAGGAAGCTGAGATCTTCTCTAGGATGCTCCAGGTGCAGCTCGCTGAAGCGCATGCCAGTGCGGTAGCAACAGAGAGTCAGGAGACTGCCATGTCAGAACCTCTAAAGGAGGCTGAAGATTGGCATGTCCATCTATTGGGTGAGGCCTATCTTGTCACCAGGGCCAAGCAGAGGACGCTGGCTGTTGAAGGGCAGGATTCCTTGATCTTGGAGGTGATCCCTGTCCACCCGCCAGAAAGGAGAACCGGTGTTGTAGTACCGCCAGCACCTCCACCTTTGAAAGTGTCAGAAGTAGAACCCTTGATTCCTCTCACTCAGTCTTTGCCCAGAGAAGAGGTAGATCCATAGCCAGGGCAGTAGAAGAATCCACCAAGCCCGAGAATGAAGATGTATGGTCCAGAGTAGATTAGTTGCCTTGGGATGTTATACCCATAGTAGTAGTGCTTTTTGTCGCTGTCCTCCGATATTGTACTCTTGCCGTTGTTGTTTGTCCGTAGTTGTTGAGATCGTCCACCATAGGGAAGGTGAAGCATGTGCCATGAATGGGAGACTGAATGCCTATATGATGTACCTATATAAGACCATTGGAATATGCATTTTGTTTATTTTGCTATGTTTATTGCATCCATCTATGTTAAGTCTCGTTAGGCATGCTTATGGTTTTCAATGGCGATGTTAAGTGGGTTACAAGAGAAGTTACCATTCAAATGCTAGCAGACCAGCTGTGATTGGAGAACATAGGACACTATATCGACTAATTATGGATGTCCCAGCAGAACACTTGAATCTTTTTAAATCAAATCTATCGTTGGATTTGAATTCCATGTCCCTTGTTGTGATGGGAACCCTTGTTGTTTGAATCTTCCCTTGCAATACTCCTCTTATTCTATGGTCTATGACCCCACTGCCTTTATGGCGCGTAAGTTGGTAATAGTTGCCTGGTTAATAGCTTATGGTGCCACAATGAAACTGAGGGCTCCCTGTGGAATAGCTGCCACATGGTGACGCTGGTCGACACACACTAGTATCGAGGTTGTTGACCAAGTACCTTTACCAAGTTACACCGCCATACCAGTTTTGCTACAAATATTCCCCTTGGAAATGTTTAGGTGTTCAAATGGGAAATCCATAATGGGTTGATGCAAAAGTGTTCTCTCTAGTAAAACAAGAGGAGGTGGTTTTGGAGGAAGAATGTATGACATGGTCTTAGTTTACATGAAAGACGGATGTGGTCAAGGAAGGGAAAAGAGTAGCAAGGAAAGTTAGCCGTCGGTAGTCGGGAGTGATTGTAAAAGCCTGAGTGGACGTCATGTCCCAAGCCGTATGTTTAGTTGACAGCGCTACGCATGCTAGGTTATTTCATTACGTGCCCTGTGGACACCATCTGTGTCGGGCCCTTTAGCACCCGTTATAGTGTAGCTGTGGCGTCGTGCCACACTTGCTATCTTCATGCATTGTGCATTTCTCCTTTTCCCAGCATCTGATTAGCTCTCAGCTCCCATGCCCTTATCCCCTGTACTGGACACCCCCATCCCCTCCCTTCTTTCTTCTTTTAGGGACACGGTCGCCCACACGCCTGCCTTATTGAGCGCACCCTCTTATCTTCCCTCCTTTATTTCCCTTCGTCCCTTGCGCAGGGAGAGCACCATGTTCGACCTTATCTCCACAGCATGAACCATCTGTGTATCCCATTCATGTAGCCTCCCCTTCTGGTGTGTTGTGTCCCACCTCCGTTCGCCACTATAAGATACCCTTGGTCCTTTCTCTTCTTCCTCATCCCCATCCCTTTGAATCCAATGCAGAGCTACAAGATCTAGTTGCCATTGTGAAGTTAGGTTTGTTAGTCTGAGGTGATGGTGTAATCTGAGAAGAAGGATCTAGTTTTTGAAGAAGTTCAAATCTATCGTTGGCTAGTTGGTCTTGAGTTTGCGATGTTCGACTTCTCAGTCTCCTGTTTCTAGATCTGTTGGTCTTACGCCATGTTTTGGATACTCATTATCTTATTCTTTTTCCAGTGCCCTCGTCTATCTCGACTTCTGGATTAAGCTTTAGTTGTGCTAGGTTGCTCTTAGCCATGTATTCCTTAATCCCTATGTGGTTTAGCATTCAAAGTCATGTAATCTTTCGTGTAATCCCTGACCTATGAAATGTAATCGTGTTTCCCCTCTTCTGGTTCTTGCTTCGAATCTTAGGATGAGATTCTTTTTAGGGGGGTTGAAAGCTCTAGTTTGGTTTTGGTTAATTGATGAAACCCTAAGTGCTTACCTAGTTTATCAAGATGATTATGAGATAGGTAGCACTACTCCAAGTGATGAAGCAATGGTGAAGATCATGACAATGGTGATGGCATGGTGATGGTGAAATGCTTAAACTTGGAAAAGAAGAAAGAGAAAAACAAAAGGCTCAAGGCAAAGGTATAAAATGTAGGAGCCATTTTGTTTTAGTGATCAAGACACTTAGTGAGTGTGATCACATTTAGGATAGATAGCCATACTATTAAGAGAAGTGAAACTCGTATTGAAATACGGTTATCAAAGTGCCACTAGATGCTCTAATTCATTGCATATGCATTTAGGATCTAGTGGAGTGCTAACACCCTTGAAAATGTTTGTGAAGATATGCTAACACATGTGCACATGGTGATACACTTGGTGGTTGGCACATTGAAGCAAGGGTGAAGAAGTTAGAAGTGAAAATGAGTTGGTCGCGAAGACACTAGCGTCGGTCAACTAACCGAACGCTAGGTCTAAAAGCACCGGATGCTGGTAGCATGCATTCGGTTGAGTTGGTTGGTCAGTACAGTACCTAGGGTACTGCACCGAACACTAGTCTGGGTCCGGTCAAGGTGGACCGGACGCGTTCGGTCGAAGAAATATGCCTAGGGGAGCTTACTGGAAATGACCGGACGCTGAGGCTTCTGCGTCCGGCCAGTTTAGCCAGAGCATTCGGTCAAGTACGTAGCCATTGGAAACTGACGAACAACGTTTGAAGCTAGGGACACGTGGCATGAATCAGTGGACCAGATGCTGAGTCCAGGGTCCGGTCAGTATGACCGGAGCGTCCGGTCAGAGCGCATTTTGCCCAGTGAAGGGGTATAACGGCTCTATTTGATTGGGGCTCTATTTATAGCCCCATGGCCGGCTCAAGGGGTCTCTCTTGCACATTTTCATTGACATAGTAACTTTGTGAGCTTAGCCAAAGTTCTCCCACTTATCTCCATCATTGATTCATCATCTTTGTGAGATTGGGAGAGAATCCAAGTGCATTGCTTGAGTGATTGCATCTAGAGGCACTTGGTATTCGTGTTGCGCTGTGGATTTTGCTTGTTACTCTTGGTGGTTGCCATCACCTAGATGGCTCGGTGCAGCGGTGGAGGATCGGCACGAGTTGGTGATTGTTCATGGCCGTCTCTAGTGATTGTGAGGGGAGTTGTACCTTCCCTGGCGGAGCGCCAAAAGGTAACTCTAGTAAATTGCTTGTGATATTGAGTTACCTCACTTGTGGGTTAGTTCTTGCGGTGTCCTATCATGTGGATGAGGTTTGTGAAACACCTCTTAGCTACCGAACCACCAAGTGTTGGTCGACACAACGGGGACTAGCGTGTTGGCAAGCACGTGAACCTCGGGAGAAAAATCGGTTGTCTCTTGTCATTTGCATTCTCCCGGTGATTGGCTTAATCTTCATCTTGTGATTGGTTCATCCCCTACATGGCGGTATAATCACCCTACTCACCTATTTACATTCTTGCAAACTAGTTGATACAAGCTCTTTAGTGTAATTAGAATTGAGAGCTTGCTTTATTATTGTCATTCATCTAGTTGAGCTCTTTAGAGTAGCAAGATTGAGAGCTCTTAGTGAGTAGTTACATAGCAAGTTTGGGTGCCTGAGTAATCATTGCAACTAGAATTGTTGGATAGGTGGCATACAACCCTTGTAGAGCTAGAGCAAGTTTGCATTATGCTATTTGTCATACTAATCAAATTGCTCTAGTTGATTTGTAGATTTTTAAATAGGCTATTCACCCCCCCTCCTCTAGCCATATTAGGACCTTTCAAGTGGTATCAGAGCCATGGTCACCATTTTATTGAAGGCTTAACAACCTCGGTGTCAAATTATGGCTCAAGTTGTGTTCAACCATGTGGGGGGCAAACCATCGTTCATTGATGGCACATGCTATGATTATTAGAAGAGAAAGATGAGGATGTATCTTGGTTCAATCAATGATCAAGTGTGGGAAGTGATCGAGAATGACTATGCTATCATTGATCTCGATGATCCCACCAACCAAGATAAGATCAACAAGCAATGCAATACAATGGCTCTCAACATTATATACAATGCCATTGATTCCAAGGTGTTTGAGCAAATCAAGGATTGTGAAAGAGCAAATAAGATGTGGAAAAGATTGGAAGAAACATATGAGGGCACATCGGCGGTGAAGAGTGCCAAGTTGTATATCCTCAAGGACAAATTTACAAGCTTCAAGATGAAGGAAGATGAGAGCATTCTGGAGATGTTCCATTGATTGCAAGTAATTGTCAATGACTTGAAGGCTTTGGGAGAGAAGATCAAGGATGATGACGTCTCTCATCGGTTCTTGATGTGCCTACCTCCAAGATTTGAGATGTTAAGATTGCTAATCACAAGAGGAGGATTGAAGGATATTACCCCCAACCAAGTACTAGGTGATGTCATGACACAAGAGACATACCGTGTGGAAAGGGAGGGGGATGACAAGGATGACAAGAAGGAAGAAGAAGACAAGAAGAAGAAAAGCATAGCATTCAAGGCTAGCTCATCATCATCAAAGAACAAGGGCAAGTCCAAGAAAGAATCAAGTGATGATGATCTTAGTGATATTGATGATGAAGCTATGGCTCTCTTTGTGCGTAAGATGGGCAAGTTCATGAAGAAGGGCTATGGTGCAAGAAAGAGAAGAGATCACACCAAGAAGAAAGAGTATATGAGAAGATGCTACAATTGCAAAAGCCCCAATCATGTAGTAGCAAATTGTCCATACAATAGTGATAATGATGAGGATGAGAAGAAGAAGCACAAGGAGGATAAGAAAGAAAAGAAGGAGAAGAAGGAGAAGAGAATAACCTTCCAAAAGAAGAAGAAGGGTGGAGGCTATGTGGTCACATGGGATAGTGATGGCTCTTCGGATAGTGATAGCTCTAGTGATGATGACAAGAAATCTATCAAGAGAGCACTAGCAAGCATCGCCATCAACAACAAGCCCTCCATCTTCGACACTCCATCGATGTGCCTCATGGCAAAACCTACCAAGGTAAAATATGATGTGAGTGATGATGATGAATGTGAAAGTGATGCTTGTAGGAGTGATGATGATGATAAAGAGTACTCCAAGGAGGAGCTCATGGATATGTGTGAGCAAGTGCATACTTGCTTTGTGATGAAGAGAAAGGAGTGCAAGGAATTGAACAACAAAGTCAAATTTCTAGAGCAATCCCTTGATGAGCTCAATGCAACTCATGAGAGGCTAATGGAAGCCTATGAGAAGCTTGGCAAAGCTCACTCTAAACATGAAAAGGCTCACTCCTCTCTTATTAAGCAAGTCAAAGTGGAGGAAGCTAAGAAGGAGCAAGTGATCATAACATGTGATGTGGGACTAACATGTGATCTTATTGATGAATCTATTTTTGTTGCTCCCACTAATACTTCTTGTACCAAAATCATTACTAGTCCACCTATGAATGATACATCACTAATGGTGGAAAATGAGAACCTCAAGAAGGAGGTAAATGAGCTCACTCGTGCCTTAGGCAATGCCTATGGTGGAGAAGCCCACTTGCTAAAGTGCTTGGGTAGCCAAAGATTTTCTCTCAACAAAGTGGGATTAGGCTATACCTCCAAGAAAGGTAAGGCGGCCTTTGTCACTCCCAAAGCTAGCTTTGTGAAGGGCAATGGTCGGTTTTGCAATAGATGCAAGCAAGTTGGGCATATAGAGCAAAATTGCAAGACCAACAAGAACAAGCTACCTAATGTATTCTCAATTAAATTTGATTCTTGTTACATGCTTTATAAGGGTACCAATTGTGTGAAGGCTAAGTTTATTGGTATACCAATTGTGGGCCTAAAGAAGAAGGCCATTTGGGTACCAAAGACCTTGGTGACTAACCTACAAGGACCCAAGCAAGTTTGGGTACCTAAAAAGAATTGATCTTCTTTTGTAGGTAAATTATAAAGCCAGAGGAAGGCATTGGGTGCTTGATAGTGGGTGCACACAACACATGACCGGTGATCCAAGAATGTTCAATTCAATCAATGAAAGCAAGAGTAATGGGATTGATAGTATCACATTTGGTGACAATGGCAAAGGCAAGGTCAAAGGGCTTGGTAAGATTGTAATATCCAATGATTTGAGCATTTCCAATGTGCTACTAGTAGAGAGCTTGAATTTCAACCTATTGTCGGTAGCTCAATTGTGTGATCTTGGTTTCAAGTGCATATTTGGTGTGGATGATGTAGAGATCATAAGTGTAGATGGCTCTAACTTGATTCAAAGGATTTAGATATGAGAATCTATACTTAGTTGATTTCAATGCTAGAGAAGCTCAATTGTCAACATGTTTGATCACTAAGTCTAGCATGGGTTGGTTATGGCATAGAAGGCTTGGTCATGTTGAAATGAAACAATTAAACAAGTTAATCAAGCATGACTTAGTTAGAGGCTTGAAAGATGTCACTTTTGAGAAAGATAAGCTATGTAGTGCATGTTAAGCCGGAAAACAAGTTGGTAACACACATCCTAAGAAGAGCATGATGAGCACATCCAAGGCATTTGAGTTGATGCACATGGACTTGTTTGGACCAACCACATACACCAGCATTGGTGGAAACAAATATGGATTTGTGATTGTGGATGATTTCACTAGATACACATGGGTGTTCTTTCTTGGTGACAAGAGTGATGTGTTTGCAATATTCAAATCTTTTATCAAGGGCATTCACAATGAGTTTGAAACAACCATCAAGAAAGTTAGAAGTGACAATGGTAGTGAATTCAAGAACACTAAAATTGATGAGTTGTGTGATGAATTTGGAATTAGACATCAATTCTCAGCCAAGTATACTCCTCAATCAAATGGGCTAGTTGAAAGAAAGAATAGAACTTTGATTGACATGGCAAGATCAATGTTGAGTGAGTACAATGTGAGTCATTCATTTTGGGCCGAAGCAATCAACATGGCTTGCTACTATAGCAACCGACTCTATTGTCACCCCATGATGGAAAAGACACCTTATGAGCTATTGAATGGAAGAAAGCCCAACATAGCATACTTCCGGGTTTTTGGTTGTAAATGCTATATATTGAAGAAAGGCACTAGATTGAGTAAGTTTGAAAAGAAATGTGATGAAGGTTTCTTGCTTGGTTACTCCACTACTAGCAAGGCTTATAGAGTTTGGAATTTGGCTAGTGGTACTCTTGAGGAGGTTCATGATGTGGAATTTGATGAAACAAATGGTTCCCAAGAGGAAGATGAGAACCTAGATGATGTAAAAGGCACTTAATTGGTCAATGCAATGAAGAACATGGACATTGGTGAGTTAAGGCATAAAGAGGTGATTGATGTTGAAGATGACAAGAATCAAGTGCTCTCTAACTCAAATATGCAATCTAGTGGTTCTCATGATCAAATCCAAGCAAGCACTAGTAATGGCAATATGCAAGATCAACAAATGGCTAGTTCATCATCTCAACCAAGTGTTCAATCTAATGCAAGCAATCAAGTGCAAGTGCTTCAACCAACCAATGTTGCAAGAGATCATCCATTGGACACTATCATTGGCGATATTTCAAGAGGTGTGCAAACAAGATCAAGATTGGCTTCATTTTGTGAGCATTTCTCATTTGTGTCATCCATTGAACCTAAGAAGATAGATGAAGCTTTGAGGGATGTTGATTGGATCAATGCTATGCATGAAGAGCTAAACAACTTCACAAGAAACCAAGTATGGGATTTAGTTGAGAGGCCTAAGGATCATAATGTGATTGGAACTAAGTGGGTCTTTCAGAACAAGCAAGATCAAGATGGGATAGTAATAAGGAACAAAGCAAGATTAGTGGCTCAAGGTTACACTCAAGTTGAAGGTCTTGACTTTGGAGAAACATATGCCCCGGTTGCAAGATTGGAAGCAATTAGGATCTTGCTAGCTTATGCTTGTGCCCACAACATCAAGTTGTACCAAATGGATGTGAAAAGTGCATTTCTAAATGGGTACATCAATGAGCTTGTGTATGTTGAGCAACCTCCCGGTTTTGAAGATGAGATGAAACCCAACCATGTCTACAAGTTGAGAAAAGCTTTGTATGGATTGAAACAAGCACCTAGAGCATGGTATGAGAGATTGAGGGATTTCCTACTATCTAAGGGATTTAAGATGGGAAAGGTTGACACCACTCTCTTCACCAAGAAGCTTGGGAATGACTTGTTTGTAATACAAATCTATGTTGATGATATCATCTTTGGATCAACAAATCAAGAATTTTGTGAGGAGTTTGGCAAGATGATGGCAAGTGAGTTTGAGATGTCCATGATTGGAGAGCTTAGTTACTTCCTTGGTCTTCAAATCAAGCAAATGAAGAATGGCACATTTGTAAGTCAAGGCAAGTATATCAAGGACATGCTCAAGAAGTTTGGAATGGATGATAGTAAAGCTATTAGTACACCAATGGGGATAAGTGTAAGCTTGGATAGTGATGCTAGTGGCAACATGGTGGATCAAAAGATGTATCGGTCTATAATTGGAAGCCTACTCTATGTGACCGCATCAAGGCTGGATGTGATGTTTAGTGTATGCATGTGTGCTAGATTTCAAGCCTCACCAAGAGAAAGTCATTTAAAGGCAACTAAGAGAATATTGAGGTACTTGAAGCATACACAACATGTTGGATTATGGTATCTCAAAGGAGCAAGATTTGAGTTGATTGGATATTCGGACTCCGATTATGCGGGATGCAAAGTTGAGAGAAAGAGCACATCGGGCATATGTCAACTATTGGGAATATCACTTGTGTCTTGGTCATCAAAGAAGCAAAATAGTGTAGCACTTTCAACCACCGAAGCGGAATACATTTTGGCCGGTAGTTGTTGTGCACAATTACTTTGGATGAAGGCCACTTTGAGTGATTTTGGAATCAAGTTCAAGCAAGTGCCATTGCTATGTGACAATGAAAGTGCCGTAAAGCTCACCAACAACCCGGTTCAACACTCAAGAACAAAGCATATAGATGTCCGTCATCATTTCATAAGAGATCATCAACAAAAAGGGGACATTTGCATAGAGAGTGTGGGCACTGAAGATCAACTTGCCGACATATTCACCAAGCCACTTGATGAGAAGAGGTTTTGCATGCTAAGGAATGAATTGAACATACTTGACTTCTCCATTATATGACACGCCTCTCCTTCGAGCAATCCAAGGTAAAAGTTGATTCGCATGGCATACATCCTTGCTAAGGACATGATTAGTGCATCTAGACATATTTCACATTTAAATAGGCTCATTCATGAAAATCAAATGAATTTGATGCTTGTATGGTACCACTATTGCTTGTATGTTTGAAATGATCTAGTGGTAGCATATGACATGTTTATGGGCTTGTAAACCTAGTGTTTGATTTAGAAAATGAGCTATAAGTGTTTAACTCAACATGGTACAAGATAACCCTTAATTAGAGGTGTGAAGAAGCTTGTCCTTGGATCAAACCGAGTTAAATATCTTTTGCAAGTAATCTAGATTAAACCAAATTGGGAAAATGATCCTCACTTCACATGGTTTCACCCCAACCTATCTATAATTTTAGGTCACCTTTTATGCAAATTGTTGACATTAATAATCCTACCCTATCTATACTTTAAGCCTTTGTGGTCATTGATGACAAAGGGGGAGAAATAGTGTACAAAGATAGTGCAACAAAGGGGGAAAGATAATATATGACAAAAGAAGGGGATCAATTAAAATTTGAGCATACAAATAGGGGGAGCAAGCTCATAAACTTGTATGGTGCATTTGAATGAACATTACATATGTTTGCTTGCATGGCATAAGTTTTAATTTCAAATATCCATGCTTGTGTGGTGTATGCTAGTTGTAGGTTTGAATGTTGAAATGAAAAACTAGCATGCATAGGCTAAGTAACTAGACGTATGTTCATTCTATGGAAACTAGACCCTTGCATATAATGTTGATCTCACGGGGTATTCTAGTTCTTGTATATATCTAGTTACTAATGGTGCTAAAGATGGTATATTGGTGCACTCCAATTGGTATCACGCTTCAAAGGTCCATCTCTTATACCTTAGCATCATTTGGTAGAAATTGTCTCCTATATTTCCAATCTAATCATATGTGCAAAGCTTCAATCTAAACTCTTAGCATATATGTAGGGGGAGAAATTGCCATCATAAGCAGTTCATGAAACTTGCCCATATCCTTTACACATGGTAAATATGCTTGGGCAAGCAACATGGATTCAAATGAACTTTAATTCATATCTTTGTATAAGGGTTGTCATCAATTACCAAAAAGGGGGAGATTGAAAGCTCTAGTTTGGTTTTGGTTAATTGATGAAACCCTAAGTGCTTACCTAGTTTATCAAGATGATTATGAGATAGGTAGCACTACTCCAAGTGATGAAGCAATGGTGAAGATCATGACAATGGTGATGGCATGGTGATGGTGAAATGCTTAAACTTGGAAAAGAAGAAAGAGAAAAACAAAAGGCTCAAGGCAAAGGTATAAAATATAAGAGCCATTTTGTTTTAGTGATCAAGACACTTAGTGAGTGTGATCACATTTAGGATAGATAGCCGTACTATTAAGAGGAGTGAAACTCGTATCGAAATGCGGTTATTAAAGTGCCACTAGATGCTCTAATTCATTGCATATACATTTAGGATCTAGTGGAGTGCTAACACCCTTGAAAATGTTTGTGAAGATATGCTAACACATGTGCACATGGTGATACACTTGGTGGTTGGCACATTGAAGCAAGGGTGAAGAAGTTAGAAGTGAAAACGAGTTGGTCGCGAAGACGCAGGCGTCGGTCAACTGACCGGACACTGGGTCTGAAAGCATCGGACGCTGGTAGCATGCGTCCGGTCGAGCTGGTCGGTCAGCACAGTACCTAGGGTACTGCACCGGACGCTGGTCTGGGTTCGGTCAAGGTGGACCGGATGCGTTCGGTCAAAGAAATATGCCTAGGGGAGCTTACTGGAAACGACCGGACGCTGAGGCTTCTGCGTCCGGTCAGTTTAGTCGGAGCGTCCGGTCAAGTACGTAGCCATTGGAAACTGATGAACAACGTTTGAAGCTAGGGACACGTGGCATGAATCAGTGGACCGAACGCTGAGTCTAGGGTCCGATCAGTATGATCGGAGCGTCCGGTCAGAGCGCGTTTTGCCTAGTGAAGGGGTATAACGGCTCTATTTGATTGGGGCTCTATTTATAGCCCCATGGCCAGCTCAAGGGGTCTCTCTTGCACATTTTCATTGACATAGCAACCTTGTGAGCTTAGCTAAAGTCCTCCCACTCATCTCCATCATTGATTCATCATCTTTGTGAGATTGGGAGAGAATCCAAGTGCATTGCTTGAGTGATTGCATCTAGAGGCACTTGGTATTCGTGTTGTGCTGTGGATTTCGCTTGTTACTCTTGGTGGTTGCCACCACCTAGACGGCTCAGTGTAGCGGTGGAGGATCGGCATGAGTTGGTAATTGTTCATGGCCGTCTCCGGTGATTGTGAGGGGAGTTGTACCTTCCCCGGCAGAGCGCCGAAAGGTAACTCTAGTAAATTGCTCATGTCATTGAGTTACCTCACTTGTGGGTCAGTTCTTGTGGTGTCCTATCATGTGGATGAGGTTTGTGAAACACCTCTTAGCCGCCGAACCATCAAGTGTTGGTCAACACAACGGGGACTAGCGTGTTGGCAAGCACGTGAACCTCGGGAGAAAATCGGTTGTCTCTTGTCATTTGCATTCTCCCGATAATTGGCTTAATCTTCATCTTGTGATTGGTTCATCTCCTACATGGCGGTATAATCACCCTACTCACCTATTTACATTCTTGCAAACTAGTTGATACAAGCTCTTTAGTATAATTAGAATTGAGAGCTTGCTTTATTATTGTCATTCATCTAGTTGAGCTCTTTAGAGTAGCAAGATTGAGAGCTCTTAGTGAGTAGTTACATAGCAAGGTTGGGTGCCTGAGTAATCATTGCAACTAGAATTGTTGGATAGGTGGCTTGCAACCCTTGTAGAGCTAGAGCAAGTTTGCATTACGCTATTTGTCATACTAATCAAATTGCTGTAGTTGATTTGTAGATTTTTAAATAGGCTATTCACCCCCCCTCTAGCCATATTAGGACCTTTCAGGGGTTAGTTGTAACACCTCTGGTGTTATGAGCTTGCTTAGCACCGAGATTTAGACCTAAGAGGATTTATCGAAACGAGTTTCTCGGATTTTTTATTAAAAACAAACTTGAAGTGATAAGTGAATCATGTGTGACTCAGTTTTGTGGACTCGAATAAATGCCCAAGTTAAATTACTCGGTGCGTAAAGATATTAAGGAATGTCGAACGACAATTCTAGCCAATAGATAGCGAACGATTTGTTCTATTAGATTATGCATGAAAAACAACTTTTATAAATAAAATAAAATCCATTAATAAATAGAACGATATATATATATATATAGCTTTTGAATCTAATTTAAATTCGAGCTTTGTTGAAAATATCCTTGTGCCTCGATGTTGCTAATTGTCTAAATTAGTAAACCGATAGAAATATCTATAGGTATATATATATATACTCACGTGTTTATTTTGAGAAGCACGCTCATTTGAAAAGCTTTGGTCTAGTGACATGTTTTTATGTATATACTCATTTTAGTCCCTATGATAAGTTGGTAACATACCCACAACAGCTTCCTGTCTGGCCGCCTCATAAATTTAACGTGATTGGTGTGAAAGCACGTAACAGACGAGAGATAGCGTAGCAGCTTCATTTACTTTTCCTGGCATGGCATACAGCGTACTCGCCTTGCTTTGCAATTATGCACCGCCCCATCTCCCATCGTGGCTCTGCACCCCGACATGTCTATTTGCCTGCGCCATTGTCTTTCTCTCCCTCACTAGCTCTTGTCTGAATTTTAATGGGAGCACGTGGCTTTGTCGTGCCCACGCCCCCGCTAAACGTCACCGTCCATCTACCCGCTTTGTTGCATCATCTCTGCTGCACCATGAATGCCTCGTGTCTTGCCTCTGTTGCCTGCCTTGCTTGTCTTTGCCTGCTTTGCTTCTTTCTGTCTGACTCTGCCGAGCCTCGTGCTGCTCCCTCTTCCGCTATTTTTCTGCTGCCGAAGAGGAGATGCCCTAGCTTTAGGCCGCTGTAGCAGGCTACTGCCCCCATGGTCCTGTGCTGCTACCATGCACACGCCGGTGCCGGTGTTGTGCCGCCCGTGCTATCTTGTCCCACTATTGTGCTAGACCCACTGCTCTGGCCCACGGCGCCACCCTTCCCAAGTGCTTCCTCTGCCTTGGTCTATGCTGTCGCTGTGGCTGCTGCCACTGTTGCACCCTGCTGCTCCCTCTCCCCATGCTCCTTCTGCTACATGCCATAGCTCAACGGCATTCATGCGCGGCTCTGCCTCACCTCGCTTGTCCCAGCACAAGCGGCTCCTCCTAAGCCCCCGCTATGCTCCACAATGTTGGTTCCTCCACGTGTGGCCATCGTGCCTGCCCCGATCCGCGCTGGACCGCCATCCCTAGCGCTGCCCCTCCCGAGCCTCGTGTTGTCCCATGCCTTGTTCCCACCATAGCAGCGCCCGTCGTCGCAGGTTGACCTCGTGGGAGAGCACATGCGTGCGTGAGTAGCTTGGCTCTACGCTAGACCAGTGGCTCCACAGTGCTGCCTTCCCACGCCGCTCCACCTCCATGCTACGGTGCCGTGCCCATGCCCGGTGACACCCTAGTGCTGCTGTGACCCCTGCTCAGGCCTTCATCGTGCTACGCATGCGGTCGGGCTGCTGCGCCCTACCCCAGCACATGCGGGGCCTAGCCAGGGGAGCACCTTGTCCACCTGGTGCCAAGGAGTCCACCCACGCCAGCCACCACGCCCCACAATAGCACCACTGCCATTGTCGCCTATCGCCGGCCATCACGCCCGCCGCTACGCGTGGCCACATCTCTATGAACCATGTTAGGGAGTGCTTTGGCCACACCCGTGCGTGTCCAGGTCCGTCGCTGCCCCACGACCAGTCCTCCACCACCGATGTGCCTTTCCTAGCTAAAAATCGGCCACCGACCGGATTCCCTATCCATGTTCTGCTTGCAAGGAGGACGAGAGGGACCGTGGGGTAAGGAATAAGTCTTTCTAGGGTTCTCGATGCAAGATCAATGACTCACGTAAATAGTTTTTGTGTTCTATGGGTTGATTTAAGGAAAGTACATGGGCCTCTTAGCAAAATGGTGCTGCCATCGCTGGGCTCGTCCGCGTGGGCTGGCCGCTTCTGGTTTGCTGTGTCGTGGCCTGTGCACTTGGGCCGCCCGCGCTAGTTACCACGACCTGCTCATCGCCCGCACTTGGGCCTAGTGCCACGCGCCCCATGTGGGCCAGCCTGCTCTGGCTGTGCTCCGCTGGTTTGCTGCGTGGGCTAGCCTCCATGCTCGTCGAATTGGACGACTTGGCCTGAAGTGGATGGCAAAGCCTTTTTCCTTTTTATCACTGTTATTAATCCCTTTAAATGGCTAAAACTTGTAAAATTCGTAGTAAATCATAGAAAAATCATAAAAATGCCAAACTAGTTTTGTCGAGTTCCTAAAATCATGATCTATCTGCTAGTATATTTGGTTCATATAGTTTGATAATATTCTTGGAGGCTATATAATTAAATTGAGATACTTAATATTATAAAAATATAAACGTGTAGGAATTTCCGTGATGAATCGGTGATAGTAGTGACTCTAAAAATTTTATAGTAGGTTACTAATATTATTAGTTGCTCCCTGTAATTTTTGTAGCTCTAGAATAATTAGTTTGCTAGATAGATAATAATACCCTATTCCGAATAAAGATTAAATCGATAGAATGGGATAAAGAAACAACTTGGGTTTGTATAACTAAAACATTGCGGGGGTAATAATGCCTTATTCGACAACATAGATACGTAGCCTAAGTACGGTCATCGTTAGAACTAGCTCATTAACTTGAGAGGCGTAAATCGTATTTTACAAGCCACGGTTGCATTCGATTAATTACATCTTTGCATTGCATCGCATTGCATATCATGATAGGTACGTCGATGGATCGTGGAGTCATCTGGAGTATCAGAAAAGATGGTGTCTCGATGATCATGTCATCAAAATAGAATGCTAACTTCTAATTTAATCTTACCTAGGCAAGCCCTGGTGCATAACCTCTACTTTTCTGCACTTTAAATTATATTTGTGCATTAAGTTTTAAGGAGTTGAATGAAACACACTTGCATATCCATATTTATCCTAGGATCGTGTAGACTGCTATGCTACAGGACTCCGGTAGAAGTCGAGTGATTATCTGTCACTCGTGAGATATAGAAAATATATTACTGTATTATTATCACTTGAAAAAATATAAATGGTGGAAAGAAAAAATGGTGACCGGACAGGGATATGGTTTGGGTATTGGTGGGTGTAAGAGGTTGTGCCCTGCGGCCAATGGGACATAGCTTGGTTACACAATTTTTCCTTGTTTGTGTCGGTTAAGGACCGACCATTGCATAAGACTCTAGGTAAGTCATAGACTTATTATCTCGAGCACATACTTGGGTATGGGCACTTGGAAGACTTGTTACTCTCATGTCATGGGTTCTGGCTCTTTCTGGACCAACTGTCAGGGTGGTTTTTAGGTATTGAAGGTCCTTGCACCGCACTGAGTTTGGGACTCAGGGGCGGGGCTTGGAGTCCCGGACCTTGACCCCATGATAGGAGGATAGTGGGTTGGTCCTACTTGTGCCTGGGGTATAAGCGGGGCATGTGTTTTTGGGGTACCTAGCTGGGGGTATTGATTCATGAATCGCTGGGCAATCTAGTACGGTTTATCTGTGACCTAGCACCGTAATAAGAACTAGAAGATGAAAGATGATAAAAGGAAATCTGATTGCTTCCCACCTGCTTGAAAGTAGCACATGTGCTTACATAGAATGGTTTGTTAATGAACTAATGCACTACTAATAAAAATCAAATATAACGATGCACATTTAGTAATGCTCCTGTAGATGTAATAAACCCATAAGCTAGATAGCCTTGCATATCCTTAGAGTCTTTTTCCTCCAGTTGAGTAAGTCTTGCTGAGTACAATTGAGTACTCAGAATTTTATTTTCCCCTATTGTAGATGACAGGTGGATGCTAAAGCTGACCTTTGTATGTAGATTCCTCCTGGTGGGCTCAGAGAAGACTTCCTTTACTCTGCGATCATAGTTTTTATTTATAACTCTCACTAAATGTTTTTCTAAATAAAAGTTTTATAATCTATTGTCATAGTTTACATATCAATGCTTCATCATGTCATGAATAGATATTTATTTCTGCTGTAATTTTGATCATATATTTATATTCCGCAGTTAACTTAAATTGTTCATAACTCTGATAACATGATCATATTTCGTTATTATAAATAATAAATATTATACTCTGAAGTTGTCTTAAAAGTGATGTAAGAAATGGTTAATAATGATGTAAGCTTTTATCCTCTCATTTGTGATCCTTATAGAAAAATATGGATTTTTGGGTTCTCCCTTGGGTTGTGACTGATGGAACCGGGTAATTTAGTGTTCTTCCTTGAGTGCTTAGTGTCTAATAGAAGACAAGCACTCCTATGAAGCATTAGATTAGGTAGTTCTGCCACAGCAGCTAGGTCAAGGACCTCCCAGATGTGAAGATAGGTTGTTGTAGGGGCTGTTTTGCGTAATCACATACTGAAGGAATAGTGCGCTTAGTGCTCGCGCTATTACCGGGTAGGCCGAGGGCGTTTTCGTAAGATGACCGGCGTGCGCGGGCCTCCCCGTCGTGGGCCGTCGTCGCACGGGTGGGCTACGTCCACGTTGGGCCACACTGGTGGGTCGCAGTGCACGCACGAGGTGCCGGAGTGGGCCGAGCCACTCGTGCAGTGGGCCGCGCGGTGGGTTTAGTTTTCCTTTTTCTAGTGAATTAATAAATGTTTAATCAATATAGTTTGAGCTGATCTTTATAAAATTATAGTAAATTCTATAGTCAGAGACCGATGCTGCGCGCCCTCAGCTGCCACTAACCGGACGCACCGGTCCAACCGAGATCAGCGTTCGGTCACTTACAGTGACCTCCGTCTTTTCTGTCTAGGGCACCGGTGGCACTGTCGGACTGTCCGCACTCTACGGGAGGACACTCCGCCGGTAAAGTTCCTAACCCTTGCTCAAATGTGCCAACCACCAAGTGTATCACTTTGTGCACATGTGTTAGCATATTTTCACAAATATTTTCAAGGGTGTTAGCACTCCACTAGATCCTAAATGCATATACAATGAGTTAGAGCATTTAGTGGTACTTTGATAACCGCGTTTCGATATGAGTTTCACCCCTCTTAATAGTATGACTATCAAACCTAAATGTGATCACACTCTCTAAGTGTCTTGATCACCAAAACAAAATAGCTTCTACTATTTATACATTTGCCTTGAGCCTTTTGTTTTTCTCCTTTTTTCAAGTCCAAGCACTTGATCATCACTATCATCATGTCATGATCTTCATTTGCTTCACCACTTGGAATGTGCTATCTATCTCATGATCACTTGATAAACTAGGTTAGCACTTATGGTTTCATCAATTCACCCAAACCAAACTAGAGCTTTCAAGTGGGTCGAGCCGCTCGTGCAGTGGGCCACGCGGTGGATTTAGTCTTCCTTTTTTCAGTGAATTAATAAATGTTTATTCAATATAGTTTGAGCTGATCTTTATAAAATTATAATAAATTCTATAGGTGTCTAAAAATAGTGAAACAAAATTTATTAGGTTCATAAAAAATGCTATCTATCTTTTGGTGTAGTTAGTTTATAGTTAGCTGTGATAATGATAGATTCATAAATTCACTTTAGAAAGCTTAGTATTATTTAGCTTAATATTTGTAGGAATTTTTGTAGCAAATTGGTGATACTTTAGCCATGAAATTTTTATAGTAGGTTCATTAGATTATTATGTGCTCACTGTAATTTTTGTAGCCCTAGAGTAGGTTGATAAATAGAATAGCTAGTACTCCTTGTTTCATCATATATAGAGTAAATCAATATTAAGAATAGGGATTCCTTCAGTTGCTAAGTTAATGCAAGAAACGTTTCATACTTGTTTAGTGGGAATGATGAGTAATGTAGCATCTTAGTCGATAGAGCTAGTTTAGTAGCTTGACATGTGTATTCGTATTTTAAGAGTTGCTGTTGCCATGTTACTAAGTGTTGCATCATTATTTCTTGCATGTAGATAACGAGTTGGTAGAGTTCGTGCCTACGGACAAACGGGACTAGGAGGAGATTATTAAGGAGTATGAGGAGGAGATTCTCATACAGGAGCCCTAGAGCTATTCGCTACTGACTCTGTTCACACACCACCTGCCCAAGGCAAGCCCGGTGCATAACCCCTATTTTTAAATGGTTAATGAATATATATATGATGCACATTTATGTTATAGGCATTTTATGGAAACTACATGCATAGATATATCTACCTATGAGTCCTACTAGTATAGGTCGAGTAGCTGCTACACTTAGGGTATCGGTAGCGTGAGTAACCTGTCGTTACTCACAATAGGGGATAATTATGATCACTCATGATAAAATGGTGGAAAGGAAAATGGAGACCAGGCAGGGATATGGTTTGGGTATTGGTGGGTGTAAGATGTTGTGCCCTGCGGCCAACAGGGCATAGCTTGGTTACACTTTTTCTTCTGTCTGTGTCGGTTAAGGACCGGCCGTTGCATCGGGTTCTAGGCAAGTCACAGACTTATTATCCTGAGCACATACTTGGGTATGGCTGCAGGGAAGACTTGTTATTCTCTTGTCGTGGGTTCTGGCTTTTTTTGGATCGACTGATTGGAGGCGGGGATGGTGGAGGTCTAAGCACCGCACTAAGTCTAGGACTTAGGAGCGGGGCTTGGAGTCCAAGTTTAGACGGAGACTAGACCCCATGATAGGAGAGTGATGGGTTAGTCCTACTTGTGCCTGGGGTATAAGCGGGGTATGTGTTTTTGGGTACCTAGCTGGGGGCATTGATTCGCGAATCCAGTACGGCTTGTCTACAGTCTAGCACCATAGTAAGAACTGAAAGATGAAATGTGATGAAATAGAATTGATTGCTCAACTCTTGCTTAAAAGTAGAACATGTGCTTACATAGAATGGCTAGATAATGAATTAATCATGATTGCTAATAATAACACAAATAAGGATTTACTGGTAGTATTGCTTTCTACGAAAAGGAAACCAGCAAACCATAAACCTTATCATATTCTTTGAAGTCGGGAAATTATTCCCACTAGTTGAATAAGTCTTGCGAGTACATTATGTACTCAGGGTTTATTTACCCCTGTTGCAGGTTTAACTTGAGGAGTTCCCATTGTGTGAAGGATTCTTCTGGTGGGCACAGACGGATCCTTGTTCATTATCGATAGATGTCTATTATCATTCTGCTGTTTAATATTCCACACTCTGGATTTGGTAATGTAATAATGCATTTCTAAGAACTCTGGATGTATGAAATGGACTAAATATTGTAACTCGTTTTCATTATTGGATCCTTGGAAAAAAATATGGACTATTCGGGCTCTCCCTTAGGGTGTGCCCGATGGAACCCGCCCGCTGTAGTTTGCTTTCGGGGTGCTTAGTGTCTGGTGGAAGACGAGCGCCTCCGTAAGTGCGTTATTTCGGACGGTTCTGCCACAGAAATCCAACTAATTTTCCATGTACCGCTCGTGCCTCGTTCCTCTTCCTCATCTGCCTATCTACCCTAGCCGCTCCTCCCTCCTCTCCGGCGGCCACTCTCCTCTTTGGTGACGACTGTGACCGGATTTGGAGATGACCACGACCTACGGTGGCCACTCCTCTTCGCAACGAGCACACAACCTTCGGCGACGAGCATGACCGGATCCAGCGACGACCATGATCGAATCTAGCGGTCGTTCCTCCTTGTGACGAGTGTGCCCTCCGATAACCGCTCCTCCTCTCCAGCGGCGGCTCCTCCCTCTGCGACGAGCGCCTTCCTCTTCGATGGCGGTTCCTCTCTCCGCGATGAGCACTACCTATGACGGCTGCTCCTCAATACGCGAGGAGTGCGCATGGATCCAGAGGCCGCTTGCGCTCGCTAGTTCTACCCACCTCCAACTTCTCCATGGAAGCTGGCTCCCAAACGCCATGCTTTTTGCCGTTTCGATTCTAATCGAAGCCAGCTTAGCGAGGAAGCCATCTTTGAACCAAAGCTTGGTCTAGTAAAGCTGTTCCAAACAAGGCCTATGTACTATGCACTTGTCGTCCATGGCCCTCAGGTACCTGTCTGTGACTCTGCGTTACATGCACGACCCTTTGACCTTTGCCATGTGTCGCGCGCCTCTTTGCGTGTCAGTCTATGGGCCCCCGTGCATGTGTGTTCTTCTGTTTGCATCTCTATTTGGCTGATACATAAGCTGGCTGATAAGCCGGCTGAAGCTATTTTATTGTGAGAGAAAAATACTGTAGATTCTAGCTGATAAGCCGGTTAATAAGTTTAAGCGAACAGGGCCTGGTGGACATTGTCTGTTAGCATCCCGGTGCTCATTCCAATTTATCTATGGGCCTATTTAGTATAGATTATAAGGGCTAAAATAAGCTAAAACCAACAGTCAAATGACACACTATTTTGCAGCTTATTTTAGTTGCGCTTATTCTCAATGCTCTTATTTATACTGAAAAGCAAAAGGCGGATCAGACAAGTTTACTTTGACTGTGCTTTTACTCTATTTGTGCTAACAGGGTCTGTAAAGAGCAGCTACAACCAATAATCTTGAGACAACCTGCTGTCCGCCCGATGCTCATTTCCATTCGTCTACAAGAGCAGCTACAACGTATAATTTTGGCGCCAATATTTGACACGCTGAAAATTACTTTGCTAACAAACTTCAAGATTCAAATTTCATAGCACGATTTGCAACAAATAAATATCCTCGGGACTTTTTGGTTTTTGCTGAAGCCGTTTCTTAACCGTGTGGTGGGGCTTCGGACATAGTGTAGCCGCTCCAAAAGCCCTTTCAAAGTTAAGAACAAGTATATTGATGTTGTCTCTTGGACGATTTTATGTAGTATGTAATTTTAAAATAATTTAATAGACAACATGTATAATAGTTGTCTTTTAAGTTGTTTCACAGTAAGTCATAAATTCTTAATTTGTGTATAGAATAAAAATAAAGTTGTAAGTTGCATAATAACAACTCATATAATGTTATAATGCTTGTCTCATAATCTTAAATTTTAGCTTATGAAGTGTTGTTTCACGAAACAATAATCTTTTTTCTCTCTCTTCTCTTTCCTTTACATCCGTAAAAATCTTACGTGTCACTGTATGAGAGACTGATATATACTCTTTGGGTGTGTTTGGTTCCCAAGCTTAGGGGCTAGCCAGGCTTGCATAATGCAACTTGGGCCTGTTTGGTTGCCTGTATGGCCTGCTAGCTAGGCTTGGACAAGCCCATTTTGTACCGATTAGGTGGCTTGCTAGAAACGCCCACTCCCCTCGTTTTCACGGAGCAAGGCTTGGCTAGGGGCGAGTGGTCATTCGCGTCACCTCCGTTTTCGTCCTCGCGGCTTCATCCCTCCCTCCAGCAAGGTCCTCGCGGCGGGTCCTCCTCCTCCTCCCCACTGGCCAGCGAGCCTACTGCTCCTCCTCCTCCACCCCACCGGTCGACGACCCTCCTCCTCCTCCTCCCCCACCAGGCGGCGAGCCTGTTGCTCCTCGTCCTCCTCCACCCAATCGGTCGGCGATCCCTCCTCCTCCCCACCGACTAGCGAACCTGCTGCTCCTCCTCCTCCTCCACCCCGCCGACCGGCGAGCCCTCCTCCTCCTACCGGCCGGCGAGCGTTCCTCCTCCACCACCCCGACGGTAACCTCTCCATTCACCTCCTGCGATGGCGGCAGAGGTTCTATGTGGCGCGGGTGGAGGTCGAATCATGGCAGAGGAGGTGGTGTCGCCGTGCTCGTTCGCTGGCGGAGCTCGAGGGCTAAGCATCTCGCACGGCCATGGCAAGCAGCAGCAGCAGACAACAATCGAGCGGAGCAGAGGTGCTGCGACCACGACCATGGCAAGGGGGTGGAGGTGCTACGGCCATGGCAAGGGGCAGAGGTGCTATGGCCATGGCCATGGCAAGGGGGCGGAGGTGCGAAGGTGTTGCGGCCATGGCAAGGGGGCAGAGGTGCGGAGGCTGCGGCCATGGCGAGGGGCCGGAGGAGGAGCACCATTACCATGGGCGGCCATAGGAGCTCCATCGCGCCACCACAGATGATGCCTACCAAGTGTTTGACAAAATGCACCAAAGGGGGTAACCATACCTGCTAAAAGATACAGTGATTGTATGCAAAGGAAAGTAGCCAACCAAACATGCCATTTCTAACCCAGGCTTGAGCAAGGAATGCAACCAAACAAGTGCATCTTGCACTACACAAGCCGGGCTGAAGTTGCTTAGGCTTAGTTTTGCTAGCCAGGCTTGGTGAGAAAGTGAACCAAACACACCCTATCTTTCTCAAAATAAGTGACCTTTTAGCTCATGATGATAGCATAGCGCATAGCTAAAAGGTCACTATTTTTTACGAAGAGAGTAGCAAGTGTCTTACAAAACTACATAATTTTGGAAATGCTCGGTTCACCTGGATTTTTTATTTTTTAGCCCTTTTTTGAAAAATTTTCACAAATATGCCCCTGGAGGTATGATTTCAAAATCTGGACCCTTATCTCGGCGCCATTGTTGCTGGAGCCAAGCTTACACGTCTCGGTGCCATATCCTGTGACGTGAACAACAAGTTAGTTTCTTTGGCATTTGCTTTGGTTGAGAAGGAGAACAATGACAGTTGGGGATGGTTCTTGAGGCTAGTCCGGATATATGTGGTTGTGCCTGGTAGGGAGGTTGGCGTCATATCTGATAGGCACCAGGGCATATTTAATGTCGTGCGAGAGCAGATAGAGGGGTATGCACCTTTGCACCATCGTTGGTGTACTCGGCATCTTGTCGAGAATCTACTCTGTAAGGATGGTGTGAAGGATAACTTTGATCTGTTCTAGGAGGCTGCTCGACAGCTTGAGGACAAGTACTTTCAGAAAAAGTTGGAGCAGGTCAGAACCGCATCAAATGCAGAAGGTAGACAATGGCTCACATGTTTGATGAGGGATTTGGAGAAATGGATAAGAGCTCACGACGCCGGTGGATGGAGGTACGAGTTTTAGTGCAGCAACATGGCAGAGTCATTCAATAAGTTACTATTGGGAATACGTGGTATGCTAGTGAATGCAATCGTTCAATTCACCTTCTACAAGCTTATTGTCTGGTTCAACGATAGACACGCCCATGCATTGAAGTTGTAGAGTGATGGAGAGATATGGGCTCCGAAACCAAAGGCACACCTAGAGAAGGCAATTGAAAGGGCTAGCACACATGAGGTTATATGCTTTGACCACGCCACAGGGACTTATCAGATCAAGCATAGGGGTGGTATAATATTCAACGGCGAGATCCGAGAGTCGAGGATGCATGTGGTTATCCTCCAAGATTTCACATGCACTTATGGTAAACCAAGGCAGTACCACTTTTTATGTTCCCATTTGGTGGCAGCAGCTAGGCATCGCAACTATAATGTCAAGAGCACGATATCTCACGAGTTCAGTGTTGACACGCTTGTACACACATGGAGCCTCCGCTTCGTGCCTTTCCGAGACCCTAGAGAGTGGCCTCCATATGATGGACCAAAGTACATTGCGGATCTAGCTTACCGTTGGAACAAGAGTGGATCAAGGAAGAGTAAGAGGCACAGGATGGCTATGGATCAGATACCCGAAAGAACGAGGCGTGGGAGAGGAACCCCATTTCTTACTGACCCCGAGCAGTACGAGTGCGGCAAGTGTGGTAGACCTGGCCACAATTCACGCACTTGCCATTGGCAGATTAGTGAGGTGCGACTATTGGTTGCTTTTATTATTTCATATTTGCCGTATTCATTTAATTAATTATGCATGTCTCAATTTATGCATGTAATTGTGTTAATTACTTGTACATTTCTAAGTTCATGTTTTATTGTATATTGAATTTCTGTTTCATTGACTTTTTTGTAGGATGGCACAATTCCACCTACTCGACCCGACGTACGAGGTGACCCATCGAGGACGTCGCATAGTGGAGGGGCAGGTAAGAATCTATATGTTTTATTCAATTTTTTTTAGCATACATATGTTCGTGAACTAATGGGAGACTATATTTTATTCCATGCAGGACCTTCCGCTCCTTCGTCCTAGAACCCACAATGGGTTCTTGGACATGCAGTACGACAACAGGTATACTCCTTTCCTGCAAAGAGCTGGCCTAGATGTCATTTCTTTTTAGATTTATCATGGGTTGCCCAAGTTCAACTTAGCGGCCATAACTACGTTGGTTGACAGGTATTATCTTCAATCATTACCTCCATTCATGGCCATTTATTCATGCGCTTGTCTTTTTGACATGTAATCTTGCTTTGTCTAAAATATAGGTGGTAGCCGGAGACTCACAACTTCTACTTACCTTTCAAAGAGATCACAGTCATGCTCTAGGACTGTTAGAAGATGCTAGGCCTGAGGATTCATGGCAACGCAGTGACTGGGCAGTGCAGGTCAGAAGGTTAGAGAGCACGAGTAGAGGCCTTCCTTGGGCATGAGGTTAGCGAGCAAGGGGCTTGCACTTCTGGAGTTCTAATCTCCTAGCTCCGGCAAGAGTTCGCATAGTGCCCACATGAACCATGATGATGCATGAGTTCAGGCGCTACCAAGCTCGATACCAACGTGCGACACGTTGTAGACTGAGACTACAATGGATAGAAGATGACTACGCCAACATCGAGTCCTCCAATGATAAAGACACGACGTACGACCAATCTACTCATGCAGCAATGCAGGTGGAGGCAGCACAAATCTTAGACAGAGTGGTAAGTCAATTGTCTTATTTGTCTACATTAAGTTGCATACCAATACATTTATGCGTTTGAGGTATCTATTTTAGTTAGTGCCACCTTCGAGCCGTAGCATCCTTATAATATGTTAGATTTTTGTACAAAAGAAAACAAAACTTGTTGATATCTGTTGAGAAGTATTATTACTAAGAACTTTGTTGTAGGGTAATACCCTCAAATGCTCCGTTGAAGACATTGAGTGCTTTCGTCCGAGAGTCAGGGACGACGACACGCGTAGCTTCCTAGACGTAAGATTCAAAATATTCTTTCAAATATATTATTAATACATTAAATTTTTTCAGTTAACATAATTTTGTACAACAGAGGCTATCACATCGGCTACGCCGTGTGGCTGCTCATTGTGGTTGTAGGACAGCCACGACGCAAGACATTCCGTAGGCAGAGGAGACTTAGGTTCCTCTAGCCAAGCACCTACAGGGGACGAGGATGATGATGATGTGGACCAGAGGCACGAGGAGCTTGGCCCCTCTCAGCTTCAGGACGCTCCCTTGACTCAGCCTACACAACCTTCAAGCACTAGGCGACGCCGTCCACCTGACCCTTACACTCTAGGTACCAGCGCTCTTGGTCACAAGGGTAAGGGTAAGACTAGGAGGCAGTGAGGGTTTATGGTAGATATTAGTATGTATTATTATGGATTTTGTAGTTACTTTTTTATAACTATTTAGGACTATATGGACATTATGGACTATTTGGATTATGCAGGACATGTTATGTTGATTGTGATGTTCGATGTGGTTATATTGTGCTCTTTGGACAATTAAATGTTTGTATTATATAATGATGTCTCTGTTTGTAACTGTGGATGCTCCTGAAATAAGAGAAACTCTTGTGAATTTTTTTTATGAATCATTAATTATACTACACTGCTAAAAAGACATAAATGTAGTACACAGATTAAATATAAATTCATTAGAACGTGTATAGTACAATCATATCGTATAGACGCTTTGCATATAGCATCTAGACTTTTCAGTAACAGTGAACGAATCTAGGTTTTTTAGACAATGAAAATAGACTTTTCTGTTATAAAGATGAGGAGTACGATGACAGCAGCGATTTATTACTTCACTTACATAGTACATCTATAACATCTAGGATTTTCAGTAATAGCGAACGAATCTAGGCTTTTCAGACAATGAAAATAGACTTTTCAGTTACAAGGACGAGGAGTACGATAACAGCAATGATTTATCACTTCACTTACATAGTATACCTATAACATCTAGGCTTTTTAGTGATTTATCATGTCAACGACGAATAGACTTTTCAATAAATGAATCTAGGTTTTTCAGTGTCCATTAAAATAGGCTCTTTAGTGAAACTAATTAGGCTTCTTGTGACCAGTTATAACACATTGAAATGGCAACTAAACCTGCCTCTGCCTATATATATGCAATGTTGGATGCATTGCTACTTACTTTCTAACTAGTATTTTCTTTCGTTGCGGTACCAATGTCTGGAGGATCGTCCAGAGAGAGAGGAAAAGGGAAAAAAACTATCATTGTGTGGGAGGGTTTTCTTGGTCCCGATTTTTTTGAGGAAACTCTTTATTAGAGGTTCTCAGTTGAGAGCAAAAGTGATTTCATCAAAGAGGCACCATTGAGAGGATACGATGAACAGAAAGAAGAGTGGCCAAAATGCATGTATGGTGAGGACTGTCTAGTGTAGATGTTCACTGAGAGAATAGATGGAGATCGTCGTTTCTTCAAATGCCCATGAGCATGGGTAATTGCTATTACTATTTGTTTCTTCAATATGTTCATCTTTTATAAAACTTACATGACATACTTATTGTAGTCTTTCTTGGCCGAAGAAAACTGTGGGTTCACTAGGTGGGATCGATCCTTGATCTATTTATCCACATGCGGAGTACATCTACAACCTGTAGTACCGTATCTTCAATCTAGAAAGAGAAGTTAGCAGCGGTTACAATGACGACGAATATGATGACAACAACAATAGTGTCGATTCACAGGAGGCACTCTGCAATGATCTATATTGCACCTGCCCTAACCACAAGAACAAGGGACCTCCGTTGTCACCCCAGCCACCACCACCATCAATAATGAGAGGCTACTGTAGGGAATGTGTAACATAATTTGCTATGTGGCCACACTACTAGGATTGCCCTATCTTATTTACATAGCATATCCATGTGTTTGTTGTTTGATTTAATTATCTAAGGCATGTTAGGTTTAGTCAAAAAGAACTTTGTACCCTAGTTCGGTACATGTTCTCACATGCCATTTTATGTGTTTTGTGTGTTGAATTATATAATACCCTACTTTGTTAGGTTGTGTTTGCAACACGTGATCATATTTCACTACGTCCGCAACATTATAATGAATATTATGACCACAAATAATAAAAACAACTCCATAATAAAAAGTTCAATACTATGCCATATTAAACAACACAATAATACTAGAAGTACGTGACGACAGTAGACAATATTGTTCATGAATAAACCATAGAACTAGCAAGTCTTGGAGACTATTGAGTGCAACGAGGCCACTTTCCCTTTCTCAGGGCATCGAGGTTCTCCTCCATCACTGCTTTCGCTCGACATGCACGCTCAAGCTTCTTCTCCCTCTCCTCCCTGTACGCAGCAACACGCCTCCTTTTCTCCTCTTTCTTGTGCTCTTTTTTTGCAGCCTCCTCTCCGCGTCTCTTCTCCATCATCTCCTTGTCCTCTGCCTCCCACCGCAACAATTTCTGCATCCATTCCTTATCTTCAGGCTTGATCTCAGTGTCGATCCATTGCTCAAAATCACAGAGTGGTGGAGGGGTCTACAAAAAATATAATTGTTACAAAACAAAAAAATCATGCAAGATGTCATATGACACAAACATCAATTCCTCACCATCTTGTTAATGCGTCGCTGACGAAGTGCAGGCTCAAATACAAAATTAGAACACATCCAATATCTCTGCCTATACGTGTCCTTTTCATTTGACTTGGCTACCTTGCAAGGATCGTCGCAAAAGCACATGGGCACTAGAACACCACTAGGCAGAGGCAATGGATCAAAAGCATTTCCGGTCATCCGGCCATAACTACAATTCAACCAATTTCGTTCTAAGAACCGAAAGCAATTAACATTAAACCCTAAACTTAGGGTTTTCCATTTGATGCACAACAATGAACCCATAACATAACAACATGCGCTGAGATTACCTTGGTCTGCTAGCTTTTCTATACCTTGGCATCATACGATTGTATAATACAAATATTAAAATTTGCATAAAATCCTAAGTAATGGCGATTCTTAGGTTGAAAAATCCGAGTAATATATACCGAATCGATGTGAAAAAAACTAGGAGGGAAGCGAGGATACCTTGCTCTCGAAGATCTATGGATCAAATCAAAATTTCCAAAGTCCAATATACCGATTCGTGAGGTAGGGCGAAGTGGGGAGAGAAAAAACCTGAGAGATAGGAGAAAGAAGAGGAAGAAGGCTCGGACAGGAAGGTTGGGGGCCGGGTTAAAACACCACCTCGTCACCATAGATATTGACATCAAGCTTAGCGTCAAGATCTATGGTGCCAAGCTCGGCACCAGGATCTACGGCGTCGAGCTACCTATCAAGTCACCGTCACGTCTGTGTCGAGCCCAAGACCTCGACGCCAGCAACGATGGCGCCGAGAAGTGTAAGCTTAGCGCCAGCAACGATGGCTGACTCGGCGACAGCAACGATGGCGCCGAGCTAAGGGTTCAGATTTTAAAATCATACGAGTATATTTGTGATTTTTTTTAAAAAAAAGCTAAAAAATAAAAAATTGGGTAGGTTCACCCATCGTCTTCCACACATTCTCTCTCCTGCCCCGCCGTTTCCTCCAACGGTCGGTTCGTCCCACACGCGGGCGCTCGAGCGCGACTTCCGCCGTCTCCCTCCCTTCCTGAATCCCGACCACCTCTCCTTCCATATGGGCAGTCCTACTCCAACCGCCTGGATTCCCCCACAAACCGCAGCGCCACCGCTGCGACGCCTACCCCCGCCGCTGCCGCGATGATCTTCCGTCCCGGCACCGCCGTGTGGGTGGAACACCCGGACCTCGCCTGGGCCGATGCCGAGGTCGTCTCCTGGCCCGCCTCCCCGTCCTCGCCGTCCTCAGTCGCTGTCGTCCTATCCACCGGTGTCAAGGTGAGGGCGCAACGACCCAGACAACCCATCGTTTCGATTTCTAAGCCCCGCTGCGTGCGTTGCAGCATAGGTGTTCGTCGAATTGCTAGCTTCGTGGCTGGGTTGGTTTGCCCGTTTGGTTATTATATTTGTGGCTGATCTGTGGTGTGGGCAGGCTGTAGTAGACGGTAGGAAGGTCCTGCCGCGGGACACGGAGGCCGATCTTGGGGGCGTCGACGATATGACCAAGCTCGTCTACCTCCACGAGCCTGGGGTGCTCTGCAACCTCGCACTCCGATACACGCTCAACGAGATCTACGTGAGTGTCTCCATCTTTTCCACTCTTTCTTTAATCTCACAATGTCCATTGACTGCACATTACTCGTATCCTGTAAGAAGTCTTTCCAAGAGAATAGTGGGCTAGTGGTCTCGTGTAAGATCATGTACGGGTCCAATGTATGTGGAATTGAGGGAAGAGATTATTTTGCCGATCTGTGCTAGCCTGTATGTTGTGTTTTGTGGGAATATGTTGCTAATGTTGGTGTTATTTATGCCATACATTATTCTGACAGTTCTGTTGTTTCTTCAGACATACACAGGGCGCATCTTGATTGCTGTAAATCCTTTTGCAAAGCTCCCCCATATGTATGATATGCATATGATGGAGCAGTACAGAGGTGTGCAGTTCGGTGAATTGAGTCCACATGTTTTTGCCATTGCTGATGCATCGTACAGGTATGAAACATGGAAACCAGCTTGCAGCGTGTTAGTTAGAAATTAGAATATAGAGTTTTACATGGCATATTTCTCTTTCTTGAAGAGCTATGGTTAGCGAGAACCACAGCCAGTCCATATTAGTCAGTGGAGAAAGCGGTGCTGGAAAAACAGAGACCACCAAACTCATTATGCGATACCTTACTTTTGTTGGGGGCCGTGCAATTGGTGATATCCGCTCTGTGGAGCAACAAGTTCTAGAGGTAACTTCATCAATTCTTTTGGTGCATGATTAACATGCCCTGTAGAAGGCTTTATGTTTTCTCAACTCTGCATCTATCCTGCTCTCATTTCAATGCAGTCAAATCCACTGTTGGAAGCTTTTGGTAATGCACGGACAGTGAGAAATGATAACTCCAGGTGAACTTTACTTCTTTCATTGATTTTCTTGGAATCAATCAACTTTTTTTACTATTTTGCATAAAAAGAATGCTTGTTTGATTCTTTGGCCGTACAACTATATACATCTTTTATTTGATAATCTTTGAATAGTGAGGGTGCTATGCTTATTAATTTTTCAAAGGTGCTAGCGTTTTAGGTGTAATCCTCATTATAAAAAGAAATGAAGCTAGACACTTGTATCAGTATACTCATAGGTGTGAGAAAAAGGTTGTAGATAGGCATGATAGTATATTACTAGTAGGTGTACAGTGTACTGCTTTCTTCTATATACCCATATGTTTACTTACTAGTTTATTTCACTGCAGTCGATTTGGGAAATTTGTTGAAATTCAATTTGACAAATCCGGTAGAATATCTGGGGCTGCAGTTCGAACTTACCTCCTGGAACGGTCTCGTGTTGTGCAAATTTCTGAATCTGAAAGGAATTACCACTGCTTTTATCAACTTTGTGCATCTGGGAAGGTTTGTTTACAGACCTTTGGTGATTTTATATTAGTTATTATCCCTGAGACTAATTGTGATGTTCCCCATAACATGAAGCTGTAAAATTTGGATCTGGAAAATCCCCTACATTGTTTTCCAGGGAAGGACAAATTTTCCATTTCCTGAGGATTAAACTGATTTCAGGTGCTACCGATAGATGCAACTGAAAGATTATGCACATATTTCATAAAATAGGGTATGTTGTCGTCTATAACAATGTTTTTGAGGCGCCGCGGCGAGGCGCCGCGCCCGACCCCCTTCACAACGCCTAGGCGTTTGTGGCGGACGCCTAGGCGACGCCATACACATATTGTATACCCCATTTGTTGCCAATTCTTGAGCTCATGTTACTAATCAGTAACATACTAATCAAAGCAAGTGTATACCAATCAAAGAAAGACCTGTTGCTGTAGCAACTGTAAACTAATCAAAGCAAGTGTATACTAATCAAATCCATGTTGCTGTAGCAGTGTATGAGCAAAAGCAGAGCACGAGGCATTAAATACTACAATACTCAGAGCAGAGACAGGATACCAGGCACCAGGCAGGGTCATACCAGGCGGAGGGAACAGAGAGGAGGTAGGAGCATACCAGGCGGAACAGAGAGAAACAAAGAGAAGGCAGGGGCATACTAGGCAGACGGCAGACGGCCGGCGGAGGTGGAGACGTGAGATGAACGGGCAGCTGTGGACAGGCGGACGGCCGACGGAGGCAGACAGTCACGGCGGACGCGCAGATGCGGATGGCCGATGCCTGCAGCGGAGGAGATGCTGGAGCGGCTCCACGGCAGGTGCGGACGACCAAGCAGAGATGCAGGGGCGGCTCCTGGGAAGGGGCGGCTGGCCGGTGGACTCGAGTTGTCGAGCAGAGGAGCAGCAAAGCGGATCTCAAGGTCCGCCTGCTACCTTCTCTCTCCCTCTCCCCTCGCCCGCACTCGCGGTAAATGCCTCGCGTGGTAGATTTCTCGCGCGAAGAGCCTATCTAGGTCACAGTTCCCGCGCCAGGGGCGGACGCGCGTTCGATTTTCCGCAGGCCGCGGTCATTTTCGCACCCTTCCCCTACGGCGCGGAAGCGCGGTCGATTTCCCGTGGACACGCGGTCGATTTCGCGCCCTTCCCTCGCTAATTAGCATCTGGCGTCCATGGCGGGGCTGTAGGCGTCCGTCCGACGCCTTTCTACGCCTAGGCGACGCCAAATTCGATTAAGCGGACGCCATACGAGTGTAGGTCGTGGCGCCCTCGACGCCCAGAGCCTCTGCCACGCCTTGTCGCCTAGGCGACGCCTAAGCGACGCCTAGGCGACGCCTCAAAAACAATGGTCTATAATCTCACATAAGTTTCAACTTGAAATACAACTTGTGTAAAGAGAAACAAAAAAAAGACAAATGCCACTAAGAAGTGAAGCTTCACCTCAAATATGGAGTTAAGTGACTATATATTACTCCCTCCGTTCCAAATTGTAAGTTGTTTTGGCTTTTCTAGGTACATAGCTTTTGCTATGCACCTAGATATACATTGTCTAGATACATAGTAATAACTATGTTTCTAGAAAAGCCAAAATGACTTACAATTTGGAGTGGAGGGAATAGTATTTTCATCAGACAAAGTGAAGCAGAAAAATAGTTTAGAGGGCTATCCTGGACAACCGAAAAACTTGGGGGAGTAAATGGACATTTTTGTTTATGCAGTTCTTGTTTGCGTGCATCCAACTGTAATTGAGTCCACAAATTGACCAATTATGAATTGGGTGCTTTTAACCACTCTGCCATAGATGCTTAACTGGTAGCGTTGTATATCATAAATAGCCAATTTTCGTAAAGAAGGATTTGCACAACAGACAACAAAATGCTTTCGTTTGTGGAATCATTTCTTCCTCAACTTTGTTTGAACTTGGTATTTTAGTATTTGTGTCAACTACTCCATGAAATTATTTTCGTTGTCATGAGAGATTGAGACTCTGTTGGGTTAAACCTCCTCATAGCTCAATATTTATCAATGTATGTTGTCTACATAAGTAACATTGTATGTGCTGCAGTTCAGAGTTACTTAGCTCACAATTAATACTTTATGGTATATTAATTTGTATCACCAGGATGCAGATAAATACAAGCTTGCTCATCCTAGGAACTTTTACTACCTAAATCAAAGCTATATGTATGAATTAGAAGGGGTCAGCGATGCAGAAGAATATTTAAAAACACGGAGAGCTATGGACATTGTTGGTATATGTTTTTCTGATCAGGTTCATCTTGCCCTCAATCCAACACTAGGACAGAAAATTACCAAATTCTTGTTTCTCTTGATAAATAATTTTGACTCGTGATGCTACCATGCACTCTCAGGAAGCTATATTCCGAATTGTGGCTGCTATCCTTCATCTAGGAAACATTGAATTTTCTCCTGGAAAGGAGTTTGATTCCTCTGTTATTAAGGATGAAAAATGTAAATTCCATCTCCAGATGGCTGCTGATTTACTTATGTGAGTATTTTATTATTCTTTATCTTAGTCTCCTGTCACTGGTGCTGTGCAACACAAAACTGCAAAGTGAACATGTTACTTTCTGTTGTGGACATAGTAGGCTCATACTGCTAATTCTCTCAGACTAAGTTATGTGTTTGCATTTGCTACTTATTGTTGATTCTGTTTTCCCAGCTTTCCATAAACTATTTCATCATAGATTGCTAATTTGTGTTGCCTCACCATGAACCCTTCACATCAAAACCCAGTCTCTCCTATTTAGTAACCAAAATTTTAAAGGAATATGCTCCCCAAGTTTCACACTTACATAAAAAGGTAGCCTTTTCTGTAATAAGCTTTGTTGTTCAAGCAAATTGACAAATGCTATTAACTTTTATTTTCTTTACAAGCTTCTGAGATATTATAGCTTCGAATGTAGTGAAGAAATACCTTAATGCATCAATGACTCTGTTAACTTTTCTAGATTCATAAGTATGTCCCATGGCCTTCTCTTTATTTTAGCATGCTCATCAAACAACCCACTTCTTCATTTGAAAACTAACTTTTTGAGAAGCACAGTGCCTTACTCATTTAGTTAGAGCTTTAGACATTGCCTTTTTATGTGCTCTGTTATTTTTTGGGGCAATATATGATATTAGCAGTACTCATGATCACATGCATTGGTTCTTTGTGAGCATCACCAAAAAAATTCATCAACAATTTAAAAATGATTTATAAATTATGTTAATATGTTTTGTCTAGGCATTATTTTATGGGAGTTCTTGTTTTTTTTTCCTAGGGTTGATGCAAGCCTTTTACTTTCAACTCTGTGCTATCGCACAATTAAAACTCCTGAAGGAAACATAATCAAGGCAGTTGACAGTTCTGCAGCTGTCATCGGTCGTGATACTCTTGCAAAGACTGTTTATGCTCGACTATTCGATTGGTATGACCATGTCTCCTCGTGAACTGCTTTACATTTTTTCAATGCGGTGCTTATAGCGTGGCTACTGCAGGCTTGTTGACAACATTAATAAGTCCATTGGGCAGGACATGGAGTCTAGGTCACAGATTGGGGTCTTGGACATCTATGGTTTTGAGTGTTTCAAATATAACAGGTCAGGCTTTCGGTCTTTCTTTCAAACTAATAAGCAGAGGCCAGCCAAATTTTTAGCTTTGTGTCGGTGGCTATTCTTCAAGGAGCTTCATAATTAAAAAAACATTACCTAGTACAAGTATTATTGTATTAATGTGATGCTAAATTTTGATATTTTCTTCAATTTTCAAGAAGACAACCAAAAGCCTAATATTTTCCTGTCAAGAAGCAGGTTGACCAAACTTTGAAGTTTGTTATGTTAGCCATTTTTTGAAGGAACTGTTTGTCTTGAAATAATACCACCACAATTATTTATGCAATGCTAATTTTTGTTAACAAACACCAGTGCCAGATTTGGTTAGCAAATAATGAGCTAGCTCGCAACTCAGTAATGTTAGGCATGTTTGGTTCTCTTGGCTTCTCTTGCATAGCATGCTCTTGGGCAAGGACTTTTGAATGGAATAAGAATTCTGTTGGCTGCCCTTGGTTGTAAGAGAACTTCAAATTGAAAAAATCTCATTCATGGTAATAAAAAAATCTTAATGCACTTCGTTATTCCTTATAGTGTTTGTACTTGATTGATAAAATTTGTATAGTAGACTAGTTGGTATGTTCTGAAGCTGATGGCCCTATATAATACACCAGCACGCACTTAGTTTCATGCACTTTGGTTGAATTCTTTTAATGGTGAATTGTAACATTCCCACACACAAAAAGAGCAGGTTGAAAGCTACATTGTAGTACAATGCAATTCCAACCTACACTGTTAGCTGTCTTACTTCACAATTCACTTGAAGATTCTTCAACTCTATTGTTAATACTTTTGAAAGATTATTTAGTTAAATTTATTTTTCTTTTCAAATTTCTGATGGCCCTTCCTTCTGCTAGCTTTGAGCAGTTGTGCATCAATTTTGCTAATGAAAAGCTTCAACAGCATTTTAATAAGGTATTTTATGACCCTGCCTATGTCCTTCCTCATAATCACAAACATATTTGATTCCTTTGTATTTTGAATTTCTTGATCCAGCATGTTTTCAAGATGGAGCAGGAGGAATATAAAACAGAAGAAATTAATTGGAGCTACATTGAATTTGTTGATAACCAAGATATATTGGATCTTATTGAAAAGGTCTAAACTTCTAAAACTAAGAGAATCTATAGTTACATTTGAAATATTCCCTGTTATTTGTGATGATATGAATGCCAATTTTGTATTGCTTGCTCACATTTTCTTTTAGTTTTCATACCAGTGTGCACATATAATGAATATACAAAGGTCTTGACATGCCTGTGGCATGTGCTAGTGAAGTTTGCTACATTATGTGTTCATAAATTGTTTCTGCACAGAATTATGATATGGTAGTTATATTTGATTTACCTTTACCAGCTTGACTAAACTTTTCAAGGTTTTCCTTTCTCCCTTCTGATTGTGGTAGGCGCCTATATCTGTAATGATGTTTGTAGCGTTGCAATATATAGTAATTGTTTGACATATCTTGGCCAGATTGCTGAACTAAATTCAGAATAATTTTAAAATTGAAACAGAGCTAAAGGTGTTGGTTATCTCCCATTGAATCTAAAAAGGGCATAAGTTGATTTGATGCACAATTTTCCTGTTGACAATAGTTTCTAAATCGTACTTGTCATTTTACAGAAGTATCATTGCTGTAGTTATGCTAAAACCTTGATCTTAATAGTAATGTGTTCTATAAAAACGTAATCCATATAGCACTGGTTACAGACGTACACTTATGAGGAAGAAAGTTGGTACATCCTTCTGCTTGCTGATGTACATGTAATGTAACTGAACATTTGAACTTCTGAAAAAGATGGTATATCACTGCATGTGTTTTCTTTTCTCGAACATATATCACTGAATGTGTTTTTCTTGTCGGAATCTTTCCTCCATTTATGTTTCATGCTAGCATATTATCTAAATATATGAAAAATAATTCAAAGTAACTGTACCTTTAATCACTGTCTTTAATATTTAGAAGTCTTTTTGGCATGTGTCTGAGTGGATATTTAACTTAACTCGCATATTCTATTCAATACCATCTACTTATATTACCAAATTTGCAGAAAATGACTAGTTGCATCCTTGTTGATGGCATCATTGAATATATATCTAGTGCTGAAATTTTATTTGGTT
Source organism: Miscanthus floridulus (assembly GCF_019320115.1). Taxonomy (NCBI): domain Eukaryota; kingdom Viridiplantae; phylum Streptophyta; class Magnoliopsida; order Poales; family Poaceae; genus Miscanthus; species Miscanthus floridulus. The sequence goes on along the minus strand of NC_089580.1, from coordinate 91,972,432 downwards.
TCACGTATGTGTGGATTTATATAATTGTGCTATTTCTTTTTTGTTTTGCAGAAACCAATAGGCATAGTTTCACTTTTGGATGAAGCATGGTAGGATTTTCATACTGTGTTATCAAACACTTAAGAGTTCAAAATTCTAACTCCTTTCTAGTCTTATTAAACAGCATGCTTGGAAAATCAACACATGAAACTTTTGCGATGAAGTTATTTCAGAATTTAAGAGCACACCCGAGACTAGAAAAACCAAAGCTCTCAAAGACGGATTTTGCCCTGTTGCATTTTGCTGGAAAGGCATGTCCTATGAATCACATTTCTTGTAAGCTATTCTTAGCATTTTGTTGCTCTGACTAGGTTAGAGCATGTGGCAATGAATGGTCTACTTTTTGTAGGTGACCTACCAAACTGATTTATTTTTGGAGAAGAACCGAGATTATGTTATTGCAGAGCACCAGAATCTTTTGTCTTCTTCAAAATGCTCATTTATTTCTGGTCTCTTTGCTTCACACCAAGATGATCCATTGAAACCATCTTATAAGTTTTCTTCAGTAGCTTCACGATTTAAGGTATAGTGCTGCACATTACTGTTTTCTTTATTTCCTCTGGGCATAATTGTTTGTTTTTCCAGATTTTTGCTTTATTTACTGTTTCTGGGTTATTTATCTTTACTTTTCTGGCCAGTGCACATTAGATATTTTTTACAGCTAACAAGAAAGAAACAGTCAAAAGCATAGTTCAAAATCTAGTATTTCATATATATAATTTTTGAACTTTTGCAGTCAAAGGAACTCATTTGAGTTTTCGGCATGAATCTCTCTCTCCCTGTGTGTTGTGTGGAGAGTAATTCTTTGAAAGCCCCCAAGAATAATGCATGCTAATTTTAATTTTATTTTTATTTGATTATACTTATGATATGGTCAGTTATCTAATCCCAACAGCAACAACTCCAAGCACTAATGGAGACACTTAGCTCCACGGAGCCTCATTACATCCGCTGCATAAAACCAAATTCTCTGAATTGCCCTCAGAAGTTTGAAAATGGCAGTGTACTACAGCAACTGCGGAGTGGGGTTAGTTCCATTGATTTTCTGCTCTTACACCCTAATATAGCAGTCTTTTGAAGTTTGATTCATTCCAATGATTTCTCCATTCTGTTTAACTATCTTTTTTTTTATATGCTTCATTCTTGGAATCATTGTGCTACTAATTTAGTTTATTTATTTGGTTTCGTTACAGGGTGTACTTGAAGCTATTAGGATAAGTCTTGCTGGTTATCCCACGAGGAGAACATACTCTGAATTCATCAATCGCTTTGGACTTCTTGTGCCAGAAAATATGGATGAAAGGTGATATGCTAACATTATTGTTGAGTACTTTAGAATGTCAGAATATGGCATCTCTCAGTAGTATAAATGTACTTCTGTCATATTTCTCTTTGGAAGTTTTACTATCACATAATTATAGAGTAAAAGATTACCATGTACTTTTTTTCGCTATTGCAGATTTGATGAGAGATCACTGACACAGAGGATCCTAAGGCAACTAAATCTGGAGAACTTTCAAGTAAAGTATCCTAATTCTATCCAGACTTGGGTCATTTTTTTTCTCAAATGCACTGCAGAGGTGCACATCATTATATTAAGAAGAAGAAAGAGGAGTCTAAGAAGATTCCCTACTAAGTCCATCAGGCCACGGTTTAGTACAAGAGAGGATTTGCCAATCACTAAAGGAAACTACAGCAAGCAAGCAACATAGACACACAATTCCTATTCCTATGGCTAAATACTACAGCATGGCTAATGAAATCTGAAATTCAGCCCCAAACCTGTGTTTTGGTTCTAACAGAGAACAATCCTATGATATCAAGTCCAGCCCATATGCGATCAGGCTGGGTCTTTTTAAGCCATAACCACCTCATTATCAGTGCCCATCTAATCACTTCTAGATCAAGAATTCATAGTCTTCCAAGATCAATTGGTCTTTTGATCCGCCCCCAAGCGACAAGGCAATGGCCTCCATTCACCTCTTTGCAACCTTTCCAAAGAAAAGTTATTTGAATCTTGTCAATTGCTTTAACAACCCATTTAGAAAATTCTAAGGAAATGAGCTGATAAATAGGTATTGGCGTGAACATTGCACTGGCAAGGGTAGCCCTCCCAGCTAGATGCATCATGGCCATTTCCCAACCAGGCAACTTGTCAGCAATCTTGTTAACTATCGCGTACCTCTTTTGTGTTGAGTTTATTTTAACACTAAGATAAGAACATTCAACTGCATTCACGCATTCAACTAGAACTTATGAGTTCTCTGGTTGCCATTTTCTTTGTGTTATTGCTTTCTCTATTTTTGACTTTGTGTATTGTTTAGCTAAGATCTTAAGGGCATAAGTTACTGCTCATGTCTTGAAACTAATCACCACCAAAAATGAAATGTAGATCACCACCAGGCAATTGTTACACAGCATATCCCCGCAGTTTTTGCCGCTCAAAAAAAAATTGTTACACAGGTTGCATATGATGAGAAGTGCTTCTATGTTTGATGTTTTAAAGTTTTATAAAATTTGAAGCTAAACTGAAGGGTTATTTATTCTTACTTGCCCCTTCAAGGGCATTTAAATTTGTGCAACCTTGTTGTGATGGTGAAGCACAGAAACACTTCTTGGAAGTGGCATTATTATGAACTAGTTTCATGGAAATACAATTTAATGGTGTATACCTATTTTGTGTCTGATTGTATTCTTCAGCTTGGCAGAACAAAAGTTTTTCTCCGGGCTGGTCAGATAGCTGTGTTGGACTCCAGACGTGGTGAGATTCTGGACAATGCTTCCAGGATTGTGCAGGGTCACTTTCGAACCTTTACTGTTCACAAGAAATTTCTTTCAACAAGGAAAGCTTCTATTTCTATCCAAACATTTTGCCGAGGTATGTTGGATCTTTCTATGCTTTTCATACTTTACATTTAAATATTAGTTGGGGGGGGGGGGGGGGGGGGGGGGGGTAAACAAACAGGTCCTAAATTTTTTCTTGAGTCTAACCTCAGCTTTTTGCACAAAAATGTTTTTTTATGTCATAAAATAACTAACCTGCAGTATCATATTATGTTTATTTCCTGACCTTTTTTAGACATGTTAGGAGAAATCTTATTGCTCAATACTTCTAAAAAATATTATTGCGTAGAATCCAATGATAGCTTATTACTTTATCTTGTGCATAGTCAACTAATATTCTAAGGACCCAGTAGGGTTAAAGGCTTATGTGTTAGACATTTAGGGTGTGTTTGGTTCCCAGCCACAACACGCCATGCCTAAACTGTGGCCACACCACAAAAACAGAAGCTGCTGTTTGGTTGGTAAGACTACTTAGGCAGCCACAGAAGATTGCAATGTAAACAGGTTGGATTCTCGCCAAAGAGTGTGGCGTCCATTTTTGGCGCCTCAGCTGCGGTGACGCCGCACATGCGGCGTGGTGTACGATGGCCGGTAACAAAACACGCTCATAGTTGTGGGTATTAGATTTCGCCTGGCCCATGCGCCTATATCATGGCCGGCCAGCCCACATACATGTTGCCAGAGTCCTAATCCGGCACACCTGTAGATTGAGTTGTATTAGGCTAGGCGTATCTGAGTACGGTTCTATTTCCATTAGCCACCACACCTATATATACTTGTACCTTTTACACCTATATAATCAATGTACTATTCCCAACTTACATGATATCAAAGAGACCGGATCAATCTGATCCTCTCCTTCCGCTTGCCTCTTCCATACCCGGTATCCTGCTCTCCGCTTCCCCTTGTGTTGCAATGTCCCCATGGCCGGTGATCCCTCTGCCTCTTTGGGAACCACCACCGAAGCCAAGGCCGCCGCCGCCGCTGCTGCTGCTATGAGCACACAGCCGTCACCGCTGAGGTAGCCGCCGCTGCCAAGGAGAGGCTTGCGGCCGCGGCCTCTGCCTTTTTCGACGCCACTGCCATAGCTACCTAGACCAATGCGGATAAATGCGCTGGAGAAAGTCAAGACTGTCGAACGCGAGGTCACCCTCACTGCCGTGGCTCGGGATGCCACCGAGGCTCGCATGCGGGATGCCCTCAACTCACCCAGACCCGTGCTCTGCCCTTGGCGATCTTGGTAAGCCTGTGGAGGACCTTCATCCGCAGCCTGTGTAGGATCTTGGTAAGCCTGTGTAGGACCGTTCTCAACCTCATCCGCAGCTTGAACAAGAAGTATGCCGTCATTGGGATGCATCTTCAACGTTTGAGGCCGTTCCTGACCTTCCTTGCTGCCTGGAGCGAACTTCTTCATGAGGATCTCAACATCGCCAAGGTGGAGGAGCGTATGGCCCCGTTCGGCTTACCTTATAATCCGCACTATTCAGTTTGTGCCGGAACAGTGTTTTTCTCTCACGACAATTCAGCCAGAATAGTGTTTTTCAGCCAATTCAGCCAAGTTTCGGCAAGCCAAACGGGGCCGCTCCTCCACCTCGTCAGACTTTGTTGCCACTACTGGTCGCCCCCATCAGCCACCCCCAGTGCCCTGATTCTAGCAGCAGCAGCCTGCCTCGGGCACTGGGGGCACCCTTCCGAAGAACTGCAGCGGCTAGCGCAATCAGCACAACCAGGAGCACCGCCCTGGTGGCCAGCAAGGCCAGTCCTGGGTTTGCTACTGCAGGCGCTGCTCCTCCTCCAGGCACCGGCACCGGCACTGGCTATTCTCCTAGTCAGTCTAGCACAGGTGTCTGGCCCTCCTTCCACAACCCCTGGTCAGAGGCTATTCAGATCTGGCCTGGTCTACCCTGGTGCCTCTTCCTATTGGCCGGTTTTCTGGACAGCAGACACAGTTTCCTTGGCGGCACCCAGCAGGCTCTTCCTACTGTCTGGCTTTCTGGACAACAGCCACTCGTTCTAACTTTTTCTCCTTTGTCTGCACCCAGTTTGGCAACACCATTAAGACAATGGCCGGGAGTTTGATAACTTTAGTGTGCGCGTGTTCTTCCTCTCCCGTGGTGTCCATTTCCACATGTCATGTCCCTACATCTCCTCCCAAAACGGTAAAGCCAAGCGCATCATCCATTCCACAAATAACATTGTTCGTTCTCTCTTGTTTCAGGTCAGTATTCCCCCTCTTACTGGGTTGAAGCCTCCACATCACCACCTATCGTCTTAACATCTTGCCTACCAAGTCGCTTGATTTCTCTACACCACATCACACCCTTCTTGGCACTCTACCATCCTATTCTCACCTTTGTGTCTTCGGTTGCAAGTGTTATCCTAACCTTTCCGCCACCGCGTCTCACAAGCTTGCCCCTCTTTCCGTCCTCTGTGTTTTTCTGGGATATTCTGCTCATTGTCTCACCAGTGTGTTGACCTTCAGTCAAATCGTATCATTGTCTCTCGCTATGTCATCTTTGATGAGGCCTCTTTTCCCTAAGCCGAGCAGCAAACCACCCCAGCGGATTTCGAGTTCCTCGATGATTACACTAACCCTGTGCTTGGCCCCCTCTTAGCTTGCGCAGCTGGTCAGATGTGTTGTCTTCCCTCCTGTGACTTCCGCTTCATCTACTCTGGGTGACTAGCTTCGGCTCCCACCTCGCCGATGTCATCTCCTTCCCCGGAAGCTGCGCCAGCGCCTCAGCTTCCTCATGGTGCAGTTCTTGTCCCCCCAGTGGCCAATCAGCATGCCATGGTCACCTGTGACAAGCTCGGGTTCCGTCAGCCTGCACTCTACCATTCTGTGCTGCTGTTCCCGGTGCCTCGAAGGTATTGTGCTGCTCTTGTCGATGCCGACCCCAATTGGCGGGCTACCATGGAAGATAAATTCTCCTCCTTTCTGGAGAATAACACATGGGATCTTGTTCCCCATCCTCCCACAGCCAATCTGGTAACCGGAAAGTGGATCTTCAAGCATAAATTCAAGGCAGATGGTTCACTTGAACATTATAAGGCATGATGGGTTCTTCGGGGAAACTCAGTGTCCTGGGATTGACTTCAGTGAGACTTTTAGCCCAGTTGCGAAGCCTGTGACCATGCACACTGTATTCTCTCTTGCTGTCTCTCAAACTGGCCCATTCATCAGCTCGACATCAAGAGTGCTTTTCTTCATGGGGTTTTGACAGAGACAGTTTATTGTTCCCAGCCTCCTTGATTTGAGGATTCTGCACATGCTGATTATGTCTGCTGGCTGAATCGCTCTCTTTATGAACCCAGGGCTTGGTACAGTCGCTTCGCTTCACACTTATTCCAGCTTGGTTTTGTGGAGTCCAAACCAGACACATCTCTGTTCATTTATCATCATGGTGATGACACGGTTTACGTTCTACTCTATGTGGATGATATTATTCTTACAGCTTCCTCGGATGCTCTACTTCGTCGCACTATTGCATCCCTCTTCTTTCCAGCGGCAGTATATGGTTGAGATTCTGGAACGTGCTGGCATGGCAGACTGCAAGCCATGCTTGACACTTGTTGATTTGAATCCGAAGCTCTCTGCAGCCGATGGTGCTCCTGTTTCGGATCCCTCTGACTATCGCAGCCTTGCTGGTGCTCTGCAATATCTCACCTTTACTATACGCCGTCCAACCAGTCTGTCTTCATATGCATGATATAGAGGCAGAACGATCGCAAAAAAAAAAAAAAAATTGATCTAGAGGCAGAGCTTGATCAAGAAATCAGGAGGGGCCAGTCTGTGTAATTATGCTGTAAACAACAATTAACAGTACCGCATTTACTGTTTACTCAGTGCAACTCATGTTTGACAGAAGGGGCCATGGCCCACCTTTGCAGGGCCATCCCAGCCAAAACTGAGGCCCTGTGCAAAGTCTAAAACGGGGCTTCACAGGCTAGCAAATAGGGCCATAAATATTCATTAGTCCTTTGCATAATCTTCATTAGTACATATCATTAGTCCTCACTAATTACTAGAAATTATAAGTAAATAAATCTTCTCAATCAATTGTAGATTGTTTTTCTCAAATACATTTCTTGATTATCTAATGTTATCTCTTGATTGTCTAATATTAAGTGTCTAAATAAAGTAAATATGATGTGAGTCTCCTTTTATCTTTAATTTAGACATTTAGCATTATCTAAGATGATGAGATTAAAGATGATTTATTATAACTCTTTTAGCCAACATTAAAGTTGATATTTTTTTAAGCCGATATCAAGATCTGGCAGTGGTATCGTATAACTTCTTTTTTGATATTTGGTGAACTAGACTCCCTATATGTAAATACTGTCTCTGTCCCTACTCATAGTCAATCTTGTCCAGCTTGTTGCCGTCAAGTGCTATTGTAGCCAAATCAGTAAGCCTTTCTTTTAAGAGCGGCCTCAAGATTTTATTACAGGATACACATGCATACAAAAGATGAAAAGAACAAAATTTAGACATACGGCACATATACATCAAATGCACGTGTACTGATTTAATAATCAGTAGAATTTTAGAAAAGAAGAAAGAAAATTACCTTGCTCGCTAACTTGCCGCAACCAATCATGATCAGGCTTCCTTCCATCTTGGCTGCTTCCCAACTTCACGTACCATCCAAAACGCTCGTCAATTAGCACGGCCTCTCGCGGGGCTCATGCCTTTGACGTCTGCCGTGGCGCCACCGCTCGGCTGCTGAAGTGCGGCAACTGCGAAATGCGTAGGGCTGAGTCGACGAGACGACTCGCGAGCCACGATTCGTCGGGAAGAACGACGGCACGCACCATCGGGAGGAAGTCGAATAGACGCAATTGTTGTTTTCTATACGCATCAATGGGACTTGGGCCAAAAAACAAACAGAGACTAAGCCTATATACTATTGGGCTATGGGCTGTACACAAGATATTGGGGGCCTGTGGGGTCCCACCGGCCACACTTGCCCAGGGACGGGCATGCACCTTTGTCTGAACTAAGCTTCCGCCCCTGGCATGATCCAAGGGAGCCACACCTTGCAACTCTGAAGCACAAACTTCGTTACGTCCACGACACTCTAGATTTGGGACTGGCTGTATGACCTTGCTCTCAGTCTGACTTGGTGACATACTTCGTTCAGTCTTTGACACAGATTGGGTCTGTTGTCCTGATACACGCAAGTCCACATCGGGCTATACCATGTTCCTCAGTGATAATCTCATCTCTTGGTCGGCCAAACGACATACAACTGTTTCTCATTCCAGTGTCGAGGCAGAGTACTGTGCTGTTGCAGATGCTATTGATGACAACTCTTGCTCAAGCTGCATACTCCCTTGCGCCGAGCTACACTGGTGTATTGCGACAACATCAGTACTTTCTACATGTTTTCGAATCCCGTTCAACACCAGGAACCAAACATGTGGAGATCGATCTTCATTTTGTTCACGAGCATGTTGCTCTTGGTGCTGTTAGGTTTCATGCACCAACTAGATGAACCCAAAAGCTTAAGCCATTGAGAAGAGGTGGGCAATCCACCACTTCAACACGCCCACTCATGTGCAGCCACGTACAAGGCGCAAACATGGAAATAAAGAAGCAGAGGACTTAAATGATGCCTCTACCAGGATTCGAACTCGAGACCTCTAGCTTTGATACCATGTTAGGTTTCATGCACCAACCAGATGAACCCAAAAGCTTAAGCCATTGGGAAGAGGTGGGCAATCCACTTATACACTTCAACAGGTGCCAAAGGGTTGCCTTCTACGGTGTTCACGGAGAACGTTCGACCCATTGATGATCCGATTGCGGGGGCATGTTAGACATATAGTTTTGGGTATAGATTGTCCTGGCCCATGTGCCTATATCATGGCCGGCCAGCCCACATACGTGTTACCTTAGAGTCCTAATCCGGCACACCTTAGATGGAATTGTATTAGGGTAGGAGTATCAGAGGATGGTTCTGTTTCCATAAGCTGCCCCTACTCATGCCTATATATACTTTTACACCTCTATAATCAATCTATTATTCCCAACTTACATTATGCACTATAAATTGCACTTTGATGCTTAAAATAATGGTCATTGGCTTTGACTACTGACTTGCTGTTCTGCAGGGTGTTTAGCACTAAATGTGCTTGAAGCTAAGAGACAGATAGCTGCAGCTGTTTCAGTTGAAAGATATGCTAGAAGATGGTTGTGTCGTTGTGCATATTTGCATCTTCGTTCTGCTTCTCTTGTGATCCAGTCTGGGATTCGCTATATCTTAGCAGTTCAGAGGTTGCTATACTTAAAGAATGCTAAAGCTTCTACTGTTATCCAGGTCTTTCTCATCTTTGATTCTTGTAAACTCTAGTTGTTTCTTAATCTCTCTCTCTCTCATTAGTTTTAACTTGTCAAGTCATGGAATTGTTTCATTGGATCGAGATTGTAATTGTCATTTGTAAATCTCAAGTAACATTGTATCCATAAACTTTTCTGGTTTGATCTTTGTTCATAAAGATGATGTATACTGACCAACACTGTTAATTTAATATATAGGCTTGGTGGAGGATGCAGAAGCTCCATTATTTCCATCAGCAATATCGACGGGCAACAGTTCTCATCCAGTGTTGTTGGAGACAGAAGCTTGCTAAAAGGGCATTGCGGAACCTTAAACATGTATGAACAACAGCAACTATCTGCAGTCCAATGTATCTTAAAGCATCCAATTTGAACCCTGAAAATAACAACTAAATTTTTGGAAGCTTCCTAAATTTTGTTCTAAATAAAAAGATAGTCTTCCTAAATTTTACCTGTTGATAGTTTGGTTGCTGCTAGAGGTAAGCATAAGGTTCCAACAAACGGTGCCTTACAAGACGTGACAATCAATTTCACAATTGAATATATTCATTTTCCTTGTTCTTTGCATGATATTAATATTTACTGCCATAAATAGTTCTATAAGGAATGAAGTGGTGAACTGATGGTTCCTGTCTTATTCCATTTAGGAAGTCCCAACCTGAAATTTTGCATATGATGATACCAATTTCTGCTTGCTTAATACAAATCCTTTCCATTGCTAATGACTACACTGTAACTATCTTATTTTTTTGTCCTGGATGTGATATAACACATTTGTTAACATTTCATTAGTCTGCAATCTTGTGAAGTATGTTGCACACTGTTCACCAAAAGCTCTAGGTTTTGGGTGACTGGTTGATGCATGATTTTCAGTGTGGTATTGGAGCCAAAGTTCTTGAGTTATAGTATCGCCTAACACAATTTTCTTCTAAACAAATAGTTATGACAGCCTGCTTCAACTTGATGGAGACTTGATATGACTTAGTAACTAGCAGTGTTGTATGTTATGTCTTAGTAACAATTTTCCAACAACAACAACAGCAACAACAAAGCCTTTAAGTCCCAAACAAGTTGGGGTAGGCTAGAGTTGAAACCCAGCAGAAGCCATCAAAGTTCAGGCATGTGAATAACTGTTTTCCAAACACTCCTATCTAAGGCTAAATCTTTGGGTATATTCTATTCTTTCAAGTCTCCTTTTATTGCCTCTACCTAAGTCAACTTCGGTCTTCCTCTGCCTCTTTTCACGTTACTATCCTGGCTTAAGATTCCATTACGCACCGGTGCCTCTAGAGGTCTCCGTTGGACATGTCCAAACCATCTCAACCGGTGTTGGATAAACTTTTCTTCAATTGGTGCTACCCCTAATCTATCACGTATATCATCGTTCCCAACTCGATCCCTTCTTGTATGACCGTAAATCCAACGCAACATACGCATTTCCATGACACTTATCTGTTGAATATGTCATCTTTTCGTAGGCCAACATTCTGCACCATACAACATAGCAGCTCTAATTGTCATCCTATAAAACTTGCCTTTTAGCTTCTGTGGTACCCTTTTGTCACATAGGACACCAGATGCTTGGCGCCACGTCATCCACCCTGCTTTGATTCTATGGCTAACATTTTCATCAATATCCCCGTCTCACTGTAGCATTGATCATAAATATCAAAAGGTATCATTCCTAGTCACTACTTGGCCTTCCCTCCTCCCGAATAGTAGTGCCGAAGTCACATCTCATATACTCAGTTTTAGTTCTACTGAGTCTAAAACCTTTGGACTCCAAAGTCTCCCGCCATAACTCCAGTTTCTGATTGACTCCTGTCCGACTTTCATCAACTAGCACTACATCGTTCGCGAAAAGCATACACCAAGGGATGTTCCCTTGTATGTCCCTTGTGACCTCATCCATCACTAAGGCAAACAGATAATGGCTCAAAGCTGACCCTTGATGTAGTCCTATCCTAATCGGAAAGTCATCCGTGTCTCCATCACTTGTTCGAACACTAGTCACAATATTGTTGTACATGTCTTTAATGAGCCCGACGTACTTCGTTGGGATTTTATATTTGTCCAAAGCCCACCACATAACATTCCTTGGTATATTATCATAAGCCTTCTACAAGTCAATAAAAACCATGTGTAGGTCATTCTTCTTCTCCCTATACCGCTCCATAACTTGTCTTATTAAGAAAATGACTTCCATGGTTGACCTTCCGGGCATGAAACCAAATTGGTTCATAGAGACCCGCGTTAAACAATTTTCCTCCACAGATAAATAATTTAAGTAAGATGGTTGGTGCATGGAAGTCAGACTCAATAAGTTAATTTTCTGTATGATTAAATTCGAAAGGCATTCTTCTGGTACACTATTCCATAGTTCATCGCATTTATCTTTCTTGTGATAAATTTATCTTGTATTATTGATGATTCACATGTCATGCCTAGGTAGTGTGTTGGTATTCTAATTATGTAGTATGTTGATATTTTAGTTCACTTTGCTTCAAGTACTGAACTTCATTTTCAAGGCTGCTTATGAAACTGGAGCTTTACGTGAAGCTAAAGGCAAACTCGAGAAGAGCTTAGAAGATCTTACTTTGCGATTCACGTTAGAGAGGAGGCAAAGGGTATGCTTCTGTATGATATAGATCTTCTAATGTAAACATTTTCAAAGATGAAGTGCTTTTCCTTATCTAGTATGACCTTGAAGGACATTCACTCTATAAGGGTTTGGTGGGGAACAATTAGCAGCAATGCATCTAAAGTAGTTGAACATCATCTATATGTTTTCTCCATACTTCTCAAAAGCCCAGTTGAGCATTGTATATTAATTGATTTTTGTTACAGTATCAGTTATATAATTATGTGTGTGTGTACACAGCTTGCTACTGAAGAGTCGAAGGCATTGGAGATATCTAAGCTTCTCAAAATATTGGATTCAGTGAAGTCAGAATTAGAGGCATCAAATGAAGAAAATAAAAATAGTTGCAAGAAAATCGCCTCACTCCAACATCAGCTAGATTTATCATCCAAGGATCAAGAAGCTCAGCAAAACAGTCTTTCTCAGATAGAAGAAGTGAAGAGGGAGAATATTTTACTGAAGGTGTTCCCCACCTGTAAATTTTAAATTTAGTCCAATATCCCCACTTCGAGTTTAATTTGGATTCAATATTCCATGCCACTTTCAAAATCTTATGTTTATGCCTCTCATATTTTTATCTCTCATCAGTACTCTAGTTTGTGGTTTGTCTTAGTTTGTGCTTGGTCTAAGAGATCCTCAATGAATTCCAGTGTCTATTATAAATCTGTGTTCTAGATTTGTCAAACACCTACCCCAACTTGCTTGGGACTGAAAGGCTATGTCGTTGTTGTTGTTGTTGTTGTTGTTGTTGTTGTTGTTTGTTGTCTAGATTTGTCAAACCTTATGTTAATTTTGGTAGATTGATTAAATCTGTGTTCTAAATTTGTCAAACCTTTTCTGTAATGCAGACAAAGAATGCAGAAATGGAACAAGAGCTCTTAAAAGCTCAAAAGTGTAGCCATGATAATATGGACAAGCTGCACGATGTGGAAAAGAACTATGGGCATCTCCGGGATAACTTGAAAAAGTAAGTTTTTTTTTTCACAGTAATATCATAGAGCTCCAGAGTTTTTACTAAATAATTTGCACCCTTTTTTCCAGCTTGGAGGATAAGATCTCAAATTTAGAAGATGAGAATCATTTATTGAGACAGAAGGCCTTGAATTTATCTCCTAGGCACAGCCGAACTGGGGTATATCATATTCATTCTAGAAAGACATCTTTTTCTTCTAGTGTCAGTCTGTTCAGTTAAGAATTATTATGTTCTAATGAATGCTCTTATATTTGTTCATAGAGTTATCATTGCAGTTCTTCACCATGCAGTCCAAGACCATTCTTTGTAAGACATGCGACCTCACTGTCATTTTCATTGTAGATCCATCTCAGTTATGATAAATGAAATATTGTCTCCCTTCAGGAATCTTCACCTGTGAAACTTGCACCTCTCCCACATAACCAAACAGAATCAAGAAGGTCGAGGATGAATTCTGATAGATATAAGGTTAAATATATCTTTCTCTAAATATTAAAAAGAACATCATTTTATGTACATGTTCTTTCTAGATATTAGTCATCTCCAGAATGATTTTTTTCGTATGAAGTTAATCATACTCAAAAAAAAAAAAATTGCACTTTCAGGATTATCATGATGTGCTCCAATGTTGCATCAAGGATGATATGGGATTCAAGAAGGGAAAACCAGTTGCAGCCTGTATCATTTACAAATGCCTTCTCCATTGGGGAGTATTCGAGGCTGAAAGAACAACTATTTTTGACTTCATAATTCACACAATCAATACCACTCTGAAGGTTAGGATCCTGTTCTTTTTCCTTAACCATGTAACTGAGGTGCGCTCATTATTGGTATCAACATTTTGCTTTTCAGGCAGAAAACGAGAATGACATTTTGCCCTACTGGCTAGCCAATGCTTCTGCCCTTCTATGCATGTTGCAAAGAAACTTAAGGTCAAAAGGATTCATCATGGCACCCTCTCGATCGTCTTCAGATACTCACTTAAGTGAAAAGGCAAATGAAGTGAGTTCCAACCCATTCAACATATTCACTTTTCAGCTTGCACTTTACAGGTCTCTTTTGTCCGTGCGTTTGGATTTAAGATTCAATTTATCTCTAGCGGTAACAGGTTTACATTGGTCCTGGTCAGTCTGATGCAACTAATAGGGGCCTGTTTGGCAGGGCTCCCAGAGCAGCTTGCTGAATCCAGGAGGAGCTCTCCCAAACAGTTTACTGAGCTGGTTCTGTGAAATGAACCTCTGAAATGAACGGCTGGGAGCTGAAAAAGTAGCTTCTCTTGATTTACCCCATGCACAGCCATTGTATGCATAGAGTTTATCCTAGAGAATCATAGAGAAACATTTTTGGTTTCTCTTAGAGAATCAGATTCCACAGAGTTCTACCAAACAGGCCCATAGTAGCTTACTTTTTCTCAAACGAGATCTTTGAAAGTTGCAGCTGTGTCTAGCAGTTCCCAGAAGAAACCTGAATTCTGTTCAGAACATGTCAATAGAGCCAATGGTGGACCTTGGGTTTTTTTATAGAATACATATTGTTAATATCTGATAAAACACATACCATGGCTATCTATCATTGATTTTATAAACATTCTTACAGGCATTCCGGTCTCCTTTAAGAGCCTTTGGACAACAAACAAGCATGTCACACATTGATGCTCGATACCCAGCCATGCTATTTAAGCAACAACTAACTGCTTCCTTGGAGAAGATCTTTGGCTTAATCCGTGACAATCTAAAGAAAGAGATATCACCTCTTTTAAGCCTTTGCATTCAGGTATGTGATCTAACAGCTCCAGTTTCTTGCTGATTTCATCCAGCACAAACTTTATAGAAGTTCTATGCTGGAGGCTGCACAATTTTGATCAGTTCATATTGGGAAGCAACGGCTTCAACCTTCTATTATCTTGATAAAAAGGCACCAAAACTTGCTCGAGGAGGCAGTGGAAGGAGGTCGAGGTCACCTGATGTAGCCTTGCAGCAACCGATAAGTACTCATTGGGATCGGATTGTAAAATTTTTGGACTCATTGATGGATAGACTACATAAAAATTTTGTGAGTTACTCCATACAAACTTGCAAACATTCTATCAGCAAATTCCATTGGTGGCAACTAATGTTACATGATTTTTCCAGTTGTTATCATAACTTCACAGTCATACAAGTGTACTTGGGAGTTGATACTTAAGTAATTCCTATATCCTTTGAAGTAGTTAATAGATAGTTAGTAGTTCATACATATAACATATACCATAACCAACTTGCCATGCTTGGAGTATGTTTAGTTTTGAATCTGGAACCCTGTCTATCCTCTGAGTATGTTCACATGATTGTGCAATCAAGATCTTCCATTCAATAGGTAGAATTCTAATGTGGTTCAGTATTTTATGCTAGCTGGAACTTAAGTCCAAGGGTTCATCATGCATGATCTAGAGCAAAATTTGCATCCTAAGATTGGTAAATAAACTGTAAAAAAAAAAGAATCCAATCTGGCTGTATTCTAGTCCGCTAACTGTTTTGAGGGTTTCTTGTCGAGTGGTCATTTTGGGAATAAGAAAGGTGGTCCATTTGATTAATGTTTGTTTAATGAACAGAATTTGCGCTTTTCAAAACCCCATTTGCGTCGAAGCAAAATGCTATAGAAGCTTGGGTCCAATTTTTCATTTGAACTTAACGGCCTCTTTTGCACCTGTCCATTGCTATTATATTTTTAGGAAACCCACAGTTCTTAACTCAGTAGTTTGTATTCTTTATGATCTATTCACTCTTAACTGATCTTCAGATCAAATCTTCATACAGGTGCCTTCTTTTTTCACCCGCAAGCTAGTAACTCAAGTTTTCTCCTTCATTAATGTGCAGTTGTTCAATAGGTCAGGCTGTGCATATCAATTATATTTCAGAAAAAAACATTCAGGTTTACAAACTTTTGATTTAGTTTTCCTTTTTCTAATCTGCAGTATGCTCCTACGACGAGAATGTTGCACATTTTCAAATGGAGAATATGTGAAATCTGGGCTTTGTGTGCTAGAGAAATGGATCGTGGACACTGAAGAGGTTCGCAGCAGGCCTTTCTCTCATTTGTATCTTGATCAGCATTCAACAGTGCACCTATTATTTTCTACGTTGTAGCATGCAGGTGCAGCTTGGGATGAGCTGCAGTTCATTAGGCAAGCGGTTGACTTTCTGGTAAAACTTAGTATAATTCATTCATTCTAGATAGCTAGATTTTGTTGTTGTTTTTATGTTTTCTTCTCATACACTATGTACTGCAGATCATTCCACAGAAAAGCAAAAAGACCCTTGAGCAGATTAAGAAAAATATTTGCCCGGTATGGACAAATTTCAATAGTGCTATTCCTATATGGTACAAGTTAGGCATTGATAGAATTATCCTTCCAACAATTGAAAACCCTTGTCTTGATTCAATGATTTCTCCTAGGCATTAAGTGTGAGGCAGATATATCGTCTATGTACGATGTACTGGGACGACAAATATGGTACTCATAGTGTATCAGCTGAGGTACATTCTCATCTTCTCTTCTGTGACATGCAGTCATGTTTCTTGCTTTCAGCTAACTCAGTGTGTTC
Organism: Miscanthus floridulus; assembly: GCF_019320115.1. Classification (NCBI taxonomy): domain Eukaryota; kingdom Viridiplantae; phylum Streptophyta; class Magnoliopsida; order Poales; family Poaceae; genus Miscanthus; species Miscanthus floridulus. The sequence goes on along the minus strand of NC_089580.1, from coordinate 91,956,005 downwards.
TTTGCAGGAGGTTGCCAGAATGAGGGACATGGTGAGTAATGACATGCAAAATCCTGTCTCTAATTCATTTCTTCTAGATGATGACTTAAGGTTAGTTGTCCCTGGAGCTTCAGTTCATGAACTTACATATTGTTCTGTCTTAATCTTTTGCATGATTCATGCACTCAAAACTTACATCTAGTCTATCCTTCCTAATTTCCAATTGCAGCATTCCTTTCACGACTGAGGAAATTGCAGAGGAAGTACCAGATGTTGACATGTCAAACATCGAAATGCCCTCATCTCTTCGTCATGTTCACTCTGCTCAGTTCTTGACGCAGCACCTTCAGCCATCTTATTTGTCTCGATGAATTGCCTAGGTTTGCTTTGGTAACAAACAGTGATGCCGCGGTAGTGAACTTAGAGGATTTGATAGGTCGGTGATAACTATAACCCATCCTTTTTTATTCAATCGGTGCTAATATTCATTCCACCATATGTGTTTTTGTTTTTGTTTTTATTTTTGCCCCAAGTGTTGAAGTAGACTACATTCTTTATAGGTTGCCGTCAAATCTAATATCCATTCTCTTTAGTCATCATTATGCTGAAGTCCTTTATATTACTAAAACTGGAATATATCTGTGGTATTTCTCCTTATCCCTGACCTGGACATTGCATAAGTTTGATAGGTCCGACAAAGTTCATAAAGACGACAACAGAAGTATAGCGGTAATGACACAAAAGTATCATGATTTTCTTGAAGTATAAATTTGTGTTAGCCAAATTATGTGGATTGTGGACACGCGCAATTTCAATTTAGAGTGCGCGAGACCATTGTAGTATGTTGGTAATTCTTACCTGTCATAAAGCACCCATGGCGAGCAAATGAGAGTTACTAGCAAACATGTACATATGTTGCATGGACTCCATAATTTGTTGCATGGTGATTTGAACAATTTATGGCTTAGAGATTTATTCAACTGATCCATGACTTGTTATAATACGTCTTGAAATCGAATTATATACTGTTGCTTGACATATTTTGGAATATAATGCAGTATTATTGCTAGATGTGAGTTGTTCTTGTATGAGTATAGATTGTGAACCTGGATCGTATGGGATATAGAGGATGTGGGTGCATTGTGAAAAGTAAAAAAAAAAAAGACAGATACTTCCTCCATTCCAAATTATAAGACGTTTTGTCATTTCTCGATACATTCCTTTTATTATGTATCTAGACATAAGGTATATTTAAATGCATAGCAAAAGCTATGTATCTAGAAAAGTCAAAACGTCTTATAATTTGAAATAGAGGGAGTAGAAGAATACAGGACAGATGGTATGAGAGCATTGTCGGAAGGGAAAAAAATGCATGGAAGGATCCTTTGTCTTTAATACTAACTTATTATTAAGTATATAAAAAAGAAACAGATCAAGTGAGGCCCTTTTGTTCTTGTAAATTGAAATATTAAATCGCAGCTAGACGGTGACAATGACACGGCAGCGATGTCACTCTCTAGCTTGTCCATATGACCAATGTACGACAACATATGTCAATCAAACTTCTAATAAAGTCGGTATATACAGACAACAGCGAGAGTCCGAGACGTAGAGACTGTAGACCAAGTGGATCAGACGTAACTAAAGTCAGTTAGTCATTAATACTCTTCTAAATTGTCAGTGGATAGCTACTGGCTTCTGCCCAGCTTAAAATCGTTTTCTTTAAGGAAGCTCCAGGGGCCGGGCGGTTACCGCCCGGATGGTTTAATTCCCTGCAAAACATTACTGATATGTTACGTGTGTTGCGTACTATCGTTTAATCTTCAAATGTAGAAAAAAAATAAAAACTTCTACCGAAACATTGCCACCAAATTTGCAGCATATAAAACCATCTTATGCAACATCACAAACTGCCTAATGCAATATGTAAAAGATCATGTACTGCAACATCAAAACTATCCACTACAACATCACAAATTCGACGATGGAAAGTATCTGAAGCTAGATATTCTCGTGCAACATAAAAGATCATGTATTGTAAGCAACATCACAAACTGTCTACTGCAGTATCACAAAATCAACATTTGGAAAAGGTAATGCCAATATCAAAACTTAGTTATAATACGTCATTGTTGCATCATTTTTCATTGTTGCATCATTTGGAAAAGGTGCCAACACCTAAATTCACTTGTGATAACACAGAGAAAAAGCTCAAACTCATAGGTTGCTGCAGCACTGGGAGAAAAAGGTAACACAACATCAAAACTTAGTTTTTGCAACACATGAATAATTCATTGCAACGTTCAAAAATCATATGTTGCAACATCTCAAATGTCTCATGCAACATAGAGAAACAATGAATACAACATCATAAATCAGTTACCGCAACATCGTCTACCATGCAGGCTTGGATGTGCAACAACGAGGGGATGGGTTCGAGGGTGGAAGTTTCAGTTCCAACTACAAGTCCTAGCTTGCCACCGTCGAGCTTAAAGGGACCATGACATCTAAGAGAGTGTGAATTAGGCTTTCTAAAATCTTCTACTCTAACTTGTCCTCTATTTCCTTCTTAACAAAACCTATGCAAAGATATAATCAATCTAGATGTGCAACTAAGGTTTTGCTAAGTGCTGCTATCTCTACCGCAAATGAGTTACGCAACTGAAAGCCCTATGTTTGGTTTTGGTAATTAAATGACAACTAGTGGACTAATGCTCAGTGCCAGCTCCCACTCCAAGGGCGGAATCAACCGGCCCTGACCTCTCCCTCCCCCTATGTTGCAAATGCATGTTTTAAGTGTTTCAGATGTTATCAGAGGTACATTGCAAGTGTTTCATATGGATGTTGCAAGAGTAGATCAGGATGTTGCATATTTTGCCAGTATTTCAGAGGCATGTTGCAAGTGTTTCAGAGGCATATTACAAGCGTTTGTTTAAAATATTTCATCTGTTTCAGACATATGTTGCAAACATTTTGATCTGGATGTTGCACATGTTTCACACATGTTGCAAGAGTATGTTCGAAATGTTTCAGCTGTTTCAGTCTTATGTTGCAATAAGTGTTGTCATATTGTAAGTTGCAAGTGTGTTTATCTGGATGTTGCATATGTTTCACACATATATTGCAAGTGTATGTTTCAAATATTTTATCCGCTTCAGACGTATGTTGCATTCAAGTGTTTTCATGTTGCAAGTGTTTCGTGTTTCAGAGGTTTGTTCATAGAGTCATGGGGGCATGGCCCAGGCGTCGGGGGAGGGGCCGTGCAGCGCGCCTAGGGTCCTGCAAACGGGGTGTGCTCGTCCTTATCCTGGCTCCCGGGTCCCGCCCACGTGGAGAGAGAGAGAGAGAAGGAGGAGGAGGAGGTCAGGGGAAAGGAGTGGCCGGTGTGGGGCGGGGTACGCGTGTGGGGCGGGACGAGGCGGATGGGGGCAGACGTGTGCAGCAGCGAACGACGCAGCGGTAGGCGCGGGCGGGCTGGCGACCGAAGCTGGGGTCGCGCTATGGCATTTTCTAATGGGCCGTTCCGTGGGAGTGTGCCCAGCCGTTTGATGGAATCCTATCCATCGCAGCCGCCAGCCATTCCCTATTTTATTAGTCGGATGTATTAAACGATAACTAATGATGTCTATATATGTCTATAAAATTTTAAGCCGAGAGCACAGGTTAATAAACTAATAATAACTTGAGTTCTCAAATCCGTAGTAGGGAATTAGCCTGGCTTAAAACCAAACCTCTAGCTGGAAGTACGCAACTGACCGAACCGAACCGAACCAAACTAAATAAACCATTTTGATAAATTAACTGATGATGATGATGATGACAGCAACTGCTCCAAATAAATGAGGCCACCCCATACAGGCTGACACGGCTGCCAGCTCTTAGACACTAACGACTCCTCCGCACGATATTCCTCCACTTTGATCAGCTTATGGCCATGGGGAAGCCCAAGTCGTCGTCGTCGTGGTCTGCGCTGTTCGGCCTCGGCTGCTTCAGTTCTTCCCATGCCGACCGCTCTAGCGACGGCTCCGGCTCCGGCTCCGGGTCCAAGAACGCGGCCAAGGTGGCCTCCAGTTCCAGGCCTCCCGCACCAGCGCCGCTGCCTTCGCCAGAGGACCTATCACTGTCGCTGGCAGGATCCGACGTGCTGGCTTTCACGGTGGAGGAGCTCCGGGTGGCGACGCGGGACTTCTCGATGAGCAACTTCGTCGGTGAGGGCGGGTTCGGCCCCGTGTACAAGGGCCGCGTCGACGAGCGAGTCAGGCCCGGCTTGCGGCAGCCGCAGGCCGTCGCCGTCAAGCTGCTCGACCTCGAGGGCTCCCAGGGCCACAAGGAGTGGCTGGTAAGCAAGTTTCTGAATCACGCGAACAATCTGATTCCATCGGGTTAGTTTCGCAGATTTTTTCTTTGACAGCGAATAGCGATTAATCTATTCTTCTGAATTCATCTTCATTCGTTGCAGAATTCCGATCCCTCGTTGAAAGTAAAACTAACTCTTCGCAAATACGAGTAGTTGTAATAGTCTCTTTTACTTCTGAATAATGGTTTTGGTTTGGCCATCGGTAGTTGAGCACTTCAGTCCAGAGTAGTAAAAGGATTGGCTTTTTAGTGTTTTTTATTTATCCAATAATAATTGAGGTAATAGTATATTTGAACTAATCAGCTGGCACACTTGGACCTATTTATCATTTTATTAGGTTTATAGAGAAGTTCCACCATTTACACTCCGAATAGGTTTATTGTAAAATATATCTTATGATTAATCTAATGATACACATGCATCATAGGTATTAGTATTTTTTAAACACATTTGATCAAATTTGAAATTGATTGACCCATTGAAAAGTAAAAAAAAATACATTTTGGGGGGACGGGAGACTGGAGAGTACTAAGCAGTAATGTTGAAGTTGAACTGTTGGCCCTGTTCTCGGTACTCCCCTTCCTTTAATCTGTCTTTAGATATAAGACACTTAAGATAAACTAGTTAATTAAAAAAAGTCAATTATCCTGTCATATATTGATTATATATTAGAAACTGAGAAAGTATTGTGTTAGTATTTAAGCACTTATTGACTTTGCAACGAAACTGTACTGAAAATAATAGAATTAAACTGAAAGGTTATTAAATTGTCAGCTCCTAGTCACTGATAATTAGTACTCCCTCTTCCAAATTTTCTATATACATTGTTTTTATTCTATATCTAAACATAATATATATCTAAGTGCATAGCGAAATTCATGTATTTAGAAAAGCTAGAACGTCTTATAATTTGTAATAGAGGATGTATTAGCTTGAATTAACTAAACAGAATTCAAATCTTATACAACTTCAGATAGTTTTTTTCCTACTATTACGAGTGAATGCCATTAAGAAAATAATCATACGTGGAAAGGAAGTTAATTTCTACTGCCATTTTAGTACTTTATTTAACAATGAATTGAGCCCTACTCAAAAGTCCAAAGAAAACAGTAGTGTCGCCATCTATAGCTTAGCTGTGATCACTTTTGGAAGTCGGCATGTCTTCTCCCCTCTTCAGACACACAGTTTCCTTTGAGAGTTCTTTGTTTCGTGCCCTGGAGATGTAGTACGTCAACTTGTCAACCACCAAACTAACACTGCTCATTTGGTCAGACAATTCTACTTTTCCAAGTGTTGGTGGTCAAAATATTCCTTAAAATACTAAGAAAATGCTGCTTGTGTTGACTTGCAACTACTAACTGTGATGATTTAGGCCTTGTTTAGTTTCAAAAACTTTTTCCAAAAAGTGCTACAGTAGCCATCACATTGAATCTTGCAATACGTGCATGGAGCATTAAATGTAGACGAAAAAAAAACTAATTGCACAGTTTGGTTGGAAATCGCGAGACGAACGTTTTGAGCCTAATTAGTCCATGATTGAAACTAATTATCAAATAAAAACGAAAGTGCTACAGTAACCAAATTCCCAAATTTCACCCAACTAAACACAGCATTATTTGTTTTTGCTGGACAGGCTGAAGTCATTTTCCTTGGGCAGCTGAGGCATCCACACCTTGTCAAACTCATCGGCTACTGCTACCAGGATGAGCACAGGCTTCTTGTGTACGAGTTCATGGCCCGGGGCAGCCTGGAGAAGCATCTCTTCAAAAGTACGGCAAATTCTATAAATTTAAATTCAAGTTTGTCTTATATTAACAATAAGAACTCTACGAATTTGAATAATTTTTGCGTTCACCTTAAAGGCCAAATAACCATAGCTCTCCCCTAAGGGCGACCCAAGGTGAGTTTGCACAAGCTACTGACTGTAAGTGGCATAGAGCTTACGGTGATTTGTTACAACATGTTGGATCTGAAATTTACATTGGTCCCAAGACAAGGGTGAAAGCCAGCATTCCTAACGATCTGGTGCATGAATGCTCTCTTCATGGAAATGAAATGACAGAGTACTCTGCTTCCCTGCCGTGGCCGACGCGACTGAAGATCGCCATTGGAGCTGCCAAAGGTTTGGCCTTCCTCCACGAAGCTGCCAAACCCGTCATCTACCGCGACTTCAAGACCTCCAACATCCTGCTGGACTCGGTATGTATGTCTTGAGATGCATGGCCACAAGACCAAGTTGTGTATATATTCGCTTCATGCGGTTTTCCTTCCTTCACAGCTTCACTAATCACTTGTGTTCATCATTCAGGACTACACGGCGAAGCTGTCGGATTTCGGGCTAGCCAAGGCTGGGCCTGGAGAAGACGAGACCCACGTGTCGACCCGAGTGATGGGCACGCAGGGCTACGCCGCACCCGAGTACATCATGACAGGGCATCTCACGACAAAGAGCGACGTGTACAGCTTCGGCGTGGTGCTCCTGGAGCTGCTAACAGGGCGGAAGGCGTTGGACAAGAACCGGCCGCCGCGCGAGCAGAGCCTGGTGGAGTGGGCGCGCCCATGCCTGCGCGACTCTCGCCGGCTGGAGCGCGTCATGGACCGGAGGCTGCTCAACGGCCAGCACCCCACGCCCACCCGAGCTGCCCAAAAGGCCGCGGGGATAGCCCATCAATGCCTCAGTGTAAGCCCCAAATCCCGGCCCCAGATGTCTGCCGTGGTAGAGGCCCTGGAGTCGCTGCTTGCTCTAGACGATGCCGTTGTGGAGCCATTTGTGTACACGGCGCCGCCGGAGAACAGATGACTGTGTGGTCTTGTATTTCGGTAATGCTGTGTAAAGACGTCCGTTCGAACGCTCGGGCAACAGCCTGACTCTCCGCTTACGTATTCCTCTCGGTTCACCGCACCGCCGCGCGCGTGCTCCATCGGGGCCACGCCACCGCAGCGCTCTCTCCACCAGCTCCAGCACTGCCGTCCGCCATCCTTCGTCTCCACCGGGCCATCCGCCCGCCGTGGCGTTCTCCACCGCATCGCCCGCCTTCGCCACCGGAGCTGCGCGCCACCTGCGGCATCGAGCTCCACGTAGACGAGCCTCCAATTGTCCAAGTAACAAGTAAATGTTGTGCTGAAAACACATGTTGCAAGCGTATGTTTCGAGTGTTTAAGATGTTTCGAAGTATGTTGCAAGTTTTTCGTATGGACGTTGCAAAAGTAGATCGGGATGTTATATATGTTGCAATGGTTGTATACGTATGTTGTAAACATCTGTCCCCGATGTTTTATCTGTTTTTAAACGTATGTTGCAAGTATTTATTTGGATGTTGCATATGTTTCACACATATGTTGTAAGTGTTTTATCTGGATGTTGCGTATGTTTGCAATGGTTTTCAAATGTTTTCGGTTGTTCTTGTAAGTGTTTCAGACGCATATTTCAAGTGTTTCATCTGTCTTCAGACATATGTTGCAAGTGTTACATCTATATATTTTAAAAGTAGATCGAGTGTTACATATGTTGCAATGTGACCCACTGCAGTTGTTGGAGAGGGCGCGAGGGGTTGAGCCAGGGCGCAGACGCCGCGTGGGGACGAGGGGGGTGCAGACGCCGTGTCGGGTCGGACGGTACGCGGAGTTGCAGGCGCGGACGTTCATCCAGACGTCCGGTCGCTATTTTGTGCCCTTTTTTTGAGTGGAACTATTTTGTGCCTTTCTGCTACTTCCGTTCCGTGTGGTAATTCCATTTGCTATCCTAACACACACGGCCCATCTCAACCGGGGTAGAGACTCCAGACCCATTGATTGGGCCAGCCTTGCATTGCACGGACGGCAAGCAATCAATCCAGCAGGCCCAAACATTCCGTGAACCGCGTGTTCGCTGATTGATTTCTGGACTGATACTGATTTATTGTGAGAGAAAAAACATTGTTGGCTGGTTAAATAACCAACAAGCGAACTGGGTGGTTCGTTACTTTTGAAGTGGTAAGCAAGTGATCCTCACAATTCGTTTTACCTGACTCTACTCTAATCGTAAGATAACTAGAAATAGGAGATGAGAAAGTCGAGTAGCAGCACTGAAACTAGAATCCAAATCCCAAACCACCGTTGGTATTGATCCTGCTGGCTGCTGGAAAGAGAAGGCGTCGACGAGGATGGTGGTACTGGCAGGGAGCACGCGTGCTTTGCAGGCGTACACGCACACATGCCGGGGCGAAAGCGAAAGGCGGCGTGGCGAGACAACGCACGCAGCCTTTTTCTTTTCCGTGTCCCACAAAGCAGATCGACTGTCCAGTACCTGCAAATGGCACACCAAGCGGGGATCTGTGTTATGTCTTCACTATGGTAAGGCCTTGTTTAGTTCCATGAATTTGGATTTTGGGGCTACTGTAGCACATTCGTTTTTATTTGGCAAATAGTATTCAAACATGGACTAATTAGGCTCAAAACGTTCGTCTCGCAATTTCCCACCAAACTGTGCAATTAGTTTTTCTTTTCGTCTACATTTAATGCTCCATGCACGAACCGCAAACATTCGATGTGACAGGTACTGTAGCAACTTTTTGGAAATTAGGATGGAACTAAACAAGACCTAGATTGGTAGGATGATTTCGGGCAAGAACCTTCACATAGCAGTAGCACCATTGTATGAAACAGGCAAGCATAAGCAGCAGCTCCTGTGGGGAATTCGGGTCAAAAATAGAAGAAACATCTGCTGAAACTGAAATGTTCAGCGATGCACATGTTTAATTCTTCATTTTTAAAATAGGTTTATAAAACATAATAAACTCCACAGAATATGTCCAAAGACACAAAACCACGTCAATTCAACTTGACAAGGTAGCAGAGAAATCCAGTCACATTCACTGTGGTGTGGAATCAATACAGGTTCAGCAGCCACTGGCACGCATATAGGGCAACACCAAACGGCGGATTCATTCAGACTCAGGGTTACTTGATGTCTGAAAACATACAATAATAACGCTAGAAAAAAAAAAGGAAACCTCACATGTTAATTCCTCAAGTTTAGTTTCATGCCGGACTTCTGAAAACTACAGGCCAAGTTGAGGTCCGGCGAGTTACCGACCGACCCACACCCGGTAGCCAGGGAAGAAACAAACAAATACAGGTTTGCAGTCGAGAGCTTCACGCCGATTCTCTTTGTGAAGCGATCAGCAAACTACATCAAGCTATCATGTCCTTCATCTGCTAAGCAGCATGATTAGACGACTTAGACACCAGGAAGACTCCAACTTATTACTCACCTCACATCTTCCATGTATACGCGACTGGGCTGCGAACGACGTGTTCATCGTTCACCCAGGATATCCACCCGAAATCCGGTTTCGCGTGGCCTTGCCCAGCCTTGGATGCAAAGGTGACATGGTACCTGAGCTTCTGCCCCGCCTTCTTGAACGTGAGTTTCGCCGGTGCCACCATGACAGCAACAGACTCAGGGCTGATCACCTTCACGTTGTAAACCGAGGTCGCGGGGCCAACATTGGTTAGCTCCCTTCTGAACCTCTGGACCCGCTTTGATTTCTGATTGAACACCACGGAGAAGGATGGGTAGTTGAGATCACCGGGGCGGAATTTCTTCGGGCAGGAGACGTTGGACGTCTTGGTGATCACTTGGATGTGCGGGGGGCTGTAGTTCAGGGAGCAGAGGAAGGCAGCGTAGTCATTTGTAGAGATGTCGTACACAAGGCCTGGAGAAAGCGCCTTCTGTGGGTCGACATGGCCGGCGCCATAAGCAAACGCGTTTGCAAGTGAACCGTCCGCGGCGTCCCGGAGAGAGGCGTTTGTGTTGTCGACGGTGTATGCAGTGGTCATTAGCGCAGACTTGATGGCAGCAGGGCTCCAGTCAGGGTGAGCGGCCTTCATGAGCGCAGCCACTCCACTAATGTGAGGGCATGACATCGATGTCCCTGCAGGAATCAAAACAAGTAATCAATTGGTATTCAGCTCGTAGTAGCAGGCAAACTGATGTATTCAGCACTGAGGAATGTCAACCATGAAAGAAACTACAACTATATAAGCATGAGTAATAAAATAAATAGTACTTATAAGAAGTTGACAGTTTAGCATACAAGAGCTGTGCCTGAACGAAGTCTCGACAACTCAGTTTTCCTTGCATTCTACTGTGTATATTATCAACTATTCTAAAAAAATGAGGAATCTGTCTCTTTTCTCATAGGAAAGATCCACAGCATGGTGAAAACAGCTAGCAGCTCATTAGTTCAACCGCCATGGCAACAGGAAGCAGCAATTCTACTCTGTAAACAGAATTATCTATTCAACTAAACTAATCTGCTGATAACAAATCAATAACCCAACACTCACATATACAGTACATATTGTTAGAAATCGATCTATTTAAGTGTAGGAGAGAATTAGAGACTCCTACACTAATTAAACAAATACTAATCAATGAGAACTGAGATCTCAGAATTATTTGATTAAATTTCAGCAGTGACGACACCTTTGCTAAGCTAGTACTGAAAATACCACCACAGTTTTGCAAGATCCTTCGTTTCAAAAAAAAGTGTTGCAAGATCCGGTTTATAGAGTTCAAATCACTAGTGTCCCCTTGCCTCATGCCTTTTGAATTGTCAAGAAAAAAAAAAGCAAAAGTAAAAGGTAACTTGTCCTTGCTGCTGTTGCCTTTTAAGCGGTTCATATCTAGCAGAGCATCGCATGTGCAACCCTGACAAAAGATGGTGAAAGCAAATGCGATTTCTTACGACACAAATGAAACTTAAGATGAAACGGCCTTTCTGCAACAGCATGAGCGCGACTGAGGCCATGTTCGGCTTATCCTATATTCGGCCTGTTCTGCTTCTTTTTTCAGTCGGAACAGTATTTTTCTCTCACAACAATTCAGCCGGAACAGTATTTTCAGCCAAGTTTCAGACCAGCGAACGGGCTGTTCCGGCTGAATTGTTGTGAGAGAAAAACACTGTTCCGGCTGAAAAAAGAAGCAGAACAGGCCGATAAAGGTCCTGTTTGCCAGTATTCTCTCTTTTTACTAACTGAATTGTCTATGTGTAGGAGTAGGAGCAGTAAATCAGTAGTAAATCCCAACAGGCTAGCAACATGACAATATGTGAAATGTTAAATCTGGCCACTAAGCGCGAGCAGTGCAAGAGCTTGATAAAGACGATAGCAACAAGACAAGATGTGAATCTGAACAATGCAAGAGCTTCGCAGGGATAGTGAAATTTTTGAATCTGAACAATGCAAGAGCTTTGGTAGGGACAGTGGGGCACTGACCTGAGATGATGTTGAAGCGAGTCCGGCGGCTGTCTTTGGCGAGTCCAGTCGGTCCAGCGACGCCGGTCCAAGCGGCCAGGATGTTTACCCCCGGGCCGATCATGTCCGGCTTCAAGATCTCCGGCACGACGGTGTTGGGGCCGCGGGAGCTGAACGCCGCCACGACTGGAGACGGCCGGACGCCAAGAACCGTGCCGCCGAAGCTCAGCATTGCCATGGGCCTGCCGCCGCCGCGCGCCGCGTACTCCCGTATCTTGTCACCCACCATCCGCCCCACCGCCACCGCGGGGAGCAGGTGGCTGTCCGCCACGAGCTCCTCTCCGCTGGCCGCCGTGTTGGCCAATATCATGCCGGCGCCGCCGGCCGCCTTGACGACGGCGCCCTTCTCCACGCGCGCGTTCACGCCACGGTCGCAGAGAACTATTTTGCCGCGCACGGCAGCCGGGTCGAGCGTCCCAGAGAGGCAGAGCTTGCTGGCGTTGTCACGCCCGCTGCCGTAGAGGAGTGGGAGCATGGCGGGGCGTGGGGAGGGAGAAGGCCCCGCGTAGAGGGACACGCCGGCCAGGCGCGCGCCTGTGGGGAGCGTGACGTATGCCGGGAAATCTCGGTCGAGTGTCCCTGCGCCGACGGTGGCGACCCACGGAGCCGAGTTTGAGACGGTGGCGCCGGATGGACCGGAGTTTCCGGCGGAGCAAGAGACGAACACGCCGGCCGCCGCGGCACCAAAGGCGCCCACCGCTACGGTATCCCGGAAGTACGGAGCTGAGCCGCCGCCGAGGGACAGCGACAGCACGCCCACCCCATCAGCAACAGCGGCGTCAATGCCGGCTAGGATGTCGGAGCCGAGGCACCCCTCCGGCCAGCACACCTTGTACGCGGCCACGCGCGCCCCGGGCGCCATCCCGCGCGCCGTCCCCGTGGCGTACCCGAGCAGGCTTGCGTTCGCCACCACCGCGCCGGACGCCGTGGACGCCGTGTGCGTGCCGTGCCCGTCCCTGTCCCGGGCCGACCTGAACGTCCTCTTCCCCACGCCTATGGCGCCGCCGTTTGCCGCACGGAGGCCGCGCGAGAAGCTGCGCGCGCCCACCAGCTTCCTCCCGCACAAGCTCGGCGGGAAATCCACGCCAGCCTCGCACACCCCCTTCCACCGCGCAGGCGGTGGCGGCAGGTTGCCGCCCGCAAAGCTCGGCGACTCCGGCCATACGCCGGTGTCAAGAACCCCTATGACCACGTCGTGCGTGGCCGCCTCCAGATTGACGATGGCGGGCTGGTAGGCCGGCGTGAGAAGGCCCAAGAACTCCGGAGAGCGCGTGGTGTGGAGCTGGAACACCTCGTCTGGCACCACCTGGAGCACCTCGGGGCTGCCGCGGAGCAGGGGCAAATGGCCCGGTAGCAGCGCCGCTGCAAATCCGTGCGCGGCGGCGGAGTAGGAGTACAGCAAGTGGCGGGACGGGTCGATGGACAGGGATTCGAGGTGCGCCGCGTGCCAGTGCGCCGGTGTCCGGTGCACGGCCGGCATGCGCGCCGGGTCCATGAACACGATGTACGTCGTCGTGTTTCCGGCGTCGCCATTGGCATGGGCAAGCGAGGGGCTTGCAAGGAGTGCAAGGAGGAGGAAGGGGAGAGCAAGCTCCATTGGAGGAGTGGAGGGGAGTGAGATTGAGAGTGAGGGGGTCAGGTGGTAGTGATAATGGCGGCTGGGTGGGAAAGCAGGTAGGGCCCTTGTGCAGAGAGGGTTTTGGGGCTTTGCAGTGGATGAAGTGAAGATGGAGAATGTCTCTCGGTTTTTATAATAAAATAATAAAATAATAGATTAGGAGAGAAATGGTGAGTGGGTAATGGAACATCATTTTAGGATTAAAATGAATTTTGCAATTATTTGGCTAAAGACTGTTTCTAAAGTTCTACTGCTAAGGGCCTATTTGGTTCGAGCTACTAAACTTTAGTAGCTACGTTTAGTCATTTTTAGTAACTCCAGAGTTACTAGAGAGGACTAAAGCTTTTTTAATAGCTTTTAGTCATAGCGTTCGGTTAAAAAGTTACTAAAATGACTAAAAACTACTAAATTTAGTAGCTACTAGGTGAACCAAACAGGCCCTAAGTTTGGTACATCCAGCTCTGTTATCTTTATGAAGTACTATGTTTAGGAGCTTTGGAAGGTTTTGGAGCTTTTTATTAGGATTGTGACTACTGATACAGAGGATCAAGCAGATAATCGTCATTTTTTTTAAAAAGTTGGTGGTTTGAGTAGTATGTAATGCATCATCATTTCTACATTAATGGATTTGACCGATTATTATTTGGGTGAAGTATTTTTTTAAAAGTGGTAACAGTTCTGTGATAACTGTTATAAAACATGTTGTCTGCGGTTAGGACATTTTCATCTCCGTGTCTCATGATCAACATAATAGATGAAAATATAAAAATAAATAGACACAAGATGGGAGACTATTCTTTATTCCTCTAAATATTGGTAATTACAACATAGAGCTCACACGTATATATAGTCGTATAAAGGCCTAATTGTTTGATAAGAGCTTATAAACAAATGGACTAGGATTAGGATTCCTCCTTCTCCTTTTCTTCTAGGATAAAGTCCGTATGTTTTACAACACTCTTTACTGGGCGATTACCACGATATGCGCATGCCTCGTTAAAAACTCCGTCTAAAAATTCAGTGGAAAAAACGGTTCTTAGAGAAAAGAGTACATCACATTCGTTAATTGCATTTCATATGTTGTCTCTTGTGTGAGAAACCTTCAAGTAAAAACTCACCTAGAAAAAAAAGAGTATAATCATGTATTCTTCAGGATATTCTATTCTTCATGAATAGATATTTATCTTCATGATAAATGCATAAACTTCAACGTTTTAGCAAATATGATCTTCTTGATATTTATAATTTTAGTGGTTTACCTTTAAGATAGATTCAATTAGATATGCTCCTCCTCATAAAGCCATACTTTGAACTTCATTGTTCAAATCACACTTCTCATAAATGTGTGCTTAATTAATGATATGCAGTACCACAATACTATATCCTTAAAAAAGTTAGCTCATAATTCTTCTATTAATTAATAGAGTAAACAAGAGCAATATGCTTCATGCAAGACCACTTATTAGTTGTGCAAAACAAATAAAAGTTAACCTTTAGGATAATAAATATGTTACAATATTCAATATCTTCTAGATAGTGCATCAAACTCATACTAGAGTTTGAATACTTATAATTCTTTCTTAATGGATTTTTAAATTGTATGTTCTATAAATCTTCAGGATTTTAATTATACCAATAATAAATTCAGTCTCGCATTTGGCATTTAGGGGATAATTCATTTATCAAAATCACCACTATTCTTATACCTTCTATGGTATTTAGAGGATATGATCACTTCATTGCTAGCTTTATAATATACACTTTTTCTGAGTGTTTCTATGATACCTTCATGGTGTTTTGGATTCCTCATTTTTATTCTCTCGGGGTCTACATTTACTTCAGGGATTACTAGTGTTTATTTAAGAATCGACTGGTAAATCCTTTAACGATGTTCTCATTCTTATTGAATAATATTTTTCTTCTATGAGATATATTCTCTACATGATAAATTATTATATGATATACACAAGGAGATAGTGTTATTGACTACAAAGTCATTCAATTACTATTCCTTCTAGGATATGCTCTTCTAGAGACTTCAATATTTATTCAAGAATATATTATACCTTAGACTTCTTAATACTTGGTATGAGATTTAATTTTCATATTTTGTGATTTATATTTTTAAGGAATTATATGGATTTTCATAGTCCACTTATTAACTGCATATTTCATATTCATTTATTTCATTTGCCAGAGATATAGCAGAACATTTATTTCTTCTCAGTAGGAGATTTATCCTCAATTGTTTTCTTTATTGACCCAATATAATCGCTTCAAGCGACTTTGCCATAGACTTTGTTTTTCGGATCCGGGTTCTCATAAGAGAAACATTTGCAATTATAGAGGTAGCGTTGTCGACAACTATTATTTTCTCCCAATATTCTCATAATATGAGATTATTTTGTCTCTTTGTTATTTTCCAAACAAGAGATGATTTGTTGTTCTGCATACCCAACACTAATGATGCACGCGCTTAGTGTGTTGGATTTCATCTTCATGATGATCCATGATAATCCTCTTCATAAGGTGCTTAACCTTCTTCATGAGGTGTTCTCTTCATGAGAATGGAGGAGTCTCATTTTATTTCTATTCAAGAAGTATACACTAAACTAGAATCCACAGGCGTCTCCGTGGATTTTAGCTTGATAGCATACAACATTTAGTTTACTACTAGTAAACACAACTTATGGTTTGTAACTTCAAGTTATTCCTCTCATTTTTCTAAAATATATGGCATATGCTTTGCTTCATGCTTCACAAGAGCATTAGTCAAACTATTGTTTGATTTAGTGCGTGATACTATTCCCACTTCAAGCTTCAAGGAATATTTTTCTCTTATAAGATTATTTCCTTCTATGAAAATAATATTTGGCATTCAAAATAGGCTTTCTCTCCCCCTAATGCCAATATTAGATCTTTAATAGTATACTTCAAAAGATATCCCCTATCATGGGCTTAAAAGAATTCAAATTTTATGCATCTCCGGCTACAAGTGGAGGCCCATTAATGAATGTGTCGGTGTTTCGAACAAATACCAACTAGTAAATTTATATTTGTTGCGCGTTAGGCTCAGATGGTGTACTAAAGGACACAAAGTTTATACTGGTTCGGACAGAATGTCCCTACGTCCAGTTTACTGTTGCTCGTGTTATTAGTGTCGAAAAAAGTTTGTAGTAGGGGGTACAAATGGTCAATAGAGGGACATGTCCCAAGTCTCTGATGGAAAGGTCGAAAGGATGCCAAGAGCTCAGTTGCTGCTTGGTTGTATGTGTTGTGTGTGGAATTGATCTGTCCCCTTAGTGGGGTGCCCTGCCATCCCTTTTATAGACCAAGGGGGAGCAGGGTTACAGATGGAAGAAAGAGGAAAAAAACAAAGGTAGAGAAGGTCCTTCGAAGGTGTCGAGTCTTCCTTTTCCCTTGAGCCTGCCCTACTGTCATGGTAGACTACGCTAGGGATAACATGCTTCGCTGATCCTAATAGGGTTGGGCCTTGGCTTCATTTTAGCGAGTGGGCACATTCCATCCTCCCCTGACGGACGGTGCAGTGTGTCAGGGTGCCGAGCCATGACTCTACGGGGAGTAGACAAGAAAGTGACTATTCACCTGTTACTGTTGATGACGTGAGTTCTCTCTTGACTGTAGTGGTTGTCGTATACCTGTGTTAGTATTCATGCCTGAGGGCTAATGGCGGCGCCTATAACACTATAGGACAAAAGTCAGTGCATACAACACTGTTCAGGCTCTATTAGGTCAGAAAGGGCTTAAAGCGTCCGTCCCGTCGTATCCTGATGGTACCTTCCTACAGGCGTGCAGAGCATGGTCCTCGATACTATGGTTGACTCGAATGTTCTGTCATACCATGTGCTCATCATTATGAAGGAGCAGGGTGCAGTCATCGGGAGAGGTAGAGCCTACCCTTAGATGTCGGACGAGGCAGAGCCTACCTTCAGCTGTCGGGCGAGACGGAGCCTGCCCTTGGCCGTCGAGTAAGGCGGAGCCTGCCCTCAGCCATCGGGTAAGGCGGAGCCTGCCCTTAGACATCGAGCGAGGCGGAGCTAGCCCTCAGCCATCGGACTAGGCAGAGCCTACCCTCAGCCGTCCGACGAGGTGGAGCCAATCTTCAGTCTTCTAGGTAAGAAGTGTAGTTGTGTTCTTTTCTATTTGGAAGCATCAATGTTTGATGGTTATTAGTTCCACCTCATTGGGTACCCTAGTATTATATCCTCGATAGTAGCCCCTGAGCCCTCGGGTGATTCAGATAGAATCACCCAGGGGTTGATTTGACCTGCCAAAGGGTGCGCACGAGCACACCCGATGAGTGTAGCCCCTGAGCCCCTGGGTGATTCGGGTAGAATCGCCCAGGGGGTATTTTGATTCGCTAGAGGGTGCGCGCGAGCGCACCCATCGGGTGTAGCCCCCGAGCTCCGGGTGACTTGGATAGAATCACCTAGGGGGTAATTTCGGACCCTTCGCAGGTATGGCTATGAGATTTGGTTTTTGTCAACTGGACAATTTAAAGGAAACCCTGGTATCCCGTTCGTGGGGATTTGTCTAGGGTTAGCCCGGTTGGGGCTCGATCACGGATCAAGGCTCCCTTGAGGCTTGTGCGCCGGAGTTTTGGTCGCTCATGGGCCCATCCCTCTTTAGGATGGTCGTCGAGACTGTTGGGCCATCCCTTGAACTCCTAAGCCCAAACGGGCCGGAGAAAAGCTTTTTGACTCGTATCCCCTCTATGGGAAAAGAGTCTTGGTCTACTTGGGAAGGCAAAACATCTGGCATGATTTTGGTGGGAAAGGATAGAGATTGTGGGCACATATCCCACGATGTGACGTGGTGGTGTATCATGGCAGGCTCGGAGACCTAGGTGGGCGGTTGCTCTTCTCGCATCCATCACCCCTATAAAACCAAGGGGTTTGCCTCTAGGGTTTCGTACTTTGCCTCATCACCTTTGCATCTGCAACCTCCACCGCCAATCACCTGAGCCTCCAGCACCCGCATCGCAGCCGCCGTCAAGCTTGCATCCGCATCGCAGCCATCATCAAGCTCATATCCACCCCCTCCTAATCGTTCAATGGAGCCATGGTGCAGGTTTGACATCACCCCTTAGTGCCTGGAGGGCCTCGTTCGTCATGGACTCCTTTGCCCATTGACTGTTGCTGAGGAGTGGTGGCTGCCCGGTAATGTGGATGAGCCGGCGCCGCCCGAAGGGTATGTAGTGTCCTTCGCTCACTTCCACGAGCGAGGATTTGCCATACCTGCCCACAAGTTCCTTCGTGGGCTATTGGATTACTAAAAGGTGGAGTTGTAGCACCTTACTCCCAATGGGGTCCAGCACATTACAGCATTTGTCACCCTATGTGAGGGGCCCCTAGGGATTAGTCCCCACTTTGACCTATGGCGGTATCTCTTCGCCGTCAGCCTTTTAAAGAAGCGGGTCGGGAAGCAAGAGCTGAGCGTGCTGATGGGATGCACCGACATTCATCTCCGCAACAACCGGGTGAACAAATACCCATCGATGCATCTATCGACCTCCAACAAGGGGTGGCATTCGCATTGGTTTTACATCAAGGACGATGTCACCGCCCCCTTGCCAGTGTTCTCTGGGTGCATCATCGAAGAGGTCCCAGGGTCATGGAAGTCAGGTGTCCTAGACAAAGACAATAAGAAGATCAAGGACCATCTCGCCATCCAAATTCTAAAGGAGAGGGGCATGAAGGGATTTGGGATCATCGGTGCCTACCATACGCGGAGGGTGGCACCGCTGATGAGCCACGTGCTTCCCCTATACCTGATGGTGCCTAGGGCGTCACATGAAGGGATGACACTTGTCGACGAAGCGCTCCCCCCCACTGAAGTGGCGTAGCGCATCAAAGACGCGATGGAGCCTTCAAAGGACAACATCGGTGTTGTCCTCGATTTTGTGTGTCCGGTGCCAGGGCTTCCCCCAATGTGGCCAGAACTGGGGTTCATCGATTTTGTAAGTTCTCTTTCCTCATGCCTCCTTTTTACTTGAATTCCCAACCCCTTGATGCTGACCTCAGGATAGCAGGACCAGCCGAAGAGACTCGTCTTCACGTATAGCCTAGCTTCGCTGCTGAAGGATCGGCTCATGGCGACGGTGAATCGCACCGCGACCGAGTGGGATAGGAAGACAAAGGAGCTCAAGAGGAAGAAGATGCTACAAAAGCAACAAGCACGAGAGCGTGGAGAGGAGACAGACAGTGACAACGACGACAAGGAGGAGTTTGATGAGGTAGTTGCCAATGTAGAGTGGGATGTCCTAGAGGGCGAGGATACGCTGATAGGTACCCACTTGTCCACATAGGGACCCTTCTCATTCCATGCTGGGGAAGTGACTTCGTGAGGCCAGCGGAGATGGGCTAAACCATCGGCCCGTCCCTAGGACTGGTGGGAGCAAGCGAATCTGCCACCATGCCCGAGGTGCCAGTGGAGGAAGGTGGCTCCACTACCACGCCCCATGAGCTGATAGGGGCAGGAGGATCTCCCATCGCGCTCAAGGTGCCAACAAAGAGCGGTGGCTCCGCCGCCAAGCCCTCGGAGGCAAGGGAGACGAGCCCCTCTGCCCAAGAGCAGGGGGTAGGCTCAAAACAGTCCTACCCAGACAAGTTGGAGCAGGAAACTAGGGGTTCATCCCCAAAACATCCCTACCGCCCAACAGCACCAACGTAAGTCACCGGTTCCCCTATTTTTCCTATTTTTATGTTTTTTTAGTGTGACCTTATGTCTTTTAACTCTTGCTAAGTCTTGCGACTAGGCCTCTCTTTGGCGCTGGCGCCCAAGAAGAGTGTTGCTCTTCAGGCGGAACAGGTGTCGTCGCCTGATGTTGCTCCTATTTTGGGTAGGAGCGGAGCCGATGTTGCGGCCTTGTCGACCGGTTAGGCGCCACCTACGATGGTGCCCGTGCCCTCAGCAGGTCAAGCTAGTGCTGGGGCTGAAGAATCACCCTCAGGAGTCGCTGAGCAAACGGCGACGGAGGTGATTCTACCGCCTACGTCGGAGCGGACAGAGCCACCGCTCACACTTATGGTGCCCTCTGTGGTGGGCATGACACTGCAAGCCAAGGCCCTAGCCTTGCAAGTGGAGGTGGCCATGACTATGACAAGCCAGGTGCAGCTGGACACAGCCATGGTGGTGTCCGAGGGAGCGGCGCAATCCGTGCCACTAGCGGCCCTGGCGATGGCGCTCGAGGTGGGCCGGACAGAGGGGGACATGGCTGGAGGGTCCCTGGGCATCATGGCGGTGGTGGAGAGGACCAGCAGGGGGTTGCCCTTGGCCCTGATGTCAAGGGGCAGCCACTCACCCACGCGGGGTGAGCTGCCGCTCCAGTGGATGGATCCCCGAGACCCAATGTCGACTCTCTTCTCGCTCGATAATGCTACCAAGAGCATAGAGCGGGGGAGTCTCAATGAAGGGATCTCGACAATGATGGATGTCCTGAACCAGGCCAGGGGCGTCCTTCGTGACGTCATCATTCCCAATGGTCGGGTATCCGCTTGATCTTCCCTCTCGCTTTCTTCTTTCCTCATGTATTTTTGTATTTTTGACACTGGTCTTCTTTTTAGTCCCTCATTGCTTGTAGCCGGGAGAAATCCTGGTTCCTCCATGAGCAGAAGGTGGAATGGGACCACCTCACCAAGGAGGCCTAGCTTCATAAAGATGTGAGCGCCCAGCTTGCTACCGCCCAACAGCGGGAAGCCGAGGTGCGTCGTGACGTGGAGGAGATCCATGGGATGTTCTAGGATCTATTGGCGAGGGTGCAGCAGGACAAGGAGGCGGCCACCAGGATCCAAAAGGAGCAGGATGAGCTACTCTAGAAGGATGCTGAGGCCTACTAGCAGGCCGTCGACCTCCTGGCCGAGCTAGAGACGGAGCGGGATCTCAAGCTGGAAGCCAAGGATAGGTCTATGGCCCTGCAGTTGAGGGCGAATCAGGATGCCAAGGTGATTGCCTAGCTGTGCAGGGAGCGAGATGAGTTGTGCTAGACTACAGAAAGACTTCACTCAGAGCATGGTATGGCTCATGAGAAGTGCAACCAGGCCGTCCAAGAGCATGATGAAGCGCGTCAGGGGGTCAGCTCCCTCTGGGCGGATCTTGGAGCCACGGTGACTCGAAGTCTAGAGGCCAAGAGCATCTTTGCTGGGCTAGGCACGGAGCTTGCCGAGGTGCAGGAGATTCTTCAGGCCAAGAGTGATGAGCATGATCTCCCACGCGCTGCTGTTGGGGTGGTTTTCGATGAACTGGGGGTGGCGTGGTCGGAGGAAATCGGCTCACTCATGGCCCGTGCCATAGATATCATGGTGTGGGTGCGCCAGGTTGAGGAGAACGCCTTTCACGCTGGGATCACCCAAGCCTTTGCTGTTGCCCGCTCTCATTATGATCAAGAAGTTAACTTGGAGGCAATGGGCCTTGGCTTCGCGCCTGGCTACAAAAACTCTCAGCTGGATGAGATTAAGAAGGCGGTGACTCCCATTGCGTAGAAGCTGGTGAACAGGCTAAAAGACATAGTTCTCCCTCTGAGGAAGTAGTTAGTTGAATAAGTTTGATAAACATTTATCTGTATTATGTGGACAAGTGTTGGTACTTTTGTGTCCGAAAACAGATTCATAATTTTGTTTCGCAATTTTATTTTGTTCGTTTGAGCTTACTTTCTTCCCTTTTGCAATTGAGAAAAAAGGTTTATGTGATTCGACCCTTCCGTTCATTAAGACCATAGGGCTTGAGGTGTATAAGGGGAAAATTTTGGTTATGCTGGTGAGCAAAGTTACCGTAGCCGTCGGGGCATGGGCTTTTTGCAGTCTTACCAGGCATGCTCATTTATCTGCTCCCACAAACCATGCCACTAACCTTAACGCGAAGAAGAGGCCTGATGCAACGACTGTTTTGAAAAGAAAAGGAGGTATTTATACCTTTATTAGCCCCCCAAGTGAGATCTGACCCCTTGCGGTCGCTGGGGCCGGATGTTACTGGAGACCGAAGCGAGGGTAGCAAACTTACTCTTGTATTCGCACATACCCCTTACTTAGGATTTTGGTGATCATTTCGTGACCATGCATTTGGTCTCATTGCTAGCTCAGCCCTCCTTGAGCCCCCACGCCTGGTGGGGATTTAGTCAAGGGTCGGCTCATTTTGTGACTGTCACCCCGTCCACGGTTTTCGCAACTGGAGGGGTTGAGGTGATGTCACTTGCCTCGATGGCTCGAGTGACATGCTTGATGAGCTCGCTAACGGGGATGTTCAAACAGAATCTGATCCTGTTGCTTTGCGACAGGGTCGGCAAAGCCCCCAGGTGGCGTTTCGTTGCTCCTTGACCTGCCTTCCAACAGATTCCCCCTCAATGGGGGTTCTATGGGCTCGGCTAGAGGCTAGATTGAACTAGAAGGTTAAGATGACCCTATCCGCCTCAATGCGGGTTGGGCAAAGGCCGCTGAGGGTCATCTACGTTTTCTCCTTAGCTCTTGTTTAACACGAGGCGGCCTTGGACCCTTTGTGGGCTAGCCTTCGAACCTCGGTCTCTTGATCTCGGATTGAGCGGTTTGAGCCCCTAAGCCCCTTGGGGTCTGATAGGTGTCAGTCATGTTTCACGTGTGACCCCGTCCTCGGTTTTCACAACCAGAGGGACTGAGTTGATGACACTTGCTCAACAGCTCGAGTGTCATGCTCAATGAGCTCGCTAACAGGTATGTTCGTGTGGAATCTAGGTCTATCATTAGCTGACGGGGTCAGTAGAGCCCTCTTGTGGCATTCCACTACTTCTTAACCCACCTCCCAGCAGATGCTCGAGCCGTTCGATAGGCTCAGGTGGCCCGTTGGCCTCCCCTCGACAGAGATTTTGTGGGTTTGGCTCAAGGTTAGAATCGAATGAGAAAGGTTGAGATGTCCCTGTCCGCTTTTGAGCGAGGTCGGGCAAGGCCATTGGAGCTCATCTTGGTTTTTCTCCCCTAGCTCTGTTTGACATGAGGTGGCCTCGAGCCCTTTATGGGCCAACCTTCGAACCTCAATCAGTTGCCGCTCATATCGAATGAGGCGGGTGCCGCTTCGTGGAGCGACACGAAGCGTTGAGATGCAGCGATTGCATATGCAACATTTGGATGTATGGGATTAATGTATGATTTAATTGAAATGAAAGCGGGGTTGGTAATGTTACCTTGGTGGCATGAGCGACGAGAAACTCTTACTAGACATATCCATGTAGGGTTCAGGTTTGACGTTTACGATGGGGCCAGCGTGACCTGCACGAGCTTCGCAATTTTTTGTTTGTCTCTCGGCGGCGATCTGAGCCGTTCGATCGATTTTAGGCGACCTAATAGCTTCTTCTTGAAGGAGATTCTACAGGAGGGCCCCTCCAAACCCTTCTCAAGAAGGTGGATGCTAAAGCTTGGGGTGTGGGGAACTATGAATTTGATTATACTGGTGAACAAAAACACCATAGCCGTCGAGGCATAGGGTCTAACAGTTCGTCCAGTTTTACTCTGAGTTTTACACCTGCACACCATGTCTCCAATTTTTAAATGTAAGGAGGGGTTAGGCGATGAGGATGTCTAAACAAGTAGACACTCTCAGCAACCCCCAAGCGATGTTCGTGCCCCTGCCATTGCTGGGGTCGGAAGCTCGATAATAAAATTAACATGCAAAGTAAGTAAACAGAGGTGCTTATCTTTTAGCGATCGTTCGTTCATCGTTTACCTAGGCCGTTCAATCAACCCAGGAGGCCAGTTGGGCCCCATGTTCGAGGGTTCTGTCGTTGGGTCATTCCATGGTCCTACCTGGAGAAGCGGAGAGTCGCCTGCATGTGGGTGCATCCTGATTCTCGCTCCCGACAAGCGGTAGTGGTGGGCCATGCTCAGGCAACGTCCCATTGGACTAGGCGACATCTCATCGATCAGAGTGTGTCTCATCGGTCCAGGCACGTCCCCTCAGTCCAGGCACGTCCCCTCGAATTCCTGTTAGCCTTGATTTCCCATTTGCATTGAATAGGGGAAGGGAGAGGGTTTTTCGTCCCATCCTTTCCCCTTTCTTTTGCTGCTGTGTCTCCTCCTTAAATAGGGGGAGGGAGGGGGTTCTGGTCCCCATTTCTTTGCCTATTCTTGAGCTGCTACCTTCTCCTCCTTCCTTTTCACCGAGCGTGTTCGCATGTCGCGGTGGTTCCTAAGTGAGAGAGGGTAATGTGAGGGAGAGGAGAACTCACAAATCCGTTCATGAATCCAGAGTGCGATGTCGAGCTAGAGGTCTCCAATGTAGATGAGATGGTGCTGGTCGCCATTGCTGAGAAGGGGCTACTTTCACCGACGGGGGAGGCGTACTTGAGGGTGCTGAGCATCGTCGGCTTTGTCGTCGTCCGTGAGGCCTTCGTCGGAATGGAGCTGTACGGGTACTTCTTCCAATGAAGCTTCTCCGGGTGAGCCCTATTGGTGGGAAAGCCGCCAAGGACTACGTCGATAGGGGCTTGTGCCCTTGTTACTGCTCAGATCGGCCAGTTCATGAAGCCCGATGAGATGTTAGAGACATCCATCAGCCATGGTGGCCTTTTTTCGGTGGGGAGCGCCCCCCGTCTAGGTGCAGTTGTTAGGGTTGTGGCTGATCATGATGGCGTAGTCCCTGGATGCCCTAGCGAAGGCACCATAGTCACCAACATGGTGCTCGACATTGCAGGCGATGGCACCCTCGAGGGTCTTGTGGAGCGGTAGGACATCGCCAATGGAGAGCGTGGCATGGCGACCGTAGTAGTACTCATAGTAGAACTGGTCAGAAACTATAATCGAGTAAGTTGTGGGGGAGCCCCCAAGTGAACAGTCTTTTATATTTATGAATACATCAGTCCTTTTTGTGATGAAATCACTTTGTAAGCGATGAATTTGTGCGAAAAATGAATAAGTTTTCAACTTTCGTTATGGCAAATAGCTTTTCAGCTTTTCTCCCTCTTTTTGTAAAAGAGGTTTGGTGCCTTTCGACCCTTCTCATAGTTAAGGTCACAAAAAACTTGGGGTGCGGGCGAGCCAATTCTGATCACGCTGGTGAGCAAGGAGGCCGTAGCCGCTGGGGTGTGGGTTTCCTATAGTCCTACCAGTTATACTCAGATTTTGTTCCCAAAATCCTAGCCCTTAGGACTTTCCATAAGAAAAGAGGGGAAACATGGAGAGTGTTTGCAAAGATAACACAGAGAGTGTTTGCAAGATAAACATACTTATATCAGCCCCCGAGTGAGGTCCGACCTCTCGCACTTTGTAGGGGTCGGATGTCACTAAAGATCGAGGATTTTTTATGACAAAAACTGACAAGAGAAGGTATGCGTTTATTTAAGGGTAAAAATAATGTAGCTGTTCAATGTTCTAGGTGTTGGTGAAGCCCTCGCCGTCGATGGTTTTCAACTTGTAGGCGCCTAGCCGAAGTACTTCTACGATGATGTACGGCCCCTCCTAGGGTGGGGAGAGCTTGTGGCGGTCCTTGTTGCTCTACACGAGGCGGAGAACCAGGTCCCCAATGTTGAAGGCTCGGTCCTACGCCCGTCGGCTGTGGTACCATCATAGCACCTGCTGGTACTTGGCCAAATGGAGGAGGGTCATGTTGCAGGCTTCATCTAGCTAGTCCATGGCATCCTCGTGGGATGCCTCAGCTCCCTATTCATCGTATGCTCTGATCCTTGGTGCTCCATAGTTGAGGTCGGTTGGGAGGACGGCCTTGGAACCATAGACCATGAAGAAAGGCGTGTAGCTGGTGGCTCGGCTGGGAGTTATCCTTAGGCTCTAGAGCACTACAGGGAGCTCGATGACCCAGCGTGCGCCAAACTTGTTTAACCGATTGAAGATCCTAGGCTTGAGGCCCTGTCGGAGCATGTCGTTTGCGCTCACAACCTACCTGTTCATTTGGGGGTGCATGACAGCGGCCCAATAGACCCGGATGTGTTGTTCATCATAGAATCGAATGAATTTCTTATTGGTGAACTGTGTGCCATTATCCATGATGATGGAGTTCGATACTCCAAAGCGATGGATGATGTCGAGAAAGAATGGCACAGCTTGCTTGGACTTGATCATGGAGATCGGCCGAGCTTTGATCCATTTTGTGAACTTGTCTATGGTGACAAGCAAGTGGGTGTAGTCCCTGTGTGCCTTCTTGAGAGGCCCAACTAGATCAAGCCCCCAGACCATGAAGTGCCACATGATGGGGATCATCTAGAGTGTCTATGCCGAGAGGTGAGTTTGCTGAGCATAGTACTGGCACCCTTTGTAGGTGCGTACGATCTGCTCGGCATTGGCTACTGTAGTGGGCTAGTAGAAGCCCTGTCGGAATGCGTTCCCAACCAAGGTTCTAGGCACAGCGTAGTGATCACAGACGCCACCGTGGATATCACTCAGTAGAAGCTTCCCCTGTTTGATGGGGATACAGAGCTACAGGATCCCAGTGTGGCTTCGTCTGTAGAGTTCGCCCTCTACAAGAATAGAGGACTTGGCGTGATGTGCGAGCCATCGAGCTTTCATCTTATCTGTTGGTAGCATATCACAGAGGAGGTAGTCAAGGTAGAGTGTTCTCCAGTTGTCCAGAGGGTTGGGCTATGTTGCTGGATCCTCTTCAAGCTCCATAACCTCGGGGCTGGACGGAATCGTCGGTTGATTAGCCCCTGGGGTTGTATCAAGTAGGCCATCGTCAGCCTATTCTGACCCTTCATAGTGCACTGAGGGTTTGTGTTGGTCACTAGCGAAGACACCCGTTGGCACTGGCTCTCGACCGAATGTCACTTTTGCAAGTGTGTCGGCCGCCTCATTGAGGCGTCATGGGATGTGATTGAGTTCGAGGCCGTCGAACTTGTCCTCCAGCCATCGGACTTCTTGGCAGTACGCAGCCATCTTGATGTCATGGCAGCTCGACTCCTTCATGACTTGGTTGACGACTAGCTAAGAGTCGCCCCAGATATCGAAGTGTTGGATGCCCAACTCGATGGCGATGCGTAGGCCATTAATGAGTGCTTCATACTCGGCCACATTATTTGATGAGGGGAAATGGAGACAAACCATGTACCTCATGTGGACCCTGAGGGGTGATACGAAGACCAGCCCTACACCAGTGCCCTTCTTCATCAGTGATCCATCAAAGTATATCATCCAGTACTCTTGATCGACGATCGCCGGTGGTGTTTGGACCCCAATCCATTCCACGATAAAGTTAGCCAACACCTAGGACTTGATCGTTGTTCAAGAGGCATACGTGATGCCTTGATCCATCAACTCGAGTGCCCACTTCGCAGTTCTTCTCGTGGCATCCTAGCTCTAGACGACCTCGTCGAGGGGGAACAACATCACAACCGTCATGGGGTGTGACTCGAAGTAGTGGCGTAGCTTCCTCTTGGTGATGAGAACGGCGTATAGGAGCTTTTGGATTTAGGAGTAGCAGGTCTTATAATTGGATAGTACCTCACTGATGAAGTACATAGGACGCTGCACCTTGAGGGCGTGCCCCTCTTCCTCCTGCTCTACCACTAGGGCAGTGCTGACCACTTGCGTGGTAGCCGCTATGTATAGCAGGAGGGATTCTCCATCACTTGGAGGAACTAGGATCAAGGGCCTTGTCAGAAGTAGTTTGACCATGTCAAGTACCTCCTGGGCCTCAGATGTCCACTCAAAGTGGTTGGATTTCTTCAAGAGTCGATACAGGGGGAGACCTTGTTCGCTGAGGCATGAGATGAATCGGCTGAGGGCGGCGAGGCACTCTGTGATTCACTGAATCCCCTTTATGTTTTGAATTAGGCCCATCCTTATGATGGCTGAGATCTTCTCCGGGTTGGCTTCGATGCCATGCTCAGAGACGATGAAGCCGAGCAGCATGCCCCTCGGGACCCTAAAAACATATTTCTTGAGATTGAGTTTGATGCCATTCGCCCAAAATTTCACAAAGGTTTGCTCAAGATCAGCAACGAGGTGGTCAGCTTGTTTGGACTTAACTACGATGTCATCAAGGCCTCAACGGTCCGCCCGATGAGGTCCCTGAAGCATCTTAGCATACAGCGCTGGTACATAGCCCCAGCGTTCTTCAGTCCAAACAGCATTGAAACGTAGCAGAATGATCTGAAGGGGGGTGATGAAAGACGTCACGAGCTGGTTGGACTCTTTCATCATGATTTGATGGTAGCTAAAGTACGCATCAAGGAAGCAGAGGGTTTCACACCCTAAGGTTGAGTCGACTATTTGGTCTATACGCGGCAAAGGAAATGGATCCTTTGGGCATGCTTTGTTGAGACTCGTATAGTCATCACACATCCTCCATTTCCCACTCTTCTTTTGCACAAGAACGAGATTAGCTAACCACTCTAGGTGGAATACTTCCTTGATAAATCTGGTCGCTGATAGTTTTGCTATATCTTCACCGATGGCCCTACGCTTCTTCTCGTCGAAGTGACACAGGCATTGCTTTATTGGCTTGGAGCCTGGATGGATCTTCAAGGTATGCTCAGCGACCTCCCTTGGAATGCCTAGCATAACTGAGGATTTCCACGCAAAGATGTCTTTGTTGCCGCGAAAAAAGTCGATGAGTGCGCTTTCCTATTTGGAGGAAAGTGTGGAACCAATGCGTACCATTTTACCTTGGAGCTGCTGGGATCTATGAGGACCTCCTTGAAGCCCTCTACCGATTCGAACGACCCGGTCGATTTCTTCACGTCGGGTGCTTCTTCGGCGACCTCCTCCTTGAGGGTGGGGAGTTCTCCGGAGGCGACGATTGTTGTGGCATGGCCACAGCACTTGACCTCACACTTGTAGGCCCGCTAAAAGGAGGTGCCGATGGTGATGACCCCGTGTGGGCCTAGCATCTTTAGCTTTAGGTATGTATAGGTGGGGACGACCATGAACTTTGCATAGCATGGACGTCCCTAGATGGCATGGAAAGTTCTAGGGAACCCAACCACCTCGAAGGTGAGGGTCTCAGTCCTATAATTGAACTGACCCCCGATGGTGATGGGCAGATCGATCTACCCCGGTGGCATGGCCTGCTTCCTAGGAACGATGCCGTGGAAAGGCGCTCAGGTTGCGCGGAGGTGCGTCCGGTCGATGCCCATTTCGTTGAGTGTCTTTGCATACATGATGTTTAGGCTGCTGCCTCCATCCATCAGTACTTTAGTGAGTTGCTTTGGGCTGACGATTGGGTCGACCACAAGCGGATATCTCCTCAAGTGTGGGACAATATCTGGATGCTCGGTCCGATCGAAGGTCATGGCGGACTCCGACCACTAGAGGACGGGAGGTGTGGCCGGTTGGGCCATATAGACTTCGCGGCATGCGACTTTCTGACAGCGTTTGGAGTCATAGGCCGTTGATCCTACGAAAATCATAAGGCAGTCATCCGATGTTGGAAAGCCATTGTCCTTCTCCTTGATGTCGTCCGTAGTGGGGGGAGGGTCTTTCCCCTGCTCCCCTTTGTTGGAGCCTCCAGACAAGAACCACCGCATGAGGCCGTAGTCCTTGAGCAGATGCTTAATAGGAAAGTCATCATTATCCGCACCACCGGCTTGATAGTCAAGCCGATAGTCTTTGAGCCAAAGTCTAGGGTTTGTCTCCCTAGAGTACTTAGGGATATTGGTATGTAGTCGGTACATTGGTGGGAAAGCAGCGTTGAGGATGTGCCGACTGAACGCCTGAGGGCCTGATAGGCTGGGGCTTGAGCTCCGGTCCTCATCGCTGTCGTAGTGTCCGCCACGACGAAGATGATAGCCGTGGTGGGCTCCTTCTCTTGGGTCATTGTAGGTGCATCTACGGGTGTCGAGTGTGCTGCGTGCGTCGTGGTTGCAACCGAGACATTGATGTATTGGGATCGTAGCGCACTGCCTGCCACCTTGTGGGGCTTGGTGGACTGATGCGTCCCTAGCGGGGCACACCAAGGGCGTACACTGGCTGGTGTCGAGCTTGCATCGCCGAGACAATGAGCTCTTCGCCTGCTGCGCCGCCACTCGCTCAAGTAGCATGTGAATTTCATGGTGGACCCAACGATCCTTGGGTGTTGCGGCCTCTAGAAGGCCATCGAGCAAGGTCATTATGGCGGTGATGTTCTGGCTTGCCCAAGTGAAGTGAGGAAGGGTTTCATCATTAATGACGATCATTCGTTTTACGTCATGGGCCACGACGCGTGCGCGCCCATCGTCTCCATGACATTTGATCTCCTAATCGACCTCCACGTATTCCCATACAAGCTGTTGTCTGGCTTCATCGATCTCTCGCTTTTGGGATCTTAGCTGCTCCACCCCTACACAAGGTGGGGCCATTGTCTCCCCTTTGGTTTTGCCACCGAGGTTGCCTGTCGGAGTAGCCTCCTCCATGGAGACGCTTTCGACATGTCCCTCGGGGGTACCCGCCATGAAACATTCCCAGGAGGGGTGATGGCTCCCCCTGTTAGAGTCAGAGCTAGAGTCTGATCCCGGCCCCTCCATGAGGAGTTTGTGGAGGGATTCCATGATGCTTTTGATCATCCCCACAAACTCGTTGTTCGTGGGGCATGGGATCATGCGCTGTGCCACAAGGTGGCTAACGGTCGCCACGACGTTGCGGAGACCGAATGGAAGCACCATCGGGGTACTCCATGCGGGGTGTTTTGGAGAGAGGGTGAGGTGGCATGGGTCCTCCCTAGATGGCTGGGGTCCAAGGGAGACGCCGGGCTAGTGCTCAAGCCTCCCATAGTTGAAGCCGATGGAGGGGAGAGATTGGAAGGCGGCAAGGGCCAACGCCAATTCTCCTCCCACCATGACGATGAAGTCCAGGTCATCGAAATACATGTGTATGACTGAGACCCAGCTGATTACGTGGATAGCCATCTGAGGCCTGATTTGGAATGCGCAAAGGCCCTCACCTAGCGTGCCAACTATCAGTGTTTTGAACAAACACCAACTAGTAAATTTATATTTATTGCGCGTTAGGCTCGAATGGTGTACTAAAGGACACAAGATTTATACTGGTTTGGGCAGAATGTCCCTATGTCCAGTTTGCTGCTGCCCATGTTATTAGTACAAAAAAAGGTTCATAGTAGGGGATATAAATGGTCAAGAGAGGGATAGGTCCCAAGTCTCTGATGAAAAGGTTGAAATGATGCCAAGAGCTTAGTTGCTACTTGGCTGTGTGTGTTGTGTGTGGAATTGATCTGTCCCCTTAGTGGGGTGCCTTGCCCTCCCTTTTATAGACCAAGGGGAGAGCATGGGTTACAGATAGGAGAAAGAGGAAAAAATCAAAGGTAGACAAGGTCCTTCGAAGGTGTCGAGTCTTCCTTTTCCCATGAGCCTGCCCTGCTGTCATGGCAGACCACGCTAGGGATATCATGCTTCGCTGATCCTAATAGGGCTGGGCTCTGGCTTTGTTTCAGCGAGTGGTCACATCCCATCCTCCCTCGGTGGATGGTGCGGTGTGTCAGGGTGCCGAGCCATGACTCTACGGGAAGTAGATGGGGAAGTGGCTATTTGCCTGTTACTGTTGATGACGTGAGTTCTCTCTTGGACTATAGTGGTTGTCATATGCCTGTGTTAGTATTCACGCCCGAGGGCTGATGGTGGCGTCTACAACACTGTAGGATAAAGTCGGCGCCTACAACACTGTTCGGGCTCTGTTAGATCAGAAAGGGCTTAAAGCGCCCGTCCCATCCTATCCTGATGGTACCTTCCTGCGGGTGTGTAGGGCATGGTCCTCGGTACTGCGGTTGACTTCAATGTCCTATCATATCCTATGCTCATCATTATGAAGGAGCAAGGTGCAGTCGTCGGGTGAGGCGGAGCTTGCCCTTAGCCATTGGGCGAGGTAGAGCCTACCCTCAGCCATCGAGCGAGGCAGCACCAGCCCTCAGCCATCGGGCGAGGCAGAGACTGCCCTTAGCCGTCTAGTGAGGCGGAGCCAGCCCTTAGCCATCGAACGAGGCAGAGCTTGCCCTCAGACATCGAGTGAGGCGGAGCCAGCCCTCAGCCATCGGACAAGGCAGAGCCTACCCTCAGGCGTCAGGCGAGGCAGAGCCAATCTTCACTCTTCTGGGCAAGAAGTGTAGCTGTGTTCTTGTCTGTTTGGGAGCATCAATGTTTGATGGTTATTAGTTTCACCTCATTGGGTACCCTAGTATTAGGTCCCCGATAGAATGCTATGATAATTTTTTTGGAAAATATTCATGCAAATATTTAAATACAGGGGTTATTATACATTATATGTAGTGAGCTAGAATACATAAAGTGCAATAAAGAATGTTCATCATTCCTTTAAACTCTAGGGTGTTCTTCCACTGATTTGCACATATCATAGTTTAGAAAACTATTTCATTGTCTAGCTTCTTTATTGTTTAGCCTAAAACAATGATCCAAATACTCATACATTTAAAAAAATAGACCATACACTTCAAATCAAATGTATAAAATACGCAACATTCAAATTCACATGAAATTTCTTCTAGAATTTTGAATTTCCATTAATGCAAAATCCCCAAATGCCTTTTTTCGTAAATCACAAATCATCATTAGTGTGTTATCCACCAACTCAATTTCCACCACTTCTCCACTAAGCCAATTTTAGATTAACCAACTCCCCCTGATCTTAGGCTACTTGGCCCTAGACCAATTTATTGATTATGCATATGATATGATGCACATATAGACATAGCGTGTTAGCTAGCCAATCTAATTAAGAGGGAAGTGCAAAGGTTGCTACTAGCTACCAATATAGCTGCTATGCTAATATTCATGTAAGAGTAGAGATAGTTGTAGCTCAAGGAGATCACAACATAGTGATACACATTCATATGTAATGTGGAATGTTGGTATTCAATCCAACATAATAGATAACAACAAAAATCCAAAGCTACAAGCTTACTTGTAATTAGTGCAATGTAGAGAAAGTTAACTTAGCCGAAAGGGACGTGGCTAGGACTTCAAGTTCTGATACATGCACTTAAAAATAGATTTAGGAAGGCTATACCTATTAAATATATATTACCCATATTTTCTTATGCCTTTACCCAAAATTCCTCCCCTTTTCATGCCATAATTACTTTAAGTAGTAATATGATTCATACATCATCTATGAATAATCATTTTCAATGTTCCATAGAATCAAATCATACTTCTAGTATTCAATGGTTCTAGCATAAAATTCACATATCCAATAACTATTCAGTGTACAACAATAGATTTAGGGTAGGACATAAACTTCTAGTTTTAGGGCTGAAGTATTAAATACTTAGTTTATGGATTATACTATTTCATGGCTAAATTGATCCTTCTAAGATCAGTTTATATGCCAGTATAGTCCAATTATTCAAGTACTTCTAGGAAATCCAATTTTTCTTCTACCTATATGGTAGTAGTACACAAAGAATTATAACCTTCATGGTTAACCGAGGCTTCTTTGTGGATAAAATTAATGCAAAATTTCTTTAGATAGGCAATAGGCAATTATTTATATGTAAAACATATAAATCTAATTCATTCCGTGCAAGAGTAACATATATTACTACAAGTAAAAATTGCAACTAAGAATATTAAATGCTTCATATTAGTCTTCAAGCTAATAAAGTAACCATTAACTCTTTTATGAGTATATAAGAACCACTTAATTCAACGGGAATTAAAACTTAATGCACCACCACCACTACTACCAATGCTTCATGATAGTAATTTCAAAGACAAAACAAGTCTATAAGCACATGATTAAAGTTCTTCTTCAAGAAAACCTTTAAATTTTCTAAATAATATTCATTCTCGCATGCGTTAACTTCTATACATGACAGAATAAACTTCATGCTTTATTCAATAGTTATGATATACAGTCACAAGCCTTCAAGGGGTGTAACATATGCAAGCCAAATATTCAAATTTATCGCAACTAACAATATCCTGGTTTATAAGTTGTCTAAAAATTCCAACTCACTTTTTTTGAGTAATTTCTGATGATAAATTCAAATACTTCATGTATTGCATTGCTCTTTGATATTCTATACACAAGAGACATTTCTTCGAGAACATTCATTGATAAAATCTTATTTATCATCTTGTATTCTAGACATTTAATACAAAGCTTCAAGCTATTGTTTATAGAGCAGCATTATACCTCAATCCATAGATATACAAGCTTGAAAATTTGACTTTCAATACAATATGATATTCTATAATCATAATTTGGGATTTTTCTCATGCAATGAGTCCCACAATGCATTTGTTATTTCTCTCGGCCATATACTCATTCTAGAGAGTAATAAGAAAATATATATTCTGAGTTTACTACACTTCAATGGTAGCAAAATATCCTACATGGATTTAATAATGACCATAACAAATAATTCTACTATTTGGGGGTAATTCTAGGATATTTCTTCTTCTTTTAAGGCGTGCATATTAACATATTTTGGACCATGTGCATATAAGTTTACTACACGTAAATAAGTAGCAAGGTGCAAAAAGGTAGTAGACGATTATTCAAAATATTCTTAGAAGCATCCCGACACTTTTTCAGGATTATGGTATATGCAAATTTTCAAAATTAATGCTAACCACTCATTCATCCAAAAATTCATTATGCTAGAAAAACTAAATATGAGCCTCTTAAAGTTGATAAGTCTAAGGTCTGCAAGATTTAGAGAGCCCATATACCTTATACCACGTTTGTAGTGTAATCATTCACAATTTTACTCTTGCAATTACATGGTATACAGATTCATAAAGGTTGCACTAGCATTTTTCTTGAATTAAATTCAAAGCGTATAAAAAACTTTTAGAATTAATCTACTATTTGATTCAGAAAAATAAAATATGCATAAACAGAGAGTTTAGGGTTAATTATTCAGAAAAGCTGTCATAAAAACTGAAAATTCTGAGGGGTTCAATTCGAAAACACCCTGAATCCGTACTTTCCGGAAAATATAGATGCTATTATGCAAGAATATAAAATCTATACATAATTTTTACAATAAATCATGACCTTTTCGGATTAATAGACATTGATATTCTTTTCTTCAATTATCCACAACGTGGCCTAATTCTTTTACCCTGCCGATTCAGCCTTTCAGTTTTTTTTTTTAATTCCCTCTTAGCCTCTAAAGCCTTCATACGGGATAAGAACCGACGGCAAGGATTTCCCAAGCTAGCCGCTTCTAGCGGCGGCGCTGGGGCTACAGCCGCGAGTGCCAAGCTCCGCGTGCGGGCGAAGATCCGGGCATCGACGATTGTGGCGTCCCGTGTCCATAGGAGTAGGAGCATAGGGGCGACGCGACATACGGCGCGCGAGTGGGGCTATAGTAGTGTGTGAGCTGTTCGATTCGGCGGCGTTTGGGGCTTCGGGCACTCGATGTACCGTGTACGATCCTCGGTGCTTTGCTGCTACATGCAGACAATTTATTTGCGACGACTATTATCTTCCTGCTCGATTTCGGAGGAGGTGCTGGGTCGGCAATCCAGCAAGCAGTTTCTGCGGCGTGCGAGTCGATTCTGATTCACGAGCAGTTTACATGCAGACAAGCAGTTTACATGCAGACAATTGCCATGGCTCGATTTGCGACATGCTAGTCGATTCTGATTCACGAGTAGGGTCGAGCTTCCGTGCGGCGGGCTCGGCGAGACAGTGTCCCGTGGCAGCGTACATGCCCGATAGCCGGTGCACATGCTCATGCATGGTGCTGCAGGTTCTGCGGCGTTCAAGCCAGCAAGCAGTTTCTTTTCATTAACCCTAATTAAATGCAAACTCTGTAATTTTTATTTACTGTTTATGTATTATATACTTCCAGTATATACTTTGTGTACGATTCAACGTGCATAGAATAGAATATATAGACTAGGAGCCTGTTCGTTTCGGCTAGATTGGCTTATAAGCCATGACTGAAAGTACTGCTGGCTGGTTTAGTGTGAGAGAAAAATACTGTTGGCTGACTGATAATCCAAGGCTTATAAGCCAGATACAGGCTGCCGAACAGGCTGCAGCTCGATGGCCGGTACAAGCAATCTGCAAGATGCGTTTCATACCCGATTTGATCTACTTCACATGTCGCGTACGACACTGGTCAGTGAATACATACCGCTTTGGGCATTTGGCATTATTGTAGACCTGTCTGCTTGACGATGATGGTGCATATCGATGCAATGCCAATTAGTTGCACGTAGAGGTAGCAGTTCCATTCTGCTAATAACGTTGGGGATGTCGACGTCGTCGAAGTAGTCGTGACAGGGACGTCAGTATGAGCGTCGGCTTCAAAGATTGGTGTCGGCTTCATCGGCGATATGGACGTAGAGCTCGTTGTGCTGATAACATGTTATAAAATATGCTGCCAGCGGTTAGGACCTTCTCCTCTTTGTCTCTCATGATCAACACGTTTTCTCTCCGTCTCTCATGATCAACACAGTAGATGAAAATAAAAGAACAAGTAGATACAAGGAAGACTATTCTTTACTAGTTAAATACACGTGCGTTGCATGAAACACATAACAATGATATGATAATTTAAGTATAAACTTATGTTGTATTTATTTTAAAAAATAGTATGAACGTGTAAAAAACAATTTTATGTAGCAATTAGGAGATTAGGAGGAGGGGCGCCGGATATTGTGATGATCACGTACACCCCTACGTGCCTTTTGAATAATTATTAAACTGATGAGCCTAGCCTCTATGCGTATTTGGAATTATAAATAATGTGAGGAAGCCGACCGTCCCGACGAGGCTGCTAAGTGCTGACCGTTTCAGATGCGAAGTCACGAACTTTGCAGAATTGGCTCCAACGCGGACTCCGTAGAACTGGGTAGGATTTTGGATTTCAGACTTGACGCGGCCGGATAGTGTCACTACTACGTAATCGAATTTTAGGGACGGCTCGTACCATTTGTAGGGGTAGTTTGGTCAGCCGTCCCTACCAAACCATATCTATAAATCATATATTTGTAGGAGCGGTTCCCAGGCTGCCCCTACAAATTGATTTGTAGGAGGCGGCTCGTATTATCAACCGCCCCTACAAATCGATTTGTAGGGGCGGATTGTATTATCAGCCGCCCCTACAAATCGATTTGTAGGAGTGGCTGTATTACCAGCCGCCCCTACAAACAGGTATTTGTAGGGGCGGTTCTAGATTGAACCGCCCCTACAGTACGTTTTCTCGCAAAAAAATTCAAATTTATAATTCAAAATCGTGTTGCCGAACGTCCCGCGACCAACGTTCCGAACCGCGTTCGCGTTGTCGAACGCCCCGCGACCAACGTTCCGAACCGCGTTCGCGTTGCCGAACGCCCCGCGACCAACGTTTCGAACCGCGTTCGCATTGCCGAACGCCCCGCGACCGCGACTACAAGCACAAGAGTATTCTATAAACTACAATTACAAGTCTAATTCACAAGAATATATACAATCCATCATTAAATATACAAATTCCATACACATTCTTATCAACGTCCTAGAGCTAGCCTTTCAGTCTCACGAATATGCTCAGACTCTCGGTCATGGTAGGCGCCTCTGACGTGTACAATCTGGTCCAATATGAAGTTGCAAAGGTCGCCGACGAGCTCTAAGAGTTGGTCATCCTTGTATGGGTCTCTTTTCATTCCTTTCTCTTCTCTCCACTATAAGAGAACAAGTTTTGGTTTAGTATTTCATACCATTTACGAAGTTTTTATATTATGGGTGAAGATGTTCAAACTTACCCTTAAGGGGTGTCTCCTGTAGGCACCGGTGTTACTCATCATAGAACATATATAGTATCCACAGTGTACACTCTCAGGCCTCTGCTTGGGGCACTATGTGTTTTGCATATAAAAATGTTAAGTAATGCTTTTGACAGCCATGTAACGGAGTACTGAAGAAGTAAGTTATACTTACCGCACATAGTGTTTTTATAGCCAGCTTTTCCTTCTTTGCTGGATCATGCCTTCCATGATGATTAGTGACATAGAACCTAAATGCCCTGTTCGAATTATTTTAGCAAATACAACTTGTTAGTATCTAAAAGTGAACGTTACAAGTATGTATACAAACATATAAGCTAATGAGGATTATCGATATGTATACGTCTTGAGAATCGATATGAAGTCTTTGTATGTCACCGTGTCCCTATCTAATGAATCAAAGACCCATGCCATGCTCCTCCTGACATCGACGGCTATACAA
Source organism: Miscanthus floridulus (assembly GCF_019320115.1). Classification (NCBI taxonomy): domain Eukaryota; kingdom Viridiplantae; phylum Streptophyta; class Magnoliopsida; order Poales; family Poaceae; genus Miscanthus; species Miscanthus floridulus. Next base: position 91,917,649 of record NC_089580.1, on the reverse strand, counting down.
ATCTAGTGGTTGCTACATGGATTTAATCATAGAACTAGATAAGCTCTTTTGCATCGAATAAAATATATCGAACAAAGCTTTAAGTATAGAGTTGAACTTACTCGAAGTTGTATGGTAGCCATATAGTAGAGTGTTGTTGGAGATTTTTGAAAGCCATGGCAATGTATGTCGCAACCTTAAGGGACTCTTCCCTTAATTTCGACGTACGGATGCGCTCTTTCTCCTAAAGAGTCTTTGCAGCAGCTAGCTCTTTGGCATCCAGTGTCCACCGTTTAGGGTAATTAAAATTTGTTTGGGCTATAGCTTGAGGGTCTACATAGCCGACTTTCACACTTGGCATTTGTTTGACAATGTGCACTTGCATTCTATAAATCACGACGTGGGTTAGTTACAACAAAATTCAAAGATTATATTCATATCATATCGGGAGGACAAGGACTTATAGGCACCATGTGTAAATTAGATTCATCTCCATTTCTCCCAGGTGAAAGCATGTGTGCATGTCATTGAAGTCAAAGACAATTTTTCCGACTAGGCTTCCAAATGTGCCGGTGGGGAAGCATGCTTGTATGATATCTATGCTCGTTGGGAGAACACGCGAGTACCAATCATGGAACCTTCTCATTCCAAGTGATAGGCGCTGGATGTCTCGGTTTGGTAGAAAGGGCTTGCCTCTTTCATATGTTTTCAAGCAATCCTTTGACCATTCAATGGCATCAACATTTAGATACTGCTTTGTAATTTGGTGGAATTTGCTAGTGACGGCCTCCTCAGAACCCCGTGATGGAACTTTTTTAACTTAGTTCTCAGGCTTGAACTGGTCATAGGAATACCACTTGGACACCGACGAGACGTCTTTGATCGGAACATAAACTGGCCTTATGTTGATTGGAATCTTCTTTCAAAGTTTCCATTCAGGCACGTCCTTATCTTCTTGTGCATCACCTTCTTCAGGAGGCACTCGTTGTTCATGTATCGGTTGTGCTTGTTGAGAAGACTATGGCATCTCATCATGGACTTGCTCGGTACGAGCTGGAGAAGGTTGTGGCATCTCATCAGGCACATGCTCACTAGGAGGCAGAGAAGAATGTGGCATCTCAGGAATGTGGGGGTCATGAGACGGTGAAAATATCTCCCCGACCTCAATAACTCGCTCCAGATTTTAGAGAGGGGGAGGTGGCGAAGAAGCAGTCAATATAATGTTCCGTTTGTGCTAGAGGATGAACTGCCCCATAATGTCTCCGAGTAACACCAGCCCCTCAGGAGTTGCATAGTCTATCCTCCACTACATGAACTCGGGCTTTATTGTATGCACATCGACCCTAGTGTAGTCTGGCAGTATCTTATTATTGTGGTGTAAGCCACCGGAAGGATGTGCCACACCTGTTGCCACCTCCATCACAGTGTTCTGTCGGCCGCTGAGAAACACCAAGGTGCAACTAGTTGGTTCCCGTATGCGATCGACTGGGGTTGTGGCTGCAGTGAACCTTGACTGCTAGGAACTTTCAAAGGGCTGCCAACTAATGTCAGTTCTCCTGGCGGCGTCACTAATATTCGTGGCTTCGTAGACAGTCCTTGCTCCTCCAGCGCTTTCGCAACTAGAGCCTTCACCTGGAGCTCAAGACTAGTCTCCCAGTCTTGGCCATGTTTCTTATACATGTGCCTATCCTCTTTGAATCCTTGCTTCTAGGTCATCCTTTTCCCTAGCCCCCTGGTGTGGCCTGTGTGCTCCTTGTTTCCCAAGCCAAGGCTAAACTCGTCCCTCTCTCTGGAAGGATTGAATGAGCCCTTCTTCTTGTCTTCAGCATATTTTAGTATCCTTGATACCGCCTCTTGGGTCTCCGGCTTATCAAACTTAAGATTACTGCCGGATGATTCTGTACTCCTTACATATATCTAGTTCCTTTAGCGTACCTTCAAATTCATCACATCGATATTCCCAGCAGTTGTGGTCTCTTCGTCCATCTTCCTAAACTGTTCTTCCTTGGCATAGTAGCCACCGAGGCCTAGATGATGGTGGTGTTTGTTCCTATTCGCCAGCTCGGTGTTACGGGCACTGAGCTCCAATGCCTTCGGTGTTACCCAGAGATTAAAAAGAAAAATCACAACTGTTCATGATGATCAATGATGAATAAGTGTGATTTCTCTTTTTAATCTGTGGCTGAAACTTGTAACTAGTTTTTCTTCCTCATACTAACTCCAAATGTGATGGGTTTTCCCTAAAATTTTCTAAAATTATGCTCTATCATTTTAGTCTAGTCATCTATCTTTGTCACTAATTTTGAACAATTCAAATTTTAAATTTTAGAAAATGACAGCTTCAAACCTGATTTTCAAACACTAAATGATTTCAGCTGTAAAGGTGATAAATATAAAAGTTGTATAACTCATCAAGATCTCCTACTTTTATTTTGGTCATTTCTTTATTTCATAAAGTGTTAAGTGATTTCATAAAATTTTAGTAGTAATAGAGTGGATGTTCAAATAGAGTCATCTGGATGTTGCAAAGGGTAGTCTCACACACATACATAAAATGTAGTCTCACACACATACAAAAATATGTAGTCTTACACACGTACATAAATATATAGTCTTACACGCATGCATAAATGAAATCTTACAAACACACACTTACACAAACACTCCACGTTCAACAACTAGCTAGCCCGCTGTAACGACTTTTCCCTTGACACCTTTTCATTCCCATGGCATTATATCTTTGGGGAGGTTCTTTTCCACAACACTGATCTTCTTAGGAAAGTCTGTGAATAACGGCATCTCATCGTAGTTATTGTAAGATTCAACATCGTCCACACCATCAACTCCAATAATATGCTATTTCCCACAGGCAACCACGTGCTTTGTCTTCTTCTTTGGGGGGAGGTTACTTTGTGGGTTAGACATATAGAAAACTTGTGTGACACGTGAAGCGAGCACCCAAGGGTCATCTTGGTAGCCTAGATTCTCGAGGTCCAGGACTCTCAATCCGATCTCGTTCAGTTGGTGTTGTTTGATCCAGCGGCATCAAAACAGGGCCACCGTTATATCCCTTCCATAGTCAAGTTCCCATATCTCTTCAATGATGCCAAAGTATTGGATCTTTCGCCCTAATCCATCGAGAGTCTCTATTCGAACGCCGCTGTTTTGGTTCACATATTTACTATCCTTTGCGTGGGTATAGTACGTATACCCATTGATGTCATAAGCATTCCAAGATGTCACTTGTCTCGATGGCCCCTCTGCTAACCTACTGATGGTAATAGAGTCTATGGTTTCTCCAGGCGGTATGTTTTGGTCCTTCAACCATGTAGTTAGTCGTTGCTTGTGTTGTTTCATGACCCAATCATCCGAACGACCATTTCTCTCTGCCATAATGATAGCCAAGTGTTCATCAATGTACGGTTGCATCAGTTGTGTACTCTGCAAGACATTGTAATGTGCCCGACTCACCTCTTTGTAATCATGGTCGATGAACACTTTTCTACCACTGGTGCCCTTCCCAGCCAGCCTACCCTTGTTTTGAGAATCGGGTTTACCAATCCCTTTCTGTACTTTTAGGTACTCTTGACAGCACTCGACGACTTCTTCAGTACTATAACCCTCTATCATGGAGCCCTCTGGGTATGCTCGAGTATACATGTAATGACTTAGAACCGATATGAACCGCTCGTAGGACCACATTTCATGCAAGTAGCAAGGGCCTAGCGCCTGTATTTAATGAACCATGTGAATCATGAGATGTGACATTATATAAAAAAAAAGCAGGAGGTAAACACATCTCCAGTTGGTTTTGTGTCTCCATCACAAATTCATGTAGGTCACTCAGCTCTTGCTTGTCAATCGTCTTCTATGAGATCTTCAAAAAGAAGTAGCACATGCGGGTGATGGCTATTTTCAAGAACTCTGGCTTTATTGCCTTGATTGCAATAGGTAGAAACACTGTCAGCATCACATAGAAATTGTGAGCCTTGCAGTGTGTTATTGACAAGTCCTTTATCGATACTAGCTTCTTCACATTTGCTAAAAACCCAGTCAGGACTTTGATCTCCCTCAGGAAAGTGCATATAGCTCTCTTCTTGTCTGGTGTTAGGTTGAAGCACACCATGGGCAGAGTATATTTTCCATTAGCCTCAGGTATCGGGTGAAGCCGTGCCATCACGTTTAGCTACACCATGTCTTTCCGTGCTTTCAGACTATCTTTTGACTTGCCTGTGTCCATCATGGTAGCAATGAGACTCTCAAAGACATTCTTCTGCACGTGCATAGCATCAATTGCTTGGGGGACCTCCAAGTCTGGCCAATAAGGCAGATACTGAAAGAAGATCGATTGTTTCTTGAAAGGTACACCTTCAATAGGAGGTGTGCTTCTATCTCTGTTCGTCCCATCTGGATTCTTCTTTCCATAGACGACGCGTATGTTTTTCACCATTCTGTACATGTGTTCTCTATTATGACGTCTCTTCGGAGGGGGTTCAATCTCCGAGACATTGTCATAAAATCTAAAGAACAATTTGCTGTAGTACTTGTGACTTGTCTTTAAGAAGCATCGGTTCTTTAGGTAAACTATCTTCTTGGATACATCTAGGTACACCCATGTAGTACCATCCAAGCAAATCAAGCATCCTGTCTTTCCTTTGATCTGTCCAGACAAAGCAAACAACACGGGATAATCATTAGTAGTAACAAATATTATTGCTCTACATATGAAGTCCTCCTTTCGGAACGCATCGTATATCTGCCCCCCATGCCTCCATAGCCTCTCCATTTCTTGCATCAAAGGCTCGAGGAACACGTCTATATCAATGCCTGGTTGTTTAGGGCCAGAAATAAGAATAGTGAGGAGAATGTACTTCATCTTCTGACACAACCATGTTGGGATGTTGTACATGGTCAAGATCACTGGCCATGTGTTGTGATCGCTTATCCTCTCATTGAAGGGATTCATTCCATCAGTGCTCAAGCCAAACCGTACATTCCTTGGGTCATTGCTGAATTCTTTGTGCTTCTCATCAAACCTTTGCCACTGACTACAATCAGTCGGGTGTGCAATCTTATCATCATCCACCTTGCGCTCATCATCCCACCATGTCATAAGTACGGCTTCTTTAGGGTTTAGGAAGATACGTCTCAAGCGGTCGGTTACTGGCACGTACCACATTACCAAGACAGGAATTCTTCTCTGCTTTGCATTGTTGCCTAATGGAGTGTCCTCTGGGGACTGAGATTCTTGTACCACCTTTTTTGTACCCTTCTTATTTCTCTTTTTCTCCGTGGAGGGTTCGTCCGCACCATAAAGGTCATTGTTCTTGTACCGGCTGGCCCCACACCGGGGACATTTATCTAGTGACTTGAACGTTTCGCCATGAAAAGTATACAGTGGTTGGGGCATGCATGGATTTTTTTAACCCCCATTCTCAATGGACTTATGACCTTCTTCTCTTGGTATGTGTTGGCAGGAACTGAGTTTGGTTTGTGGCAGCACCCATGACAGGAGATGCAATAGATCATTGAAACTACAGTCTGATCAGCCGTACTTAGCCTTCAGGATGAGCAGCTCAAGCACAAAATGTAGCAATGTCCAATGTGTCGGACAACCCTTTTCAACACCATACACAGTCTCCTTTGATACTTTTGTCACCCTTTCCAAATTTTCTAGATCTTTTGGGCTATTTAGTAAAATATCTGGTCCAATGGCTCGAATCATGTCCTCCAAATCATCTTCATCCCCAATACGTGCTCCACCATTATTATTGGCACCACCTTCGTCGTTACCATCCCAACCACCAGCATCACCACCTTGTTCATTACTAAACTCGAAATCTATTCGTGCATCAAGCTCTACTGAATATTGGGACATGGATTCTATGGTTTCGTCATCGTATTCCTCCTCGTCCTCATCGTTAATAATAACCGTTTCACCATGATGAATCCACACTGTGTAGTCCTCAACAAATCCTCGCATAATTAAATGTGATCTGATGATAGTCACATCTGTCTATGCCATATGGTTCTTGCAATCTTTACAGGGGCAAATAATTATATCCTTATTCTCTTTCAATGTCGTTGCATGCTTCTTTGCGGCTTCAATAAATTTATCCACCTCTTCATAGAAACCTGCCTTGAACCTTAACGAACCATACATCCAAAAGTTCATGTACTCCATCTTTTACAACAACAACAAAACAAATATTAAAGGACTACTTATTCAGATATATATAAAAATGAATCAAAGTAATAATTACTTGAGAATAATTGTATATACTTCAGATATATATGAATATAAATCTAATATAATTACATGAAGCATACAAACACACCATGGTAGAGAAAAATTAATTAATGGTCCATTTATCCATAAATAATTTAAATACATATTTATTGATTACAATAAACAATTTCAAAGACAACAATTAGCAACAATTATACTTTACCTAATATCTTTCATACAACCCTAGTCTAATTTCATCAAAAATAAATTTACAAAAACAAAATTAATAAAAAACTAAACCCTAGATCTAGATCCACATGCCCATGAAACATCCATAAAACTAACTAATTGTTCACTAAAATCAAGAAACATGGACCAAATAATGGTATGATCTTGTTCCCCTCCCTAATTTACCCTAGTATATTTAAAACTTGGGTCTCATTTGCTTCATAAGTAGCTCAAGCACCATAGAAGAGAGAGAAAAACAAAACTCTAATTACTCACTAACCAACCATTAAAACTTCAAAAAAGTGTGGAATAACATTTTCTTACCTTCTAGAACCTCTCCACCAAAGAATTTGAGACCAAAACCTTCCCCCTTAGTAGAGCAATTTTTAGAAGGTGTCCAAGGCCTCCCCACCTTTCTTTCACGGGTTGGAGTAAGTGACCCGATGAGAAAGAAGGTGATGCAGCTGTTTTATATGTGGGTCATTTGTAGGGACGGCTGGTGATTGAGCCGTCCCTATAAATCAAAGTTATGTATACGGAGGCATTCGTAGGGGTGGCTCAATCACTAGCCGCCCCTACAAATAGCAACTCCAGAGGCGGCTGGTGATTGAGTCACCCCTACAAATCAGACCCTATTTGTAGGGGCGGCTCGTATCACCAGCCGCCCCTGCTGTTGCATTTGTAGGGGCGGCTGGTGTATGGGCACCCGAGCACGTCATTGTAGGGGCGGCTCCATCACCAGCCGCCCCTACAAAAAAATCGAACCGTTGCTAAAAATCATTTTTTACGTAGTGTGTACTCTACGTATTTGGCTTGATAGTAAACGTATTTAGTACGACTTTGGATTTGTGGTGCGGATTGCGGAGAAATGGTGGCCGGATAGTGTACATATTTGGTCGGATAGTATACGTATTTGGTACAGTTTTTATTTGTTGTCTTTGTGACCGAATAGTATAAGTTTTTGTATCATCAGGTAGATGATTACTTTAGAGCTTTTTAGGTGTAGATAGATAGATTCATCTGAATATTGATAATTACAACATAGAGCTCTCACGTATATATAGTCCTGTCAATACTTAATAATTGGGTACGAGCCCACATATAAACGGACTAGGATTATAATTTCTCTTTTTTTTCTTTTCTTTTAGGATAGAGAGCTTCTTCCGATTTGTGGATCAACTGCACTCTAAAGTATTTGAACTACTTTTGTGATACATTGCGTCTAGCAAAACAACGTGTCTACTCATGTATAGATCGAGGTTTGGTATGAACTTTTGTGCGTAATATTGAGGAAATACTCTAGGTTAGTTTCTTTTTCTGACATGGCATGGTGGCAATATTATTCTGGCTTGGAAAAGTAGTCCTTTCGGAGAAGAAACAAGAAGTAATTGCAAGTCAATTTATATTTGTCCAAAGCAAAAAAAAAAAAAAATTCTGATCTTAGGAGAACAAGGCTAATAACAAAGTACTTTGCTGGTTGTATGTATATTTACAGCTCGTCTACAGTCTAGTCATATAGTGAACTCATCTACGACTATTTATTTTTCTCATAAAGTTTTTTTATAAGCTGGCTTTAAACTTACATGTCACTTTTTTTTTCTTCCTCCTCTATTTTTCCTCCACCTCAGCATAAAAGTCCATCTATAACTCTTCAATATACTTGCTCTGAGTACACCTTTGAAAATATTTACACTTCTATATGATTTAAATACTGTTCCAAAATAAAAGGTCACATAAAGGAGGTGATATATGGCGTGGGAGGTCCAACTTGTCAGCTACAAATCCATCAGCGTGATCAACAAAATAAAAATAAAAAAAATCAACTTCTCTCTCAAAGAAGCCCATGCACTCGTTCACGAGTTCTACGCCGCAACTTCCAAGCCGCTGCCATGCCATGGCATTTCAGAGCCTTTTTATAAGGGTAGTGTCGTAATTTGATAACTGTATTAATCTGCTTACCATTATTAATTATTATTATTCTAGACGTGTATTTCATTTGTCACAGAATAGATTCTGTCACTAAAGTGATGTCTGAAACAGAAAAATAGCATTTGATCATCACTTCCAACGTTGCAGCTAGCGGTGCCATTTACCAATGATGCTACAAAAACTGGGAGCGAGGCATGTACAGGCAACGATACCCAACTAATAAACTAGCATTTACTGTAGCACAAGGTGGAAGCCAAGATAAGATCGGTACTTTTTTATTCTCCTCGGCCCTCAGCATAGCAGCGATTCTTGCGTTTTCACGCACTGCAGCTTTGTACCAGTGATGCCCGTTTTTTCTTGCTGTGGGACCCATTTTATTTGGGCAATCACTTGCACGCCACGCAGGGCCTTATGAATACAGACAGACAAATATTTTGAGATGGGAGTAAATATTTTTGGGACAAAAGCCATGGCCAAACGGTCAAGGGATTCTAGAAGAAGGCAATTTTTTTACCGTTGTATTCATCATACTGTACGTCATGCTCCCCTCAGTCCTATAATAAATACACTTCTAGAGTTCAAAATTTTCTCCAAAATAAGTACACCTCTACATATAAGACAAACTAACTTTATTTATTTTTTCTACTTTCTCTCTTCTCGAGGTGTAATGATTACACATTTATAAGGGTATATGTGTAATTTCTTGCTAATATTGATCTCTTCACTTAGGCCTCGTTCGGCTTGTTGAAACTTGATTGAAATTGGTTGAAAAATACTGTTTTGGCTGAAATGTTGTGATAAAAAAATACTGTTCCGACTGAAAAAAAGATCAAACAAGTCAGATTTAAGGTAAACCGAATGAGACCTTAAAACTCTATAAATATATTTATTTTGGTACAGGAGTACGCTGGAGCACGGGACTTTTAACACACGTGTGTGCAATGCAATTGTGGCGCGCGGCGCGCGTGCTGCAAGCCCGGTGTCTAGATAGGGATGGCAATGGGTGAGAAACCCGGTGGGGGGGCAGAAGAACACACCCGCCCCCACCAGGGTTTAAACACCTCGTCACCCGTACCCGTCACCCGTGACGGGTCTCAAATTTACCCAGACCTATCACCCGCGTGGGTAACGGGTACCCATCGGGTGACCCATCCCCATTTAACAATAACACAAGATCATAATTCACAAAGCTAACATCATCAAAAATTCAGAATGATCATGCAAGTATGCGGCGCAGGAAGCGGATACGAACAGACACGAAGACGCCTGGGTTGCGGCGCTGCTGAATGAGGAGGATTAATTGGAACACTAGGGTTTTCTTCTCTATATACTGTTTAATGACTGGATGGGCCTATGTATCATACTCAAACGGGGGACCCAACGGGGGACCCAACGGGTAACGGGTTTGGGGTATATAAGAACGCACCCATACCCGCTTCACCCGATGGGTGAGGTAATCGCCCAGTAACGTACCCGTGGGGGGCAAAATCCCCCAAACCCGTACCCTAATAGGGTTTTTACCCGCGGGTAAACGGGTCGCGGGTACCCGTTGCCATCCCTATGTCTAGATGGGACCCACCAATAAACACAAAATTACTGATATTTCATCCTTGTGTTACTGGATGTCAATTTTGTAAGCCGTGACACGTGAGCAGTGAACAGCGTACCAACAGTACATGCTGCAAAGTCACTGTCAAGCTGGCCCCGCGAAACGTCACCCGGCCGCCTCACAGGCAGGCGGCAGGCCGCAGTCAGTGACAATGAGCCGACAAATCACTGCGGGCCGCAGGGGCATGCAGGACGTGGGAGTCGAGTCTGGAGATTTTTGAATTTTGCATCGGCGCACCCGCACGCCGGAGGACCGATGAGGAGATGCCAACCAATATGTCGTCTCGTCTCGCGTCGCCTCGCCTCGCACGCACCGCGATGCCCCTCTCTTCTTCTCGGGACGCGCGAGCTTGAAGTGGTTTAACTGGTTGGGTTCGGCATGGGCTGGGCCCAGTGGCGCAGGCTCGCCGAATTTTTTTTATAATTGGACTCTTTTTTGTTTTTGAAAAATTCTCACAGATAGATCTCTGACGGAAAGAATTTATGAAATAGACCTTTAGCTCGGCACCATTGATGCTAGCGTCGAGCTCGTTGCCACCGTCTCTGGCGTCGAGCTCCTGGGCACGGTCGATGACCTGCCAGGGGGCTCAGCGCCGTAGTGAGTGGCGCCGAGCTCTCTGCATTTAACCCCGGTCTAACCTTCTTGCCCGAGCGTTCTTTCTCTTCTTTCTCCTCCCTCTCAGGTTTTTCTCTCCCCACTTCACTCTACCTCACGAATCGACATATTGGACCTTGAAAACCTTGATTTGATCCGTAGATCTTCGAGAGCAAGGTATCCTCGCTCACCTCCTTGTTCTTTTCGCATCGATTCGGTATATATTAGTCGGATTTTTGAACCTAAGAATCGTCATCACTTAGGGTTTCATTGTATCCCTCAATATATGTATTATACAACCGTAGGTTGATTTCAAGGCGTGAAAAAAGCTAGCAAACCTAGGCGCATGTAGTTATGTTATGGGTTCATTGTTGTGGATCAAATGAGAAACCCTAGGTTTAGGGTTTAATGTTAACTGCTTTCGGTTCTTAGAACAAAATTGGTTGTATTGTAGTTATGGTTCTCATTGATATTTATTTGTGATGTTTTGATTTATGTTTGTTAAATTACATCCGTTTTGTTAGATGCAAGAAATGTTTCGGGAGGAGTTTTGGCGAAAACGGGGTCGTCCTCGAGAATTATACCCCGACGCGTCTAGCAAAGATGCCCCCGTCCCTCCTGACCTTCCTGTCCCTAACTGTGACTGTGGTTTCCCGGCCCATGTTTTTCAATCGAAACATCCGAACACAGTCGCACGTTGCTTCTACACATGTAATCGGTTTAATGTAAGAAATTATTTGCACTATCCTTTTTCTTTATTTGTGTAAGTATGGTACTAATATTTTGTTGGAATCTCGTTGTGTAGGACCATGAGAGGTGTTTTTTCTTTCAGTGGATTAATGGTGCAAACACGTTTGATCCTAGGTACCTCTTTTTCGACGATTGATTTAGAGGGAGACATCCACGTGAGCACTTCAAGCGATGGGTTCCACTCCCTAACCCTCCGGCAATAATGGCTAAGGAGAAGCATCTAGCCACAGTTAGACGACTCGAGGAACCTCCTCTGTGTGATTGCGGAGATCAAGCTGTGATAAACCCTGAGAATACGTTGGAGTTTGTGTGTCCAAACAAGCATGAAGTAAGTGCAAAGTGTATGTGTTAAAATCTTGAGCTATATGTGTTCATGTATTAATATCTCATTATTTAGGTGTTTTCAATGGCGAAGTGTCGTTTCAAGGAGTGGTTGTATGGTCCTAAGAACCAATGGCCGGAAGAACCGCGAAGGGTTAAGGAAAAGAAGAAAGAAAGAGTAATCTACAAAGCACCTTCTGTCATGTGCGAATATGGTGTAAAATCCAACTATGGCCTAGTCCATTCGGAGCTTGGAATAGGCCATTATTGTGGCCATATGATTGAGTATGATGAGGTTTGTTATTTTTCTGGTAAACATGAAATCGTATTTTGTTTGTTTTGCTAAGACATATATGATATAATATTTCTTTTGAACAGAGCACTAGAAAATACAGTTGGGAATGTTATGATGGTTAAGCTAAGTTCTTGGATGAACTGAAGAAGAGGCAACTAATTGCACGGAAGAGGGGATATGGACCTAACTACGTCAACCTATTCGTTAAACATCACAAAAAAAGATGCGTGAGTTTGGTAGACAGCGCGATATTTGTAACCTGATCGATGTTGGGCTTAACAAATGGGGATTGGAGAGGCGGATGACGTTAGAGGAGGAGAGGGCAAGGAATGAGGTAAGGGAGGAGACAAGAGTACAGATGCAGGTCTTGAACGAGCATGTTGCTATATTATGTGCCAGTGAGTGCTTGAAAACAATTTTTGTTGCCTGGTTTTAAATGTAATATAATCGCGTTGCTAACTGATTATATTTTATACATGAAGGGATTGGTTGTAGCGGGGAACATGCCGCAGAGGTGTCTCGTGCAAGGTATGAGGAGAAGTTAGATGACCATAGATCACGAGCTAGTCGCACCATTCAATCACCGATTGTGTTGTCTGATGAGGGAGACGAGGATGCGGACGACACTGCCAGACTGACTGAGCTCATTGCTCTAGCAAAGGCGGGCATACAGGCGCAGGAGGCTAAGGACGACACTGGCAGACTTAGCGAGCTCATCGCTCTAGCAGAGGCGGGCATTTAGGCGCAGAAGGTTGAGGACGACACTGGTAGACTGAGCGAGCTCATCGCTCTAGCAGAGGCGGGCTTACAGGCCGAGGAGGATGACGACGTGTTCTTCACTCAAGCCGCAACAGCCGTAGATGAAGCGGAGGCCGCTTACTACAAGCAACATACAGGTCAGAGCAACGCAGTTGAGCCTAGCCACAGCAATAGGGTTATAGTAGAGGACTGGTACTCGGATGATGAATTGCTTACTCAGTACGTTTCAGACTGAGGATTTGGAAGTGCATTTGCCCCTATGTCTACTGTCGGCACGTAGTTGTAGTATTAATATGTTGTGTAATGTGGCATAGTATCGAACTTTTCATTATGTGGTTGTTTTCATTATCTATGGTCTTAATATTCCGCTTAATGATATGAACGTATTGAAATTTGAACACGTGCTGCAAAAAAAACTTAACGACGTACGACATTATATAAATCAACACACGAAACACATTAAATGGCATGTGACTATATGTACCGAACCTGGGTACAGAGTTTCCTTTGACTAAACCTAACATGCCTTAGGTAATTAAACCATGCCTTAGGTAATTAAACCTAACATGCCTTAAATAATTAAACCTGGATACATGTGAAAAAGATAAAGTAATCCTAGTAGTGTGGCCACATAGCAAATTGTGTTGCACCTTCTCCATAGTAGCCTCCTGTTGTTGTTGTTGTTGTTGGTGGTGGCGGAGGTGACAGGGGAGGCCCCTTGTTCTTGTGGTTAGGGCAGGTGCAATATGGATCATTGCAGAGTGCCTCATGTGAATCGGCACTATTGTTGTTGTCGTGGCGAGAGGCGCGGCGTGGGGCGGCGGGCGAGGGGGGGGGGGGGGGGGCAGCCGTGGCGCGGGCTCGGCGCGGCGCAGCGTGAGAGCGGGCACGGAAGCAGGCGTGGCGGCGTCGGCAGGGCTAGGGCGCAAGAGGAAGAAGAGAGAGGACCGGCGCGGGCTCGGTAGATATTTCCGAGCTCGGTGCCAGAGTGACTGGCGCCGAGCTCGGCGTCAAAATCTACGGCGCCGAGCCCCCTGGCAGGTCATCGACCGTGCCTAGGAGCTCGGCGCCAGTGACGGTGACACCAAGCTCGGCGCCAGCATCAATGACGCCGAACTAACGGTCTATTTCCTGAATTCTTTCCGCCCAGTGTCTATTTATGAGAAACTTTTTAAAAAAAGTTAAATTGTAAAAAATTCAGGCAGGCTCGCAGAAACGAGCAGAGCAGTGCAGGGTGCAAGTGCAACTACTCACTCTAGTTTTCTCCAAGAAAAAAAAACACTACTCACTGCAGTCACGCAGTCCAAAATATGGCTGGACTAAAAAAAGAATCGCCAGAATTCCGTCCGAGTTCAGATTTTGATGTTTTTGTCAGGACGAAAGCGGACACCGAAATTCCAAGTTTCATATTTTGAAATGCATTTTTTTAATGGGAGGAATCCTCATTTTTAAAGTGTTCCATGACTTTCACTCACTATTTAGATATGTATAATCGTATATATCAAGTATTGTTAAGATTTAAAACACTTAAAATTTAGTATATATATTACAAAAAGCTTCATTATTATTGACAAATTTTCAATAGATTTTTGTAAATTTAAATGTTTTCAACCAGGACCGAGAAAAAGCTCAATAATGATATACAAAATAATAGCCATGTTTGGTACAACTTATAAATTGTTTATGATCAAAATAAGCTGGAACTAAAAGCCAATTGATATGTTTTTTTACAACCTTTTTTTTTGCCATGCTTCTATGCACAACACTAATTTAGGTCTATTTAGTAGCGCTTTTGCCTAGCATCAAAAAAGCTATTTTCAACTTCTCCTACCAAGGGCCCTGGTGAAACAACTTCCACAAAACAGGCACAATCTCCCATTGCAATTGTTGCCTCCTGCTTATAATTGCCACTAAGTTTATGAATTGTCGCTCCGTCCCCGTTCTCTTGGCGGCGGAGAGAGGCATAGATGAGACGGGCCGTTTGAAAGTGTATTTGACCCTTATGTGGGTTTTGGTGTATTGATGACATCTAAATTAGGGACTAATATGATCTTAATGAGATATGCCGCAGCTATTAGTCCCATGAAAAATTTAAAAAGTTGATAAAGATGAAATGGTATCCCTCAAATCTTGAAGTTGTAAAGGCGGACGAACTCAAAATGCTCTCTAAAGGTTTTATTTTTGTTTTTGAGTTTAGAATCTGTCGCACTATAAAGAGGGATGTAAACTTAGTTAGTCTGAGAAAGATAGAGTGCTCAAGTATAAAAATAAAATCAAAAGAGAGACACTCTATCACTCCACGATCACAGAATATTTTTCTGTTACTGTCGGTGTCGGAAGTTCCGACGTAAATCAAAACTCCCGACCGTCGGAAGTCACAACTCATGCCGGAAGTCCTGATGCCTAGTCACTTAACCTGTGCGGTGACTGTGGGCGTCGGAAGTCCCGACGTGAGTCGGAACTCCCGACCCAAGTTGGAAGTCCCGACACCTGTGGTTCTGCTGGCCAGTTGTATGCGCCCGTCGAAAGTTTTGACCCATGTTGGGAGTCCCGACACCTGAAGCATTGTTGGTTGGTTGGCTGTCTACACACGCCGGAAGTCCCGACGTACGTCGGAAGTCCCGACGTTTGTCGGGAGTTCCGACATTGACTTGCGCGTGCGGACTTCTGACCCTGCGTGAACAGTGTTTTCTGTTAGGGTCGAAAGTCCCAAGATCTGCGTCGGAACTTCCGACGTATATCTGAATGGTTAGATTTCTACTTAGAGTATAAATAGCCATCTATTCACTTCTAACCATTACGGACACATTCATAGCTCATCCAACTTCGTCCTAATAGCCCCCAAGCAACAAAGGCACCACTCTCCTCCCTCCTTTGCTCCAATCTTCGATTCCCTTAGTGTTTTGAGTGAAAGGAGAGTAAATTAAGTGAGAGAATCACTTTGGCAAGCTTGAGCACTTGATTTCTTCGTCAAGCCGGTTGGTTTTGCGTCTATTACTCTTGAGGCTTTGCCCCTAGCTGGCTAGGTGTTGCCCATGAGCTTCCATCTTGTGGAAGAGCATTGGAAAGTTTGTATTACCCTTTAATTTCTTAGTGGAAAGCTCAAGTGACTTTTGTGGTGGCTTTGAGAGAGGCAAGGAGGTGGAATAGACTCTGACCTTTGTGGTCACCTCAACAACGAGGACGTAGGAGCTCCTTTGTGAGGTTGCCGAACCTCGGGATAAATCCTTGTGTCCCGTGTGCTTGTTGTTGTGATTGCTGGAGATTACTTGTATTTGTTTGTCTCTCTCTCTCTCTCTTGAACTTCATTTTAGGGTTTGGACTTGATCTATGGTTTGGAGGCATTACGACATTAAGGGAGTGACCCAACCTCTTCACCAAACCATAAGGAAGTGGGGTTGTAAGATTATTTATCTACAAAGTTAAATTTGGCACCACTTTTGTAGTTCACGTAGGCTTCGGGACTGCTGACGTTTGTACCGGAACTTCTGACGACGTCGGAAGTTCCAACCCAAACACCGGGACTTTCGACATTGACTGACAAATTTGAACTTAGCATTTGCAGTTAATTTTTAGATACGCCTATTCACCACCCCTCTAGGTATTGTTAGATCCTTTCAATTGGTATTAGAGCAATATCTTCTTTTAGCGCTTCACCGCGTAAGAAGAAATAATGTTGGAGTCCAACAAGATGCAAGCCATTGCCACCGAGATGGCCAAGAAAATAGCTAAAGAGTTGATGGTTGCTCAAGTCAAGTTTTTTCAAGATGAAATGAAGAAGATGAAAGATGAGATGAGCAAGATGAAGGAAGAATTGAGCAAGAAGGTTGATGATGCAATAAGTGGCAAGGATGATACAACAAGTGACAAGAATGAAGCACACAAAGATGCCGCTAGTGATATTGGAGCAGATGAGCATGCTCATGGAAGGGGAATATATTCAAACATGAGCTTTGACTATGGACAACTCAGAAAAGGTTCAACACTACATACTCCATCCGTCAACATTGGCAAGCCACCTCACTTTGATGGAACAAGATACACCAATTGGTCTTACAAGATGAAGATGCATCTCATTGCCGCAAGACTTTAGGAAGTTGTGGATGTTGGTATGATGATTCCTACCGATGGAGATAGAGAGATAACTCTGGAAGAAGTGCACAACCTCCATCAAAATGCACAAGCCGTAGCATTGCTTGTGTCAAGCCTAGCTCTAGATGAGTTTAGAAAAGTGAATGGAATGGAAAGTACAAAACAAATTTGGGATACTTTGAAAGTGTCATTTGAAGGATATAGAAGTGTGAGAAAAGGTAACATTGAGTTACTTCATGGTGAATTGGAAAGATTTATGTTCTTGTAAAATGAAACAACACAATCCATATTTGATAGGCTCATGGCATTGGTCAACCGCATAAGAGCTCTTGGAAGACCGAATGGGATGACAACAAGGTTGCTAGAAAGGTGTTGAGAACCTATAGAGCCAAGAACAACATGCTAGCGTCTGTGATCATGGAAAGGCCTGGTTCTAATGAGATGACACCCCAAGAAGTTCTTTCAAAACTCAAGCATCATGAGTGTCTAGATGAAGATGTAATCAATGCTCATAATTAAAATCCTAATGCAATGGGATACAACAAGAGTGCAACCCTTAAAGTAACTCAACAACATGAAGGTCAAGGTTTAAGTTAAGAGAAGAAGAAGAAAATGAAGGATGAATCCTTAAGTGAAGAAGAAGATTCCGATGCAGAGGTTGCATTTGTGATTAGAAATATTAGAAAGTTTATGAAGAAGAAGAGCAACCGCAAGACCTATGGTGATGGAAAGAGAAGGTTCAAAAATAGATTTTGCTATGGATGTGGTCAAACTAGTCACTTCATAGCCGATTGTCCTAATGAGAAGAAGAAGCACAAGCATGACAAGGATGAAGACAAGAAGAACAAAGGCAAGAAGAGAGGTGAAGCTCATCTTGGAGAAGAATGGGAGTCAAATGATAGTGACTCAAGTGATGATGAGAAGAAGAAGAAGGGAGCCACAAACATCGCCATCCACCACTCTTCTTCACCGACCATGATCTTTCCCGGCTCAACTTCACCACCAAAACTCTTCCCCAACCTATCTTCACCATCGAAGCTCTTCTCCAACCTCATCGACAATGACTACTACACTCCAACTTGCCTCATGGCAAGAGGGGAGAAGGTACATGTTACACCCGATCCCTCTAGTGATGAGTATGATAGTTGTGATGAGAACATAGAAGAAATTGAAGCAACCATGATAAAGAAATTTGGTAAAAAAGCCTTCACTAAAATAAAAATGCTAATGAAGAAATTAGAGAAGAGGGATAGATGCTTAGAGTTGCAAGGAGATATAATCACTCAAGAGAGAGAAAAGCCTTGCACTTGAAGCATCTATTGCCGAGAAAAAGATGAAGGTTGAGAAGTTAACCGTAGAATTGTCTTTAGCCAATGACTCAATTGGGAAATTGACTAAGGAACATTGCTCGGTTAATGATCAAATAGCTAGCCTCAAGAATGAGAAAAGTATAGCTCAAGAAAGCCTCACACGCTTGGAAAAAATACCAAAATCTTGAGCTAAACTATAGTACTCTTTGGGCTAGCACTTCAACTTCTCTTAAGGCAACCGAAGACTCTAATGTCTCTACTAGTAATGGTTGTGAAAGATGCTATAAAATTGATGTGAATGCATATACAACTAACCTTGTTGAGTTAGAGAAGAAAGACAAGGAGATTCATAGGTTGAAGATGATCTTGAAGAATGGGTGAAAGTGTCAAGAGCAATCCAACAAGACTATATATAGGTCATCAAGGCACCCATCAATCAAGGAAGGCATTGGCTACAATAGATATGATGGAAAAGTCAATGGTAGGAACATGATCAATGGCGTGCCTTGTGTGAAATTCAACAAGGGTGTTGCTCTTGATGAGCTTATATGCAAGGCCAACAACAAGGTCTACATTCCAAAGATCCAACCTAGAAGTGACAAGACAATCAAGACAAAGCAATCCGAGGCCCCCAAGCCACAAGCACCACTTCCACGGTGCTATGCTAGTGACTATATGTGTTGTTGGGGCAAGGATGGCAAGATTGTGGTTAAGTATGTTGGTGCCCAAAAGAGAAAGGAAATTGTGAGGAGTGTTTGGGTGCCTAAGTTTTATGTGACTAACCCTCTAGGACCCAAATCTTTTTGGGTGCCTAAAACAAAAGCTTAATTTGTTTTTGTAGGAATATTCCTCCGGTAGAACAAGTTGGGTGTTGGATAATGGATGCACCAATCATATGATCAGAGAGAAGGACATGTTCATGTCATTCCAACCAAGTCATGATCAAAGTGGGAATATTGTGTTTGGTGACAATGGAAAAGGAGAAGTCCTCGGTTTGGGTAAAATTGCTATATCAAATGATAATTCCATTTCAAATGTTTTACTTGTGAATTCATTGAGATACAATTTATTGTCTGTCTCACAACTTTGTGAGATGGGTTACAATTGTCTCTTTATGGATAATGGTGTAGAAGTCTATAGAAGGGTGGATTCCTCTATTGCATTTATGGGTCATTTAAAAGGGAAACTCTAAATAGAGTAAATCCTGAGACTTGTTTAATGGCAAAATCTAGCATGGGTTGGTTATGGCATCATCAACTTGCCCATGTTGGGATGAGGAACTTAGCCAAACTTCAAAAAGGCGAACACATCCTTAGACTAACAAATGTTTCTTTTGAGAAAGATAGGATTTGTAGCGCATGCCAAGTGGGAAAACAAGTTAGAGCTAAACATCCCATCAAGAATGTTGTGACAACCGAAAGGCCATTGGAATTGCTTCACATGGACATATTTGGACCCATCGCTTATATAAGCATTGGTGGTAACAAATATGGTTTCGTTATTATTGATGATTATTCTCGTTTCACTTGAGTATTCTTTTTGCGTGAAAAAGAGTGAAGTCCAAGGTATCTTTAAGTAGTTTACAAGAAGAGCCCAAAATGAGTTTGATGTCAAAATCAAGAGAGTTAGAAGTGACAATGGGATGGAGTTCAAGAACACCAACATTGAAGAGTTTCTTGATGAAGAAGGAATCAAGCATGAGTTTTTGGTTCCATACACTCCACAACAAAATGGTGTTGTGGAGAGGAAGAACCGAACGCTCATAGAAGCCGCAAGAGCAATGTTGGATGAATACAAGACTCCAACCAACTATTGGGCGGAAGCGGTCAACATGGTATGCCATGCCATCAACCGCTTATATCTTCATAAGAAAAGAGAAAAAGACCACCTACGAACTTCTAACCAGTAAAAAGCCTAAGGTGCACTACTTTAGAGTTTTTGGATCCAAGTGTTTCATACTTAATACAAAATCCAAAAGCTCTAAGTTTGCACCAAAGGATGATGAAGGTTTCATGCTTGGTTATGGTACTAACAAACATGGATATCGTGTTTTCAATAAAACCACTGGTTTGATTGAAATCGCGGTAGACGTGACTTTTGATGAAACCGACGGCTCTCAAAAGGAGCAAGTTAATGTTGAGATTGTAAGTAATGAAGAAGCTACACACAAAGCAATCAAGAAGCTTGCCATTGGTGAAGTAAAGCCCGTCAAAGACGAAGATGAAGACCATGTTGTGCATGATGATCTTGATCCAACCATTCATCATGTTTCATCCAATGAACATGGTGAAGCTTCTGCAACAACAAAATAATCAAGATGGGAGATCAAATGAAGCACAAGGTCATTCTCATGAAGATGGTGTCAACAATGAGCAAGCTCAACCTCAACTCAACAATGAAGAAACAAGTGAAGTCAACCCTCCATAAGCTCATGGTTGTGATCCTCCAATCGATCATGACCATGATGATGACGATGATGGCCCTATCCAAAGATCAACTCAAGTTCCATTCCTAGAGTGCATCAATCCATTCAACGGGATCATCACGTTGATAACATATTGGGGAGCATTCGATGAGGGGTAACTACATGTTCCCGTTTAGCAAGTTTTTGTGAACATTACTTGTTTGTTTCTCCTTTGGAACCTCATAGGGTGGAAGAGGCACTCGATGATCCGGATTGGATGATAGCCATGCAAGAGGAGTTGAATAACTTCACTTGGAATGAAGTCTGGTCCTTGGTGGAAAGGCCCAAGCAAAATGTGATTGGAACCAAGTGGGTCTTCCGTAACAAGCAAGATGAGCATGGCGTGGTAACAAGAAACAAGGCAAGGTTGGTAGCTCAAGGATTCACTCAAATTGAAGGCTTGGATTTTGGGGAGACCTATGCACCGGTGGCTAGGCTAGAATCAATTCGTATTCTACTTGCCTATGCCGCTCATCATGATTTTAAGCTATATCAAATGTACGTGAAAAGTGCATTTCTCAATGGCCCCCTATCCGAGTTGGTGTATGTAGAGCAACCACCGGGCTTTGAAGACCCCAAATATCCAAACCACGTCTACAAGCTCGACAAGGCACTGTATGGGCTCAAACAAGCCTCTAGAGCTTGGTATGATTGCTTGAAGGATTTCCTACTCAAACAAGGTTTTGAGATAGGAAAGGCCGATGCTACTTTGTTTACTCGCAAAGTTAATAATGATATCTTTGTTTGCCAAATATATGTCGATGACATAATATTTGGTAGTACTAATGTGGCTTTTTATGAGGAATTTAGTAGGATTATGACAAATAGGTTTGAGATGTCCATGATGGGAGAGTTGAAGTTCTTCCTTAGATTTCAAATCAAGCAACTCAAGGATGGCACATTCATAAGTCAAACCAAGTACACCAACGACATGTTGAACAAGTTTAACATGGACAAGGCCAAGCCCATCAAGACACCCATGCCAACCAATGGACATCTTAATCTTGATCAAGGAGGAAAGGACATTGATCAAAAGGTATATCGCTCCATGATTGGATCCCTTCTTTACCTTTATGCATCTAGGCCCGATATTATGCTTAGCGTGTGCATGTGTGCAAGATTTCAAGCTAATCCGAAAGAATGTCATTTGATGGTCGTTAAGAGATTTTTTTGGTATTTAGTGCACACTCCTAATCTTGGCTTGTGGCATCTTAAGGGCTCCACTTTTGAGTTACTTGGCTATTCCGATTTGGATTATGCCGGTTGCAAAGTAACCCGAAAGAGTACTACCAGGACTTTCCAATTTATTGGTCGATCCTTGGTGTCTTAGAGCTCTAAGAAGCAAAATTTTGTTGCTTTGTCCACTACCAAAGCTGAGTATGTGGCGGCCGGTGCTTGCTGTTTCCAACTACTTTGGATAAAGCATACCTTAAAGGACTTTGGATGTGAGTTAACCAAGATTCCACTTTTGTGTGACAACAAGAGTGCCATTAAGTTGGCAAACAACCCTGTAAACCACTCTTGAACAAAGCACATAGACATCCGACATCATTTTTTGAGAGACTACGAAGCCAAAGGAGATATCACCATTCACCATGTGAGCACTGAAAAGCAACTAGCCGATATCTTCACAAAGCCCTTAGGTGAGTCAAGATTTTGTGCTTTGAGGAGTGAACTAAATATCATTGATTCTTGTAACATGGATTGATGTCTTGCACACACTTTGTTTGATCTAGTTAGGAGAAAAGAATTAAGAAAATATTGTGTGACACTTTCAAAATCTATTTTATAATTTTCATGAGTGACTATTGCTTTGTGTTGATTGAATGAGATCTAGTCACTTGTGAAAATATTAGTGTCCATCATATTTTTGTCCCACATGGTGTAGTGAGTTCAAGTTTGAGGGTTTTTTAGTTTCTCTGCGTCGAAAGTCCCGACGTATGTCGGAACTCCCGACGACCGAAAGTCACGGCTCGCACCAGGACTCCTGGCTATCGGACATTCCAACCCCAGCGCTGGGAGTCCCGATGCAGATCTAGGTTTTGACCACACCGCGTCATTTGACCGCATCATTTATACCTGGCCTGGTCCATTTACTATGGTTATTTTTTTTCCTCCCTAAACTCCCGTCGCCCTCACCTCTCCTTGCATCGCCCGCACCCTTCCTCATGCCACCCTCACTCCTTCTTGTGCCGCCATATCACGCCCTACCCGCCAGCCCATGGCTTTGGCCTGCTCTGGGCCACCGAGAGTTCTAGTCCCATCCCTTCTGGTTGCGCTATTGGGAGTCCTGCCGACACTTCCACCCTCTTCGCCCCTTCCACCGCCCGTGTTTGATATTCTTCCTCGGATCGGTGGTTAGGATTTCATTCGTGGTGGTGCTAGTGCTCATCGATTCATTTGTGGAATGCGGATTTCATCTTTCTCTGTCCTCTTTCCTCGATTCAAGGTACTACCGTGGTGCCCTAATCCTAATGCAATGTACCTTGTGATTTGCCTCTATTCTTTCTCCCTCTCTACTCCTCTATCTTCCTTGTATGAATGTGTGTCGTGATTTGAAGCCTCATGAATGGGATGATCACCTTGTGTGTCGGAAGTCCCGACGGCCATCGGAGGTTCCGACCATCGGAACTCCCAACGTCGGCGGGAACTCCTGGTTGTCAGAACTCCCGGCAACAGTCGGGACTCCCAACCCAATGGTGAACACTGCATTCATGTTTCTTCACTTCTCGATGTTTGTTCGCTTCTCGTTGTCTTGTTTCTTAGTTCCCCATTGTGTTTTCCATAGTCATGGACGGTGGCAGTCCATCGCGTCACAAGGAGAAGAGGTCCAAGAAGAATTAGGACCGTGCCACTGTCCCCAAGCCGTCAGGCCGCACCAAAGCGGCATATCCCCATGCTAGTGCTAGTGGTCCTTGTGCTACTGGTGGTGGTTCCTATGCTGCCTGGTGCCATGACGATCAAGGCTCATGTGCTACCGCACCTCCTTCTGCTCCAGCCTCTATTGGGGATGTTCCGATTGTTGATGCAGAAGAAGAAGCTCTTGAGTGTGCCGGCCGCACCATTGCTGCTCCATCGATTCACACCCCGACTCACAGCTCAGGCTTCATCACTGAGCTCGTTCCCTTCTTGATCATTTCACCGATCATGTAGGAGCCCACCATGGCTCCTAATCCTGCTGGTGGATGGACTCCTCCTCTACCAGTTGACTACCATCACCGGGTTAGGGACATCAGGTCCATGAGGGGAAGAAACCTTTATGCTAAGGATGAGAAGGATCTCTAGCTTGAGTATCGCTTCTAGCACCCGTTCCATTATGACTTTTATGATTCCATCATCTATCGGAAGTTTTTGAAGAAGAGGGAGCCATCGGTCCTTCAGATGAAGTGTATTGATGCATACTCTCTTGGTAAGTTCAAGGAGCCCGAGCTAGAGCAAATGGTTCATGATATACACTCAATGGGGTTGTCCTACTTGCTAGAGTTTAGGAAGTATTGGAACAATGAGCTTATCTATCAGTTTTATGCTTCCTATCATCATGAGCGAGACCCTACCGGTGCTCTTAACTTTATCCATTGAACCACTAAAGGCAAGCATTATAAAGTGGATTTCATTACTTTCTCTTGCCTTCTTGGTTTGAGTCAGGCTGACCGCACTACACCTAAATTGACTGAGTATGAGGATGTCGCTTTGGAGGAGTACCAACATATGTATCTTGATGGACATACAGCTGATGGACAGACAGTATATCTGAAGCCCCATTACTATGTCCTCAATAACATTCTAAGACAGATCTTGTATCCAAAGCGAGGTGACTCCACCTTTGAAAGCTCTAGTTTGGTTTTGGTGAATTGATGAAACCCTAAGTGCTAACCTAGTTTATCAAGTGATCATGAGATAGGTAACACATTCCAAGTGGTGAAGCAAATAAAGAACATGACATAATGATGGTGATGCCATGGTGATGATCAAGTGCTTGGACTTGAAAAGAAGAAAGAGAAAAACAAAAGGCTTAAGGCAAAGGTATAAATGGTAGGAGCTATTTTGTTTTGGTGATCGAGACACTTAGTGAGTGTGATCACATTTAGGATCGATAGCCATACTATTAAGAGGGGTGAAACTCATATCGAAATGCGGTTATCAAAGTGCCACTAGATGCTCTAACTCATTGCATATGCATTTAGGATATAGTGGAGTGCTAACACCCTTGAAAATGTTTGTGAAAATATGCTAACACATGTGCACAAGGTGATACACTTGGTGGTTGGCACATTTGAGCAAGGGTTAGGAACTTCACCGATGGAGTGTCCGCCCGTAGAGTGCGGACAGTCCGACGGTGCCACCGACACCCTAGACAGAAAAGACAGAGGTCACTATAAGTGACCAGACGCTGGTCTCTAAAGGACCGGTGCGTTCGGTCAGTAGCAGCAGAAGAAGCATAGCATCAGTCGTCGACCGGACTCTGGCGCTGAAACGACTGGACGCTGGCTAGCTATGTCCGGTCGCACTGATATGGTCATGCACAGGGGAGTCACCGTGTGACCAGACGCTGGGTGAGTCCGGTCAAGCATGACCGGACACGTCCGGTCATGAAAAGTCATCTCTAGATGCTTACTAGAAACGACTAGACGCTGGGGGTTCAACGTCTGGTCACTTTGAGCTATAGCATCCGGTCATCACTTGACCATTGAGATTGGGCGATCAACATTTGAAGATAGGGGACACGTGGCATGCATTGCGTGATCGGACGCTGAGGTCCAGCATCCGATCACCTCCTGTTGTGCCTAGTGGAGGGGCACAATGACTCTATTTCATGGGGGCTTCTATTTAAGCCCCATGGCTAGCTCAAGCTCACTCTCTTGGCCATTTGCATTGACATAGCAACCTTGTGAGCTTAGCCAAAGCCCTCCCACTCATCTCCATCATTGATTCTTCATATTTGTAAGATTGAGAGAGAATCCAAGTGCATTGCTTGAGTGTTTGCATCTAGAGGCATTTGGTGTTTGTGTTTCGCTGTGGGATTCGCTTGTTACTCTTGGTGGTTGCCGCCACCTAGATGGCTTGGAGCAACGAGGATCGTCGAGCGGAGAGTGGTGATTGTTTCCGGCTCCGACCGTGGTGATTGTGAGGGGTTCTTGACTTTTCCCCAGCGGAGAGCCAAAAGGTACTCTAGTGGATTGCTCGTGGCTTGTGTGATCCTTATCTTGTGTTGGTTGTGCGGCACCCTATTGAGGGTTTGGCGTGTGATGCCAATTAGCTCGTGAACCTCCAAGTGAGTGAATCGCCACAACGAGGAGTAGCTTGCCAGAAAGCAAGTGAACCTCAGTAAAAATCATTGTGTTCATCATTTGATTATGAGGTGATTGGTCTTCATTGGTATTCATTCTTGTGATTGATTGGCTCCTTCCTTGACATGGCGGTATAAACAAATTGCTCACTCTCATTACTTTACCGCAAACTAGTTGTTAAGCTCTTTAGTGTAGCTAGTTGTGAGAGCTTGTTAGTTTGATTAGTGTGGCTCTTTAGTTAGCTTTTGAGAGCGCACTAACTTAGTGTAGGGTCATAGCTATTGTGTGGATAGAAACTATATAAACTAGAATTATGGTAGGTGGCTTGCTTTTTAGTAGGCTAGCGCAACACTTGCTTCGCCTCATAATTGTCTAACCGGTTTGTTAAATGTTGTTGTAGAAATTTTTAATAGGCTATTCATCCCCCTCTAGCCATTAGGACCTTTCAAGTGGTATCGGAGCTATGGCCACCGTGATTTGAGGCTAATAACCTTCGGTGTAAAAATGGCTCAAATCAACAACACCAAGAAGCCACCCCAATTTGATGGCACAAATTATCCGTATTGGAAATCAAAGATGACTACACACATCAAGTCAATCAATAAAAAAATGTGGAAAGTGGTAGAAACCAAAATTGAGATTGGTGATCCGGAGAATCTCACCGTGGCTGAAGAAGTGCTTTTCCAAAACAATGACATTGCTCTAAGTGTCATTCATGATGCAATTGATGAGAGAACATTTGAGCAAATCAAGAATATTGAGATGGCTCATGAGGCATGGAAGAAATTGGACGAATCATTTGAAGGCACTCAAGCCGTGAAGGGTGCAAAGGCATATATTCTCAAAGAGAAGTTTGCAAGCTTCAAGATGAAGGAGGATGAGAGTGTGCTGGAGATGTTTCATAGGCTTCAAGTGCTTGTCAATGATCTCAAAGCACTTGGAGAAGAGGTGAAGGATAAGGACTTCTCCCACAAGTTCTTAAGATGCTTACCTTTAAGATTTGGCACATTGGTCACTATTCTAGTGAGGAGTGATTTGGACACTGTCAACAGAATATCATCGGTAGTCCTCTGAGGGGTATCCCACGAAGGTAGATTGATCGACAGAGGAGCGTGTAATCAAGAACAAGAAGGCAATAGAGACATGAGTTATATAGGGTCAGGCCGTCAGTATGACGTAATACCTTACTCCTGTGGTCTGTTGGTTTATATTAGCTATCGTATGATTTACCGTGATTTTGTAGGGGGTCCCTGCCCGCCTTATATAGTCCGGGGGGCAGGGTTACAAGTCGGTTAGATCTGAGAGATAACCAAAAAGTAATAATAGATTACAAGAATCATGAGATCGTACGTATCCTAACAGATCTCGTAACATCTTCAGGATATCCTCCCCATGTCTTGCGGGAGGCGCCGAATAGAATTGTGCCCTGCAAGGCTTCTTCTCATGGGGTAGGTTGCCCCTGGAGGCGTAGCCCATGTGGTCTACCATGGGTATCTGGGGTCGTACCCCCCACAGCTAGTCCCCAAGTGCCTTGTACCCGTTGTGTAACGCCGTCTTAAGCTTTTCCGAGCAGGTGTGAACCAAAACCGAGCTGTCCAAATCATGGTCCGACCACCATAATGAATCGTCTAGCAGTTGTGAGCCACTGCCGAGCAGCGTGCAACATCGCCGAGCAGCATGTTCTGAGCACGGCTCGACATAACGGTGTAAGGAGCTTAAGTCCATAATTGAAAATTTCTGCGCAGTAAAACTAAGTGTGCCCACTTAGAGTCCGACCACGAGGGAAAAGATAACATTTTTTAGCTTTTAGAGGCTCGGAGTCTTTTAGAATAAACAAACACATTCACCGCAAGGTGAAGTGTGCCCACTTAGTCCCCGAGCCTGATAGTAGGTGACGAAGTCATGTGGTGCCAGGGTCAGAAAGTAGTAAACCAACCGAGCAGGTAGCCAGTCCCTGAGCGTAGCCTCGAGATGAAAAACAAACACATTCACCGCAAGGTGAAGTGTGCCCACTTAGTCCCCGAGCGTGACAGTAGGTGACGTAGTCATGTGGTGCCAGGGTC
The DNA here is from genome assembly GCF_019320115.1 of Miscanthus floridulus. NCBI lineage: Eukaryota > Viridiplantae > Streptophyta > Magnoliopsida > Poales > Poaceae > Miscanthus > Miscanthus floridulus. Next base: position 91,889,739 of record NC_089580.1, on the reverse strand, counting down.
AGAAAGTAGTAAACCAGCCTAGCAAGTAGCCAGTCCCCGTGTTTTAGGCGAAGATATCAGATAAATCAAATCGTGGAGAAAAAATTGGAGTAATGATTGTACAGTAACTGTTACTAAGCCTCATTAAATTATGGAGAAATCGGTGATTATTTGGCGGCGATAAATGAGTGACATGGGCTGCTGTTGTGTGATAGCCCAAGTTGCGGCCCATTAAACCACGTTGGAGAAGTCGAAGTAGCGCTAATCGTGGGAACAGTTTCCCAAAAACCCTCAGATGCAAAGAAAGGTGGGGAAAGTTCTTTATAACCGTGCCGCCGCATACCTCGCCGCCTACCTCTACCACTCTGCCCTATTTCCTTCCTTCGCAATCCCTGTGCTCCACATTCCATACCAACACGAGCACTCGCCTCCAATCTAGGACCAAACTAGAGAGAATGGCGCCGAAAAAAGGAGCCGCAAAGCCGAGGAAGGCGGCCAGCGGAGGCAGCCACGATGAGGAGTGGGTGCTGTCGAAGACGGGGGCGGCGGATCTCAACAGAATGGTGGTGGCGGGCGTTCTCCCAGACCACCTCACTACCGGATGGCGGTTGGCTAGTGGTGAGCCCTTTCCAACACCTCATACCGATGAGGCTGTAGTATTTGAAGATTATTTCTGGCGAGGATTAGGGTTTCCTGTGCACCCCTTTCTGAGGGATCTTATGGAGTTTTGGGCGATTAGCCTCTGCAATCTGCACCCCAACACCATACTGCACGTGTCAATCTTTATCCATTTCTGCGAGGCATTTCTTGGTGTTCTTCCACACTTCAACCTCTTTAGGCACCTGTTCTGTCTGAAGAAGAAAGGGGGCAGTGGTTCTAAAGTGGTCAGTGGCATGTACCTACAGCTCAGAGATGGGATGGCCAGTGAATACATCAACATACCACTAAATACCTCCCTGAAAGGTTAGAACGCTAGGTGGTTCTACATCAAACAAAGTCACCCAATAATTCGATGCGACGTCCACCACATCTCGGTGAACCATAGTAGCTGGTCGGAGAGACCCAATAGTGCTGACATGGAGCAAGTAATGGAGCTTCTTGACTTGATTAAGGGCATGGAGCATAGGGGTGAACTGGGTGTAGCTAGCTTCATAGTGCGTTGCATCCAGCCTTGCAAAGAGAGGGCCCACCTGGCGTTTGACTACAAAGGTGATAACGATGGTACCCGGGAAAGCATAGACCGGTTATCGAAGAAAGAAGTAATAGACTAGGCCATGAACCTATTCACTACTAACGTATCATTCAGCTGGTCACAAGGAATGAAGGCCTTCAACTGCACCAATCCGCCTCCTTAGGTAACCATTTCATTTTGCATTGATCAGTCATCGATTGCCGAGCAAAGGACTGACTTACTTATGTAAAGATCCATTCGTAGGATAGGGCAATATACTTTTCAAGCATGCCGAGAGCCGATTGGCCAAAAGGAGTAGACATCCAGCGGCTGCTTCAGCCCGAATAGGAGGAGCCGAGCACCTCATCGGATAATCCATCCCCGGTATCAGAGAAGATCTGTGGGAAAAGACCAGCGGTAGATGAGTCGGTCCAAAAAAGGAGAAAAACCATAGGCTCCATTGCACACAAATTGGGTGGCATCTCGCTTGGTGATGACCGAACCGCTCGACCATGAAGGACCGTAGTGCTGGAGTGTTCTGATGATGATGAAAACTAGATAGCGCATCCGCTGAGCACGAAGGAGCCATTGAAGGGTGCTAAAGTCCCCGAGCAGCAAGCAAGGGAGAGTCATGCGCAGGCAACGACGGAAGTCCCGGTGGTGTAGATGATCGGAGTCCCTGAGCAACAAGGGGGAATAACCGTAGAGCAGCACACAGAGGAGGCTCCGAGGTACCAAGCAGAGCAGCCTGCTGTAGAAGAGCATGAACTCTCCCATCAAGCAGACCAAGCAGCAGCGCCTGGGGGATCAGGCAGGCATCGCCGGTTCAAGAAGTTGAATTGGAAGACCAAACCATAAGTATCTTTGTCTTGGAGTAATAATATTGTTCCTTGACTTCTTTTGGGTACTGACAGGCCGACATTACGCAGGGCAACACCGAGGCCCGGACCCTCAGTAGGGACAATGCTGACTGCTCCCGTCCGGGAGTCCCCGAGTGCTCGACAAACAGAGGATGGGTCAGCCACCGTTGCCAGCAGTCCTGGCGACGGTGAATCATTGGCGCACACGATAGGCGCATCAACGACAGCGACTAAAAACGTCGACACTTTGGAAGCGGAAGCTACAACTATTGTTGATGCGCCGGAGGCTAAGGAGGCAACTCCGTCAACGGCCAAGGAGCAACTTGCACCACCCGCAGCAACGTCAGGAGTGGTCAGAGCAGCTGTCCGACCATAGAGTCCCCTAGTGGTGCCTTGAGCGACGGCGGAGGAGGACGAGGTTGTGGAGATCGAGCATGCCACACCGAAACCCCAGTCCGTCTAGATTCTCCGAAAATGCGGGGAAGAGGTTGTAGTTGTCAAGGAAGAAAACACCACTAGGGAGATAAAGAGGTTGAAATCCGTCGTTGCTGGAGTTATGACTCAAATCGAGGTGAGTACCGCTCCTAAAATACTAATATATGTTGTTGGAGACCAAAGTTTATCACTAGCATTGTTCATCCGCAAGGGATAGCTCGAACAGCCGAGCAACGGCACCAACTGATGAAGAGGATGGAGCCCCTCACCGAGGAGAACAAGAAACTCCAGGAGGCATTAAATCTTTCGGAAAAGAGTATTAAGAGGGCCCAGCGTGAGCGGGACCTTGCAGAGTCTAACTCGTAGGACCTAGAACATCAGAATGGGGTTCTATCCGAGCAACTAACGGCTGCATCTGAGCAGCTAAAGAAGAAATCCAAGCAACTGGCGATTGTATCCAAGGAGCTAAAAACTATGTCCGAGCAATTGGGCAAGAAAACCGGAGAGCTCTAAAGCAAAACCGAGCAGCTCGATCAGAAGTGCAAATAGTTCGAGAATGTATCCAAGCAGAAATCTAGTATGCTTTATCAGCGAATGTACTTTGCAATAGTTGGCCATTCGTTTTTTTGATAAATGTTTTGCTTGCAGAGCAAGATGCAAAACTCAGCCAGCTATGCCAGACCGTCGAGCAAATCCATCAAGACAAAGCGAAAGAGTCGGAGCGAGCAAATAAACAGGCCGAAGAACTAAAAGGTAGATACCCCCTGATTAGAAGTAATGTTGTAGTACTTTTCTGGCATGACAAACCATTGTAATGCTTGTAGATTACTGCCATAAAGCTAAGGCACAGTTCGATGTGCTAGTGCAGGAAGCCAAGGTCCAAAAAGACAACTTCAACACTATAACTGCCGCAATAAAACCAGTGCTCGACTGCGTCGATATGGAACTGACACCTTGTCCTGACGGCAGGCAGCAAGGGCCGGATACCATCATCTAGAGATGCAAGGCAGCGTGGGAGAATTTCAAAAACTTCAATCGCGACGCCGTTATGACCGCCGCTACTCATGCCCTTGCGATGGTTCGGTCCCACTACCCGACTATCGATATCCAGTCGATAGGGGGCGGGTTTGTCGATGGGCTTAGCGACGTGGAAACCCAGTAGCTGGAGGATGACGTTGAAGATGCAGCAAAAATGCTTGTCGGCGATATAGACCTGTTTGGCGAAATAGAAGGTGTTAGCGAAGCTTAACAAACTGCTCAGATATTATCACCTGTACCACTTGCTTTATTTGGCTATGAAGAATCGTTGTATTAACAACCCGATGCAATTATGCATAATATAAGTAGTGTCCGAGCAGTTAGTTTTCACTAAACTCTATGCCTTAGCTAGCCCGTAATCCGTAACACAGAGCGCAGAGCCCATGCACGTGTTGGAAAAACAAGCGTTACCAAAGAACCGTAGCCTACTGCCCGATACGCAGAGCACGGAGCCCATAGCACGTGTAGGGGGATCGAAGACTGGGTCTTTTCCATAGAAAACAGAAAAGAAAACGTGTGCTGCTCGACGATCGGCGAGCTATGTTACGAGATTTGGAGCACAAAATCGTCGTCGTTTTTAGGAGAAACATTTATGTGATCCGGAGAAAACATAGTCGGTGATTTTTGGAGAAATCGTGGTCAGCGATTTGGAGAAATCGTGTTCAGTGATTTTTGGAGTGAACGTGTTCGGCAATTTTTGGAGAAATCGTGTTCGGCGATTTTTAGAGTTAACGTGTTCGGCGATTTTGACGAAATCGTGTTCGGCGATTTTTGGAGAAATCGTGTTCGGTGATTTGGATAAATCGTGTTCGGCGATTTTTGGAGTTATTGTGTTCAGCGATTTTTGGAGTTATCGTGTTCGGTGATTTGGAGAAATCGTGTTTGACGATTTTTGTAGTTAATGTGTTGGGAGATATAATGACCGATGATACATATAGAGATGATGATGAGAAGGAAGAAAAGAAGGAGAAGAAGAAGGAGAAGAAAGATGAGAAGAAAGATGAGAAGAAGAAGAGTGTGGCATTCAAAGCCACATCATCCAAGGGCAAGGCAAGGCAAGAAACATCAAGTGAAGATGATGGTTTATGGGATGATGATGATGATGAGAAGATGGCTCTCTTTGTCAAGAAATTTGGCAAGTTCATGATGAAGAAAGGGTACCGTGCTAGAAGAAAGAAATCTTCATCCAAGAACAAGGAAGAGTCAAGAAGGTGCTTCAAATGTGGAAACAAAGATCATCTTGTTGCTCAATGTCCATACAATAGCGACAATGATGACGATAACAAGAAGAATAAGAAGAAGGACAAGAAGGAAAAGAAAGAGAAGAAGGACAAGATGACCTTCAAGAAGAAGGGTGGTTCATATGTGGTCACTTGGGATAGTGATGCTTCCTGTTGATGCAAAAGTGATCTGCAAACACAAAGGGCTAATACCCGAATCGATATCCAAAGCGTGCCAGTCGATTTGACCTGCTAATCGACAAGGATGAAGAAACGAACACTTTGGTCCTGACAACAGCGATACGCCCGGAAGTCACGGCCAAGAGGTGCTCACGCGGAACTCGAGAATCGCCGAAGATCGCACTGAAGCGATGCAGCTCGCCGAATCAATGAGAACTCGTAAAAAGGAAAATATGCAAATTGACGAAGTCGCCGAAAAGTAGATGCAAATAGGAGTAAAAGTTGGTTTTGATATTGATTGATATTGTCTATTACATTGCCCCTTACTCCATATTTATACCCTGATCTAAAGAGACACAACCAAACACAACTAGGACACCAATCCCATATCTAAGGAAACACGTGACTCTTACACGAATCATAACCTAACAAATACAGAAAAGGAAATCAACTCCTATCTATTTCCCTGTCCGCCTCAATTACGATGGAAATCTCACTGTCCTCCTTCCCATCGGCATACTCCCTATTTCATCGGCAGTAGGCTTCAAGTCTTCCTTTATCGGCATACTCCCTGCTTCATCGGCAGTAGTCTTCAAGTCTTCCTTCATCGGCATACTCCCTGTTTCATCGGCAGTAGTCCTCAAGTCTTCCTTCATCGGCATACTCCCTGTTTCATCGGCAGTAATCTTCCAACCTCATCGGCAACGCCCGAGTCCAAATCAACCTTTCCATCGATCATCACCAGCTATCGGCAACTATTTTTACAAACTGGCTTTCATTGGCTATCAAAGTATTCAATAACTTTCCCCTTGCCGATTAGTCCACTCCGATTATTTTGACACGTGCAAAAAAACGGTGTCAACACATGCCCCCCAATTTCGGAGTATAAAACCATTAATGCTCCGAAATTTACTCCAGATAACGCTTGCCTTCGCCCAATTACCGTAACTCATTCTCCAAGCCAAAACTTGATTCGTTATCAAATCCAATTAAATCTAATCTTGATTCACGCACTTCAGTAAATATCGCACAATCGCCAACCACTCTTACCTTGATTATGATTGAGATACCAAAACAATAACCCATCGGCAAGATCTTAACATGATAATGCTGCCATTTTTAGAATTAAAATATCATGTATCGATATCCCTTCCAAGTCATGATTACTTGTTATCAACTCATCTGTACAATCCCCTGATTATCGCGCGAATAGTTACCATATCCCTCTGCACCGCCTTGACCTATATGCGCGCGTCATAGAGATAAGTCCAAAATACCCTTATTCTGGGCGGCTTATAAATAGATTTCTCCGGAACCCTCATTTTCTATCTTCAGCCTCCAATCCTTGGCATTCTCTCTCTCCGGCGGCGACTCCGACGAACAACCGCGCGACCTCAACCAACAAGAACCCTTCTCCGGCGCTAACTTCAAGTTCCCGGCTCGTATCTCCACCTTCCTCAAGACAATGGCCATCAACTTCGACGTCCCCGCGGTTCGCTCCACTTCCATTACCTTTTACTTTGATCTTTTTGCAAATTTATTCAGTTGGTGATTTTTCCTTTCTTCTGTCTTCTGGATTCCATAACCTTAGGAACTGCGCAACAAATTAATTATCCCAACCGATCAGCCACACGTCCAATGCCTTGGACCAATGGGCAACCCAGATCCAACCGATCTGATCAACGCAGAGGTTAACAGAATCCCCTTTAGAGCCCAAAATTTCTCTCTGAACTTGTGGAAAGACACATTCCGATCTTGGCCCAAAACCACCAAAGGGTGGAAAGATTGGTATTTGAGGGTTAATAGATCGATGCAAGTATACTGGGCAGAACGAAAGTTAGACCAATGTATCAGGCTCTCTATTGCCGATATGCAGAAAAATGAATCAATGATAATTGCAGCTGCTTATTTCTGGTCAGATACGACCAATACTTTTATGTTTGGACATGGCCCAGCTACCCCTACCCTTGCCGATGTCCACATGCTTACTGGCTTGGACATCTCAACTGCCGATGAAGGCTCCATCTATGGTAGAAAGCCTGAATATAGAGTGAATACCCGTAACATCGACGGTTGGACAGGATATATTCAAGAATACCAGAAAACCGGGACACCTAGCCAGAGGGAACATGCCACATTCCTGAATATGTGGTTAGAAAAATTTATCTTCTGTGGTCGATCAGTAGGACCAACCAACGCCTTCCTCCCTGCAGCTGAACTTCTGGCTAATGGCGTAAGGTTTCCTCTTGGCCGATACCTTCTGAGCTCCACTTATCATCTTCTTCACCAAGTGTCTCAGAAACTTCTGCTTGGCGAACCCATCGGCAACCTGGGAGGCCCGTGGTGGTTTATCAACATGTGGCTGAATGCCCATATGCACAAACGTTTGCAATGGGACTTTTTTGCTCAACAATTCCCACGAGAAATTGCTGAAGATTATGTGCTCGGGGATGATGAATCGGCAACACGCTCACCCCTCAATTTTGGTGAAGCCATAATTGTCCTTCCTGGAACAGAAGCCAACGAAGACCAAATCGGCAGATTCTTTCAAAGCTTCTATAATGGTCTTTCTCGTGATCATAGGGCCTGGGTGCCTTATATCGATGAAGAAAACAGATTCCCCCTTCTTTTCAACTTTGCCGATGACACTCTGAATCAAGATAATGAGCTCATGATGGCTATCATCACTCCCAGGGCAATTCCAGTAAACACATTCGGCAGCGGGAAAAACACCAACATTACATATGAATTTTACAACCCATCGGCAGTATCCCGCCAATTGGCTTTTGGGCAACTGCCAATCAAACTCTGCTTTGCCGATGTGATCAAACCCAGGGAAACAATCACCTGCGGAACAGACTGGAACAAGGTAGTACAACTTTCTCCTGATGCCGATACCACAGATGTTGATATATCCACCTGGACACCAATATCTTTCATCACCGAGTCATACAAGCAATGGTGGTGAGAGTGGAAAGAGCAACTGTTCGCGACTTCTGCTCACACATATCGGCACATGATCGACTCTGAATATGCCATCCCTGACGACGCGGTAAGTTTCCTTAAACTCCCTTCTGCTTTTCCTTTCATTTATCAGTAACTGATTCCCTTGTAACAGGTTAACAACCCAGCACCATCGGTGAGCAAAAGTGGGAAACCCTTCAACCTCCGGCCTGTTTCCCCAACATCACCGATCGGCTACAACGCTCCCACCTTAGCCGCTTTGACCCACCAGAAGATTCGTACTAAGACCATCACTTCTAAGTCCAAATTGGCTACATCCAGGGCTACCCCATCGGCCGCTGCTACAACCTTGGTCAAAGCCTTTAAGGTAACAACCTTGTTTACTTTCACTTATGCCGATCACAAACTATATTAACCTTAATCATCAGGGGGTAAGAGCTGCTACGGGATCGTCATCGGCAATTCCGCCGATATCAAGCACCACTCCTTCAGAGGTAGCTTCTTGACTTTACATTTTATCTGTTAAATATCATATCTTACACTTGTTTTGCAGCAACAATTGGGTACATCGGCAAACGTACCAGATGCCCAAGCTTCACAACCAACAAGTGTCGATGCCCCCCAACCAATCGTTGCCGATGTCCAAGCAAAGCGCAAAGCTTCAACAGATACTGAAGCACAGCCAAAACGACAAAGGTCTATGCCGATCCCTACATCTGCCCCAATGTCATCGGTCATCATACCTCAAGAGCCCACCACCGATGAAGTCACAGAGGATATTCCATCGGCAAGCTCAGCCGATCCACACGACATACTCCAGGTTGCTTCCTCCAGTCAAGCACAGGAAATTGCCTTGAAACAGGTAAACCGATCAACCTATCTGATTTTACAATACTCATACTTACCCCTGATTGATCTCCTTGTCTTTCTCTCAGGAACAAGATTCCCCGAACAGCCTATTTTCCTTTGCTATTGACATTTCTGACGACGATGGAGAGGAAACAAGTTCTTCCCTTGCACTGGGAACAATATCGGCAGAGACTAAATCCAAGTTGGAAACCCTCCTGAACTTGCTACAGCAAGGTACCGCCCAACTGGTAGATGACTCGGACCCCGCAAAGGCAATTTTCAAAACAATTCGTGGCCAGGTCCCTGCCGATGTTGAAGAAATACTCTTCCCAGCAGCTCACTTAGAAAGCCGTCAACTGCAATATCAACGGGCTGCTCAGCGCATTGCCGATAGAGCAGCTCAAGCTCAACTTAAAGAAGAGATGCTACAACTGAAACAAATCGCTGATGAGAAGCACAAGGGCATCGTCAACTTGCAGACTTCGGGTGCTGCACTTAAGCAGAAAATCTTGGATCTATCGGCAAGGAAGGCAGCTCTATTGGCCGAATTGAAAGAAATCGATGCAGCCTTAACTCATGCTCAACAAGAAGAAAGCCAGCTACCCAATGCCGTCAAAGCCCTTCAGCAAGAAAGAGATATCCAAGCTCACAAAGCTTTAGCCATGAAGAAGAAACTCAAGCCTGTGGAAGGTGCTGCCGATGACGACATCAAAGAAATGGAAGAAGCCGACCAGATTCGCCTGCGTGCGATATTAGCTATCCAATCCTTGCTGAACGTGTAATCTTATTTATTGTATCGGCACTTTATGAGACATTGATACCCTTGCATAATTCTAGCCGATAGTACTGTTATCGGCACTTATACTTTTATGCATCTGTCCAGATACTAGGGTAATATTTCTTTAAATATTTTCCATTTAACGCTCTGGGAAACACAACCCCTTCGAGGGTTTCTAAAATATATGCATTACCAGGAATAGACTGATTTATCCGATATGGACCTTCCCAATTAGGAGACCACTTTCCAAACTTTGAACTTTTAGTCCCAATCGGTAAAATCAATTTCCAGACCAGATCTCCATCGGCAAACTCTTTTACTTTCACCTTCTTGTCATACCATCTAGCTACTCTTTTCTTATTTTCTTCAATACTAACTAAAGCCCTTAACTGATGACCCGCCACATCTTCCAACTCATCCTTCATAAGAGTATCATAATCATCGGTTGTCAGCTGATTTTGAGAACGTATTCGTCTAGAGCCAACCTTAATTTCCCAAGGCAATACTGCATCGTGTCCATATACTAACTGATAAGGCGTTACTTTGGTTGCACCATGATATGACATCCGACATGACCACAAGGCTTCATTTAATACTGTATGCCACCTCCTAGGATTTTCTTCAATTTTGCGCTTAATGAGTTTGATGATCCCTTTGTTAGAAGCCTCAGCTTGACCATTAGCTTGAGCATAATATGGAGAAGAATTTAAAATTTTAATTCCCATACCTACAGCAAACTCATCAAATTCTCCTGATGTAAACATAGTACCCTGATCGGTAGTGATAGTCTGAGGAATACCAAATCGGTAAACAATATGCTCTTTCACAAAATCAATCATATTGACCGATGTCACCTTCTTTAAAGGAATTGCCTCAACCCACTTTGTGAAATAATCGGTAGCAACCAGAATAAATTTATGTCCTTTACCCGATGGCGGATAGATCTGACCAATGAGATCAATAGCCCATCCCCGGAACGGCCATGGTTTGATTATAGGATTCATAGCCGATGCAGGCGCTCTTTGAATATTACCAAACTTTTGACACCCCTGGCATCCCTTAAAATATTTAAAACAATCTTCAAGAATAGTCGGCCAATAGTACCCATTCCTTCTGATCATCCATTTCATCTTGAAAGCCGATTGATGTGCCCCACATACTCCTTCATGAATTTCACCCATCAAGCTTTTCGATTCATCATTGCTAACACATCTGAGTAAAACTCCATCTATAGTTCGATAATATAATTCATCATCGAGGAGCACATATTTGGTAGCTTGGAACCTTATACGTCTCTCGACCTTTCTACATGGATCCTTTAAATAATCGACAATCTCTTTCCTCCAGTCATCGGTATCAACTGCCGATGTTAGCACTTCCTGAATAGGCTGATACCCTGAAGCATGCTGAGCTAGTCGATTAGCTTCCTCATTATGCAATCGAGAGGTATGTTCAAGACGAAAATCTCTAAATCCTTTCAACAATTGCAAACATCTTTCATAATACGGAATCAAAGCTTCACTTCGGCATTCATAAATTCCAGCTAATTGATTTATAACTAGCATAGAATCGCCAAAGATTTCAACAACATCGGCACGTATCTCCTTCAGCAATTCTAACCCCTTTATCAAGGCTTGGTATTCAGCTTGATTATTTGTCGCTGTAGCAACAATCGGCAACGAAAATTCATACTTCTTTCCTTGAGGTGAAATTAACACAATGCCGATACCCGCTCCTTCACCACATGTGGACCCATCGAAGAAAAGTGTCCAGGGAGCAATCCCCAAAGAATCCACCGTATTACAATGCTGAGTGACAAAATCAGCCATCACTTGCCCTTTAACTGCCTTAGTTGATTTGTAGCGTAGCTCAAATTCTGATAATGCTAACATCCATTTGCCGATTCTACCACTTAATATCGGCATCGACAGCATATACTTGACCACATCGTCTTTGCATATGACCATACACTCGGCAGATAACAAATAATGCCTTAATTTGACACAAGAAAAGTATAAGCACAGACACAATTTCTCGATAGCCGAATACCTCGTCTCAGCATCCACTAATCTTCTGCTCAAATAATAAACAACACGCTCCTTCCCTTCAAATTCTTGAATAAGAGCTGAACCGATAACTGTATCATCAGCTGACAAATACAACCTGAAAGGCTTCCCATGTTGAGGTGGAACTAGCACTGGAGGATTTGATAAATATTTCTTAATTTCATCAAGGGCTAATTGCTGTTCAACTCCCCATACAAATTCCTGATCAGCTTTTAATTTAAGTAGTGGGCTGAAAGCCTTGATCTTACCCGACAGATTAGATATGAATCTTCTAATGAAATTAATCTTACCGATCAAAGATTGCAATTCAGTCTTATTGGCAGGAGCAATCACCTTGTTAATTGCATCAATAGACTTCCTACTGATTTCAATGCCCCGTTGATGCACCATAAAACCCAAGAATTGTCCTGCCGATACACCAAATGCACATTTATTAGGATTCATCTTCAATCCATGCCTCCTTGTGCACTCCAGTATCTTTCGCAGATCGGCTAAATGTGCTGTGATATCTCCAGACTTAATCACTACATCATCAATGTAGATCTCCACTAATGTGCCGATGTACTCATGAAAAATAAAGTTCATAGCCCTTTGATAAGTAGCACCGGCATTTTTCAAACCAAACGTCATGACTATCCACTCGAACAACCCCACATGTCCTGGACATCTGAAAGCAGTCTTGGGAATATCCTCCTCAGCCATGAATATTTGATTGTAACCTGCATTACCATCCATGAAGCTAATAATTTGATGTCCAGCCGCAGCATCAATCAACAAATCAGCAATCGGCATTGGATAGCCATCCATCGGTGTGGCTTTGTTGAGATTCCTGAAATCAATACAAACACGAAGTTTCCCATTTTTCTTATAAACAGGAACCACATTAGAGATCCACTCTGCGTATCGACATTGCCGAATAAACTTTGCTTCAATTAATTTAGTTATTTCGGCCTTAATGTCAGGAAGTACATTAGGGTTACATCGGCGCGCTGGCTGCTGATGTGGCCGAAATCCAGATTTGATAGGTAACCGATGTTCAACTATCGATCGGTCTAATCCAGGCATCTCAGTATAATCCCAAGCAAAACAATCTTTATATTCTTTTAACAAATCTGTTATTCGCTGCTTACACTTGGAATTTAACTTAGCACTAATAAAAGTAGGTCTTGACCTATCACCATCACCGATATCTACTTCTACTAAATCATCTGCCGATGTGAACCCTTGACCTAATTTTCCATCATCGGCAAACCTATCCATTAAAACTCCTCTTCAGAACCGACTGCTTGGATCGGTGGAATTTCATAATCAGCAACTCTAAGGAACTCTTTTTCCCAAGCTTCTCCTGATATGCATTTAGTTCGCTCATAAGTATCTGATTCTGCCGATGCGATGATATAAGAAGAATCACCAGGGACGACCTCAATCTTATCCCCAATCCATTGTACGAGGCATTGATGCATTGTAGAAGGAACACAACAATTAGCATGAATCCAATCCCTCCCTAGAAGCAGATTATATGCACCCTTGCCGTTGATAACAAAGAACGTCGTTGGCAAGGTTTTGCTGCCGATGGTCAATTCAACGCATACTGCCCCTTTAGCCGGTGACACATTGCCTTCAAAATCTTTCAACATCATATCGGTTTTGGTCAAGTCTTGATCTCCCTTACCAAGTTTCCGATACATCACGTAAGGCATAATATTAATCGCAGCCCCTCCATCAATAAGTACCTTAGACACAGGCTGCCCATCAACTCTGCCCTTCACAAATAAAGCTTTAAGATGCTGTCTCTCGTCATCGGTAGGTTTCTCAAAAACAGCCATCATTGGATCTAGTGTTAGCTGAGCCACTTGATCAGAGAGAACAACTTCTTCCTCATTATTAGATAGTGCCAGAAACTCCATCGGCAACATGAATACCATATTAACATCTGCCGATGGACCCTTATTTTTGTGTTTCACCTGCCACTGCTGATGACCAGGCCTTTCATTGGAGGAATTTTCCTCCTGGTATAAATCCTCCTGACGCTCACGTTGCATCCTCCTTCTCTGCGTCTTTGTCAGACCCTCTGGGCACCATCGAGGAAACTTGGTTTTCCAAACCGGCTGATAACAAGTCCTAGTTAGTTCTACGCGACGTATATTAGGGTCCCTGTAGAATATCTCCTCATCGGGAACTCTTGCGTTTGCCATCTCCTCAAGCTCCTCTTGATTCCTTGGAAAATATCCAGCGCGTTTACCAAGCCTCTCATGTACACTAAGTCTGCCCCCCAGCCGATCATGCACTGATGCTCTGCCTCTGATTGGCTCGTTGATAGACAAACCCTGATTACCACGTTGAAACCTCCTTTCTGAACGATTGACTCCGTAATAACCATTACACTCAGGGCAATTTTCAACAGTTGGCAATTTAATACCTTCTTCCCAGCAATGGATGAAGAACGGACATCTCCAATGATCTTTATGTCGATTCCACTCTTCCTGACGTCTCATTTCTTGCTGTTGCCGATATCGGTCATTACGTTGACGCCAACCCTCCTGCTGCCTTCGATGAGTAATCACAATGCCAGGTCGAGGAGGTTTTTTGGAACTACTGCTTTCCCCTAGCAAACCCTTACTCTTTGCATCATCGGTAGTTATCCGATGTTGGGGGTCTACTGACGCGTTTTTCTCAGCAGCCTCTGACGTCAATACCTTGGTCTTTCCTTTGGCATCCAACATATTTGCTGGAAAAGGGTGTTGATCAATTTTCATCGGCTTCTGGGTCTTGGAAGTACCAAACTTAATTCTCCCAGATTTAATAGCCGATTGTAACTGTTGCCTGAATACCTTGCACTCATTTGTACTGTGTGAAGTTGCATTGTGCCATTTGCAGTACAAAATCTTCTTCAACTCTTCTGCCGATGGGATCACGTGATTAGGTGACAGCTTAATTTGGCCCTCTTGAAGCAGAAGATCAAATATTTTATCGGCCTTGGTGATATCAAAGGTAAACTTTTCTGGCTCTTTTTGACCAAAGGGACATGATATCGGCTTTTTATTCTTAACCCACTCAGCTAAGCCGATAACTGGTTCTTCATCAGAGTCAGAATCTCCTACTTCTTCAACAAATGATACCTTTTTACTCCAGTTCTTTTTAGGTTCAAAAGCCCTAGTGTCTTGATCAGAGATCCTTTGCACAAGATGACTGAGGCTTTCAAACTCCTGAGAAGCATATCTGTCCTTAAGATGTGGCAATAACCCTTGGAAAGCCAGATCGGCAAGCTGCCGATCATCCAGCACCAGGCTGTAGCACTTATTTTTTACATCTCGTAGCCTTTGTACAAAGCTCTCTACCGATTCATCATTACGCTGTCTCAATTTTACTAAATCGGTAAGCTTCTTTTCATGGATTCCAGTAAAGAAATACTTATGGAACTGTTTTTCTAGATCAACCCAAGTAATAATAGAATTTGGTGGTAATGAAATGAACCATGTAAATGCTGATCCAGACAAAGATGATGAAAATAAACGAACTCTTAATTCATCTCTGTTAGCTGCCTCTCCACATTGAATAATGAAGCGATTGACATGTTCCATTGTTGATGTATCATCTTGCCCAGAGAATTTAGTGAAATCCGGTACCTTGTACCGACTTGGGAGAGGAATTAAATCGTAAGCAGGAGGGTATGGAGTTCGATAAGAATAAGTATTGACCTTGGGCTTTATCCCAAACTGATCCTTCACAATTTCTGCTATCTTATCGGCCCAAAAAGCATCAGCCTCCTGCTGACGAACTGGTTAAATTTCTACAGGAGGTGCCTGCTGACATCCCTCCACATATCTTTGTAGCCCACGATCTCCAGCAATCGGCATATTTGCCGCTACTTGTGGTCCATTAGCCTGTTGGAAAGGATTCATCGGCTGGACTGCCGATGCTTGATTCTGGAAACCAGCTTGCATATGACCTTGTTGAATCCCTGCAACCTGCTGATTTCGCTGAACTGTATGTTGAACAGGTAACTGTCCTGACCAATCATTATTAGAACTCATCGGTACAAAACTTACCGATGGCTGGTAATTTGCTGATATTGTTGGATAATTATAACCGGTTTGAGGCATGAACTGAACCCCAGTTTGACTCATAGCAGGGGCTTTCTGCTGCATCGGCAGTACGCTCGCCGATGGACTTGAATTGAATGTTTGAATCATAGGCATCTGGAAACCTCCTGGAGTTGGTTGTACAGAAGTAGTTGCGGCATATTGAGGCACTTGAGCCATCGGCGAAACGGCCGATGATATAGGCGCTCTTCCTGCTGCATCAAATACTTGAGGTAATCTAGGATTGAAAGCAGATGACTCTGGAGGCATGCCATATCCCCACCAATTAGTAGGAATCTGGTTATTCTGAGACACAGGGCCTGACATAGCTGATGCCGATAGATCTGTATTAAGCTGAACTCGCCCTCCTGGTAACACCTGATCTGATTGTATCGGTGTAGATTGTATATTAGGTGAGCCTGCCAATACTGGAGGGGAAGTAACTTCTGTACCCACAACGGCCGAAGGAGCCGATGGAGTTTTGACAGATGCCGGCTCTGGTTGATGATAGGCAGGCCCAACGTAATGTGGTGCCGCTTGTCCTTCTTTGAGAGTTCGAACCACAGCATTATGAACAGTATTGGACAGCACATTGGAATGATTAATCAAAGCATGATTTACTGCAGAATTAACCATCTCTTGAAGTTTACCAGGATTGGAGTCAAAGGTAACCTACCGAGGTAACGGCAAATCTTGCTTCTGGATGACTTGTCCACTCTTGTTCAAGCTAAACGACCTCAGACAAAGCTGCTTGTATTCTTCTACAGCCTTTTCCATAGCCTGCCTCTGTTCTTCCTTGAGATCTTCTTCTGATACTGCGATGATGTTCCCTGGATCGATCTCGGAATTGAACATATTGATTGATTGGTCCCACTGGGCGTGCCAAAAGATGTGTTGATGCAAAAGTGATCTGCAAACACAAAGGGCTAATACCCGAATCGATATCCAAAGCGTGCCAGTCGATTTGACCTGCTAATCGACAAGGATGAAGAAACGAACACTTTGGTCCTGACAACAGCGATACGCCCGGAAGTCACGGCCAAGAGGTGCTCACGCGGAACTCGAGAATCGCCGAAGATCGCACTGAAGCGATGCAGCTCGCCGAATCAATGAGAACTCGTAAAAAGGAAAATATGCAAATTGACGAAGTCGCCGAAAAGTAGATGCAAATAGGAGTAAAAGTTGGTTTTGATATTGATTGATATTGTCTATTACATTGCCCCTTACTCCATATTTATACCCTGATCTAAAGAGACACAACCAAACACAACTAGGACACCAATCCCATATCTAAGGAAACACGTGACTCTTACACGAATCATAACCTAACAAATACAGAAAAGGAAATCAACTCCTATCTATTTCCCTGTCCGCCTCAATTACGATGGAAATCTCACTGTCCTCCTTCCCATCGGCATACTCCCTATTTCATCGGCAGTAGGCTTCAAGTCTTCCTTTATCGGCATACTCCCTGCTTCATCGGCAGTAGTCTTCAAGTCTTCCTTCATCGGCATACTCCCTGTTTCATCGGCAGTAGTCCTCAAGTCTTCCTTCATCGGCATACTCCCTGTTTCATCGGCAGTAATCTTCCAACCTCATCGGCAACGCCCGAGTCCAAATCAACCTTTTCATCGATCATCACCAGCTATCGGCAACTATTTTTACAAACTGGCTTTCATTGGCTATCAAAGTATTCAATAACTTTCCCCTTGCCGATTAGTCCACTCCGATTATTTTGACACGTGCAAAAAAACGGTGTCAACACTTCCTCAAGTGATGATGATGATAGTGATGATGACAGGACCACCAAGAAGAAGGCACTTGCAAGCATTGCTATCAATGAGAAGCCTTCTCTCTTCGACACTCCATCTTGCTTCATGGCTAAGGCCACTAAGGTACAAATTTGTGATGATGGAAGTGATGATGAACATGATAATGAAAATGATAGTGATAGTGATGATGATGAACCTACTAAAGATGAATTATATGACATGCTAGAAGATGCTAAAGAACACTTTGACATTAAGAGAAGGGAATGCAAGAGCTTGAATAAGGCGGTAAAAACCCTTAAGCAAGCCCTTGATGAGCTCAAGGCAACTCATGAGAGGCTAGAGGAAGCCCATGAGAAGCTTGGCAAGGTTCACAAAAAGCTTGAAACGGCTCATTCCTCTTTGCTTGATGAGCAAAATAAAAAGAAGCATGTTAAAACTTGCAATATAGGCTTAACTTGTGATATAATTGATGAATCAATATCTATGCCTATTATTGTTGCTCCCACTAACCCTTCTTGTAGTACTTCTACTTCCACCTCATCTAGTAGTAATGGTTTCACTTGTGATGCCTCACTAATGGTTGAGAATAAGAACCTCAAGAAGGAGGTCAACAAGCTCACTCACACTTTGGCTAAGGCCTATGGTGGTGAGGACTGCTTGCTTATGTGCTTGGGTAGCCAAAGAGCTTCTCTCTATAAAGAGGGATTGGGCTATACCCCCAAGAAAGGCAAGGCGTCCTTTGCTCCTCACAAGACTAGTTTTGTGAAGAACAATAGTCGGTTTTGTACTAGTTGCAAGCAAGTTGGTCATAAAGAGCATGAGTGCAAGACCAAGAGCAAAAATGCTAATGTATCCTCCATTAAGCTTAATTCTTTCTATATGCTTACTAAGGGTACAAATGGTGTAAAGGCTAAGTTCATTGGTAAACCATGGATGGGATCAAAGAAGAAAGCTATTTGGGTACCAAAGAGCTTAGTGACTAACCTTCAAGGACCCAAGCAAGTTTGGGTACCTAAAAAGAATTGATCCTCTTTTGTAGGTTAATTACAAAGCCAAAGGAAGGCATTGGGTTCTTGATAGTGGGTGCACTCAACACATGACCGGTGATGCAAGAATGTTCAACTCAATCAACACCAATGGCAATGATGGTTATGATAGTATCACATTTGGTGATAATGGCAAAGGCAAGGTCAAAGGGCTTGGTAAGATTGCAATATCCAATGACATGAGCATATCCAATGTGTTGCTAGTAGAGAGCTTGAACTTCAATTTGCTATCCGTGGCTCAATTGTATGATCTTGGATTCAAATGCATATTTGGGGTAGATGATGTAGAGATCATAAGTGTAGATGGCTCTAACTTGATCTTCAAAGGCTTTAGATATGAGAATCTATACTTGATTGATTTCAATGCTAGTGAAGCTAGGTTATCTACATGCTTGTTCACTAAGTCTAGCATGGGTTGGTTATGGCATAGAAGGCTTGGTCATGTTGGAATGAAACAATTGAATAGATTGGTTAAGCATGACTTAGAGGCTTGAAAGATGTTGTGTTTGAAAAGGATAAGCTTTGTAGCTCTTGCTAAGCCAGAAAATAAGTTGGAAACACACATCCCAAGAAAAGCATGATGAGCACTAGTAAAGCATTTGAGTTATTGCACATGGATTTGTTTAGACCAACACAGTACACTAGCATCGGTGGTGACAAATATGGCTTTGTGATAGTGGATGATTATACTAGATACACATGGGTATTCTTTCTAGTAGACAAAAGTGATGTGTTTGCAACATTCAAATCATTTGTCAAGGGCATTCACAATGAGTTTGAAACAACCATCAAGAGAGTTAGAAGTGACAATGGTAGTGAGTTTAAGAACACTAGAATTGATGAGTTGTGTGATGAATTTAGAATTAGACATCAATTCTCTGCCAAGTACACTCCACAATCAAATGGTCTTGTTGAGAGGAAAAATAGAACACTCATTGATATGGCAAGGTCTATGCTTAGTGAGTACAATGTTAGTCAATCTTTTTGGGCCGAAGCTATCAACACGGCTTGCTATTGTAGCAATCGTCTCTATTGTCACCCATTGAAAGAGAAGACACCATATGAGCTCTTGAACGGTAGAAAGCCCAACATTGCATATTTTTGGGTCTTTGGTTGCAAATGCTATATCTTAAAGAAAGGCACTAGATTGGGCAAGTTTGACAAGAAATTTTCCATCAGCCGATACATTTGGAACAAGATACATGATGCTACTGAGGATCCGGTGAAGCATCTTCCCTATACACCATACATTATGCATGTGATTGAGCAAGTGTCCGGCATCTGGTTCCCCATAGACACTCAGCACAATCTCCTAAAGATCTCCAACAAGACATCCATCTCTGCTGCAAGAGAACTAAAGATGAAGGGTGATGCAGCCAAAGCCAAAGGCAAAGGTGTTTCGGGTTCTCGCTCTTGTTGTGGTGCTTCACCACCTGCTGCTGTTGCTCGCTCTTCTAGTGCTGAGCCCCTCTCTTCTTCCTCCTCTGGTAAGAAGCCCAACAAGTTCAAGTTCCTCATGACATACATGTTTGGACAGTGTTGTGCTAGTGCTCAACGTGAGCACGATATGCAAGAGAGGCTCTATCTATTGGAACATCACGCAGGCACCATGTCTTCTCCTTCGCTGCCGTTTGTGCCTCCCCGTGATCTGTTGGCTTTATATGATGAGGCTTGTGCGGCATATGAAGATGATGCGGCTTCTCACCCTCATCACAAGGGAAAGGCTACTTAAGAGGATGAGGAATACGTGGAAGAGGAGGATGATGAAGACGATGATGGTGATGATGATGGTGACCAAGATGAGGATGATGACTACAAGGACGAGTAGTCGGTTTTTCATGCGACCTACCCCTTTTGGCACTTGTTGACAAAGGGGGAGTGTTAGGCTTTGATATCTTGTAATAAGTTAGTTAGTCATTCTATTTTGAGACTTAAAAAACCTTTAGCTTGTGTGAATTATTCCGTATGGTGGCTAGTATGTGATGGACAACTTTATACATATGTTTGTGATGAATGATTGTAGGACAAGTAATGGTTATTTATCTACCTTATTCGCTTGTACTTGTCTATACTTGTGATGGTGGATGTATTTTGGATGACCATGTGTTGCTTTAAGTTTTTTACATTGAAATCTTGGCCATCATATTCTTTTTTACTTGTTGTGTGAAATAACATGTCATATTGCATTTCTTTTCACGTATCTATACTTGTTCACACACACTTGTTGCAACCCACGGATTACCAAATTTAGGGGGAGCTTTTGTCTTGATGCATGCAAATCATGTATAGATGATTCTAATTGAAATTTAAATTCATGCATACATCAAGGGGGAGCTCTTCATAAATTTTGGATTTCAAAAGCTTTAAATTCTTTCATTCTTATAAAAGCCTAAGTTGGTTGTCATCAATTACCAAA
This sequence comes from Miscanthus floridulus, assembly GCF_019320115.1. Classification (NCBI taxonomy): domain Eukaryota; kingdom Viridiplantae; phylum Streptophyta; class Magnoliopsida; order Poales; family Poaceae; genus Miscanthus; species Miscanthus floridulus. The sequence continues at coordinate 91,868,883 of NC_089580.1, read as the reverse complement.
AAAAGGGAGATTGAAAATGCATTTGCCCCCTTATATGGGTTTTGGTGTATTGATGATATCTAAATTAGGGACTAATGTGATCTTAATGAGATATGTTGTAGCTATTAGTCACATGAAAGATTTAAAGAGTTGATAAAGATGAAATGGCATCCCTCAAATCTTGAAGTCGTAAAGGTAGACGAAGTCAAAACGCTCTCCAAAGGTTTTATTTTTGTTTTTGAGTTTAGGATCCACCACACTATAAAGAGAGATGCAAAGTTAGTTGGTCAGAGAAAGATAGAGTGCTCAAGCATAAAAATAAAATCAAAAGAGAGACACTCTAGCACTCCACGATCACATAGAATATTTTTCTATGACTGTCGATGTTGGAAGTCCCGACGTAAGTCGAAACTCCCGACCGTTGGAAGTCATGACTCATGCCAGAAGTCCTAACGCCCAGTCACTTAACCTATGCGGTGACTATGGGCGTCGGAAGTCCCGACGTGAGTCGGAACTCCCGACCCAAGTTGGAAGTCCTGACACCTGTGGTTCTGCTGGCCGGTTGTATGCGCCCGTCGGAAGTTCCAACCCATGTCGGGAGTCCTGACACCTAAAGCGTTGCTGGTTGGTTGGCTGTCTACACACGCCGAAAGTCTCGACCGTCAGAAGTCCCGACCGTCGGAAGTCCCGACGTTTGTTGGGAGTTTCGACATTGACTTGCGCGTGCAGACTTCTGACCCTATGTGAACAGTGTTTTCTATTAGAGTCGGAAGTCCCGAGATCTGCGTCGGAACTTCCAACGTATATCTGAATGGTTAGATTTCTACTTAGAGTATAAATAGCCCTCTCTTCACTTCTAACCATTACGTACTTATTCACAGCTCACCCAACTTCATCCTAACATCTCCTAAGCAACAAAGGCACCCCTCTCCTCCCTCCTTTGCTCCAATCTTTGATATCCTTAGGGTTTTGAGTGAAAGGAGAGTGAATTAAGTGAGAGAATCACTTTAGCAAGCTTGAGCACTTGATTTCTTCGTCAAGCCGGTTGGTTTTGAGTCTATTACTCTTGGGGCTTTGCCCCTAGCTGACTAGGCATTGCCCATGAGCTTCCATCTTATGGAAGAGCCTTGTGAAGTTTGTATTACCCTTTAATTTCTTAGTGGAAAGCTCAAGTGACCTTTGTGGTTGCTTTGAGAGAGGCAAGGAGGTGGAATAGACTCCAACCTTTATGGTCACCTCAACAATGAAGTTGTAGGAGCTCCTTTGTGGGGTTGCCGAACCTTGGAATAAATCCTTGTGTCCCATATGCTTGTTATTGTGATTGCTAGAGATTACTTGTATTTATTTGTCTCTTTCTCTCTTGAACTTCATTTTAGGGTTTAGACTCGATCTATGGTTTGGAGGCATTACGGCATCAAGGGAGTGACCCAACCTCTTCACCAAACCACAAGACAGTGGGGTTGTAAGATTATTTATCCGCAAAGATAAATTTGGCACTGCTTTTGTAGTTCACGTAGGCATTGGGACTACTGACGTTTGTGCCAGAACTTCTGACGACGGTGGGAGTTCCGACCCAAACACCAGGACTTTCGACATTGACTGACAAATTTGAACTTAGCATTTGTAGTTATTTTTTAGATGGCCTATTCACCCCCCTCTAGGCATTGTTAGATCCTTTCACCGTTGCGCTAGGGTTGGGGGACTTAGGGTGCGCCTCTGAGGATGGCTTCACAAAATTTCAAGGGAATTTCTGCAAAATAGTTAGGTAATCAAATCTTGCCTTCTTCATGTTAAAATGAAATTAACATGAGGGTTCTGTTCATAAAATTTCAAAGTATGATTACTGTTTAATGACAAGGTATATGGTGGGTTGATTTTATAAAAGTTAAAGTTTTTTTTGCAAAACATACATAGACATGTGTCGACGCATGAATAAGCCACCAATGCTCATGCTCCCATGTGAGCAGAATAGAGTGGGTTTTAACAACCCTGATATATAAACAATTGCTAATGCTCTAGGAAGAGCATATGTCCGGACGCCCTCTTCATAGGTCTGCATAGTAATTAGGCCCAACAGGCAACCCCTCCACGCGCTGTGCTCCATCTCATCACAGGGTAGAAATCCCCACCTTCTCTTAAAAAAGATAGAAATCCCCAACCCTACTCGCTTCACTTCATGTCGTGGCTTCACGGCATTCTCCACCACCGCACTGTGTTGCCCACCCACTGCAGCTACCTCCCTACACCGCCCGCTAGCCGTGGTCGCTTCCACCGAGCCGATGAGCCTCCTCACCAGGTCTGAGCGCTCGTCGATGGCGTTGGCTGGCCGGGGCCAATCCAGCAGCAATCGTGCAAGAGCCCGGACACCGCCTGTGGCTAGGCAGCTAGGAGAAAGGGCACTAGCTAGCCAGGCCCAGGCTAGGCACAAGCTCAGCTGGCCACTGCCAGGCCACGCAACCATCCTCCGCCGGTTGGCCAGAACCAGTCGTTCCCCGCTATGCTCTTCTTCGCATGAAAAAGGGTGAAAATTGCATGTTGCAAGTGTAACAACCCAAAAATCCACACACTGAAAAATACCAACTACAAAAATTTTCTTAGAACAACCATGTGATGATGAGTGTAACACCTCGGGTGTTAGCCTTGCATAACTTGACTTGCATAACATGAGCATGATCATCACGCATTCATAAACAAGCATTTACAATTGAAACATTTGATTGAAACATCTGCAACATTTGCTTGTTATCACATGTTTCATTATCATATGCAACCTTTCTCGTTATTTCATGTCTCCATGTGTATATGCAAATGATCATGAATGAAAACATGTACTTGGTGGTTGTGAGTCACAAAAACATGTAACCACACTTGGGTTAGCAATTAGAGCATTGTTCATGAAAGTCACTTTTCATAATCAAGCCTTTAAGCCATGTTTCATGTGATTACTTTAAATGGCCCTATGAGCGACTACCACATGAAAGGATTGAATGACCTTGCAAATTGCTTAAACATGCTTAGGATATCATCATGAACAACTTTGGTATTTAGGGCTAGGGCTAGTTTGGTCATTAAGCCATGCTTTGATGTGTATCATCATTTAGAAGTGACATGTTTGACTAAAGTTGAACTAGATGTTAGAGACCTTGCATGGAGTTCACTAAAGCAAAGTTGTAGTGTTTGACATAAGGAACAACTTTTATTTTTGGGTCACTAACTGATTTAGCTCCTAACATGCTTGAATTGGGATCACAAAAATCAACAAATAGCTGTTTTCAACACTTAACGAAATGCTAAGTCTTGGTTCATTGAACAGCCTGACAAGCTGACCTTCATGGTGATATAACTTGAATTCGGTTGAGAATTGGAAAACGATTATTGAACAAGAGTTGTAGCTGGTATATTAGGCTTCAACTTTGATGTACGAAATTTTCGCTAAAAGTCCATGGTCATGAAGTTTTAGTCATGGAAAAACCTGCTGTCAGGCATCACATCGGATCACTGACAAACGGAGCGAGCCATTCAGTGGCCGACCACCGGCAGAGCCTGCGTGCCGTGTGTCCGTGGCGATGGCCACGCGTCGCCGTTGCTCTGCCCGGTCAGGCCATGACGCGCCTGAGCACGGCTTTAACACCGCCAGCACCGCCAGCTCCTGCTCGCGCCTCCTTTCTTTTCACATTGTGCCTCCTCCTTGCTCACCGTAGCATCAGCCGTGCTTGTCCCGCCTCACCGTCGCCATTGCAGATGCTCCGCCGAGCTCGCCTACGCTAGCCACCGCTGCATGCACCAATTAGTCGCTCTCTCAACTTCGCCTCAACCTTCCCCATCGTTTCCACCTTGCCTCGCCCGAGATCGTGCCTTAGGTGAGCCGCTGCTCGCTTTGCGCCGCCGTGGGAACACTCTCGCCGGAGTGCCGCCATGGCTGTTGCCGTGGCCGTACTTCGTCAGAGCGCCTCAAGCCTCCTAGGTCATGTAGTTCGGTTCGCATGGTCGCCGTGGTCCTATTGCTCACCTTGCTTGGCCTCGCTGTGGCCAGAGACGGCTGGCACACGCTGTGTAGCACCATCGTGCCACCATGGCCGACGCCATCATCCTTCGCGCCGATGATTTGCCCGCCTAGATAGCCCAATGTGTGCGCAAGGTCTAGAGGGTCACCGTAGACTAGGTGCCGTCGCTGGTAAAGCTCGCCGCCGGCGAACTTGGCCACGCAGTGACGAAGCAGCGCCGCCTACCCTGTTTTGAGTCGATGACGCGTGGGGTCACCTGACCAGCGGGTCCCACCGGTCAGCGACAGCAGTGTTGAGGGCTAGTTCAAAAATTCTAGATTCAAGTGTGATTTGTGATTTTTGTATCTTCAGTTTGGTAGCTCCTAAATTTGTGAAATAAATTTTGTAGTGTTCATTAGGAAGTTTAGTATTTATTAAAAATATTACCTTGGCACTTATAGTAGAAATTTTTGGAGAATTAAATAGGGATTTGAAATGTGCTTTTGAATGCATTCAAATTTGTTTATTTTATATCTAGAGTTCCTGTGCTCCAAAATTTATAAAATGTTTGTGGTAAGCTAGTATTAGCATATATGAACTTTGGTAAAAATTTGACGACTAGTGCATGTGTAGATTTATAGTTATAGATTTTTTTATGAATAGTTAATCCTTGCATGAATTTTTATAAATTATTTATGAGTCCAAAATTCATGAAATTTGTTGGAGGTAATCCTAGTACCATATGGATGATAAGAAAAATAGGAAATCTATTGCTTGACACTTTTCAATAGGGTTTGTGGACCGTGATCTGGCTTGACACTTTTATAAATTTCTTTAGTAATTCCTATCTTTGCTTTTGTGGACCGTGATCTGGCTTGGCACTATATCAAACTATGTTGGAAACTTTATCTTCGAACTTATTTGCTTCCGCTTTATTTATCAAACTCGGTTTGTAATAACTTTTATTCGTACTCTGATGATGAAAAGTATCTGTAAACTTTATGTAATATGTGGCATGTATGTTGAATCCTGTACGATCTTGGTTGTTGTAAATCGTTTATCGAGGCCCGTCGTGGTACTCGACGGACTACCGGGTTTATATGGGTTCAAGTATGACAGTGCGACCGCTTACGGATTGCCATTGTACTTGTATTCTTATAATTTGGTCGGTTCTGCGACAGTTGGTATTAGAGCAAGGTTCAACGTTAATTGTCACAAGTGTATTTAAAACAAAAGTTTTTGTTTTCCAAAAACCCTTCGCTAGCAACTAATAGTGATATAATAGGTATTTGAAATCTAAAGTGTGCCAATGATCACTTTCCTTATGCCCAAATTAAGGACTATTAGGTGGCTATTTAAGTACTAACATGGGGGTTTTTACTTCGTCGTCCATACGGCATGCTATTGTATGGATGCCATTCACTTGAGTGGTAATGTATGGATCAAATGCCTCTACGCCAAGGTAAGATGATGAGTGTATGACCGCAAGATGTGAGCGTGCGGTCGGGGAGAGTAGCTTTGGTATGGCTATGTATGCATGCTTGCATGTGCATATGGTACGTATTTAATTGTGGGTTTAAATTATTGTCGGGTAGATTGATACGGAAGTATATGTATGGGTATACATATATGGAAGTATTTACAATTACATTCTACATATTCATTATGGGTTTAGGGCTGAAATGAAATTTTATGCAGGTACACTAACAACAAAACGTGTAGCTCGACTAGTTACGCTAATTATGAGAGAACGTATGTATGCCACCGTGTCTACCGTTAGAAACAATTTTTTCCTAAGTTTGTGAGGACGTATGGAACGAGCATGCATCATGATAATTACCATTCACATAACTACATTGTTCCTTCCCTTATAAACTTCTTACTCGGTTATGTAACTCTTATCCATTATGGCATTGTCTCACTAAAGGGTACATGTTAATGGTGCAGATGGCACGCACCAAGCTGACTGCTCGCAAGTCCACCTGAGGCAGAGCTCCTAGTCGTCAGCTTGCTCCACGTACCCATCAATGTCATATGTTTCTTGGAGAGTTTGGGATGCCTACACTCTTATGAAGAGTGCTCAGCTATGTAGGCTATCCTAATGGAATGGAACCCCGCTACTTCTAGGCGAATGAGCGGTTGGGAGAAGGTCTCTTAGTTACTATGGAGGCCGTTGTTCATCCCCGAGGTGACGATTCTGAGTGGATAGGCTGGTGTTATGAGTCAACTGGCAGGACTGCTGAAGAAGCAGCTGGCAGGGTGGCCTTTGGGATCCTGAGAGATATAATGGATCATTTTCCTCAGGAGCTGGCAGCCGCTTTGGTTGGAGTCTTTCTGAGGGGCAACCCCTCCACTGACTCATGGCAGCAGGCAAGAGGAAGACCCTTGGAGATTGGTGCAGCAGAAGGGCAGAACAGTGATAACCCTGCCATGAGCGCCATGTTCGCAATGGTGAGAGTGTTAGATGGAGTAGAAGGTAGCCTCAGACATGTGTCTGGTGTTCTTGGTCATGCCCACGAGGATCGATGTTAGCTTCAAAGGGAGCACGACGCCGAGATTGAGAGGCTCACTAAAGAGATGACTCAGTTAACTCACCAGCGAAATGCAGCTTGGTCCAGGTAAGATGTCCTGAGAGCTCGACAGTTTGAGCTAGGGCAGCAGGTGGCCAATGCGGAAGAATACAACGATAATCTGCATGAAGAGGTTCATCTGCTGAACAATCAGCTCCACCCTTATGTCCCACTTGGAGCCATAGAAATGGATCTAGAAGGGGATGAGAAAGAAGAAGAAGTAGAGCCTGAAGAAGAAGTGGAGCCTAAGGAAGGAGATGATCCTACATCTGACCTCGATAGTGATCATGATGAGGATTAGATCGCTTAAGTACTTAGTGGAAGTGCTGATGTATCATCTATATTCATGTAATGGACCTGTAGTTCAAAGTTTGGCATTAGTAACCTGACTATCATGTAATGTTGATTAATCGCACGTTTGGTTGAACATCAATGCAATTCTAGTCTTTTGTCGGTAATCACGACTTAAAATTTCATGCATTATGAGCACGATAAGTGGTCAAATTGGTGATGTCATGTTGCGGGAATGAATTGTTATGCCTCTATTTTTATTGTGCTTTTGAGAATTTTCTCCAGTAACTTCAGTTTGGCATGAGTACTTAATTCATCTACAATCTCTTGACATCAACCAATAATCGCTTATTGTTGCAACTTCACAGATGACGCGCACCCGTGCTAGAGCTAGTGGCAGCCAGGATGGCAACCATGATGACTTGCCACCCCCACCACTGCCGTCTGCTTAGGAATTCTTTACCCAGTTCCTGGGGAGCTAGAGGACAATGGAAGAAGCTTTGTGCCTTATCGCGCAAAACACTGCTCGTGGCCACCCACATCAACTAGGGGCCGAGCCAAATCAGCATAGTACATTCAAGGAGTTTCTAGACATGAAGCCTCCGATCTTCAAGGTGGCTGAGGAACCACTATAGGCCAATGAGTGGTTGAATACCATTGAGCAAAAATTCCGTCTGTTGAGGGTCACGGAGCATCTGAAAGCAGAGTATGCTTCTCATCAATTGCAAGGACCAGCAGGGATCTGGTGGACACATTTTCTATCATCCCTGCCTGCTAATGCGCGAGTGACCTGGGAACAGTTCAAGCTGGCTTTTAGGGGACACCATATTCCCCCGGGCCTGATGCGCATGAAAGCAGCCAAATTTATGAGGCTCACTCAAGGAACAAAGTCACTCACAGAATATATGCACGCATTCAACAACTTGTCAAGATATGCTCCAAGTTTCGTGGATACTAAAGAGAAAAAGATAGAGGGTTTCAAGCGAGGTCTGGGTACTAAACTTATGAAGACTATGGCAAATTCTAGGTGTGCCATGTACAATGAGTTTATTAGTGATGCCTTGACCCAAGAAAACCACAACAACATGCATGCAGTTGCTAAAGGTCGCAAGAGGGCATATGAGGCCGGTGCATCCGGGTCCTTCCAGTCAAAAGCACCTATCATAGCTAGGCCACAATTCCGTCCACCTGCACCCAAGTTTAGGCCTCCACCACCGAAAGCTCAGAATAATAGGCCACAGAAACCATTCCGTAAGGCGTTCACTATTGCCTTACCAAAAGGAAATGGCAATCAGGACAGCTCCACCGGATTCAGAAGTAATCAACCATGTTTCAACTGCAACCAACTGGGTCATTGGTCCAAGGAATGCCCCCACCCCAAGAAGAATAGCAACCAGAATTAGAACAATTAGAGATAGGCGAATGCTAGGGCACGTCAGGGGCAAGTGCATTATACCGCTGTGGAGGAAGTGCCGCCGGAGAAGTTGTCACGGCTGGTATGTTTCTCATCAACAAGCATCTCGCTGTTGTTTTATTTGATTCGGGAGCTTCTCATTCATTTATGAGTCAAGCATTTGCATCTAGACATGATCAAGAAATAATCGAAATAAGCAAAGGGGGTTTTAACATGAGTTCAGCAGGGGGAACTGTTACTACCAAAAAGATAGTAAAAAATGTACTCATCTCGATACAAGGGAGGGAGTACACAACAGATTTGATAATATTGCTGGGGTTGTCGATAAGTGTAATCTTAGGCATGAATTGGATGAAGTATCATGGTGCTCTTATTGACACTAGCACCCGTACTATCATGTTGAGAGAACCCATGGGAGGGAATGCTTTTCTAGTACCACTCTCCCGCGATTTCGAACCCCAACATTTAGCCTATGCTATCCAAACCACCACAATATGTGATATCCCCATGGTTTGTGAGTTTCCAGATGTATTCCCAGAAGAATTACCAGGTCTACCACCAGATAGGGATGTGGAATTTAAGATTGAATTAGTGTCAGGTACCGCACCCATATCCAGAAGGCCCTATAGAATGCCACCCAATGAGTTAGCGGAACTTAAGGTTCAATTACAAGATCTATTGGACAAGGGTCTTATCCAACCTAGCTCATCTTCATGGGGATGCCCAGCCTTGTTTGTGAAAAAGAAGGATAAGTCACTGAGAATGTGTGTAGATTATAGACCACTCAATGCTGTGACCATCAAGAACAAATATCCATTGCCCCGCATCGACATCTTGTTCGATCAGTTAGCGAAGGCAAAAGTATTTTCCAAAATTGATTTAAGATCCGATTACCATCAGATAAAGATCAGGCCGGAGGATATACCTAAAACTGCTTTCTCTACTAGGTACGGCTTATACGAGTATTTGGTTATGTCTTTTAGACTAACAAATGCTCCAGCCTACTTCATGTACCTGATGAACTCGGTATTCATGCCCAAACTTGATAAGTTTGTGGTTGTGTTTATCGATGACATATTGATTTATTCAGAAAATGAGTCAGATCATGAGGAGCATCTGAGGATTGTCCTATCCAGACTGAGGGAGCATAAGCTATATACCAAGTTTAGCAAATGTGAATTTTGGATGAGCAAAGTACCTTTCTTAGGTCACATTTTATCAAGAGAGGGAATCTCAGTAGACCCATCAAAAGTACAAGAGGTCATGGATTGGAAAGCCCCAACTTCGGTTCATGAAGTTTAGAGTTTTCTAGGGTTAGCAGGGTACTATCGTCGGTTTATTCTAGATTTCTCAAAGATAGCTAAGCCTATGACCAGACTACTTCAGAAAGATGAGAAGTACAAATGGACATCAGAATGTGAAACAGCTTTTCACACCATCAGAACTTTGTTGACTATAGCACCTGTGCTAGCACAACCAGACATTGAAAAGCCTTTTGATGTATTTTGTGATGCATCGGGAATAGGTTTAGGATGTGTGCTTATGCAAGAAGGAAGAGTAATTGCATATGCTTCTCAGCAATTGAGAAAACATGAAGTCAACTACCCTACACATGATTTGGAACTTGCAGCCGTTGTCCATGCATTAAAGATATGGAGACATTACTTGTTGGGCAATGTATGTCATATCTATACTGACCACAAAAGTCTCAAGTATATCTTTACCCAGCCAGAGCTGAACATGAGACAACGAAGATGGTTAGAATTGATTAAGGACTACAATTTAGAAGTGCATTACCATCTAGGTAAAGCTAATGTAGTAGCCGATGCACTCAGTTGGAAGTCCCATTGCAACACTGTGGAAGCATTATTGGAAGATGGATTCAACTTGCTACATCCTGCTGTGCTACATAATATCACAATCAGTTGTTCGCTTGAGGGCAAAATCATAGAGCTACAGCAGACAGATGTAGGAATAAGTCACATCAAGAGAAAAATGCAAGAGCAAGAAACCAAACATTTTAGATTGGACGAAAGAGGTGTATTATGGTTTGAGGACCGGTTAGTGGTACCAAAAGACCATGAGCTAAGGAATCAAATTTTAGATGAAGCTCACTCATCCAAATTGTCTATCCATCCGGGTAGTAGTAAAATGTATCAAGATTTAAGAACCCATTTTTGGTGGACTAAGATGAAGAAAGAGATCGCAGCCTATGTTGCTAGGTGTGATAACTACAGTAGAGTGAAAGCCGTCCATATGAAAACCGCTGGATTACTTCAGCCATTGCCTATTCCAGGATGGAAATGGGAGGAAATCAGCATGGATTTTATCACAGGCCTTCCAATGATGCCACAAGGTCACGATTCAATATGGGTAATTGTTGATCATCTCACTAAGTCAGCACACTTTATACCCGTGAACACATGGTATATAGTTGGGAAATACGCTGAGATATATGTTTCCCAGATCGTGAGACTGCATGGAGTACCCAGGACTATAATCTCAGATCGAGGACCACAGTTCATAGCTCATTTCTGGGAGCACTTACACCAGGCTCTGGGAACCAAGCTAATTAGAAGTTTGGCATATCATCCACAAACTTCAGGACAGATAGAGCGAGTGAACCAAATCCTAGAAGATTTACTTAGAGCTTGTGTTATATCTTCAAAAGGTTCATGGGAGAAATGGTTATCTTTAGCTAAATTCTCCTATAACAACAATTATCAAGCGAGTATCAAAATGGCTCCATTTGAAGCCTTGTATGGCAGAAAATGCAGAACTCCTTTGAACTGGATTGAGCTAGGTGAAAGGAGATACTTTGGTATTGATTTTGTCAATGAAGCCAAAGAGCAAGTACGTATCATCCAACGACACATGAAGGCAGCTCAATCAAGACAGAAGAGTTATGCCAACAGAAGAAGAAGACCACTGACTTTTGAAGTGGGTGACTACGTATACTTGAGAGTATCACCCATGAAAGGTGTGAAAAGATTTGGGATGAAAAAGAAGCTTTCACCAAGATATGTAGGGCCATACAAAATTTTGGAGCGAAAAGGAAATGTTGCGTATAAGTTACAACTACCACCAGAGATGAGTGCAATCTTTGATGTGTTCCATGTTTCTCAGTTAAAGAAATGTCTTTGAGTACCTGAAGAAGCTATTGCACCCACCAACATGCAGCTTCAATCGGATTTGACCTATGAAGAAAAGCCAATTCGAGTATTAGAAGAGATGGAGAGAGTAACATGGAGTAAGATTATTAAGTTCTATAAGGTAGTGTGGAACAATCATAGTGAACAAGATGCTACGTGGGAAAGAGAATATTATCTACGAGAAGTTTATCCCGCCTTTTTACAAGAATGGTAGGTCTTGCAAATCTTGGGACGAGATTTTTATAAGGGGGAGGGGCTGTAACACCTCGGGTGTTAGCCTTGCATAACTTGACTTGCATAACATGAGCATGATCATCACGCATTCATAAACAAGCATTTACAATTGAAACATTTGATTGAAACATCTGCAACATTTGCTTGTTATCACATGTTTCATTATCATATGCAACCTTTCTCGTTATTTCATGTCTCCATGTGTATATGCAAATGATCATGAATGAAAACATGTACTTGGTGGTTGTGAGTCACAAAAACATGTAACCACACTTGGGTTAGCAATTAGAGCATTGTTCATGAAAGTCACTTTTCATAATCAAGCCTTTAAGTCATGTTTCATGTGATTACTTTAAATGGCCCTATGAGTGACTACTACATGAAAGGATTGAATGACCTTGCAAATTGCTTAAACATGCTTAGGATATCATCATGAACAACTTTGGTATTTAGGGCTAGGGCTAGTTTGGTCATTAAGCCATGCTTTGATGTGTATCATCATTTAGAAGTGACATGTTTGACTAAAGTTGAACTAGATGTTAGAGACCTTGCATGGAGGAGTTCACTAAAGCAAAGTTGTAGTGTTTGACATAAGGAACAACTTTTATTTTTGGGTCACTAATTGATTCAGCTCCTAACATGCTTGAATTGGGATCACAAAAATCAACAAATAGCTGTTTTCAACACTTAACGAAATGCTAAGTCTTGGTTCATTGAACAGCCTGACAAGCTGACCTTCATGGCGATATAACTTGAATTCGGTTGAGAATTGGAAAATGATTATTGAACAAGAGTTGTAGCTGGTATATTAGGCTTCAACTTTGATGTACGAAATTTTCGCTGAAAGTCCACGGTCATGAAGTTTTAGTCACGGAAAAACCCGCTGTCAGGCATCACATCGGATCACTGACGAACGGAGTGAGCCATTCAGTGGCCGACCACCGGCAGAGCCTGCGTGCCGCGTGTCCGCGGCGATGGCCACGTGTCACCGTTGCTCTGTCCGGTCAGGCCATGACGCGCCTGAGCACGGCTTTAACACCGCCAGCACCGCCCGCTCCTGTTCGTGCCTCCTTTCTTTTCGCATTTTGCCTCCTCCTTGCTCGCTGTAGCATCAGCCGTGCTCGTCCCGCCTCGCCGTCGCCATTGCAGACGCTCCGCCGAGCTCGCCTGTGCTAGCCACCGCTGCATCCGCCAATTAGTCGCTCTCTCAGCTTCGCCTCAACCTTCCCCATCATTTCCACCTTGCCTCGCCCAAGATTGTGCCTTAGGTGAGCCGCTGCTCGCTTTGCACCGCCGTGGGAACACTCTCGCCAGAGTGTCGCCATGGCCGTTGCTGTGGCCGTACTTCGTCGGAGCGCCTCAAGCCTCCTAGGTCATGTAGTTCGGTTCGCATGGTCGCCGTGGTCCTGTTGCTCGCCTTGCTTGGCCTCGCTGTGGCCGGAGATGGCCGGCACATGCCATGCAGCACCGTCGTGCCGCCATGGCCAACGCCGTCGTCCTTCGCACCGATGATTCGCCTGCCTAGATAGCCTAATGTGTGCACAAGGTCTAGAGGGTCACCGTAGACTTGGTGCCGTCGCTGGTAAAGCTCGCCGCCGGCGAACTTGGCCATGCAGTGATGAAGCAGCGCTGCCTACCCTATTTCGAGTCGATGACGCATGGGGTCACCTGACCAGCGGGTCCCACCGGTCAGCGACAGCAGTGTTGAGGGCTAGTTCAAAAATTCTAGATTCAAGTGTGATTTGTGATTTTTGTATCTTTAGTTTGGTAGCTCCTAAATTTATGAAATAAATTCTGTAGTGTTCATTAGGAAGTTTAGTATTTATTAAAAATATTACCTTGGCACTTACAGTAGAAATTTTTGGAGAATTAAATAGGGATTTGAAATGTGCTTTTGAATGCATTCAAATTTATTTATTTTATATCTAGAGTTCCTGTGCTCCAAAATTTATGAAATTTTTGTGGTAAGCTAGTATTAGCATATATGAACCCTGGTAAAAATTTGAGGACTAGTGCATGTGTAGATTTATAGTTATAAATTTTTTTTATGAATAGTTAATCCTTGCATGAATTTTTATAAATTATTTATGAGTCCAAAATTCATGAAATTTGTTGGAGGTAATCCTAGTACCATATGGATGATAAGAAAAATAGGAAATCTGTTGCTTGACACTTTTCAATAGGGTTTTCCATTTATGCTATTTCAAGCCTTGCTTCCTTGTCATTTTTGTATAGAATGTTCTACTTAGTAAAATGACATGAAATTTCTATAGTAGTCTTTTGATAGCATTAGTAAGGCACTATAAATTTTTGAGAATTTATGAAGTACATCTGATATATGTTTATTATTTAACCTAGATATCTAAATAAAATAATAAAAGCAATTAAATAAATAGTTTGGGCTTTGCCATTATATTATCTTAAATGTATTTGGTATGCTTAAACTATTGGGAGATTCTGTGTTGCCAAATTTTGAATGATTACATGAAGTAGAAGTATCGTTACTTTATATTGCATGATTGAATCGTTTCCGGACAAATTCTGTAGTTTGCGGAGTTGCATGTTGCAAATGATGTGTACTGTAAAAATGGTTAATAACAAGGTTGTAGGGAATTTGATAAGCTTTCTAGAAAGTCTAGGATCACTGAATTTGGATTAGTAGAACTCCAGTTATGAGTGAAACAAGTAGCTACTATTTGTGGCATAATCGATGCATTGTGGAAATAGTTAATTAAATAATCGAGAAGAGATATGCACCTACTCAATAAACATGATGCACTTGTTAACATTTATGCATTCATAATACTTATGCCATACTCATGCATCTAGGATCGAAGGAAGAGATCACATTACTGGAATTCGAAGAAGCAGAGGAAGGGAACCCGCAGGAGGATCCGCAAGCCGTAGCTCCCGAAGGCGTGGAGCAGAACCCTGAAGAGCTTCTGGATTGCCCTGACCACCGCCCTACTTCCTTTCTGCGAGGCAAGCCCTGGAGCATTATAAGTATCCCAGTAATTTACAAATGTTTACTTACGTACTTATGATTGATGCATTAGGTTATAAGAGTTGAATGAAACCACTTGATGCATGTAAATTCCTTGTCCAGATATTAACCCTTTAACCGGTATAGGTCCAGGATCGAATATATGCTTAGCCATGCTTAGACCGGTAGAAGTCAGGTGATGTCCTGTCACCTGCGAGATGTAGGTGGATACCAGAGCACGGTTGGCTATATCTGCTATCATGGAACAGAACCATGAGGTAAAAGTAAATCGAGACCGGACGGGAAGTCGATAGAGAAGCAAGAAGACATGGAGGTCTTGGGTGTGGATTTATCCCCGTCTATGTCGATTAAGGACTATACCGTTGTTGGCGCTTCTAACAAGATTGAATGCATGCCTCTCACTTAGCTGGCCGGATAACTTGTTCCGACCGCGAAGCCGAGTAATTCAACTCAGGCCGGGAACCGTTCTGTTGTGCGCTCCTTCCGAGGAATGATCAGACTGAGCCCAAGGGTAGGCTTGGCCTGAGCATCCTAGCATCTGGTGTTCCAGATTGTGCGGTGCAGTATGGACCCACAAAATGTGTATCAGAGTTGTACCAAAGGTGACCTAAGGCTATCGTGGCTGGTAGATCTAGGTTTGTGTTAGGAATAAATTCCCAGCTAGTTGAAATCGATTCGAATCACCGTCTCTCCCGAATAGTGAGAAACTTGGCTAGTCCCAACATCGTAGCAACTGTGTTATGAAACCTGATGGTTCGGAGGAATATGGAATTACAATACCTGCTATGGTTACTATTGTATGCTTCTAAATGATATACCACATGTTTGGCACAGGATAGTTGCTAATCTAGAAATGGATAGTTATAATTAACCTGATAAAGAAATTGTAACTGTACCATGACTCAATTGCTTTTACGCAAAAATGTTGTCGAGTTACGTCCACTTATACAGCCTTGCATAATCCTTGGAGTCATTTTATTTCTGGTTCATGACGGGTAAGTCTAGCTGAGTACCTTCTCGTACTCAGGGTTTATTTTCTCATTGTTGCAGATGGCACTGTGTTTCATGGGTATTGCAAGAGTTGCTTCTATCCCGCTGTGGATGAGGAGTAAGCCTTGGGT
The DNA here is from genome assembly GCF_019320115.1 of Miscanthus floridulus. NCBI lineage: Eukaryota > Viridiplantae > Streptophyta > Magnoliopsida > Poales > Poaceae > Miscanthus > Miscanthus floridulus. The sequence continues at coordinate 91,853,135 of NC_089580.1, read as the reverse complement.
AGGCTTCTTTATTAATTCCTATCTTTGCTTTTGTGGACCGTGATCTGGCTTGGCACTGTATCAAACTATGTTGGAAACTTTATCTTCGAACTTATTTGCTTCCGCTTTATTTATCAAACTCGGTTTGTAATAACTTTTATTTGTACTCTGATGATGAAAAGTATCTGTGAACTTTATGTAATGTGTGGTATGTATGTTGAATCCTGTATGATCTTGGTTGTTGTAAATCGTTTATCGAGGCCCGTCGCGGTACTCGACGGACTACCGGGTTTATATGGGTTCAAGTATGACAGTGCGACCGCTTGCGGATTGCCATTGTACTTGTATTCTTATAAATTGGTCGGTTCTGCGACAATGAGTGTCATGTATAGTAACCCAACCTAAGAGATGCATTAGGTCTAACCCCAACCCTAATTAACACATAAGCATGGCTTGTCATTAGTTAATTGCGATTATTTAAAATCTAACTAATAAAGTGATGCATACATTGATTATTCAAAATGTGATTTGGATTTCCATCTGAGTTATGATATGCTTAACAACTCTAATAAATTAGGTGCATCAATTTGGAATTCAAATTCTAGAACCAAATTCGAATTCAAACAAAAGAGATGAAATAAAAAACAGAAAAAGGAAACGAGGAAGAAGGCCTCGTAGCCCAGGCTGCTCGGCTTCGCGGCCCAGCCAGCCCAACCGCGCCCACCTTGCACCGGTGCGCATGTACGCAGCCCACGAGCCGGCCCAGTGCGTCGCCCACGCCCACGCACTCGTCTGCCTCACTCGTAGCCACTGGCCGCTGGACCCCGCATGTCAGCCGCACCCCCATCTACAGTGTCATCTTCCTCACCTACGCCTCAACCGCCTACGCGACCGGTGCCCGACAGCGGTGGCAGGGGCGGGCCAGGGGGTCACGCCTAGGGCATGACCCTATCCCCTTGCACCATGCCCATGCAACCCTGCACCATCGTCTAATGCGATGCATCCGCCTCCACTACACGATGCCATCCGCCCTAGGAGGCATGGCGCTCGGCTATAAAGCCAGCCCGCACGCCACTCACGCCCGGCACCCTAGCTTCTCCCTCAGCCTTCGCCGCTGTTTGGTGGCCCAACAGCTGCACCACACCGAGAGTAGAGAGCTGAGAAGGAGACCGTGAGAGGAGGATCGGAGCCCTGCGCGCTGTCGAAGTCGCTGGAGCCGAGGGCGACGTCGTCGTCATCATCACAGTCGCGGATCGGCACTACATGGCACTGCTTCCAGAGCTACATGGCCACAACTCATCACTGCACCGCTATCCCCTCTTCCACAACACCTACGGTGAGCCCCGGTTCATTCCCTGCTCGCCACTGGACCTTGCTACTCCGACCATGGCGCTCCATACCGTGAGTGCGTAGGCCAAGGCCATCCCTGGCCTCTAGGCACACCAGCACAGCACACTCACGTTGACCGTGACCATCCCCGAGCCCTTGGACATTCTAGGCCTCTCCAGGTTCCTCGAACGCCGTAGTCGAGCATGCATGCCACGCTCACGACGCCGCCGCCATGGTGCAGCCACCACCAGAGCACCAGACCACCATGCCGAGCACTAGACCATCGGTCTGAGCACTAGACCACCGTGCCGAGCACTAGACCACCGGTCCAAGCACCAGACCACCGTGCCGAGCACTAGACCACCAGTATGAACACTAGACCACTAGTCCGAGCACTAGAACACCAGTCTGAGCACCAGACCATAGGTCTGAGCACCCGACCATCGGTCCGAGCACCGACCACCGTGGCCAGTACCGATCGGAGCGCCTGGCGCCTCCTTGACTCGCCCGTCCTGTTCGCTGAAGCCATGGGTAACTCATGCGCATGCCGTGACCACCCCGCTAGAACCCCGTAGTGACCCATGCGCCTCGCCGACATCACCATATCGCCATGGCTGCCGGGAAGACCCTTCCGGCCACTTGGAAACCGGAAGCTTTGCCTTGAGCTCTGGACGCCCTTGCTGCGTCCACACGAAGCTGTAGCAGCCTCACCTACCCAGCACTAGCCACTAGAGGGCCTGCGTGCACGGCCTCACCACCGGCAAGCACTGCCGAGCCACCGACTGCCGTGGCCAATGCACTGGAGGACCTCGACCACCACTTAGACCTCAGGATCATGACCGCCGTAGCCCGGGGAAGCTTTCCCCCTCCCCAATTGGGCACCAGCATCGCCACGAAGGCTCACAGCTAGCTCGCCACCGGTAGTAGCACCACCGTGGGAGAAAAACAGGGGAACACCCCCTCGCCGGCCACCCATGCGTGAGCTCGGTGCACGTGAGCCGAGCCAAGGAGAAATGACGATGGGCTCAGCCCACCATGGACCCTGCCTTAGGACCACGAACCAGGAGCGCTAGTCCACCGTGAGCCACATGGTGTGAGCCATGCTGCGAATGAAGCCCAATAAGAGCCCACGGCCGTGACGTGGCTGCGCCACAGCATGCCACGTGTTCGGCCTAGCCCGGCCCACACCGGCCTGACCCGAGCCCACCAAGGCCCATTTGAGACCCGGCATGTATTGACCGTTGACCAATCAATGTTGACCATTGACCTGGCCCCACATGTCAGTAGCACAGACATGCTGGACCCACACGTCAGATGCTGATGTCATGATGACATCACGAGGGACCCACATGTCTGCGACCCAAGAGCCCCTGGACCCACCTGTCAGCTCGGAACCGGGACAATGACGTCATGCTGATGTCATGCTGACGTTAGCATGCCACGTTGACCAGTGACACCGTGACACATGTCAGCCCAGGATTAATTCAGCCTTTATTCAATTTCAGAAAGGATTTAAACTTTAGGAATTCGTAACTAATTCATACGACCTCAAAAAAATACGAAACTAGGACCAAAATTCATCTAAAATCAAGCTCTACGCAATGAACCCATGTTTGAGTGCATTTGGCTCTTTTGAATTTCTATTGCTTCTTTGTGCTATTCTATAGACATCGCTAACGCGACTATAATGCAAACGTTGCAGACTCGAAGGAGAACCTGACGGACGAGGACCGTGAGTACCATGAGGAGAATGGAGATAACTACACTGAAGGTGCCACATCCCACCCAATCTCGTAGCACCTATTACGCATGGCTAATATAGAACTGCTATCGCTTTACTTTACTACTACAATTATATTATGCTAGGACTTGCATGGTAGTATGCTTGCCTGAAAGCCTTTACCTTGATGCGACCTTACCCCTGCATACCCTGCTATTAGGCTAGACGCACGCTTACTTCTATATATTTCATTACTTATACTTCTACTATGCTTATACTACGTGCGTGGTGGATACTGGTGTTATCTAGGCCATGGGAGAGTGCTGCGTGTGTGACTCGGGTGTGTGGAGGGTGAGGGTTGTGTCGACCAAGTTGGAGTATATGACGAGCCTGGGGCAAGTCTTGCTATGGGATGCTACCTGGGCACCCCTAGAAATAGATACCTATGGTGGGTAAATGGTATATGAGGTGGACCTAGGTGTGAACCTATGACGGGTGGAGCCCGGGATGTAGGTGCTATGGTGGCACGGTAAATGGAAACCCTGATGGAGACATTCTGGCTTGGTCATCCCTAAGGACTTACTAGTACTCAGATTCACCGGGAAGCCTTATGTACCACTCGCCCTATATGGTGCGGGACGGCTGGACTACTTGGTAGGATATTGCCACTACTGCTAGGTTGATAGCAGATAGTGTAAGGAGGTACGAGGCGCGGAGGATTTTCCCCCACACCCTTCCAAGACTTCATGGAGACCTTGTGGACCCGGCTCATGACTCACAGTTTCAGCCACCCCAGACTAGACTTGGGGTGTACCAAGGCTGAATGGTAGAGTGGCATTATCCTAGGCTAGCAAGTGGCCGGAATCAGCCTAGTTGATGACGGTCAGCGAGGAAGGCGGATCTTGTGGTTATGTAAAACCTCTGCAAAGTGTATGGTTGATCGATTGATACATGTGCCGACTTGTCGGCTATGGACCTTTCTTGGGTTTCGCTTAAACTAGATAGTGAGATGAGACTTTCTTTTACTCCCCCTGGGATGAGTGTTTGGACGTAGCCAGGGGCTACGGGCCTTGAGACAGTGCCGAGAGGGAGTCGGCCTATCGACTGAGCGATGGAATGAGTGTGGTATGGTGATGGTGTGGATATGGTGGTATATCGATCCCAGGATCGAAACCTGGCTCTAGAATGGGAATGGGGTGGAATGGGTGAGAATGGTGTTAAAACTTGACCAACCATTATTATGAACTTGATATGCTAATACATAGGAAACCCCAGCTTTATAGGTTCCTTTTGATTATATCCAACTTGCATCCAATTTCCACAAAGCAATGCTCATAAGGTTGGGAGTGGCCAGTACAAATCGTACTGATAAATTTTGGCACATAGGTTCTGCTGAGGAGTATAGCTCTAAGGAGTTTGACGGTTGAGGGGTTCGTTCCTATGCTCAAGTTTGGCGATCTTATCTTCAAGCTGTTCTGAATGAATGCTACTTTTGATTCCGCCAATGCGACGATGTAATAAATTATGTAATTCTGCACTATTTGTACTCTGATATTATCGTTGTATGGATGTGATATTCGACTGGAATTTGGGTAATATGATCTACAACAGTCTTATTACACTTCGACTCTGTGGATTTCCCTTCGCGGAAATCAGGGTTGTTTCAGTTGGTATCAGAGCCATACTTGACCTTAGGACGAAACCCTTAGAAATAGACAATAGAATAGAACGTGAACAACCCTTCTTTCGGTTATATACCGACCCTGCATTTACTTTTATGCAAGGCTTATCTATTATTGACCTGCTAACACCTGTCCCCCTGAAACATGTAGATGGCAACGAAAATCGACTGGCCGCTACTAGGACCGCTACCTCTGGACCACGCCATGCTTACCTTTGACCTACGTGAGCTCGGGGGTTTTGCACAGACCCTCTGCCAAGTTCTTGTCACATTAGGTGTCCCCGACGAGCTTGTCAAGGTCACCTTCACCGGGAAGCCAGCTCAGGAAGGAGGAATTGAAGGACCGATTGTCACCTCAGTGGAGTTCCCAGCTAGCACTACCTTACCTTCTGTCCCAGCTTTCACCGAGTTGACTATAGAGGACACAGTCGAGGAGGGACTGCGAGCTATCTCACACAAGGCACTACGTAGAGTGATGAGGGACCACTACGAGCACCTGAAGATGACAGAGTTCCGTCTACTTCCCTAGGCCCTCGACCTCAGCCTTACCCCTAGTGAGCAGAGTTTTGTAGCAGGCAGAGTTATCCTTGCCGAGGAGGATAGATGCCTTCGTGTCTCAGCTATCCACCTACTAGAGCAGGACAGGTACATGACCCAGCTAGAGCAGAGGAGACGTTAGGACTAGGCCCTCCAGTGGGAGTACCAGGAGCGAGCTAGTCTACTGGAGACAGTTGCCAAGCTGCAGGACGAGCTCAACCATCGTGAGGAGGACCATAGAGCCAAGGTCGCTGACTTACAGGACAAAGCAGCTGACCTAGGCAACAGGAACTGCTACCTCGATAGCAAGGTCTTGGAGTTGTAGAGTAAGTTGGATGACAAGAAGGCTGAGTTCAACCATAGAGGAGACAGAGAGAGATCCAAGGGGATTGATATGCTAAAGATCCAATCTCAGAACAAGACCCTGACTCAGGAGCTAGAGGAGTTCAGGAAGAAGGCTGTTCACAACTAGGGTCACCTGATTAAGGCACTTAGGTAGACCGAGTACCTATAGGACAAGTGTGAGAGGACATGGCAGGCTTGGCAGAAGTCTGACAGAAAGCATCTTAGGGAGATGAAGGGTATGTGGGATTAGCTACCCAAGGAGGTTCGTAGCAAGACGAAGCCTAGGATAGAGGAGTTTGAGTTAGCCCTGACTCACCTCAACCTAGACGCCTGCCCTACCCTACCTGGAGCCAAGCCTACTAAGGAGCTCGCCGAGGCCTTGAAGTACGTGTCCCAACTTCACAAGTCAGATGAGGAGATCAAGATCGAGAACAGTCGTATTCCGACTGCGGTGTACGAGTTAGAGTAGAATGACCTTGCGTGGTCATGTCAGTAGCTTCCGTAAGTTGTACCCTATGATGTACCCCTTATGAGATGTACTATGAGACACTATGCGTAGAATGATTCTCGCACGTCTTCAAGTGTAGCTACTGGAGATGATGCTATGTAATAAAAACCATGTAATGAATGTTCGGATCTTATTGCATCTTTATGAGTCTTATTGCTTCTTTGTAATGAGTGTTGTATAGCATAAATGTGTTTCTTTAAATCGTCAAATCATGTAATCATATTGAATTATAAGCACTTATGGCACAAGCACTAAACTCTCTATGATCCGTGTTGCAGATGCCGAACCGCCGTTCTAATCACCTAATGAATCGAGGACGTGCGCCCACCCCTAAACTAGTTGAACCCAATGGGGGACATGGTGGCAACAACCGTGGCCGTGGCTGTGGACGTGGAGGGATACCCTTCCACCTGGAGAATACTCCGCCGCCTGAGGAGAACATTCCTCCACCACCACCACCGAACCTGGCAGAAGTGATGGCACAACAGACCCAGCTTCTTGCAGCTCTTGTTGAAGGAGCAAACCGTCACCAGGGAGGTTAGCAGTATGACTTCCAAAGGAAGCTAGAAGGATTCCTGAAGCTAAGGCCACCTACCTATGATGGCATCGACCCTAACCCGCTTGTAGCCGATGACTGGCTCAAGGAAATGGAGAAGAAGCTTGACCTCACTACTTTCACTGATGATGAGTGTGTTGGAGCTACCACACACCAGCTCACGGGTGCAGCACATGCCTGGTGGGATAGTTTTAGTGACTCCCATGAGGACCCTACTCACATCTCGTGGGATGAGTTCGCTGAAGCATTCACTGAGTATCACATTCCCAAGGGTATTATGGAGGCCAAAGCCGAGGAGTTCTGCAACATCAAGATGGGAAAGGACAGGGTGACTGAGTACACTACTTGTTTCACCAACCTTCTATGCTATGCACCTTCATATGTTATGAACTCTAAGAAGGAGAAGCTGTACTATTACCACAAGGGACTTAACCCGCACATCAAGCTGAAGTTTGGCGGTATTGAGAGCAACACATTGCGTGCTCTGGTGGATCGCTGCATCCAGATTGAGAAGGATCATGCTGAAGCTAGAGAAGAGTATAGGGAGAGGAAGCGTAAGCCTGAGGAGTCTCTCCGTGGTTGTGATCGCAAGAGGTTCCGCAGAGATGCACCATCTAGGGAACGCTCACACCATAACAGGGATGACAACCCAGGATCGAGTAGGGGAAGTGGAGGCTACACCACCAAATACTCCCACCTTGCTCAGGATTGTTACACCCGGGACCATTATGCTCAGGACCGCAACAGTCAGGACCGTTTCAACCGTCCCCGCACAGCGAATGAACGCCTAGCACAGAACCGCTCTGCACCAAGCACTGGAAACTGGAAGGCACCCGCGTCAACCCCTACAGGCGGTACGCCTTTCACCTGCTTTGCTTGTGGCCAACCAGGTCACAAAGCCGCTAAGTGCCCTTAGAACTCAGCTGCACAGAAGTCTCAGTTCAAGGGATCAGCTACTAGTGGACGTCTCAACCATCTCAACGCCGAGGAAGCACAAGCTGCCCCTGATGTTGTGTATGGTATGTTTTTAGTTAATGGCAATACTGCATCAGTTCTATTTGACTCTGGAGCAACTTGTTCTTACATATCATCCAAGTTTGCATGAGATCATGACCTATCTGTAACCCCACGTGAAGATCCTATCATCACCAGCTCACCTTTAGGAGACCTAAAGTGCACCCATATCTGTAAGGGAGTGAGTCTTACCATTGAGGGTCTTATCTTTAGAGCCAACCTAACCCTGCTACCTTCCACTAACCTAGATGTCATCTTAGGTATGGATTGGTTAACCATTCACCGAGGTATCATATCATGTTCACCTAGATATGTCCAAGCAACCCACCCATCAGGCCAAGTCGTTAGATGTGAACCCTAGTTTGGAAAGTCCACCTCTATCCTATGTGCCCTTAAAGCAAGTTCAGAATCACAAGAAGAGGAAAAGATAGTTCATGATGTGCCTGTGGTCAGAGACTATCCCGATGTATTCCCTGAAGAATTACTAGATATGCCACCAGACCGTGATGTAGAGTTCATCATTGATCTTTTGCCAGGAACAGGACCCATTGCCAAGAGACCCTATCACATGTTAGTAGATGAACTGGCCGAGCTCAAGAAATAGCTTGATGAGCTCATCTCGAAGGGATATATCAGACCTAGTGCTTCACCCTGGGGATCTCCTATTTTGTTTGTTAAGAAGAAGGATGGCTTAGTGAGAATGTGCATTGATTACCAGAACTTAAATGCAGTCACCATCAAGAACAAGTATCCCCTGCCAAGGATTGATGATTTGCTTGATCAGCTTAGAGGTGCCAAGTATTTCTCCAAGATTGATCTCAGATCTGGATATCATCAGATGAAGATTCGAGAGAGTGACATACCAAAGATAGCCTTCATGACTAGGTATGGACAGTTTGAGTTCACTGTGGTATCCTTTGGACTCATGAATGCTCCCGCATACTTCATGAACATGATGAATAAGGTTTTCATGGATGATCTGGATAAGTTCGTGGTAGTATTCATTGATGACATCCTTGTCTATTCACCTACCGCTAAAGAACACGAACATCATCTGAGAACTGTACTGGAGAAACTAGCCCATCATCAGCTCTACGCAAAGTTCAGCAAATGTGAGTTTTGGCTATAGGAAGTTGCTTTCCTAGGCCATGTATTATCAGCTGAAGGTGTTGCAGTTGACCCAGCTAAGATTGAGGCTATGAAAGAATGGGAACACCCCCGTAATGTGATAGAAGTCAAAAGTTTCTTGGGATTGGCTGGATATTATCGCCGATTCATTGAGAACTTTTCCAAGATAGCCCGTCCGATGACTAACCTTCTAAAGAAGACTAAGGAGTTTGAATGGACGCCCAAATGCGAGCAAAGCTTTCAAGAATTGAAACAGAGGCTTACCACAACCCCTGTGTTAGCATTGCCTGATATCAGCAAAGATTTCGTGGTCTATTGTGATGCATCCCGCCAAGGACTTGGTTGCGTACTGATGCAAAATGGAAGAGTGATAGCATATGCGTCTCGATAGTTGAAAGAACATGAGAACCGTTATCCAACTCATGATCTTGAGTTAGCCGTAGTTGTGCATGCCCTGAAGATCTAGAGGCACTACTTGATAGGTAACAAGTGTGATATCTATACCGATCACAAGAGCTTGAAGTACTTTTTCACTTAGGAAGACCTAAATATGAGGCAACGCCGATGGCTAGAGTTGATCAAGGACTGTGACCTGGAAATTCACTATCATCCGAGGAAAGCTAATGTAGTCGTAGATGCTCTTAGTTGAAAGAGTTGTTTTTTGCACGTGTCAAAATGATCAGAGTGGGCTAATCGGCAGGAGGAAAGTTACTGTATACGCTGACAGTCGATGAAAATCAGCTTGTAAAGATGGTTGCCAATGAATGGTGGTGATCGATGGAAAGGTTGATTTAGACTCGGGCGTTGCTGATAAGGTTGGAGATGTTATTGTCGATGCCGATGAAGGAAGGCTTGAAAACTACTGCCGATGAAACAGGAAGTATGCCGATGGAAAGGAGGTCGGTGAGAATTCCATCGTAATTGAGGCGGACAGGGAAATAGATAGGAGTTGATTTCCTTTTCTATATTTGTTAGCGTATGATTCATGTAAGAGTCACGTGTTTCCTTAGATATGGACTTGGTGTCCTAGACGTATTTGGTTATGTCTCTTTAGATCAGGGTATAAATATAGATTGAGGGGCAATGTAATATATATCAATCAATATCAAAACCAATTTTTACTCCTATTTGCATCTACTTACTTTTCGGCGACTTCGTCAATTTGCATATTTTTCCTTTTTTACGAGTTCTCATTGATTCGGCGAGTTGCATCGCTTCAGTGCGACTTTTAGCGATTCTCGAGTTCCGCGTGAGTACCTCTTGGCTATGACTTCCGGGCGTATCGCTGTTGTCAGGACCAAAGTGCTCGTATCTTCATCCTTGTCGATTAACAGGTCAAATCGACTAGCACGCTTTGGATATTGATTCGGGTATTAGCCCTTTGTGTTTGCAGATCCACTTTTGCATCAACACATCTTTTGGCACGCCCGATGGGACAAATCAATCCAATCAATATGTTCAATCCTGAGATCGATTCAGGGAACATTATCGCGGTATTAGAAGAAGATCTTAAGGAAGAGCAGAGGCAGGCTATGGAAAAGGCTGTAGAAGAATACATGCAGCTTTGTCTGAAATCATTTAGCCTGAACAAGAGTGGACAAGTCATCCAGAAGCAAGATTTGCCGTTGCCTCGACAGGTTACCTTTGACTCCAATCCTGGTAAACTTCAAGAGATGGTTAATTCTGCAGTAAATCATGCTTTGATTAATCATTCCAATGTGCTGTCCAATACTGTTCATAATGCTATGGTTCGAACTCTCAAAGAAGGACAAGCGTCACCGCATTACATTGGGCCTGCCTATCACTAACCAGAGCCGGTATCTGTCAATACTCCATCGGCTCCCTCGGCCATTGTGGGTACAGAAGTTACTTCTCCTCCAGTATCGGCAGGCTTACCTAATATTCAATCTACACCGATACGATCAGATCCGATACTACTAGGAGGACGAGTTCGGCTTAATACAGATCTATCGGCATCAGCTATGTCAGGCCCTATGTCTCAGAATAGCCAGATTCCTGCTAATTGGTGGGGATATGGTATGCCTCTAGAGTCATCTACTTTCAATCCTAGGTTACCTCAAGTGTTTGATGCAGTAGGAAAAGCTCCTATACCATTGGCTGTTTCGCCGATGGCTCAAGTGCCTCAATATGCCACAGCAACTACTATGCAACCAACTCCAGGAGGTTTCCAGATGCCTTTGGTTCAAACACCCAATTCAAGTCTATCGGCAAGCTTACTGCCGATGCAGCAGAAAGCCCCTGCTATGAGTCAAACTGGGGTTCAGTTCATGCCTCAAGCTAGTTATAATTATCCAACAATGTCAGCAAATTACCAGCCATCGGTAAGTTTTGTACCGATGAGTTCTAATAATGGTTGGTCAGGACAGTTACCTGTTTAACATATAGTTCAGCAAAATCAGTAGGTTGCAGGGATTCAACAAGGTCATATGCAAGCTGGTTTCTAGAATCAAGCATCGGCAGCTCAGCCGATGAATCCTTTCCAACAGGTTAATGGACCACAAGTAATGGCAAATATGTCAATTGCTGGAGATCATAGGCCACAAAGATATGTGGAGGGATATCAGCAGGCACCTCCTATAGAAATTCAGCCAGTTTGTCAGCAGGAGGCTAATGCTGTTTGGGCCGATAAGATAGCAGAAATTATGAAGGATCAGTTTGGGATAAAGCCTAAGGTCAATACTTATTCTTATCGGACTCCATACCCTCCTACATATGATTTAATTCCTCTCCCAAATCGGTACAAGGTACCAGATTTCACTAAATTCTCTAGGCAAGATGATACATCAACAATGGAACACGTCAATCGCTTCATTATTCAATGTGGAGAGGCAGCTAGCAGAGATGAATTAAGAGTTCGATTATTTTCATCATCTTTGTCTGGATCGGTATTTACATGGTTCATTTCATTACCACCAAATTCTATTATTACTTGGGTTGATCTAGAAAAACAATTTCATAAGTATTTCTTTGCTGGAATCCATGAAAAGAAGCTTACCGATTTAGTAAAATTGAGATAGCGTAATGATGAATCGGTAGAAAGCTTTGTGCAAAGGCTATGAGATGTAAAAAATAAGTGCTACAGCCTGGTGCTGGATGATCGGCAGCTTGCCGATCTGGCTTTCCAAGGGTTATTGCCATATCTTAAAGACAGATATGCTTCTCAGGAGTTTGAAAGCCTCAGTCATCTTGTGCAAAGAATCTCTGATCAAGATACTAGGGTATTTGAACCTAAAAAGAATTGGAGTAAAAAAAGTATCATTTGTTGAAGAAGTAGGAGATTCTGATTCTGATGAAGAACTAGTTATCGGCTTAGCTGAGTGGGTTAAGAATAAAAAGCCGATATCTTGTCCCTTTGGTCAGAAAGAGCCAGAAAAGTTTACCTTTGATATCACCAAGGCCGACAAGATATTTGATCTTCTGCTTCAAGAGGGCCAAATTAAGCTGTCACCTAATCATGTGATCCCATCGGCAGAAGAGTTGAAGAAGATCTTATATTGCAAATGACACAATGCAACTTCACACAGTACAAATGAGAGCAAGGTGTTCAGGCAACAGTTACAATCGGCTATTGAATCTAGGAGAATTAAGTTTGGTACTTCCAAGGCCCAGAAGCCAATGAAAATTGATCAACACCCTTTTCCAGCAAATATGTTGGAGGCCAAAGGGAAGACCAAGGTATTGACGTCAGAGGCTGCTGAGAAAAACGCATCAGTGGATCCCCAACATCGGATAACTACCGATGATGCAAAAAGTAAGGGTTTGCTGGGAGAAAGCAGTAGTTCCAAAAATCCTCCTCGACCTAGCGTTGTGATTACCCATCGAAGGCAGCAGGAGGGTTGGTGTCAGCGTAAGGACCGATATCAACAACAGCAAGAAGAGAGACGTCGGGAAGAATAGTATCGGCATAAAGATCATTGGAGGTGCCTGTTTTTCATCCATTGCTGGGAAGAAGGTATTAAATTGCCAACTGTTGAAAATTGCCCTGAGTGCAATGGTTATTATGGGGTCAATCGGTCAGAAAGGAGGTTTCAACCTGGCAATCAGGGTTTATTTATCAATGAGCCGATCAGAGGCAGAGTATTAGTGCATGATCGGCTGGGGGGCAGACTTAGTGTACATGAAAGGCTTGGTAAACACGCTGGATATTTTCCAAGGAATCAAGAGGAGCTTGAGGAGATGGCAAACGCAAGAGTTCCCGATGAAGAAATATTCTATAGGGACCCTAATATACGCCGTGTAGAATCAACTGGGACCTGTTATCAGCCGGTTTGGAAAACCAAGTTTCCTCGATGGTGCCCAGAGGGTCTGACAAAGACACAGAAAAGGAGGATGCAACATGAGCATCAGGAGGATTTATACCGAGAAGAAAATTCCTCCAATGAGAGGTCCGGTCATCAGCAGTGGCAGGTAAAACACAAAAATAAGGGTCCATCGGCAGATGTTAATATGGTATTCATGTTGCCGATGGAGTTTTTGGCACTATCTGATAATGAGGAAGAAGTTGTTCTCTCTAATCAAGTAGCTCAGTTGACACTAGATCCAATGATGGCTGTTTTTGAGAAACCTACTGATGATGAGAGACAGCATCTTAAGGCTTTGTTTGTGAAAGGCAGAGTTGATGGGTAGCCTGTATCTAAGATACTTATCGATGGAGGGGCTGCGATTAATATTATGCCTTATGTGATGTATCAGAAACTTGGTAAGGGAGATCAAGACTTGACCAAAACCGATATGATGCTGAAGGATTTTGAAGGCAATGTGTCACCGGCTAAAGGGGCAGTATGCGTTGAATTGACCATCGGCAGCAAAACCTTGCCGATGACGTTCTTTGTTTTTAATGGCAAGGGTGCGTATAATCTGCTTCTAGGGAGGGATTGGATTCATGCTAATTGTTGTGTTCCTTCTACAATGCATCAATGCCTCGTATAGTGGATTGGGGATAAGATTGAGTTTGTCCCTGGTGATTCTTCTTATATCATCGCATCGGCAGAATCAGATACTTATGAGCGAACTAAATGCATATCAAGAGAAGTTTGGAAAAAAGAGTTCCTTAGAGTTGCTGATTATGAAATTCCACCGATCCAAGCAGTCGGTTCTGAAGAAGAGTTTTAATGGATAGGTTTGCCGATGATGGAAAATTAGGTCAAGGATTCACATCGGCAGATGATTTAGTAGAAGTAGATATTGGTGATGGCGATAGGCCAAGACCTACTTTTATTAGTGCTAAGTTAGATTCCAAGTGTAAGCAGCAAATAACTGATTTGTTAAAAGAGTATAAAGATTATTTTGCTTGGGATTATACTGAGATGCCTGGATTAGACCGATCGATAGTTGAACATCGGTTACCTATCAAATCTGGATTTCGGCCACATCAGCAGCCAGCGCGCCGATGCAACCCTAATATACTTCCTGACATTAAGGCCGAAATAACTAAATTAATTGAGGCAAAGTTTATTCGGCAGTGTCGATATGCAGAGTGGATCTCTAATGTGGTTCCTGTTTATAAGAAAAATAGAAAACTTCGTGTTTGTATTGATTTTAGGAATCTTAACAAAGTTGGGCGGTATCCTGCTGTAACAAGTCCAGGAGAGCTTCCAACTTGAACTTAATTTCTGCCGATATTGTTCCTAGTGCAAGGGAAGAACTTGCTTCCTCTCCATCATCATCAAAAACGTCAATGGCAAAGGAAAATAGGCTGTTTGGGGAGTCTTGTTCCTGAGAAAAAGAAAAAGAGGTCAGTTAAGGATAAGTATGAATATTATAAATCGACTAGGTCAATCGGCTTACCTGTTTCAAGGCAATTTCCTGTACTTGGCTGGAGGAAGCAACCTGTAGTATGCCGTGTGGAGGATCGGCTGAGCTTGCCGATGGGATATCCTCTGTGGCCTCATCGGTGGTTGGCCCTTGGGGTATGATGACCGATGGTATGTCCTGTACAGGAGGATTAACTGCTTGCTCAGTTGCATCGACTGATTCTGGCCGGCTTGCAGACATTGGGGCAGATGTGGGGATCGGCATGGACTTCTGTCGTTTTGGCTGTGCCTCGGCATCTGTTAAGGCTTTGCACTTTGCTTGGGCCTCAGCAACGGTTGGCTGGGGGGCATCGGCACTTGTTGGTTGTGGAGCTTGAACATCTGGTACGCTTGCCGATGTACCCATTTGTTGCTGCAAAACAATTGTAAGGTATGATATTTAACAGATAAAATGTAAAATCAAAGGAATACCTCTGAAGGTTTGTCAGAGGTAGTGGTGCTTGATGTCGGAGGAATTGCCGATGACGATCCAGCAGCGGCTCTTACACCCTGATGATTGATGTTAATACAGTTTGTGATCGGCATGAGTAGAAATAAACAGGGTTGTTACCTTGAATGCCTTGATCAGGGTTGTAGCAGCAGCCAATGGAGTGGCCCTAGCTGTAGCCAATTTGGACTTGGAGGTGATGGTCTTGGCACGGGTCTTCTGGTGAGTCAAAGCAGCTAAGGTGGGGGCGTTGTAGCCGATCGGTGATATCAGGGAAACAGGCCGGAGATCGAAGGGTTTCCCACTTTTGCTCATAGATGGTGCTGGGTTGTTAACCTGTCACGAGAAAGTTAGTTACCGATATATGAAAGGAAAAAGCAGAAGGGAGTTAAAAGAAACTTACTGCGTCATCGGGGATGGCGTATTTAGGGTCGATCATGTGCCGATATGTGTGAGCAGATGTTGCAAACAGTTGTTCCCTCCACTCTCACCACCATTGCTTATATGATTCGGTGATGAAAGATGTTGGCATCCAGATGGATATATCGACATCTATAGTATCGGCATCGGGGGAAAGTCACACTACCCTGCTCCAATCTGTTCCGCAGGTGATTGTTTCTCTGGGTTTGATCACATCGGCAAAACAAAGTTTGATTGGCAGTTGCCCAAAAGCCAATTGACGGGATACTGCCGATGGATTGTAAAATTCATATGTGATATTGGTGTTTTTTCCGCTACCGAATGTGTTTACTGGGATTGCCTTGGGAGTAATGATGGCCATCATGAGTTTATTATCCTGATTCAGAGTGTCATCGGCAAAGTTGAAAAGAAGGGGGGATCTGTTTTCTTCGTCAATATAAGGTACCTAGGCCCTATGATCACGAGAAAGACCATTGTAGAAGCTTTGGAAGAATCTGCCGATCTGGTCTTCATTGGCCTCTGTTCCAGGGAGGACAATTATGGCCTCACCAAAATTGAGAGGTGAGCGTGTTGCCAATTCCTCATCCCCAAGCACGTGGTCTTCAGCAATTTCTCGTGGGAATTGTTGGGCAAAGAAGTCCCATTACAAACGTTTGTGCATATGGGCATTCAGCCACATGTTGATAAACCACCATGGGCCTCCTAAGTTGCCGATGGGTTCGCCAAGCAAAAGTTTCTGAGACACTTGATGAAGAAGATGATAAGTGGAGCTCAGAAGGTATCGGCCAAGAGGGAACCTTACACCATTGGCCAAGAGTTCAGCCGTGGGGAGGAAGGCGTTGGTTGGTCCTACTGATCGACCACAGAAGATAAATTTTTCTAACCACATATTCAAGAATGTGGCATGTTCCCTCTGGTTAACTATCCCGGTCCTCTGGCATTCTTGAATATATCCCGTCCAACCGCCGATGTTGTGGGTATTCACCCTATATTCAGATTTTCTGCCATAGATGGAGCCTTCATCGGTAGTTGAAATGTCCAAGCCAGTGAGCATGTAGACATCGGCAAGTGTGGGAGTAGCTGGGCCATGTCCAAACATAAAAGTGTTTGTTGTGTCTGACCAGAAGTAAGCGGCTGCAATCATCATTGACTCGTTCTTTTGCATATCGGCAATGGATAGCCTAATGCATTGGTCTAGCTTCCGTTCTGCCCAGTGTACTTGCATCGACCTATTGACCCTCAAGTACCAGTCTTTCCACCCTTTGGTGGTTTTGGGCCAAGATCGGAATGTATCTTTCCATAAATTTAGAGAGAAATTTTGGGCTCTAAAAGGGATTCTATTAACCTCTGCATTAATCAGATCAGTTGGATCTGGGTTGCCCATTGGTCCTAGGCATTGGAAATGCGGCTGATCGGTTGAAATAACTAATTTGTTGCGAAGTTCCTAAGTTTAGAGGATCCGAAGAACAAAGAAAAATAGAAAAAATTACCAACTGTATGAACTCGCAAAGACCAGAGGAATCGAGGTAAAAAGTAACGGAAGTGGAACGAACCGTAGGGACGTCGAAGTTGATTGCCATTATCTTGAGGTAGATGGGGGCACGAGCTGGAGACTCGAGGTTGACGCTGGAGAAAAGTTCTTGTTGGTTGAGGTCGTGCAGTTGTTCGTCGGAGTCATCGCTGGAAAGAGAGAATGCCAAAGATTGGAGTCTGAGGGTAGAAGATGAGCGTTCCGGAGAAATCTATTTATAAGCCGCTCGGAGTAGGGGTATTTTGGACTTATCTCTATGCCACGCGCATGTGGGTCGAGGTGGTTCAGATGGATATGGTAACTGTTTGCACGATAATCAAGGGATTGTACAGATGATTTGATGGCAAGTAATCATGACTTGGAAGAGATCTCGGTATCGGATATTTTAATTCTGAAAATGGCGGCATTATTATGTTAGGATCTTACCGATGGATTATTGTTTTGGTATCTTAACCATAATCAGGGCAAGAGTGGTTGGAAATTGTGCGATATTTACTGAGGTGCGTGAATCAGGACTAGATTTGATTAGATTTGATAACAGATCAAGTTTTGGCTTGGAGGATGAGTTACGGTAATTGGGCGAAGGCAAACATTATCTGGAGTAAATTTCGGAGCATTAATGGTTTTATACTCTGAAATTGGGGGGCATGTGTTGACACCGTTTTTTGCACATGTCAAAATGATCAGAGTGGGCTAATCGGTAGGAGGAAAGTTACTGTATACACTGACAGCCGATGAAAATCAGCTTGTAAAGATGGTTGCCGATGAATGGTGGTGATCGATGGAAAGGTTGATTTAGACTCGGGCGTTGCTGATAAGGTTGGAGATGTTATTGTCGATGCTGATGAAGGAAGGCTTGAAAACTACTGCCGATGAAACAGGAAGTATGTCGATGGAAAGGAGGTCGGTGAGAATTCCATCGTAATTGAGGTGGACATGGAAATAGATAGGAGTTGATTTCCTTTTCTATATTTGTTAGAGTATGATTCATGTAAGGGTCATGTGTTTCCTTAGATATGGACCTAGTGTCCTAGTCGTATTTGGTTATGTCTCTTTAGATTAGGGTATAAATATAGATTGAGGGGCAATGTAATATATATCAATCAATATCAAAACCAATTTTTACTCCTATTTGCATCTACTTACTTTTTGGCGACTTCGTCAATTTGCATATTTTTCCTTTTTTACGAGTTCTAATTGATTCGGCGAGTTGCATCGCTTTAGTGTGACTTTCGGCGATTCTTGAGTTCCACGTGAGTACGTCTTGGCCGTGACTTCCGGGTGTATCGCTGTTGTCAGGACCAAAGTGCTCGTATCTTCATCCTTGTCGATTAACAGGTCAAATCGACTGGCGTGCTTTGGATATCGATTCGGGTATTAGCCCTTTGTGTTTGCAGATCCACTTTTGCATCAACATTGTCACACTTTGATCACTGAATCCGTACCACCTGAGCTCAAGGAAGAGATTGATGATTTCCAATTGGAGATACTACCGCATGGTTTATTGAATGAGCTCCGCATACAGTATGATCTCACAGATCGCATCTGTCAAGCTCAGAAAAATTGTGAAGAGATCGAATATCTTTGTGGTCTGATGAAACTAGGCTACAAGACCAACCACCATGAAGATGAACAAGGAACCATTTGGTTCAAGGACCGAATCTGTGTACCTTCTGATCTAGCCCTACGAGAGGAAATTCTGTCAGAAGCCCATGATTCTAAGTACTGTATCCACCCTAGAAATTCAAAGATGTATCAAGACTTGAAGAAACACTTTTGGTGGAAAGGCATGAAGACAGACATTGCAAGACATGTGGCATGATGTGACACCTATAATAGAGTCAAGGCTAAACATCAAAGGCCTGCAGGATTGCTAAAGCCTCTTGACATTCCCGAGTGGAAATGGGAGAGTATATCCATGGATTTCATAGTTGGATTGCCCCGTTCACAGAAAGGCAATGATTCCATATGGGTGATTGTGGATCGTTTAACCAAGATTGCTCACTTTGTACCAGTGAAGACCAAGACCAATGCAGAAAAATTAGCAGATCTATATATTGAGCATATTCTCAGACTGCACGGAGCTCCCTCTAGTATTGTATCTGATCGTGGTCCTCAGTTTGTGTCCCGATTCTGGGAAGCTCTACACAAGTCTATTGGAACTAAACTTGATTCAGTACCGCTTACCACCCACAGACAGATGGACAGACAGAACAAGTAAATCAGATCTTAGAAGACATGCTTCACGCTAGTGTGCTAAATTATGGCTCTGATTGGGAGAAATGCTTACCCTATGTAGAGTTCTCTTACAACAACAGCTACCAAGCTAGTATCAAGATGTCGCTATTTGAAGCCCTATATGGCAGACCTTGTAAGACACCTTT
Organism: Miscanthus floridulus; assembly: GCF_019320115.1. NCBI lineage: Eukaryota > Viridiplantae > Streptophyta > Magnoliopsida > Poales > Poaceae > Miscanthus > Miscanthus floridulus. The sequence continues at coordinate 91,833,742 of NC_089580.1, read as the reverse complement.
GATGTGGTCTCAACCGGGTGAAAGATCATTCTTTGATTCCGCTAAGATTCAAGATGCCGAAGAAGGAGTTGCTCAAGTAAGAGAGAATTTGAGAATTGCTCAAAGTCGATACAAGAGCTATGCTGACAAAAGGAGAAGAGAACTTGAGTTCAATGTGGGAGACTTCGTCTATATCAAGGTATCCCCGCTACGTGGAACTATCAGATTCCATGTGAAAGGAAAGCTTGCCCCTAGATTTGTTGGCCCATACAAGATTTGCAAGAGAATTGGAAAGCTCGCCTACAAACTTGAGTTACCTGAGGAATTGACGGGTGTACATCCCGTATTTCATGTATCCCAGCTATACAAATGTTTAAGAGTACCCGATGAAGCAGTCCCAACTGATACACTTGACATTCAAGACACACTCGAGTATAAAGAACATCCTATCAGAATTCTAGATAGAGATACCAAAGAGACCCGAAGCAAGACTATTCCTATGTGCAAGATCCAATGGAGCAATCACACAGAGAGAGAAGCAACATGGGAGAAAGAGTCTGACCTCTGGCTATGATATCCTTACCTCTTCGAAGAGTACGTTACGCTTTAATCTTGGGGACGAGATTCTGTTAAGGGGGTAGGACTGTAACAACCCAAAAATCCACACACTGAAAAATACCAACTACAAAATTTTTCTTAGAACAACCATGTGATGATGAGTGTCATGTATAGTAACCCAACCTAAGAGATGCATTAGGTCTAACCCCAACCCTAGTTAACACATAAGCATGGCATGTCATTAGTTAATTGCGATTATTTAAAATCTAACTAATAAAGTGATGCATACATTGATTATTCAAAATGTGATTTGGATTTCCATCTGAGTTATGATATGCTTAACAACTCCAATAAATTAGGTGCACCAATTTGGAATTCAAATTCTAGAACCAAATTCGAATTCAAACAAAAGAGATGAAACGAAAAACAGAAAAAGGAAACGAGGAAGAAGGCCTCGCAGCCCAGGCTGCTCGGTTTCGCGGCCTAGCCAGCCCAACCGCGCCCACCTTGCACTAGTGCGCACGTACGCAGCCCACGAGCCGGCCCAGCGCATCGCCCACACCCACACACCCGTCTGCCTCGCTCGCAGCCACTGGCCGCTGGACCCCGCATGTCAGCCGCACCCCCATCTACAGTGTTGTCTTCCTCACCTACGCCTCAACCGCCTACGCGACCGGCGCCCGATAGTGGTGGCAGGGGCGGGCCAGGGGGTCACGCCTAGGGCATGACCCTGTCCCCTTGTGCCATGCCCACGCAACCCCACACCACCGTCTGATGTGATGCATCCACCTCCACCGCACGATGCCATCCGCCCTGGGAGGCATGGCGCTCGGCTATAAAGCCAGCCAGCACGCCGCTCACGCCCCGCGCCCTAGCTTCTCCCTCAGCCTCCGCCGTCGCTTGGTGGCCCAGCAGCCGCACCACACCGAGAGTAGAGAGCTAAGAAGGAGACCATGAGAGGAGGACCGGAGCCCCACGTGCTGCTGAAGTCGCCGGAGCCGAGGGCGACGCCGTCGTCGTCATCACGATCGTGGATCGGCATTGCACGACACTGCTTCCAAAGCTACATGGCCACAACTCATCACTGCACCACTATCCCCTCTTCCACAACACCTATGGTGAGCCCCAGTTCATTCTCTGCTTGCCCATGGACCTTGCTACTCTGGCCATGGCGCTCCATACCGTGAGCGCGTAGGCCAAGGCCATCCCCGGCCTCTAGGCACACCAGCACAGCACACTCACGTTGACCGTGACCATCCCCAAGCCCTTGGACGTTGTAGGCCTCTCTAGGTTCCCCGAACGCCATAGTCGAGCACGCATGCCACGCTCACGACGCCACCGCCATGGCGTAGCCACCACCGGAGCACTAGACCACCACGCCGAGCACTAGACCACCGGTCCGAGCACCAGACCACCGTGCCGAGCACTAGACCACCGGTCTGAGCACCAGACCACCGTGCCAAGCACTTGACCACCAGTCTGAGCACTAGACCACCAGTCCGAGCACTAGAACACTAGTCCGAGCACCAGACCATAGGTCCAAGCACTTGACCACCGGTCCGAGCACCGACCACCGTGGCCAGTACCGATCGGAGCACCTGGCGCCTCCTTGACTCGCCCGTCCTGTTCGCTAAAGCCATGGGTAACTCACGCGCATGCCGTGACCACCCCGCTGGAACCCCGTAGTGACCCACGTGCCTCGCCGACGTCACCATATCACCGTGGCTGCCGGGAAGACCCTTCCGGCCACCTGGAAACCAAAAGCTTCGCCTTGAGCTCTAGACGCCCTCGCCGCGTCCACACAAAGTTGTAGCAGCCTCACCTACCCAGCACTAGCCACTAGAGGGCCTGCGTGTGCGGCCTCGCCACCGGCAAGCACTGCCGAGCCACCGGCCGCCGTGGCCAATGCACTGGAGGACCTCGACCACCACTTAGACCTTAGGATCATGACCACCGTAGCCCGGGGAAGCTTTCCCCCTCCCCAATTGGGCACCAGCACTGCCACGAAGGCTCACAGCCAGCTCGCCACCGGTAGGAGCACCACCGCGGGAGAAAAATAGGGGAACACCCCCTCGCCGGCCACCCATGCGTGAGCTCGATGCACGTGAGCCGAGCCAAGGAGAAATGATGATGGGCTCAGCCCACCATGGACCCTGCCTTAGGACCATGGACCAGGAGCGCTGGTCCACCGTGAGCCACATGGTGTGAGCCATGCTGCGGACGAAGCCCAATAAGAGCCCATGGCCGGGACGTGGCTGCGCCACAGCACGCCACGTGTTCGGCCTGGCCCGGCCCACACCGGCCCGACCTGAGCCCACCAAGGCCCGTTTGAGACCCAGCACGTATTGACCGTTGACCGATCAATGTTGACCGTTGACCTAGCCCCCACATGTCAGCAACACAGACACGCTGGACCCACACGTCAGATGCTGACGTCATGATGACATCACGAGGGACCCACATGTCTGCGACCCAAGAGCCCCTGGACCCACCTGTTAGCTCGGAACTGGGACGATGACGTCATGCTGACGTCATGCTGACATCATGCTGATGTCAGCATGCCACATTGACCAGTGACACCGTGACACGTGTTAGCCCAGGATTAATTCAGCCTTTATTCAATTTCAAAAAGGATTTGAACTTCAGGAATTCATAACTAATTCATACGACCTCGGAAAAATACGAAACCGGGACCAAAATTCATCTAAAATCAAGCTCTACGCAATGAACCCATGTTTGAGTGCATTTGGCTCTTTTGAATTTCCATTACTTCTTTGTGCTATTCTATAGATGTCGCTAACGCGACTATAATGCAAACGTTGCAGACTCGATGGAGAACCTGACGGCCGAGGACTGTGAGTACCGTGAGGAGAACGGAGACAACTACACTGAAGGTGCCACATCCCACCCAATCTCATAGCACCTATTACGCATGGCTAATATAGAACTGCTATCACTTTATTTTACTGCTACAATTATATTATGCTAGGACTTGCATGGTAGTATGCTTGCCTAAAAGCCTTTACCTTGACGCGACCTTACCCCTGCATACCCTGCTATTAGGCTAGACACACGCTTACTACTATATATTTCATTACTTATACTTCTACTACGCTTATACTACGTGCGTGGTGGATACTGGTGTTATCTGGGCCATGGGAGAGTGCTGCGTGTGTGACTCGGGTGTGTGGAGGGTGAGGGTTGTGTCGACCAAGTTGGAGTATATGACGAGCCTGGGGCAAGTCTTGCTATGGGATGCTACCTGGGCACCCCTGGAAATGGATACCTATGATGGGTAAATGGTATATGAGGTGGACCTGGGTGTGAACCTGTGACGGGTGGAGCCCGGGATGTAGGTGTTGTGGTGGCACGGTAAATGGAAACCCTGATGGAGACATTCTGGCTTGGTCATCCCTAAGAACTTACTAGTACTCAGATTCATCGGGAAGCCTTACGTACCACTCGCCCTATATGGTGCGGGACGGCTGAACTACTTGGTAGGATATTGCCACTACTGCTAGGTTGATAGCGGACAGTGTAAGGAGGTACGGGGCGTGGAGGATTTTCCCCCACACCCTTCCGAGACTTTATAGAGACCTTGTGCACCCGGCTCATGACTCACAGTTTTAGCCACCCCAGACTGGACTTGGGGTGTACCAGGGCTAAATGGTAGAGTGGCATTATCCTAGGCTAGCAAGCGGCCGGAATCAGCCTAGTTGATGACGGTCAGCGAGGAAGGCGGATCTTGTGGTTATGTAAAACCTCTACAGAGTGTATGGTTGATCGATCGATACATGTGCCGACTTGTCGGCTATGGACCTTTCCTGAGTTTCGCTTAAACTAGATAGTGAGATGAGTCTTTCTTTTACTCCCCCTGGGATGAGTGTTCGGACGTAGCCAGGGGCTACGGGCCTTGAGATAGTGCCGAGAGGGAGTCGGCCTGTCAATTGAGCGATGGAATGAGTGTGGTATGGTGATGGTGTGGATATGGTGGTATATCGATCCCAGGATCGAAACCTAGCTCTGGAATGGGAATGGGGTGGAATGGGTGAGAATGGTGTTAAAACTTGACCAACCATTATTATGAACTTGATATGCTAATATATAGGAAACCCCAGCTTTATAGGTTCCTTTTGATTATATCCAACTTGCATCCAATTTCCACAAAGCAATGCTCATAAGGTTGGGAGTGGCCAGTACAAATCGTACTGATAAATTTTGGCACACAGGTTCTGCTGAGGAGTATAGCTCCGAGGAGTTTGACGGTTGAGGGGTTCGTTCCTACGCTCGAGTTTAGCGATCTTATCTTCAAGCTGTTCTGAATGAATGCTACTTTTGATTCCGCCAATGCGGCGATGTAATAAATTATGTAATTCCGCACTATTTGTACTCTGATATTATCGTTGTATGGATGTGATATTCGACTGGAATTTGGGTAATATGATCTACAACGGTCTTATTATACTTCGACTCTGTGGATTTCCCTTCGCGGAAATCGGGGTTGTTTCAGCAAGCGTATGTTTCAAGTGTTTCAAAGGTATGTTGTAAGTGTTTTAGATGAATGTTGTAAAAGGAGATTGGGATGCTGCAAATGTTGCAATGGTTGTACACGTATGTTGCAAGCATTTATTACTAAAGTTTCATCTTTGTTTTGGACATATATTGCAAGCGTGTTTATCTGGATGTTGCATAGGTTTCACACATATGTTGCAAGTGTTTCTGGATGTTGCTTATGTTTGCAATGGGTTTTAAGCGTTTTCAGGTGTTTTTAAAGTGTTTTAGAAGCATGTTTTAAGTGTTTTATCTGTCTTCAGACGTATGTTGCAAGTGCCATGTTTGAATGTTTCAAAAGTAGATCGGGTATTGCAAATGTGATGTGCGTGGAAAACGAGAGGGGGCACGAGCGGTCCCTGCACACAGCCTGATGGTGCGGGCGACGTCCGCGCGGCGCAAGCCCCACTTGGGTGCACGAAACACAGGCACGGGTAGAGGCGTGTTGGCGGGGCGTGGAGTGCATGCACACGCATGGGAAATAGTGTGAAGCGTGGGCGTCCGAGGTCCGATAAACAATTTAAGTAGGTTCCCGATGGATAGAATCCTAAACTCTAAATAAATTCCTACGGATAGGCAAGGATGGCTATAATGGCCCCGTTCGCTGTTCTGAAACTTAGCTGAAATATATTGTTCTAGCTGAATTATTGTGAGAGAAAAACATTATTCCGACTAAAAGAACAACCTGAATATGGGTAAGCCCAACAAGACCGATGAAGGAAAACTTTACTCCGGTATTGTGTGGTGCGGGACCGCGACACGTTCACTCGAAGGCGCTATGTATCGGTGAGTGGTTTGCCTTTTCTGACGCGGAGACAACCTTGACATGCATGGTGGGTGCGCCGATTCTAAGAGCTTTATGGAGTTTAATATACGTAGAACAGTGTCGATGAGCATGGCGTTCCTCTCCCTTTCTCTCCGGTAAAAAAAAGAAGACAATTTCTGCGGATCCTACACCCATGAATAATGAATCCATGATATATGATATAATAATAACCCATTGAACTGAAAGAAAAAGAGCGAGCACGGGATGCCAGCGTGCAGTGCCTTCGTTCTCGGATTGATTGATGGAGTGATTCGTCGTGAGCCGGCGCGGCGGAATGGTGCGTGTCTCCGCGCCGGCGCGATCCCCGCTTTGTGGTGGGACGCGCGGTGATCGCGGGGGGCTCTCGATTGCCGCTTTGGGGTGCTGCCACTCACGACGGAATCTTCTTTTTCTCACAAGTGAAAGTGATTGCGGCGGGCGAAGTGGCACAATTGTTTTTGGTCTCGTGGCGCACCTTTACCTTGTGCCCCGCCATCGGCCTGCATCCTGCGTGGTGCCACCGGGCACGTACCTACCTCATGAACTGCTTGTCGGTTATATGCATGCCCCAGTTGATGACAGATTGACGCGGTAGTGAAGATAGATGCATACACATAAAGTGAACTCTCCGAAGGCTAACAGCCTAGTTAAGATACGGGAACAGCTTGGCAAATCTGGCCCTGTTCGGCTCACGGGAAACGGCCGATGCTGATGCTAATTTATTGTTTTAGAAAAAATACTATTGTTTTGCTGAAACGATACGACTGATAAGTCCAAGCGAACAATGCCTCTCTTCTCTAACAATCACGAGTATTTTATGGATCAACGACCAAGCATCATGTTCTAAAGACTAATTTTAAACACAACTTGAGTAAGTACCTCTTTATTTGTTGTGGAGTCGAGAGTATTTTTCAATGTTAATAAACATGTGTATTTCACTGGTTCAAATCCCGCCGGCCGTATGTCACGCGAATATTTGCATGACTTGTGACTTGCAACATGCGGTGATCGAAACTCCTTGGTAGGGGCTTTTCCAAATTAAAAAAAATATTTTACTTTTTGACTGGATTTGTGATTTCTGAAAAATGGAAAATGATTTTTAGTGGCGTCTTGAATTTGATTTGTAGAGACGGCTCATATTTTCAACCATTTCTATAAATTAATGTCTAAGTTACAGCTAAATAGCTACTTCTGATTTATAGAGATGGATAGATAGAGGTGGTTGAGTCAATCGTCTTTGCAAATCCTTTACATGGCACTTTGTGTGACTCTTTAGGAACATTGTTTCTACGTAATTCATCCATCTAAAAAGGAATGCGGTCACAACATACTAATGTTTGCACGAACACTTACCACGTATGTCACTGAGGTGGTGGTCGAGTCACGCCAGTCTATTTGGCATAACACGGATCTAGTTCCCTAAAAATCTTCTACCACTCGTACAGAGACGATTTCTCTGGGTGGTGGTCATTTTTTTTTTGGTGGCGGTTCGTAATACATGGGCGCTACTAGAAATAAAACTGTATGTTCAGATCATGAATCATCATTGTAAATTCATTTTTACTGGCTATTTTCTTAAGTTTACCGTCACTAAAAATACATTATTTCTACTAGCGGTAGCCTTAAAAAAGCAGCCAGTAAAAAATATTGATAGTGGCATTTTTCATAACCTAGCGTCACTACAAATCATTTGAAATAGACGCTGAATATTAAAAATTAAGTACTAAAATTTGAATTTTTCAAACAACCTCGGATGAAGAAATGATCAAAATAAAAGTTGTAGATCTCATAAAATTATAGAACTTTGTTGTTTACAACTTTTCCATTTAAAAGCCAGTGTAAATCATTTGCAGTGTCGGTTCTCTAGAAGATGCTTGTGAAGTTCGCGATTTCCACTGGCCTTTGGCACTGGTGGTGAATAAAAACGCCAATAAAAATAGGTTTAGAACCACCGGTACTAATGTTCTATGTACTAGTGTAAGTTTTTGTGTAAATAATAAAAAAACAATTACTAATGACTTAAATGTCTTTTACTAGTATATCCCAATAATCATTTGTTGAATATATGTATATACTGACGCAAATTTTTATAGCTAGGCTAAGCATTGTGCGCGTGTGGTTTGCCTAATTTTTGGTTAAAACTTGCAGCGTTTGACTTGTTACAAATTATTTCCTATCGTAGAGAGTAAATACATGCTTTGTGTCGTTCACTTTAGTGGCGGCCATATATAATGCATGATAGAATATTCAGAAACTTTTTCTTGGGATGTAATCATTGGCTCTGGTCGACTTACCCTATATTCGGCTTGTTCGGCTTCTTTTTTCAGCCGAAACAGTATTTTTCTCTCACAATAATTCAGCCAAAACAGTATTTTTAAGCCAGTTTTGGCCAAAATTCTACCGACCAAACGTGGCCATTGTCGTGAATGGAATTATACCAGAGAAGTTGAGAACGTGCCGTAGGTACTCATCAATCCCTGGAATGGTAGCGGGTGACATTAGAATCTTGATCCATTGTGATGACTGAGGGATTGGTCGTTGTTTCTCCTTTATGGAAAAGAGCAGTGGGACCGAGAACAAAAGTCAACAGAAGACAGGATGATGGATTGCTGCTGACGTAACGGTGATCAACGCAATACGACACTGCAAGGTCGACGCGTCTGTCTCCGGCACTGCGAGCTGGGCTGGGCTTTCAACTTTGAGCCTAGCCCATCTATTCTTCGCTGCGAGCGAGCACCGAGCAGAGTGGACAGAGAACTCAATCTGCAAACGACTGGCTCACATGTCACCTCGCCCGCCTGGCCGCCTCCCTCAGCAAGAACTTCTTGCCCAGTTACATGTCTGTACTTCCTAGCCGCTCAATTTTACAGCGCAGAGCAGGAAGCATCAGCTGCCCGCCTCTCGCCTCGCTTGCCGTCTTCGCTCCTCTCTTCGTAGCCCTTGTCAAGAAACGGTTTGCTAGCTAGCTACCTTGCTTGCTATGGCCGTTCTTGCGCTCAGGCTGGGTTTCGTGGCTCCGCCTTATCCTAGGACTAGCAGCGGCAGGTTCGCCTTCTCCCCCTCGTCCTGCCGCGCCGTCGCCAACGACGCGGGGGTAGGAGGACCCGCGCGCCCGATCACCGTCGACGGGGACCCGCCCACCGTCGTCTCCGCGCCTGGCCGCCGCATTGTCGCCAGTACGTAATAGCCCATCCACCCATCCATTCATTCAATCAATCGTTAAAGTTCATTACTCGCACGGGATTGTACTGCACGTTCTTGTATCAAATCAAACGTCAATCTCGCGCGCAGTAGGCGATGTCCACGGTGATCTCTCCCAGACGAGAGCCGCGCTGGTGCTGGCCGGCGTCCTGAGCGCGGAATCAGAGGACCATCTGTGGACAGGCGGACGCACGGTAAATCCCCACCTGCCCTCCATATATCTGGTTCAGTTCTTTAGCATTGCACGCTTCAGTGCATAAATAATATTGGTCAGTTACAGTGATACTGTACTTATTTCTCAAGTTTGCTGCTACAACACGTCACAATACTACTGCCTTGCAGTTTGCACACCTTTTATACTCTGCCTCCCCACGGAAAATAGATGTGTATCTCTCCATTCCAAATTATAAGACTTTTCTGGCCTTTTTAGATTCATGGCTTTTGCTATGCACTTAGATATATACAATGTCTAGATACATAGTAAAGCAATGTATCTAGAAAAGCCAAAACGTCTTATAATTTGGAATGGAGGGAGTATATGATATGCTTGTGTCATTATAGGTACTTGTTCAAGTTGGTGACATCCTTGACCGTGGTGAAGATGAAATTGCCATACTCTCCCTGTTGAGCTCACTCAACATGCAAGCCAAATCTCAAGGCGGCGCTGTATTTCAGGTCTGCCTACGTCTACCACTCTGCTACTCCTTGTATGCCACTAGCTCTGAATGATATACATGGACCCTGATTTTTCAACAGGTTAACGGAAACCATGAAACCATGAATGTGGAAGGCGATTTCCGGTACTGTGATCCGGGAGGCTTTGATGAGTGCGTGCGCTTCCTTGACTACTTGGATGAATGTGACGGCAACTGGGATAACTCATTTCTCAACTGGATTAATGTCTGTGAAAGACGGAAGAAAGAATATGGAGCTCTGCCTAATGGCGACTGGCGTGCTTGGGACTTCGTCAAGGTAAACAAGAATCTTGTGCTGGTCACTTGGTAGACAATAAATAAACCAACTCCAGATGAACAGTGAAATAAATAATTTACATCTAGTAAGTCATTAGCAGAACCAATTTGAAAAAAAAAATGCACTGATGACTGATTAGGCTATATATATTCTTCTTCTGCTTCTGAATTGTTGACCTTCCAATATTGTGACAGAAGCAGAAAGGCCTTGCTGCAAGATCATCTCTTCTCAAGCGAGGTGGTCCGCTAGCTTGTGAATTGGCACGGCATCCTGTTGTCCTCAAAATCAATGACTTGGTATTTTGTCACGGTGGCCTCCTTCCTCACCATGGTGAACCCCTTTACCTCCCTGTGCGTCTTTGCTACCCTTTGCAGTTTGCATACGTGATCTTAGTCTAAAACACAAATCGGGTTCAGGGTCAGAACCTGCCTGACAGGATCACTGCATAAACCAAATGCAGAAGAGGCTCTTGCTTGAGCCTAGCATTATCAAGCAGGAATCTTGTGATATAACAAAATTTCAATTTAATCACATATGCTCTTTTTGATAATACATATTGCATCAGGTGAACCTAAGTATCTCAATTCGCTCTCTTCCTATTTGCAGTTCAATATGGGATTGAGCGTATGAATAGGGAGGTATCGATGTGGATGAAATGTTCAGGCGAAGACAGCGATGATGAGACAGACATCCCCTTCATAGCTACTAGAGGTTATGACAGCGTGGTATGGAGCCGAATGTACTCACAAGATCCTGCCGAAAGAACACGCCGTGCTTTGATGGTAAGAAAAAAAAATCTAAGCCGTTAAGTATACGACACTTCCTCATGTATCATGGAAATGTGTGTTAGAGACCTGAAAAATTCTTCTGAACTTCACAAATTTTTAGACAAATGTTATGTTGGTTTCAGCTATCTTCTATTGTTGCTGAACAAACGCTAGAAGCTGTAGGAGCCAAAGGGATGGTAGTAGGGCACACACCCCAGATGCATGGAGTGAACTGGTATCTGTTGCTCTTGATCTCAATCGGTGATTTGATCTAATAAGAATCTTAATGGAGATTTATGAGATACCAATTAAACTGATGGATAACTTAATCGTTGACTACTATTTTTTTGTTATCAGTAAATGTGATGGCAAAGTCTGGTGTGTTGATGTGGGCATGTCCTCTGGTATTCTTTACTCAAGGCCAGAGGTGCAGTCTTCTCTCTGAGATTGAAATCTCTTAGAAAAATAAGATTCCTTAAGACAATGAAATTTGAAAGGACTGCTGAACTGCTGATTCTCGTCAAAAGATTCTATTTGTTGCTGTTTGACACTGGAACATGTCGCTAACCTATTCAAGAGCTGTATTTGGTGATCCTCTGCATCGCATTAATACTAACTTTATCTTATGTAACCTGTTTGTCCAAATAATGACATCATTTCTGGTAGTGAAACCTTTTTTTTAAGTAAATGACTTTCTCTTTTTCCATCTATAAAATTCCACCCTTCATGATTATCAATATGTGGATGCTCATACAGATGTTTTTTCCATGGCTCAGATTTCAGAAAAAAAAAGGCACTATTTTGGTCGTTGATGTATGACTTTTGTAATATAGGTCCTAGAAATAGTCAATGACAGACCAAGGGTTTTGAAGAAGCGGAGAGAATTATATGATGAGATGGAAGTGTTGGACTATTTGTAAAACCTTGAGAAACTTATGTAAGCACTCTTTCATCTCAACCTTCATCATTCATACATGAAAAAATGAAGGTTGCCATGCATGCTGGTTGTGGAGCATTTGGAAGTCTCTACCAAATTTATTCTGTTTTGTTCTTGAGAGTTTTGATAGTTATTTTGATATATGAAAGATTTCTATTTACATTCGAATGGCATCATAAATCCAGGAATATTTGTTTTTTCCAGACGAAAAATTCTTAGTAGAAATAATCATGTTACTGCAGGTACATAATAGAAAACATTAATTGTCCTGAGCGGTATCGTACCAGACAATTTGGGTGGGAATACTGGACGCAATATGCTACAGAGAGAGATGTATAAATCAGAAGGAAGGTTTTGTCACTATGGTTAGTACGTTTCCTTCACTTAGAATTTTTACATGTTTGAGTCAAATTGTGCTGCACTGAATTTGTACATGTTTGAATCAAATTGTGCTGCACTACAAATTTTATAGGTTGCAGGCCACTACATATGTCTTAAGCATGTATGCTACTATGATTTTAGATATGCAGTTATTTCTAACAAGAATTCAAGAGCTTTCTAGGACCCACTAAAAAGTAACAGTTAGAGTTGAACCATTATTATCCACAGAATAAAATGTCTGAAGTACCAGCAACAATTTCCTCAAGTACATGCATTTTTCGTTATAGGAAAAATTATTATGATATTTTTTCTAAGTGCTTAATGTAGAATATTTCCATAAACAAGATCACTTTTAGTCACCATACTGACAAAATCTTTAAAAATTGTTATGTAGATTAGCGCTTGTAGGAAACCAGATGCAAACATGAATCAAAAGCCCAACGCCGCTTGTTTTGCCAAGTCAGACCAAAGGCTTAGTGGTGCTTATTTGTATCAGCATTCAAGCATTGATTATAGCCTTATTCAGAGCTGTAGGCATCAGGAATCGTGCTAGTAGAATGAGATGAAGAAGACATGAATATTCTGAGGTCTCACATGTAATTGCTTTGTTACCAGAAAAGAAATTAGATCTCTTCCTTTCATGTGTTACCGGGAACAAATTCGAAAAGGAAGGTTTGTATATAATCTGCAAGTAACAGCATTACAGCAAACCACAGATGAACATATCATGGAGCTCATCTTTATTTCGATCGTTAACAAGTTCTTTTGATACATTTTCTGGCAATTTCGACTCTCTATTTAGTATTGTTACCATGACCATGTTTGGATACAAGAGCTAATTGTTAGCTAGCTAAAAATCAGCTAAAATTAGCTCTAGTTCATCCAAACATTAAAGCTAATAAGTTGGCTAATTTTTTAGCCAAGTGTTCAACTAGCATTTAGCCAATATCTAGACAATCATAGCTAATTTAAGCTAATTTTTAGCCCAGCTAGAAACTAGCTATGTGTATCCAAACAGGCCCAAATATATTTGTTAGCTTTTTTTTTTTGCCTCTTCACTTCTATTTATGTTTATGAATCGAGTTTGAGTAGTTCACCTAACATTTTTAAACCCAAGTCAAAATCCTGGGCTGCTTCAGTCCCTGCCAGTTCCAAAGCAATCATGGCAAATGGTGAGTCCCGATTTCATTGAAGGACTGCCTCGCTCCTCAAACTATAATTGCATTCTTGTTGTTATGGACAAACTAACTAGATATGCATATGCTCACTTTGTGGGATTAACACACCCTTTCACTGTGTGCCAAGTGGCAAAGGCTTACATGGACCACATTTACATGTTACACGATCAGCCCCAATATGTCATCTCTGACAAGGACTGTATCTTCACTTTATGGAAGGAACTGTTTAAACTGACGGGCAAACCAAAAGGTGAATGGTATTCTTCACTAGCACTTGGAAGGTTATTTGCCATGCTTTGTGCACACGGGTCAGGGTAAAGAGGATTCTTGGCTCTCTAATGCTGGTCACCCTCAACATGTGGTTGCTCTCCCTTTGAAGTCTGTATGGTCACCCTCAACATTTTGGCCTGACTGATTCCATGGCCTGTTCAGTACCAGAGCTAACCACATGGTTACAACAGAGGAAGCTGAAAACAACATTTGGAACGAGCTAACACAAGACGGACAGGAAGCATTCGGACAGAGAATTCAGGATGGGCAATTGGCTCCATATCAAATTGCAGCACTACATCCAAACCTCTATCTCTGACTAATAAAAATGGTAATGCTCCTGTCGGGAGGGGCGAAGCTACGTTGAAGGTTGCGGGTGCCCAGGCACCCATAGAAATTTGAAAACCCACTATTAAAAACAAATTTTCACCATGATTGCAAATCAAATTTTTACACATATAAGAGAAAGGCACCCCCCTCTAGTTTGCTCTGGCTTCGCCACTAGTCGGGACTGCCGTCCTTCCGGGCGGGACGGACCCGCCTCGCGCGTGCCCCTGCTCCTCCCGCCTCGCGCGTGCGCCCCTGTGCCTCGCGCCTCGCGCGGTCACACCAGACCCGTCTCACGCCTCATGCCGTGCACCCCGCCCGTGCCTCGCACCCCTGCTCATGCCTCGCGCCGCGTGTCGCTCGTGCTGCTCTTCCCCGCACCGCATCAACTAGCCTTTATTAGGCGGCAGCAAGTAGATGAGCACATGTTGAAACAATATGTTTTATGCATTTCAGATGTATATTGAATATGTTTCATCTAGATATTGCAAAAGTAGATTTGATGTTGCATATGTTGCAATGGCTATACACGTATATTGCAAGTGTATGTTTCAAATGTTTCAGCTGTTGCAAGCGTTTTATCTGGATATTTGCATATGTTGCAGTGGCTATACATGTATGTTGCAAGTGTATGTTCCAAATAACCTGTTTCAGACCTATGCTGCAAGTGTTTCATCTGGATGTTGCATATGTTGCAGTGTTGCATATGGTTCAGACATATGTTGCAAGCGTCTATTCAAAATGTTTCATCTGTTCTAGATGTATGTTGCAAATGTGTTTATTTGGATGTTGTAGTTGCTATACATATATGTTGCAAACGTATGTTTGTAAATATTTCACCTGTTTCAGATGTATGTTGCAGAAATGCTTTCATGTTGTAACATTAGCAGACGTAGGAAGCGGGCACACGCAGATGGGGTCCCTACGGACGTAGCGGTCCCCACCTGCATGCGCATTTGCATGTTGGACAGGCGGGGCAGCCTTTTTTTTGGAAAAGGCAGTCAGGCTTAGCAACATGCGGGCAGGCGGAACGGGCGCAGCAGGCACAGCGTGTGCGGACGTTCAGACGGGGTTAGCGTCCGGATGTCGGGGCGCTAGCCATGCCGTAATAAAATACTAGGTTTCCGGTATTTTGGCCCATTTCAGGTCTTGAACAAGATTGGCAAGGTGGCCTACTGTCTGAACCTTCCTCCGTCTAGCAGATTGATCCTCCATGTCTCGCAGTTGAATCAAGCTCTTATGCCGGCTGATTCTGTGCATCGGACCCTGCCTGCATTCCTGGGGAAAGAGAAGTATAATCTCCACCACTTCTAAATAGTCTGATTGAATAATGAGTCTTGGGCATCCTATCTGACCCGCCAATAGAAGACCTCGTCGAGCATATGCTTCAGCCGTTGAAACAGAATCCGCGTTTGGAATGCCTCAACTTCTTGCAACAATGAAAATCCTAGACTAGTGTCACAAGACAAGACAACAGTACTAGTGGCTCTCTTTTGTTCTCCGCTTGAGAAATCTGCATCAACATTTAGTTTCACAAATTCTCTGCCGGCTTCTTGTATCGGTGCCTTGTGATCCCCACATTATTCTTCTTCTATGGGTGCCAAAATGTCCTTGAATGATGTTACGAAACGGTGCCTGTCTGCCAACAGACATCTATTCAACAGATGATCTCATTCATACAAGCAAGCAGTTAGGATTAGAGATTAGATTAGCAGTTAACTTTTCCGAACAGTAACAGTCACGTCCGTACAACGTGACCCTTCACTTGTATATATATCTAAGAGATCAATGAAATCAATGGTTGTTCCTAAATCTTGTTCATTTTCATTCACTGTCAACACGTTATCAACATTGCTCTACTGGACAAGAGAATAGAGAACAACGACGCAGAGGTGACGAAGGCCTCTGAACCCACCGGTAAGCATGACGAAGATTGACTTACCGTCGCATGTTGTTCGTCAACTGTTCTTCGCCCTTCGCCGCGTCGGTGGAGTTTGCTGTGGGGTATTAACCCCTATACCCTTACGGCTAAGCTTGAGCCAGCCCGGATCGGTGGGTTCGGTCCACTAAAAGACGATGTGCGGCCTAGCCAACCTGATCGGAGTCCCGCACAAGGAGTCAAGGTGGATTTGGCGGTCAATCAAGATCCTGGTCGGTTAGAATAGGAATCCTTATCCGGCCACATATGGCAATTGTAACTAGCTAGGATTAGTTTCCAGATTTGTAACCCTGCCCCCCGGACTATATAAGGCGAGCAGGGGACCCCTCTAAAAAACATCTCTCATTGACATACAGCAATACAAATCTGACGCAGGACGTAGGTATTACGCCTTCTTGGCGGCCGAACCTGGATAAAACCTCGTGTCTGTCTTGCGTCACCGTCTTGTTTGTGGCTTGCGCATCTGTCTGCCGACAATCTACTACCTTGGGCATACCCCTAGGTAGACTGCCGACCATATTTCGTCGACAGTGGCGCGCCAGGTAGGGGGTGTGCGTACTGCTCTCCAAGCAAACAAGATGGTCATCATCTCCGGCTCCATGGCTACGCCGAACGGCCTCACGTTCACCGTTGGCCAGATCACCTGGACCACCGGCTCCGATGACTTCATCGCCATGACCCCGGAGGAGGCGTGGATTCAGTCTGCGCCGACCACTGCTTCACCTGCATCGACTACGGCTCCGACCACGGTGGATACGGCTCCGACCACGACGGATACGGCTCCGACCATGATGGATCTGGCTCCGACCACGGTACATCTGGCTCCGACCACGCCTGCATCACCTTCAACCATGCCGACAACTCATCATCCGCTTCCCTGCTACAAAGGGAAGCAGATCGACAACACCGACCTGCTCGACTCCATCGATCGGGTCGGCACCAAACTCGCTGAAACCCTAGCTCTGGTAAGTATGATTCAAAGTCAACCTAATGAGAAGGTAACCGTTCCCCACAACAGATCTACCTGACCAGCTCGGACCAGTCGTCCTGCACGACTTGATACAGATCTCGTGGTCACATCTACTCCTGAAGGGCGCTCTGCTCGTCGCCGGCCAGCCTTCGCGATGGGTCTCCGGCTCTCCGAGTACAAAACCTCGATGGAGAACCACCAGGTCTAGCCCTACGGCCTGCGAAACGCTGCCTCCAGCTACGCCTACAACCTACAACGCCGCTTGGATCTGTGTTTTATGCACCGACCTCAGCCGAAGCCACGGAACTTCGTCAACATGATCCGGGTTGAAGATTATCAAGAAGGATCCATCCACACAGTCCAAGAGAGCGACTCCAGCTCCTTGTCTGGCACCGCATCTAATGCATCTGTCCACACTGAGCTTCAGCATCACGAAGATGAAGGCGTCAAGTACGATCTGGATATCCTAGACCACGCCCTAGGGTTCTCACAATTCCCGTCTTTCCCGCCAAGATGAGGGGATTTGATCCATGTTGTCAGCAATGACGAACCGCCAGCAGTTGGCAAAACAGAACAAGAAAGGACTGCACGCGAAGCGCGCAATATTGACCGGTTTAGTCACCGACAAATCGAAGCCAAAGCAGACCTGGAGGCACGACGCATAAGGGTCCAACCACGTGACCTCAACGATGCTTTCAACAGGGTGGGGGACAAACAGGTCTTTAGGACTCCAAGTGCCAACGTAGTCGTCGCCATGGCGACAATGCAACGGCTACCCAACACCCCGGAAACCCAAGCAGTTCGCGATGAAATACAAGCCTATCTGACGGCTGCTATGGCCCAGACCACGGAGATTGTAAACCAAGCTCGGGCTCCATCCATCTCAGTCGAGTCAAGCCACAACCGCCAGCACCCAAGTCGCTCATAGCCACTCAACCAATGTGGCTTGCGCAACAACGACCCATTAGACAACAATCAAGGTGGAAACAGTGGCCATGATGGTGGCTAGGATGACAACCACCGTCGGGACGACAACCGCCGCGACGTCCGGGATGATAACCGCCGGGACAACCACGACAATCGCCGCGATAACCATGGTCGTAGGGCTAATCTAGATGGCAATCGAGATCACCGCGATGGCAATAACGATCTCCGCCATTACCTCGGTGGACGCGATCTACGCGCTCGCATCAACTAGAGAGCCGACGATCGAGCATCCCATGAAAGTTATCGCCGTATGGAATATGACACTGCCCACAGCCCGCCGGGTTTGAAGCAGTTTACTCCACACCTTCGCCAAGTCATATGGCCCAAGAATTTCAAGCTCAAGAAACTTTAGAAGTACGACGGCAAGGAAAACCCCGAATTATGGGTCATGCTCTACGAGACTACGTGCAGATCAGCCATGGCTGACGAGCACGTCATGTCTAACTATTTCCCAGTCGTTGTTGGCCATGCGGGTCACCAATGGCTGGTCAGCTTGCCGGCGAACTACTTCGACTCTTGGCAGGAGCTCAAGCAAGCCTTCATTGACAACTTCATTGCTACTTGTGAACAACTAGGCAACAAATACGATCTGCAACGGATTCGAGATCGAAAAGATGAGCCACTGCGTGAGTATGTCCGGCGTTTCTTAGAGATGCGCATCAAGGTCCCATCAATCTCCGACAACGAGGCAATCGAGGCTTTCATCACTGGCCTCCGCTTCCACGATGCCCTAAGGGACAAGCTCCTCCGCAAGAGATCTGAATCGGTCACAGCGCTCCTGGCCACCGCTAAGAAATATGCAGACGCCGACGACGCTAAGAAGGTAATTATTAAAGAAGCAGCAAGGGTTCCACGCTCCGACCACCCCCCACACCGCGATGACTACCGCGGTAGCCGTGGTCGGAATGACAATTTTGACCGCTGCAACCAGCGCAACGACTCCCGTGACCACCGCGACCAACGTAATCAGCGGCGTAACCGCCGTGACGATTATAGGAGCAAGCGTGCTCGGGAAGACGACGGCGAGGTCAACACCATTAAAAAGGGTGGCGGACGTCGTAACTATGAAGACGACTATGCCAAAGCATTGAAAGGGCCCGACCAACTCCATCCTAAGTCAAACCATACCATGGAGAATTGCCGCGTCCTCAAGTCTATCTACACGCGTCAACAGGCTCCGGATACGTCCGACAAGCCCAACGACATAGGGGAACAGCGCAACAAGGATAACGACGATGACGATGCAGACCCTCGTCACAAGTACGTCAAGCCAACCGATCGTGTGCACACCATCATCGGAGGCAAAGTGTCCATCGAGACCAAATGAGAACGCAAGCTGCTCGCCCGCGCTTGCTTGAACATGGCCAACACCGACAATCTCCTCACTAATCTGTGGCTCCCTCCGTGGTCTCACCGTGAAATCTCCTTCAGTAGAAAGGACCAATGGGCCGCAATACCTGAGCCAGGGCATTTTCCCCTGGTCCTCGATCTTTGTATCAACAAGGTTCAGTTCGACAGAGTACTGATCGACGGCGGCAGCTCCATCGATATACTGTTCAAGAACAGTCTGCCCGCCCTGAAGATAGCTCAGGCGGACCTCAAGCCATACAAGGCACAGTTCTGGGGTGTTCTCCCTAGACAGAGCTCTGCACCTCTCGGGCAGATCATGCTACCTATACAGTTTGGGACCCCGGACCACTTCCGCACCGACTATGTCAACTTCGTGGTCGCCGACTTCGACGGCACCTACCATGCTATTCTTGGTCGACCGTCGCTCACCAAGTTCATGGCCATACCTCATTACAGGTATCTGGTGCTCAAGATGCCTACCGAGAAAGGAGTTCTAACCCTCCGAGGCAACATGTACGTAGCTTATACCTGTGAAGATGACAGTTTCAAAATAGCAGAGGCTCACGACCTCTCTATTCGCATGGCCGAGACCGTGCTCGACGCTAAGAAGACCTCGATCGACCACTAGGAGATCCCAGAGCTCGAGGCTCCATGCAAGAACATCAAGTCCAAGGAGCACAAGGTGATCCAGCTGGTCGACGGTGATCCCAGCAAAACGGCCCTTATCGGGGCCAACCTGGATCCCAAATAGGAAGACGCGCTTGTCAGGTTCTTGAGGAGCAACGTGGATGTGTTCGCATGGAAACCTGCTAACATGCCTGGTGTACCTTGGAACTTGATCAAGCACTCCTTGAATGTCAATAGCAAGGCCAAACCTATCAAGCAGAAGCTACGATGGTTTGCTCGCGACAAAAAGGAGGCGATTAGGGTAGAAGTTACACGGCTTTTGGCAGCCGGATTTATCAAAGAAGTGTATCATCCGGAGTGGTTAGCCAACCCGGTTCTTGTACGCAAAAAGAATAATGAATGGAGAATGTGCGTTGATTACACTGATCTCAACAAACACTGCCCTAAGGACCCCTTCGGCTTACCTCGCATAGATGAGGTCGTAGATTCAACCGCCGGTTGTGAGCTCCTTTCCTTTCTCGATTGCTACTCTGGTTATCACCAGATCGCTCTAAAAAAGGATGACCAGATCAAGACATCTTTTATCACGCCCTTCGGCGCCTACTGCTACACGACCATGTTGTTCGGGCTCAAAAACGCCAGGGCTACCTACCAACGCGCTATACAAGCTTGCCTCAAAGACGAGATAAAAGATGACCTCATCGAGGCTTATGTTGATGATATAGTTGTCAAAACCAAGGAAGCTCATACCCTTGTTGACAACCAGAACACACCTTTGCAGCCCTTAATACATTCTAGTGGAAGTTAAACCCAAAGAAGTGCATCTTTGGTGTTCCTTCTGGCATACTACTCAGCAACGTCATCAGTCACGACGGCATACGCCCTAACCCGGAGAAAGTCAAAGCTGTTTTGGACATGAAGCCACCCAAAAAGGTGAAGGATGTTCAGAAGCTTACCGGATGCATGGTAGCCCTCAGCCGTTTTATATCAAGATTAGGCGAAAAAGGATTACCATTTTTTAAACTACTCAAAGCATCCAAAAAGTTTGAGTGGTCGGAGGAAGCAGACTTCACACAGCTGAAACAATACCTTATGTCACCTTCGGTCCTCACTGCTCCAAGAGAAGACAAAATACTCCTGCTATACATTGCGACTACTAATCGAGTGGTCTCCACAGCCATGGTGGTCGAGCGAGACGAGCCTGGCCACGTCTACAAGGTACAACGACCAATCTATTTCATTAGTGAGGTACTCAATGAGTCCAAGACCAGGTACCCATAGATTCAGAAGTTGATCTACGCCATACTGATAACATCCCGAAAGTTGAAACACTACTTCGACGGATATCGTGTGGTGGTCATGACTGAGTACCCTCTGCGAGACATCATTAGCAACAAGGATGCAAACGGGCGCATCGTCAAATGGGCAATGGAGCTATGCCCCTTTTCCTTGGAGTTTGCAAGCTGCACTACAATCAAGTCTCAGGCACTCGTCGATTTCATCGTCGAGTGGACAGACTTAAGCATGCCCGCCTCTCCCGGATCCGACGAGTATTGGACGATGTACTTCGATGGCTCTCTCAACATTGACGGTGCGGGAGCAGGAGTCCTTTTCATGTCACCATCCAAGGAGCAGCTCCGGTACATCCTCAGGATTTATTTCCCAGCATCTAATAATGCCACCAAGTACGAAGCATGCCTACATGGTTTGCGCATTGCGGTTGAGCTTGGCGTTAAACGTCTCTACGTCTACGGAGACTCTGCTCTGGTCATCAACCAACTTAACAAGGACTAGGACACAACCAGCGAAAAGATGGATGCATACTGCAAATTGATTAGAAAGCTAGAAGGCAGGTTCTATGGCATCGAGTACATACACGTGGTCCGGAACAAGAATCAAGCAGCGGATGCACTGTCAAAGTTAGGATCATCCCGAGCAAAAATCCCACATGGCATATTCGTACAAGACCTGCTCATGCCTTCCATCGAAGAGGAAGATTCCACGGCAGACAAGCCTCCAGACCAGCAATTGGTGGCTACGGTTCCGGCGTCAAGCACCACCGAGCCCCCTCCGACCACTCATGAGCCGGACTGGAGAATACCTTTCATCAAGTACCTAACAGATGGCAGTGGTTACACTGATCGGACAGAGAATGAGCGCCTGATGCGTCATAGTAAGCAGTACCTACTCGTCGATGGCAAGCTATGGCGCAAGAACGCAAATGAGGAAATCTTGATGAAGTGTATAACCCAGGAGGATGGCGAACATCTCCTGGACCAAATCCACTCTGGCTCCTGCGGCAACCACGCGGCCTCAAGAACGCTAGTCGGCAAGGCTTTTTAAGCAGGGTTCTATTGGCCGTCAGCAGTAGCCGACACAGAGAAGCTAGTCCACCACTATGAGGGTTATCAGTTCTTTGCCAAGAGAATCCACGTACCAGCACATGAGATCCAGACAATACCAGCCTCCTGGCCCTTTGCATGCTAGGGACTAGATATGATTGGGCCCTTCAAACCGGCTCTAGGGAAATTTACATGCGTCTTTGTGCTGATCGACAAATTTTCTAAGTGGATAGAATACATGCCTTTGGTACAGGCATCCTCAGAAAAGGCTTTCACGTTCCTCGACCAGGTCATCCATCATTTCGGCATACCCAATAGCATCATCACCGATCTGGGTACTCAGTTCACTAGGAACGCTTTTTGGGACTTCTGCGATGAAAGGAGCATAGTAGTAAAATACGTCTCGGTGGCGCACCCTAGAGCTAATGGACAAGTCAAGCGGGCAAATGGCATGATCTTGGACGCGTTGAAGAAGAGGATATATAGAGAAAATGACAAAGCTCCTGGAAGATGGCTCAAAGAGTTACCAGCCGTGGTCTGGGGACTCAGAACTCAGCCTAGTCGTAACACCGGCGTCTCGCCATACTTTATGGTTTACGACGCTGAGGCAGTCCTCCCTGCAGATATAGCTTTCAGATCAGTACGGGTAGAGAACTTCGACGAAGGCAAGGCCAATGAAGTACGGGAGCTAGAAGTGAATAGCGCAGAAGAGAAGCAGCTCGATTCTTGTGTACGTACGGCCAAATACCTTGCTGTTTTGCGCAGGTACTATAACAAGAACGTTAAAGAGCGGTTCTTTGTGGTCGGGGACCTGGTCCTAAAGTGGAAGATGAACCAGGCTGGTGTCCATAAACTCGCAACCCCATGGGAGGGGCCCTTCGTGATTAAGGAGGTCACACGACCAACGTCTTACAGGTTAGCTCACCTGGACGGTATGGACGTACCAAACTCGTGGCACATCAACAAGCTTAGACGTTTCTATGCTTAACTACTGAGATATGTACCCCTCTTGTACTTTCGATTTACTTCAATAAAGCTATTATGATTTCTCCGACCACTCTAATGTGTCACTTCGACTTTTATGGTTATTCTAACTTAGCCAGTAAAAGTCGACCACCACTCCTTCTACGGTTTTCGGAGCAGGACCTATCTCCGGTTCCTCCCAACACATGCATGGGATCCGCTCTCTACGTTATGGGTGATCGGTAGGTCCCCCTTGGTTTGACTTGTCTACATCTGCGTGTGCACAGGTCACGCACCTCACACTCTGACCACATGGCAAACTAGGGCCGCACAAACTTTTTGGGATGATGTGTCGAGCAAAATGGTACAACTAAACAGAATGTTATCATGTTCTCACTTTGTTACACGAACATAAGTTTCAAGCTTAAATACGTTTTATACAAAGCAAACAAGCTTATAATGATATACAGTTACGTTATTACAAGCTTGCCTAAAGAGGCCCAAGTTTACAATAACACAACTATGTCCTCCTTCTACAGCTCTAAGCCTATTACATTGGCTGGTCGGGGCGCGCGGCAACTACTGCTCGCTGCTTCCGATATCCTACTCGAGTCTCGGGGACTCTTGTGCTAGTCGAGCTGAAGGGGATGGCCCCGCCGATGCCTAGCTGGTCGAGACCATAGGCTTCATCGGTTGGCTTGCAACTGATGGCGTTTCCAGCTGACTTGTTGATGGCGTACCCTGTATAGGTGCTGTCCCACCTCAACACAGGTTAATGTCACCAATTATCTTTGACGACAGGTCCAGCTAGGCCATCCGAAGCTCCTCCGCCTTGTCTGGGTCTACCTCCTTTGGGTATCTAGCCTCTAGGCACTTGAGATCGATCAGGGGGTAGTGGGCACGCACCATGCTTAGCACATGGGCACCCGTGTACTCACCCGCCTCCTTCACGAACTCTTGGAACCATCCCCATGCTTGTCTGCATCTCTCGACCAGTTCGAGCTGGGGCGTCCTTGGCTCTTCCTCTGTGAGCGCCGGGTCGATAAGGTCGAGGACGGGCAAAATGCTAGTTGCCACTTCCTGGCACCGGTTCTTCCATGTGTCCCGATCCTCGGTGGCCTCGAGGCATCGTGTTTTCTAGCCATCACGCTATTTCATCACAGCTTCTAGATGCCTCTTGGCATTGACTTTTAAAACTACACACCGTACAAGACATCAAATGTAATGGCACGACAAGATAAGGCGGGCAACAGAATGAGAAAGGTGGTCTGGAATACTTACTCTTCAGTTCCTCCTTCATTTTGGTGGTGTGGTCCTAGAGTTGAGACTGGTTGCACGCCAGTTTCTCGTTGTCCTCCTTCAGGCGACCACACTCTGC
This sequence comes from Miscanthus floridulus, assembly GCF_019320115.1. NCBI lineage: Eukaryota > Viridiplantae > Streptophyta > Magnoliopsida > Poales > Poaceae > Miscanthus > Miscanthus floridulus. The sequence continues at coordinate 91,809,260 of NC_089580.1, read as the reverse complement.
GGTCACGCGGCTACTCTCCTCTTGGAGGTGGGTTACCTCAGCTTCTAAACCTGCATTACAGCTGTCACTACCAACAACGCAACAACACGTGGTGCCATGCTCGGGGACCACCCAAACCACTGCCGTGCTCGAGGACTGCTCTGACCACTGCCATGCTCGGGGACTGCTCCGACAACTGTCATGTTTGGGGACTGCTCCGGCTACTATTGTGCTCGGGGACTATCCCGACCACTGCTCGGAGATCGCTTTCCTCGGCTACATGTGATTTGTACTCACATACAGTTGAGAGACATTTATTTAGACCTTGCTACAAGGCTCATACTTTGCCTTTCAGCAAGCTCGGGGACTACATCGGTACGATGCACCTGCCAGTGCATCTCGTATCGCCTGCACAACGATTGGATTCTTAACTTCAATGGAAATTCTTTTTTAGACCCTAGCACCACGTGCCTGCGTCACCTACTACCAGGCTCGGGGACTAAGTGGGCACACTTCACCTTGTGGTGAATGTGTTTGTTTAATCAACCCTTATGCTTTGACTGATTGTAAGGATTACTATCGTGCTCGGGGACTATCCCGACCACTGCTCGGAGATCGTTCTTCTCGGCTACATGTGATTTGTACTCACATACAGTTGAGAGACATTTATTTACACCTTGCTACAAGGCTCATACTTCACTTTCCAGCAAGCTCGGGGACTACATCGGTACGATGCACCTGCTGGTGCATCTCGTATTGCTTGTACGACAATTGGGTTCTCAACTTAACTAGGAATTCTTTTCAGACCCTAGCACCACGTGCCTACGTCACCTACTACCAGGCTCAGGGACTAAGTGGGCACACTTCACCTTGCGGTGAATGTGTTTGTTTTTTGACCCATACGCCTCTGATGATCAAGGACGCTACGCTTCAAGACGCACTTACATTTCTGTTCAGAATTACAAGTGGGCACACTTTCCATGATAGAAATCTTTTTCTTTTTTCTTAGGAGCACCATACATTCTTTGGACAACCTACTTCTCTGGCGACAACGGTGGTCAGAGAAGTCAAGGATTCAAGCCTTACTTGTCGGAGAAGGTTAAAATGGCGTGTCGCAGCATAATACATGGTGCTCGGGGACTAGCTGTGGGGGTATTAACCCCTATACCCTTACGGCTAATGTTGGGCTAGCCCGGATCGGTGGGTTCGGTCCACCAAAAGACGATGTGCGGCCCAGCCAACCTGATCGGAGTCTCGCGCAAGGAGTCAAGGCGGATTTGGCGGTCAATCAAGATCCTGGTCGGTTAGAATAGGAATCCTTATCCAGCCACATATGGCAATTGTAACTGGCTAGGATTAGTTTCCAGATCTATAACCCTATCCCCCAGACTATATAAGGCGGGTAGGGGACCCCTCTAAAAAACATCTCTCATTGACATACAGCAATACAAATCAAACGCAGGACGTAGGTATTACGCCTTCTTGGCAGCCGAACCTGGATAAAACCTCGTGTCTGTCTTGCATCACCGTCTTGTTTGTGGCTTGCGCATTTGTCTGCCAACAATCTACTACCTTGGGCATACCCCTAGGTAGACTGCCGACCATATTTCGTCGACATTCGCCGAGGCCCGATCTGCCACCATGGACAATGCTGCAGCGTCTTCGAGCGCCTTGGGCCTCGTGTTCGCCGCGATAGTGCCCATGGTCATGGCCATGGTCCTTTCAGCCGCATCTTCGACTCCGCTGTTCGTGGCCTCCGTTCCAATACGGTGCCTCGCCGCCGATGGATTCCTGTTCATGGCCACCATGCTTCTCTTCCACATGATCTTCGTCTGCAGAGCCAGCCACCATCTCCTCGCCTTGGCTTGGATGGTGCTGGCCCCAGCAACGCTGCTCCACCAGTCTAGGAACCCCCCGCGCCGTCCATTGATGAAGTGGTTGCCGAGCCCATCGCTGTCCCTGCGTACATCCCAATGGAGCCGATGTCGCCGGCACCGTCACCGCCTCGCTTCTGGTGTGACTTCTACAAGGAGTTCACCTCGATCCCGCACACACTCGAGTACTCGTACTCGCTGCCGACGCCCACACCAGCCTCTCCGACTCCAGTGGTGACAGGCAACGGTGTTTCCCCGCTCGATCTATGGTTTCTGAACACGCGGGCTGCTCCCGCGCTTGATGCCGCGAAGATTGAGGAAGAGGACGAGGATATGGTGGCTGCCCCCGGCGTCGGCAACCTCTTCAACCCCGGTGGCACGCTCGCGGCCAGCACCGGCGTCCCGTAGTATAGCTTCTTTGACGCGGCCGGCCCCTTGGCTCCTCCTCCGACGGCGACCCCGACACCGGCTTTTCCGCCTGTGACTCGCGCGGAAGCCACCGCTCGCATGAAGGAGCAGGCACTCCCGGTGGCTCCTCCAACTTCTGCTGAGGGCAGCGCCACCACGCCCCCCACGCTTCGGCGCCTCTTCGGCCGTAGGGTGGCGGCGGTTGACCGACGCCCCAGCATCCACGCAAGCTCCTAGAACCCGGCGGCCCTTGGTCTCCCGAGCGCGGAGGTCCTCAATATGGAGCTGGGTGGTGGCGGCTTCTACTCCCCCAACGAGGGGGAGTCTTCCTCGACTTGAAGATGGCCACCAGTCAAGCAACGACAGTGGTTCCTGGCTTTTGTGGCTGCTGGAAACCCTAACCGCCCAACCAGGCCTTTCATGGCCCGTGCAAATGGGCCGATGGCCCAAGGCTTGTGCCCTGCCCCTCCATCCACTCCCTTGTGCTTGCCTACATGGGCTTTTCTGGGCCCAAATTTGATGTTGGCTTTATTTCCAGTTCTAATCGGTCTAGAAGACATAGTGTATATTTTATTTATTTTCAGCATTAATTCATCAATGACTATGTTAGTCTCTTATAATTATGTGCTATAAAATTAAGTACTCTTATGTTTAGTCACTGACTTTAACTATAGTTGTACTCGTGATATTTTATCATTGTAAAATATCCATTTATGATATTATTCAAAGTATTTGTCCCTGAATGTATGGCAAATCCAATAAATAATATCCTTGTTATTACGACCATGATCTTGCAAATTATTTATTCATTAATCAATTTTGCAATCGATCATTTTATTTAAGCCCCTTTTATGCTTTTGACTTTAAAGCACTACGCGCTTAAATAATGGATGCGATATTTTATGTATATTTTCTCATCAACTGTATAACGCGCATGTTCCCTATTTATTTGTTGGCCACACACAAGGTAGCACCATTGTTGCTACTGTGGGATCTACACTACGTAAACACTTAGTGACTATCCTCAACGTGCGTACCCAACATTACAAATGAGAACATTTGGTCTACATCTTTTTACAAAGATGACTACCATTAATTCGCATTCCTATTGGCCATACACAAGGTAGCACCATAGTTGCTACTATGGGATCTACACTAAGTCCATAACTTAGTGACTATCCTCAACGTGCGTACCCAATTCGTTTGCGAATTAACTAAGGTCTACATCATTCTTGATGACTACCTTAAGACGTGTTTATACAACTTGCATAATTACTTGGCATCTACTGTTAATACAGACTATGCTCAATTTGAGGTCTACACTTTTATGGTGACTACCTCCATTATTTTATTATGCACATGAGATCTTTACACCATTAATAATACAAGATTGATCTTGTCTCTATCTTGCATCCCATAATTACAACACACCACAACATTTTAATAACTTAAAATGTTTTGATGGTTTGCCTCGTTTAGGATCAATGACCGTCAAAGAGTTTGATTCGCTTGCTCTAGACGGCCACAATTATCCCACATGGGCTGTGGACGTAAAGGTTAGTCTTGCATCCCGTGGACTTTATCGAGCTGTGTTACCACCCGAAGATGGTGTTGCACCTCTTGATGATCAACATGTATACACGACCCTATATCTTATTAGGATCCATACTCATCCTGATCTTAAGGCTGAATACTTGTTGGAAGAGAACCCACGAAATCTATGGAATTCTCTTAAGCAACGCTATGAACAACAAAAGGCACTTGTCCTGCCTGTGGCCAACTATGAGTGGACACAACTTCGCTTATAGGATTTTAAAACTGTGAGTGATTACAACCATGCTGTTCATAGGATTTGCTCAAAGTTGCAATTCTACGAGAAAGAACCTACAGACGCGGATAAAATAGAAAAGACTCTATCTACTATGCTTCCCTCTGAAAGGATTCTTCAACAACAATACCGTGAAAGGCATTTCCAAGTTTATTCTGAGCTTATACAAACTTTACTTGAGGCTAAAAAACATTCTAAACTTATGGTTTGGAATAATCAGCAGCACCCCGTAGGGTCTGCTCCATTGCCTGAAGTACATGCTTACACTCAGAATAAACCCAAATTTGATGGTGGACTTTCTAAGACCCATCCTCAGGGAAATCCTAAGAAAGGTAAAAAACAACGCAGACGCAATAAGAAATCCCAAACTTGTGTTCCCAACAAGGGTAAGAACATTTCCAAAAACAGAAATGACAAACCTATCTGTCAGAAGTGTGGTTGTTATAGCCATACTACAAAGAAATGTCGTACCCCAAGTCATCTTGTTGATCTCTACTTAAAGTCTGTGGGTCGCGGACGTGCTGCACCAGGACAAAAGTATGAAGCCCACTTCAACATTCGACCTGACACCACTAGAAATGAGGCTAGTTGTTTGCAACAAGTTCCAATGGAACCAAGCAACAACAACATACGAGGAGGCGAGGATCTTATTGATACGGGGAATATGATCGTGGAATATGCATCCAACGACATATTTGGAGACTTTGAATAGGCTCCCAATCCCTTAGATTCTAGTGTCTTTATGTCCTAGTGATTATAATAGTTAAAATAATTCATGTCCTATGTGTTGTAAATATTTAATAATGTCATCACTATTTGGTTTGAATATCCAATAAATATAATGAACATATTTGATATTCAATAAATACAGTATGTATTCTATATATTATCAAAGAGTTTCATATCAAATTCTTTATTTATATATAGTTTCTACGGGGGTCAATCTGATGGATGAGGAATTATGCCTAGTGGACAGTGGTACCACTAATTCTATACTTAGAGAAACAAAATATTTTCAAACTCTTACAAAAAGACAAGGAAATGTTTTGACAATCGCCGGGCGCGATGCTACAATAGTTGGCTCTGGTCGTGCCACTATTGTACTCCCCATGGGTACCCAAATTATAATTGAGGATGCATTATTGTATCCCGATTCAAAACGTATCTTATTAAGTTATAGAGATATCCGTCAAAATGGTTTTCATATTGAAACCCGTGATGACAATAATGAGGAAATTCTCCTCGTTACTAAGAATAGCGGATATGGCAAATGAATTGTTGAGAAAATTCCCTCTTTTCCATCCGGATTGTACTACACATACATCAAACTCGTACCGCATGTTGCGTACAAGGTAATTTTTCAGAATGTTGACGCATTCAAAATTTGGCATGAACGCCTTGGCCATCCTGGTATAGGGATGATGCGAAAAATTATCAGCAATTCTAAAGGCCATGAGTTAATTACTGCTAAATTCCCGAAATCTTTAGATTTTATGTGCACTTCATGCGCTACAGGGAAATTGATCATACGACCATCGCTCGTTAAGATCCAAAACGAGCCACTAAAATTTCTTGAACGCATTCAAGGAGATATTTGTGGCCCCATACAACCAACGTCTGGACCGTTCAGGTACTTCATGGTTCTAATAGATGCATCTACTCGATGGTCTCATGTGTGTCTTTTTGTCCACACGTAACCATGCATTTGTAAAAATTATTGCTCAAGTTATTAGACTTAGAGCACATCATCCTGAACATCAAGTTCAATCAATTCGAATAGACAATGCTGCTGAATTTTCCTCAAAGGCTTTCAACGATTATTGTATGGCTTTGGGAATTCAAGTTCAGCACTCTGTCCCATATGTCCATACACAAAATGGTTTAGCAGAATCTCTTATTAAGAGAATTAAACTCATTGCAAGACCGTTATTACAAAATTGCAACCTACCAACTTCATGTTGGGGTCATGTAGTCTTACATGCTGCTGACTTAATTCAATTGCGACCAACTGCATATCACGTAGTCTCCCCATTGCAATTAGTACGTGGGAATATGCCAAATATTTCTCATCTGCGAAAATTCGGTTGCGCTGTATACGTACCGATCTCACTGCCTAAGCATACTTCTATGGGTCCACAGAGAAAACTTGGTATCTATGTAGGATATCAATCTCCATCAATTATCAACTACCTCGAGCCTCTTACAGGGGACTTATTCACGGCCCGATACGCTGACTGCATATTTAATGAGGACCATTTCCCGGCATTAGGGGGAGATTTCAAGTACCAAAACGAATGTCAAGAAATCATCTGGAATGCTCAAGGCATTTCCCCCTCAGATCCACATACTCTAGAGACTGAACAACAAGTTTAGAAAATCATAAACTTGCAACATATTGCAAATAACCTGCCAGAAGCATTTACTGATTATAAGGGTGTCACTAAATCCTCTTATTCTGCTCGCAATGCGCCCAAAAGAGTGGAGGTACCAATAAAAACCATTCAACTCCCACTTCCAAAGAAGAGGGGGAGAAGTACGGCCGCTCCTAAGGATAATGCTACAAGTAAGCGTCCGAAGAGACCGAGGGCTAAATCCTCCAAATCAGTAAATCCAAGCCAACCTCAAGTTGGTAGACACCCAATAATGGATAAAAATCCAACATAAGGACCAAATCCACAACCCGGATCAACGGTGCATCCAAATTCTGATCCTGGGATATCGGAACACCCTGACTCCATAGTTTTGGGAAATGTTGAGTCAAATAATGGGGTGAAAGAAATTTCCATCAATTACATAGATTCTGGAGAATCATACGATCGTATGACTATTATTGTCGACATGTACTTCTCCGCAGCAATTGTAGAAATCTTTCTCAATGATCCAGATCCCAAGACCATGGTAGAGTGCAAAAAGCGCTCGGACTGGGCTAAATGAAAAGAAGCAATTCAAGCTGAGATAGCTTCGCTCACTAGAAGAGGGGTATTCACATCTACAATACCTACACCTTCCAAAGTCTTTCCTATAGGCTTTAAATGGGTTTTCGTCCGGAAACGGAATGAGAACAATGAGGTGGTGAGATATAAAGCGAGGCTAGTAGCACAAGGGTTCACGCAGAGACTCGGCATTGATTACAATGAAACCTATTCTCCAGTAATAAGTGGAATTACTTTCCGATACTTAATATCATTGGCAGTTCAAAATCATCTATCTATGCAGTTGATGGATGTGGTGACAGCATATCTATATGGGTCACTTGATTCGGACATATACATGAAGGTTCCCGATGGAATCCAAATTCTGAATCCAAACGCAAATCGCAACATGTATTGTGTAAAACTACAAAAAGTCATTATATGGCTTGAAGCAGTTGGGACGAATGTGGTACAACTGACTAAGGGAATTCCTTCTAAAGAAAGGATACTCTAACAATGATGATTGCCCATATGTTTTCATTAAGAAATCTCGAACGGGATTTTGTATTATATCCATGTATGTTGATGATTTAAATATCATTGGTAGCCCAAAGAATATAGATGAAGCACGCAAACATCTAAAGAGAGAATTCGAGATGAAGGATTTGGGTAAGACCAAGTATTGCCTAGGCTTAGAACTTGAGCACCGTCCTTTAGGGATTTTAGTGCATCAATCAGCCTATATCCAGAAAATATTGGAGAAATTCAATATGGATAAATCATACCCTAATAAAACTTCGATGGTTATTCGTTCCTTAGAAATAGGGAAAGATCCATTTAGACCACGGGATATTGGGGAAAAGATGTTGGGACCAGAGATCCCATATCTTAGTGTCATTGGCGCACTTATGTATCTTACAAATTGCACCAGGCCTGATATCGCATTTGCAGTGAACTTACTAGCTAGGCATAGTGTGGACCCAACTCGCCATCATTGGACGGGAGCGAAGTGTATCCTCAGATACCTTAATGGCACAAAGGATCTTGGTTTATTCTTTAGGAAAAATCATGATCCCTGTATGATTGGTTATACTGATGCTGGTTACTTATCTAATCCTCATAACGGAAAATCTCAAACAGAATTTGTATTCCTACATGGAGGTACAGTTATTTCATGAAAGTCTTCTAAGCAGACTCTGACAGCGACCTCTACTAATCATTCTGAAATTATTGCTCTATACAAGGCATCACGAGAATGTGTATGGCTTCGCAGAATGATTAACCACATACAACAGTCATGTGGTATTGGTTCAATCGAATCACCTACAATTATCTATGAAGATAATTCTGCTTGTGTTACACAGATGCAATCAGGTTACATAAAGAGCAATATCACTAAGCATATTGTTCCTAAACTGTTTTATCCCCATGAATTACAACAAAATAGGGAAATAAACATCTTGCAAATCAAGTCATGTGATAATCTCGCTGACCTATTTACTAAGTCCTTATCAACTTCTGTGTTTCAAAAAATTGGTACATGGAATTGGTATGCGGCGACTTTGAGATTTGCCAGAATCAGGGGGAGACATCTCCTAAATGTTGACGCACCATATTATACTCTTTTCTTTCACAAGTTTTACTTATAAGGTTTATTGTTAAAGTTTTTAATGAGGTAATATTAATATAAGCATGTGTCATATTTCCTATTTTCTCCACCGGGGTTTTTTTGTGGAAAATATCAAAGACACATATTGCCCTCACAACTCATACATGGTTTTTCCCTGAAAATGTTTTTCATGTTAGTTATCCAAGAGGCAATACCAATAATATATCGTCATATTTTCTCCTAATTTTTTCACTGGGTTTTTACAGGAGTTTTAGCGACGTATCACTTTATATTGCTTTTCATATTTTTCCTGAAAAGGTTTTTGGGGAAGTAATCTATATGTCGTATCTCCAATATTTTTTCCCACTGGGGTTTTTAATGGGATACCGGCCAATGACATAGTGATTTATTTAAATCACACTCATATATGTTATTTTCTCCTTATTTTCCTATAAGGTTTAAAGGAGTTTTTATAGCATATCTATACATACATATTCCTTAGATTTTTCCCACAAGGTTTTTCGAGGAATTCAAACATATAGCTACATTGATTTCAAAGAAGATTCGATCAAGGGGGAGTGTTACGAAACGATGCCTGTCTGCCAACAGACATCTATTCAACAGATGATCTCATCTCTACAAGCAAGCAGTTAGGATTAGAGATTAGATTAGTAGTTAACTTTCCCAAACAGTCACGTCCGTACGACGTCCGTACAACGTGACCCTTCACTTATATATATCTAAGAGATCAATGAAATCGATGGTTGTTCCCAAATCTTATTCATTTTCATTCACTTTCAACAAATGAGACCAATTGTCAGAGGAAGCTCAGTAGCAAGTACTTCGGCCTCAGAGTGGGTTGACCGGAGAGTAGAGAAAGAGAGAGGAGGAGGGCAAGCGACATGACATACGTAAACATCTATCCTGTGGCCTCGGGCTATACAGATTGTCAGCCGCAACGTTCAGCTTCAGCACGCGGTGCATTCCACTCACGCACGCGGCAAGCGGAGCCCGGTGCAAGGAACCGAACCTGACCTGTGACCTCCATCAACCTTTTCCGCAGTCGATAATGAGAGAACTTTTTCGGCCGTCCAAACCATCCCTTTCTGCCTCTTGATCCTTCGGCATCTTCTCAGATACAGCTAATGTAGCGTGGATGTCTGTCCTAGCTTCACCATGGAGTTCTTCTGCACATGCCGATCATTAATGTTTTTAGACGTAGTTATTATTCTAAATTTGACCGGTTAATAGTGTGTTAAAAACTGTTTTAGACTGGATATACGAGTAGTCAGGTGCGGATCTAGCATCGAAACGGGATAGGCTCGAGCCCATATTTCGGAACATGCTTGAAAGAAAGGGTTAGACATAGAAAATAACGGCTGAAGTTTATTCTAACTTATTTTTCTTTTCAGATGTGCCTTGGGTAGTGTAACTAGACATCATAGTTCAAATAAAACACATGCGCGCACCTGTCATATTTAATTTATAATCAATAAATATTTCAAGTTGTGGATCCACACACTCAGGATATTTTTATCCCAATTAAATTATAGCAATCTAGGGTGTGTTTGGGACCGCGGCGGGGAGGCCGCGCGGTGCGGTATCGGTACTGCGGCCTCCAGCCCGTGACACGGGAAACACGCGTCCTAGTTCATTCTTGCGGTGGGTGTGTCTCGCACGGTGAAAACAATTGACGAGTATCAAGGGGTGTTTGGTGGAATTATTTTGCTTCTCGCAGTGGAGCGGCCGCAGATCCTATTATAAGCCGAAACAAACACGCCCCTAGAATATGGATGAGATTATAATAATCTAAATTATGAATTACAATAGTTTAGATTGTGTGGATCCATAAATTCTAAATTCTAGATGTTGAATACAGGCCCCGTTCGTCTTACCCCATATTTAGTTTGTTTGGCTTCTTTTTTCAGTCAGAATAGTGTTTTTCTCTCACAATAATTCAGCCAGAATAATATTTTCAGCCAAAATTCTGCTAGCCGAACGGGGCCACAATGACCTATATAATCTCGAAACAGTAGGTTGGAGATATTATAGAATTATTGTAATCCGGTAGTTGTCCTATTATAATCAAACCCATAATCTAAGGTGTTAGATTATTTCATCTGACTACTATAATCCAGTTGGGATCAAGCAAGCACCCTCTAAAACTTATCTTCTGTCACATCTTGCTGACAATGAAACCAATAGCTTCGAGGAGACGCTACTATTTGCTTTTGAGATACAATTAATATAGCTCGCATCATGTGGAAACGATGTTAGCTAATTTACCTATATTATATATAAGCAGTAAAGTACATTCTACATCTTTCACACAAGAGCAGGTAAAATGGTGCTTTTAAACCCAAGAGGACACGGGTATAACGATAAATTTGATGAAATAATAGAGCAATTGAATTTCATGGACAACTGCGAGCAAAAGAAAAATATAATGTCCAACAAATTGGAATATTTTGTGTCATCGCATTATATTCATGAAGTGGATACTGAATAGCCTCGAACGGCTGAGGAGGCGAGGACTCACAGCACAAAGTGTTTGATGTTGAGAGAAAACTTGCATCATTTTAAAACGACGTTAGTTAATCTACGTGTTAAGTGTCCTCGGAATTGGTACATTCTACGTCTTTTACAGAAACAGAACGTATGATAGTGCTTTTAAATCCGAAGAAATCGGATATATGATGATAAATTTGAGAAAATAAAGCAATTGGATTGCAAGGACAATAACAAGATGCTACAGAAGGAAAAGGGTGGCAAAAGTGTGGCATTCTTCCCCTGCTTTGAATGTTAATTGTCATTTGCATCATTTTCTAATGTTATATTTTACCCTATTTTCAAATTGAAGATGTCGCTTTTTTTTTTCAACATCCTAGAGTTCAAACGGCCTACACACCTCAGATCCAAACCTCTACTCTATACACGGACATAAAAATGGTTAACCTTATTAGTTGGTGACATTAGATCCTACTCACTCATATAAAGGGTTAACATTGATTAGTAACATTGGACTCTAAAAAAACACTTACATGTTGACTTCAATAGCTTAAGATGTGACTAAACTTCTATACACTCACACCAGTATTAGTATACATATGAGTCACCATGAGCCTACCCCAAATTAGACCGTCTCATTTTTTCCCTACTAGTTTAAGTGGTGTCGAGCTAGATAAATGAATTAGAAACAACTAGAAAAACGTGAGAAAACCACCTACCTCCTTATCTTCCAACTCCATCCATGAACCCTAGCGGCGTTGGCATGCGGCGGCTACAGGTGTGTGGCACGACGGCAAATCAGGAGGTGGTGCTCAAAGAGTTCTCCACTATATCCAAATCCAAGTCTGGCAGTCTCCTCCATGGTCCTGCTTTGCCTTTTTCCTTTTCATACAACTGCTCTGCTTTTGGGTCATGGGGAGAGTACAATTTTAAAAGAAAATGGAGCAACCTTTTTGTAGTCGTCTGCAAAACTTGATACAATTTTTTTTATCGCAAGACACGAATTAAACGCCATCCTCTCCGTGCCTACCTAAAGCATATCCGAGGGACTCTTTATATTTTTCCTAATTTACAGAAATAGAGATTTTGATGAAAAAACACTCTCCAACAGTCTATTCAATTAGATATCCAAATATAGATATCCTCTATTCTGAATTTCTCGCTAGCCAAAGATAGAGAGCGAGGATGACTCTTTAGACTGCGGACAACATATAGAAAAACTGTTAAAGAGCATAAAGATATAGAAAATGATTTTTACTTAAATGACTCTCAAATGATAATTTAGAGAGTATATTTCTGACACCGTTTCCTGCATGCGTCATGCCCTCATGCGTGTATGAAAGCAGCCGGATGGGCTAATCATCTGTGGCACATTCATTCATTAAATAAATAGTGGAGAAAATAATTATAATGGTACTTTTCATCCATATAGGTATTCAGCACGAGCGTTTATTTGCTCAATGATCAAGAGGTTGGTTGCTAGCCGGCGGTCGACGGTCGTTTTAGGCATAGTCATGAGAACTTACGGAAGCCAAATCTTATTCTACACTCAAACGTACCCTAAAATTTACAAAGGCCTGTTTCTCTATCGATCAAACTTGTTCAACCTAATCGTTATTTTTTAAGATACAGTTTCTCTATCGATCAAACTTGTTCAACCTAATCGTTATTTTTTAAGATAAAGCTTTATCATTAATAAATAAATGATAAATTTCATCACCTCAACCAAAAATTATCTCTTGCAGCCTATATATATTTTTTTCTTCAAAATTTGGCATCTTCGTATGTCTTGCAGTCATGACAAAATTATCAACACATATCTTTTGTCAAATTACTTGGCGCATTTTCTTTGGAAAATTTAGAAAGAATCTTGTCGACAGAATATCGTCGGCAGTCCTACGAGGAGTATCCCACGAAGGTAGATTGATCGACAGAGGAGCGTGAGATCAAGAACAAGAAGGCAACAGAGACACACGAGTTAGACATGTTTAGGCCATCAATATGACGTAATACCCTACTTCTGTGGTCTGTTGGTTTGTATTAGCTATCGTATGATATTGCGTGACTGCAGATGTATGTATCTTGTTCGCTAGGGGACCCATGTCTCTCCTTATATATTCTGGAGGGGTAGGGTTATAAGGAAATTATCCTATTTGATACTATACAATATCTCACGGTGCACGTCAAGCAGCGTCGTGCACGCCTTGATCTTATGGGCTGGACCACGTCTGATGGTGCGACCCATGTCTTGTCTTGAGGATACCGGGGGCCATACCCCGACAGCTAGTCCCCAAGCCTGATAGTAGGTGACGTAGTCACATGGTGCCAGGGTTAGAAAGTAGAAGACCAGCCGATCAGGCAGCCAGTCCCCGGGTGTAGCCTCGAGATGAAAAAAGCGCACATTCACCGCAAGGTGAAGTGTGCCCACTTAGCCCCCGAGCCTGCTGGAAGATGAAGAATGAATCTTGTAGCAGGGTCAAAGAAAAAGAAGTCTGAAAGCTTGCCGACGTCGTCTGACATGTGCGTATCAAGACCCTAGACGTGCTGCCCAAGATCAGCATCCTGATCCGAACAGCATGGAGCAGCTTAATAGCACACCGATAAGACGTAGCAAGATCCGACCACCAAAGGAGTCTCCGGCGTAGCTGACGACGTCTGAGCATCGAGGAGATCCCGACGTAGCTGGCGATGTTCTAGCACCGAGGAGTCCCTGGCATAGCTGGCGATGTCTGAGCGCCGAGGAGTCCCGTAGCTAGTGACGTCCGAGCAGCGAGGAGTCCCCGACGTAGCTGGCGATGTCCGCGCACCGAGGAGTCCCTGGCGTAGGCGGCGATGTCCGAGCACCGAGAAGTCCTCGGCGTAGCTGGCGATGCCCGAGCACCAAGGAGTCCTCGGCGCCGCTGGCGATGTCCGAGCACCGAGGAGCCCTCGGCGCCGCTGGCGATGTCGGAGCACTGAGGAGTCCCCAGCATAGCTGGCGATGTCGGAGCACCGAGGAGTCCCTAGCATAGGCGACGATATCCGAGCACTGTGGAGTCCCCGACGTAGGCGGCGATGTCCGAGCACCGAGGAGTCCTCGGCGTAGCTGGCGATGTCGGAGCACCGAGGAGTCCCAGGCGTAGGCGACGATGTCCGAGCACCGAGGAGTCCCCGACGTAGGCGGCGATGTCCGAGCACCATGGAGTCCCCGGCGTAGGCGGCGATGTCCGAGCACTGAGGAGTCCTCGACGTAGCTGGTGATGTCGGAGCACCGAGAAGTTCCCGACGAAGCGGGCGAGGTCCAAGCACCGAGGAGTCCCCGACGTAGCTGGCGATGTCGGAGCACCGACGTTGCTGGCGACATCCGTGCGGTGAAGTGTGCCCACTTAGTCCTCGAGCACGAAGAATCCGAGCGCCGAGGAGTAATCGGCGTAGCTGGCGATGAAGCACGAGCGATGAACAGTCTGGTCAACTGGTCGGCGGTGAAGTGAACATTGAGTAGAAGCGACCGATGAACAATCTGATCAAATAGTCGGCGACGAAGTCTATGGACCTAGCGGTCCAACCAGTTGATCGGTGGAGAAGCCCGAGCACCAGGTGGTCCGATGATCCTGCAGTACAAATATGTAGAACGGGTAGTACATGATGTACAAATATATGAACTATGGAGAAAAATCAGCAATGGTGATGAAATAGCATAAGTAGCTCGGCGATTAGTTGGTGTGAAGATGTATTTAATACAAACCACCCGAACAGTTAATGTGTAACTAAGTCTCCAGCCCTAACTAGTCTGTTAACCATAACGTGGAGCGCGGAGCCCGTGCAGGTGTAGGAGGAACATGCGTCGCTAAGGAGCCGCTGCCGACCACCCATACCGCAGAGGATAGATGCTCGTGCACGTGTAGGGAGGAGCCGGAGACAGGGCTGTCTCTGGAGGCGTTCGAGCATCAACAGGACTGTTCAAGGGTTCAAAAAATCGTTTGGAGAGCAAACATGGAGAAAATAGCTCGGAGAAACATCATGGCGATTAACGAAGATTAGAGAATGTTTAGAAAAATATTAAAGCGTGATTTAGCTTTAGACATAACGTCTGGTCGGCGTGGTAGCAGGCGGCGTATGGCATTATCTGGTCGGCGAGCGGATGGACGTCTCCAACCTAGCCGGCGAATCTGCCCCTTAGGGCATCTTGGTAAGCGGCGACGACGTTGGTGAACCCAAAAGGTAGGGTCGTAACCCCTGAAGTTTCTCGAGCAGCCTCCGATAGATCTGGATCGAAGGGTGGTCAGTGCTGAACCAAAGTGTCCAGAGCCGATTCGGCGATGGAGAGGCAATCGGCGAGCTTTAGACCGACCCGATCGATGGATTCGATCAGATCGTCGTTGTTGATCTGTCTCCTCTGGTAGCGAGGAAGTGGGCGGCGAGTTGCTGATGAAGGCGACCTCGGAGGTGGTTCTGAAATCGGATCTGCAGTCATAAATGCGGGGATGATCGTCACAGAATCGATCTGCGCCAGCTCGAGGAGCTCTCCGACTCCATCAGCGTTGATGATCTAGGAGATCGATCCGACCGTGAAGATCTGGCCGGGCTGCGGGAGGGACGAAGAGCCTGCGGAAAAAGCCATCTTGTTCGATAGGTAAACAACACGCAAGCCCCTACCTGGTGCGCCAACTGTCGATAGAATATCGTCGGCAGTCCTCTGAGGAGTATCCCACGAAGGTAGATTGATCGACAGAGGAGCATGAGATCAAGAACAAGAAGACAACAGAGACACACGAGTTAGACAAGTTCAGGCTATTAGTATGACGTAATACCCTACTCCTGTGGTCTATTAGTTTGTATTAGCCATCGTATGATATTGCGTGACTGCAGATGTATGTATCTTGATGTATCTTGTCTGCTAGGGGACCCCTGCCTCTCCTTATATACTCTGGAGGGGTAGGGTTACAAGAAAAGTATCCTATTTGGTACTATACAATATCTTGCGGTGTACGCCGAGCAGCGCCGTGCATGCCTTGATCTTGTGGGCTGGGCCACCTCTGATGGTGCGGCCCATGTCTTGTCTTGAGGATACCAGGGGCCATACCCCCACAAATCTCCAACAGTTTTTACCTCTTTATCCTTGTTTAAAGAACCATTCTAATAAAAAATCACTCTTTATATCTCTCCACGCTCTAACGAATTCTCTGTATCTTGTTGAGAGCCAGCTCCTCTCTCTCTCTTTGGTGAGTGAGAAACCAGAAATAGATGATAAAAATATTTGGAGATCTAGTTGAAGAAACTATTTGATTAGATCTTTTCACCAAAATCTAGCCAGAATAAATGGTCACCGAGGTTAGAGTCGGTACTCAACTACTCATATAAATAGCTTATAGGCTGCAACAATATAATACACTAATCGATTGCCCGGGCTTCAACAATTTGTCGCATCTTTTTGTAGCCGTTATGAAAACTATTACCCTTGTTGCCTACATTGTCTCTAAGCCTATCAGATATTCCAACCATCTACCTACAAATGCATCATTCCCACCTTGTCCCTTATTGTAATATCTGAACAAGTAACAATATAAACAAAAACACCTATCCACGTTTTCACTATACTCTAGGCAATCATATTTAGTGACTATTCATGTTGAAGTATCTTCATCATTATTCGCATTATCACCTGTTGCGGGTAATTTTCTATTAAAGAATCTTTCTAACGTGCTTTGATTACCTATGAAATTAGTCACATAATAAAAATTAAAGAAGATAGATACTAAATTACTAATGTGCAAGTAGCCTACTATTAAAAGTCACTAGTGATTATTGAAATGCAACTATGCAAGCTATACTAAAGTAGATAGGTACCTGACATTTCGTCGGAACGAAAGAGCACGCTCTTTTGTGGAAAGCCTTAAGACCTCATATTTCAGACTAGATTATTTTAATTAGCAATTGCAGAATAGGGTATTTGGGGTACCTGGACATGTAGACAGAAGATGGGCAGTGAGTTTATCGCCGCCAGCCACCAGCAAGTCATCACTGTGATTTGCGCCTAGCGTCTTTGAGACACGAGACAGAGAACGAGCGGCCGCTGGGCGCTGGGCACCGACGCCGCTTGCCAAATGCTAGAACAATGGAGATCAGAAGATGAAATGACGACTACTCAATCTAGGGCTCCAGGCTGTAGCGGAGGCTGGAGGCAAATGTTTGGCCTTCTGGGCTGCTGCCTGTACAATATCTAGTTGCAATTTACATTCACGTAATGTAATCACGTTCTAAGTCTAGGAAGTAGAAGATGGGATTACGTTCTTGGTCTAGGAAGCAGAAGACGGGCCAAACTGCTGGGCTGCCAACTCGCTGGGGTCCAACATATTTTCTACTGGGGTCCAACGTGGTGAAAAATTGCTGGTTATAACAGGCTACGGCAAAGTCGTCGGTGTCGGCCGACCCCAATGCCTTCACGTAGCTTCGCCCTTGCGTATTCTATTCTAAATTTTATATATAAATCATGCCCTCCTATATACCCTACCACATCATCAGAAATTGATTGCAAATACTCCCCTTTCTATATAAAGAACTGAAATATCTCCTCGGAAAGAGAAAAAACTAGCCATGACTGAAATATCTATCGTCGTCTAGTCTATCGCGATACAGAAGGCTAGCTAGACGCAGCCGATCCTGTGAAGCCAATCCTCTGTTGTGGCCGATGAATTGGACAGTGTCATGGCATTGGCGCCGTGAGAGTGAGAGCCCTGGAGCACGCTGCAGGCGATGAGCCTATTGGCGGCCTCCGTGTAGTGCACCCCATCCTAGGAGACGTAGTCAGACGGGTCCGCGCACGCCGCCACCCCCGCCGCGCCGCAGAACGCAGCGTCGTTGTAGTTGTACGTGCCGCCGCCGCAGCACGCGTCCAGCGGCCTGTGCCCGAACCCTGCATTGCATGAGAGGAAGAAATCAATGCAAGAATCGATCAGGAACAAGAATGGAATCGATCAGTGTGTGCGGCGGCTGCGTGTGTGCAATGCGTGCGCACCGTATTCTAGGGGCGACACGATGATGTCGGTGACTGCTCGGTAGTGTTAGTGTTGATCTCTCGGTCCAACGGCCGAGTTGGGCCTTGACCTCGCATCTTGATTGGAGGCGTCCAACCCTACATAGTTGGTGGGTCCCCATCGCACTACGTTATAAAGAGAGGTGGAGGCCGACGGCTCTCAGTACGAGCTTCACCGTGAGCCGCCACACCCACCGACAAACCCAATCCGATCAGTGAGGGGCACAGCCAGCGACGAGAAGCTCCACTGCCGTCTTCAACGCCGCCTCTGCGCCACCACTGCACTGCGACTGACCTCCACACCGTCACCGCGACACCGTCGACCCAGACCGCATCACTTTCGCCATGGTTACATCGAGCTCTTCCTCCAAGCCCGCAGATGGTCGGTGACGTCTCACCTCCCTTCTTCTCTTTCTCTATCTAGATCATGTTCTAGGAAGTTTTATCCCATATGTAAGGTTGTACTTGCTAGATCTATGTCTAGGTGATCCACTATTTCTATCATTGGTATCAGTTGAGCCTTATCCAGTGTGTAGATCTAGATCGGGGTAGAAAGTAGAAGGAGATGAACGAATTTCGATTCGGATTGAAACCCTAACCCTAACCCTAACTTGAGATGAGAAGTAGACAGGGGACTTACCTGCCCTCGAGCCGCCGCTTGATGACTCCTCATTGACGTGCGGGCCACCGCCGTCACGCGGGAAGGCGAGGCCTGAGCCGCCGCTCGTCGCCGAGACGCCGACGCACGGTTGCGGGTTTAGGGCGCCGACACGGGGCCGCTCGACGGTGGCGTGCTCTCCCTCTGGGGAGCGCGCGCGTCGGCGAGAGGGCCCACGGCGGTGCCGACTCTTTCTCTGGCCCTCACGGACGGCCGTCGCGCCACCGCCATCGTTCTTTCACACGGGTGCGGTGCTGAGAGAGAAAGGGGAGGAGGAGAATGAAGCTAGGGTTAGGGGAGGGAAGGCCGCGGCGGGTTTTTGTTACACCGAGACGTGCGAACAACCATCGGATCAGACGATCGGCGTTGATTGAGCAGCTTTTGGCCGAGGCGGTGAAGAGGTTTCCTGGCCCAGGCCCAGGTTGCGGCCTGGGCGCGTGGAGGCGCGCGCGCGGCTGGGTCGCGTGCCAAGCACGGCGCACGTGAGCGACTGGCCGCAGGCTGTTTTTCGAGCTGGGCCAAATGCACAATAGATTTGAGTTTTATGTTTTATTTTAAGTTTTATAATTTTCAGAAGCAATTTTGATGAATTTTATTGTGTTTAGTTGTTTTAATCTTTGCTCAAATTTGAACCAACGGAAAAATTTGTTCAGAGAGTAGATAAGTACTAATGAAATGCTTCTGATAATATCTTTTTATGATTATTTTTTTCATGTTTTCGCTGCAAAGTTGATGTTTATTATCTTCTAATTAAATTCGAACCAACAGGAGGATTTAATTTTGAAGAGTAGTTATAGTATTCAGTAAATTATGATATTGTTATTTTTTTTACCAACGTTGATAATAGCAATATTATAATTTTTTTTATTATTCATGAGTTTTTTCTTGTATTAGTTCTATTTTTGCCCAACGGTGATGTAGAATTAATATAGAAGCATATTGTATGTTTTAATTTTGACCAACGTTAAATTACGGCATGCAATTATTATGTCATGTTTTTTCACTTTCTCTGATGATGTTTTAAGGACTCAACCCTATGGCATTCATCTCGCACATTCCACCTCTTGAAAGGGGCAACTATCGCGTATGGCGAGAGAAGTATGAGTTGGCACTTGCGCTGTCCGAGAATGACCTAGTACTTACCTCTCCGTGTCCTACTGAGCCAGTGAACCCGGTGAGGGCAGAGAATGAAACTGATGCTAATTTCACTGCTCGGTAGTGAGATCATGCAGAAGTGAGAATGAAATACGATCTTGATCATAAGAAGTGAGACATTTTGAATCGCAAGTGCTCAATGGTGGCTAAGTCTACTATTTTAGATGCAATAAGGGGATCAATCTCAGATTGTGACACCGCCACCGAGTATCTCAAGAAAGTGGAGAGTCACTTTACTGGCTCTTCAAAGGCTTATGCAAGCACCCTGATCAAGAAATTATTCAATGAGAGATACTCTGGTGGAGGGATAAGAGAGCACATATTGAAGATGAGCAACACGACATCCAAGCTTAAGCCAATGGATTTGAGGCTCAAAGATGAGTTCCTGATTCATTTGATTTTTGCTTCTTTGCCTAAAGAGTATGAAACTTTTGTTGTTAATTACAACATGCAGCCCGATAAATGGGACATTGAGAAGCTCATTGCCATGTGTGTTCAAGTAGAGGAGAGGCTTAAAAGCTCACATGGTGACTCTGCTAACCATGTGAAGGACTATAAAAAGAACTTTAACAAGAATGCCAAACCTCAAGGGAAAAGCGCCTCAGAATGATCACCATCAGAAGAACAACAATGTCCAAGTTGACAAGAATCAATGCAAATGGTGCAAGAAGCATGGACATTACCAGGAGGACAGTCTAGATTTCCTGAAGAGCCTTTTGAAGAGAGGTGATGACATTATTATATTCATAGATGAGTCTTTGTATTTAAGTTATTTAAAATCTACTTGGTGGATTGACTCAGGTGCATCTATTCATGTTGCAAATTCATTACAGGGATTGCATACGAGGAGAACCCTACAAAGAGGAGAAAGAAGAATTAAAGTGACAAATGGAGTTGAAGCTAAAGTTGAAGCTATTGGAGATCTCTCTCTAGAATTAGATGATGGTTTTATACTTCAACTTTTAGATGTCCTTTATGTACCCTCTTTGCGTAGAAATTTGATAAGTGTTTCATGTCTAGACGATGATGGATAATAAGTGTGTTAGTCTTACCTTCTGACAAGACAAGCTTTATTTGTTATCACTTTCTGAGAATGTAAATGTTGTGGGCATTGAGAATGAGAATGCCTCCTTGTCTATGAATGCAAGAAATAAGCGGAAGAGAGTTCATGATGTATCATCAAAATTATGGCAGTGTCGCTTAGGCCATATTTCGAGGGGGAGAATAGAGCGATTGATTAAGAAATCAATTCTTCCGCCATTAGAATTTTCAGATTTAGAACAATGCATTGATTGCATAAAAAAGGAAAGTATGTTAAGAAAATAAAGAAAGATACGAAATAAAGCACAGGAATTTTAGAAATAATTCACACAGACATCTATGGTCCTTTTCCTGTGAAGAGTGTGGATGGTTATGATTCATTTATAATATTCATAGATGATTATTCTTGTTATGGCTATATTTATCCAATTAAGAAAAGATCAGAAGCATTGGATAAATTTAAGATGTTTAAAGCTAAAGTAGAAAATCAGCACAATTTAAAGATTAAGATAGTAAGATCCGACCGTGGGGGGGGGGGAGTACTACGGTCGACACACCCCATATGGCCAAGTCCCTGGACCTTTTGCAAGGTTCTTACAGGAAAATGACATAGTTGCCCAGTACTCTACACTAGGCGAGCCTCAGTAGAATGGAGTAGCTGAAAGATGCAACCGTATCTTAATGGATATGGTGAGAAGTATGATAAGTTACTCTACTCTACCGATAAGTTTATGGATGGAGGCATTAAAAACCACCATTCATATTCTTAATCGAATGCCAAGCAAGTCGGTGCCTAAAACACCATATGAGTTGTGGACAAGAATGGAACCCTCACTTAACTATTTACATGTGTGGGACTGTCTAGCTGAGGCTAATGTCTTTAACCCAAACATAGGGAAGCTAGATTCTAAGACAGTCAGTTGCCATTTCATTGGCTATCCAAAAAAATCAAAAGGTTATCGCTTCTATTGTCCTGACAGACATATGAAGTTTGTAGAAACGAGACACGCTATGTTCTTGAAGGATGATATGGTCAGGGAAAGCAAGGAAGTGGGAGAAATTAACCTAGAGGAGAAGCAGGTACATGTGCCTACTCCGATGGTTCAGGAGCCATTCTTCACGCTACCTGTTGTTGCTACGCCAACCGTCAGGGACGAATACTTGGGTACCCGAATAAGAGGGGTTAGTGTTCATCAACATTGATTCATTCGAGCAGTCAAGAGCATGACTATAGCTCCAACTACCCCTAGACGCACATGCTCCACCTCACCCGGCCTCTGGGGCAGGCTCAGCATCGCCCGACCTCGAGGCCAGGGGCTCTGCCTTGCCCGACCTCTGGGGGCGGGCTTTGCCTCGCCCGACACCAAGACCATGGGCTCTGCCTCGCCTGACCCCGAGGCCACGAGCTCTGCCTCGCCCGACCCCAAGGTCGCGAGCTCCACCTCGCCCGACATCTAGGAGCGGGCTCTGCTTCGCCCGACCCTTGGGTTTGCGCTCTGTCTTGCCCGACCTTTGGAAGAGGGCTCCGCCTTGCCCGACCCTGAGGCCACGGACTCCACCTCGCCTGAACCCAAGGCCACAGGCTTCGCCTCTCCTGAACCCTTGGGTTTGCGCTCTGCCTTGCCTGACCCCTCGGGTGCATGCTCTGTCTCGCCCGATAGAGTCTCATACCACCACCAACCACTCTAGGTCTAGGCGTATGGGCCTGGGTCAAAACTCTAACACCAGGGAGGTGACTGGCATGCCTCGATGTAACCCGCGGCCATGATGGGCCATACCAGAGGATTCACATCAAGAACAACGTCGAGCATATCGGTGCTGTTCTGCCTAACCCTCATATGAACACTGATAGGTGGGTCAGTTCACCACAACGTCCGCTAGGATGGAGTGGAATGCCATGACCGGCAGACGACGCTTGCGCATGGAGCTAGTGATGGACAAGGCCACGATGCGGAGCTATCCCTGTTGACATCTATAGGGTCAGCGGGACAAGCATGAAGGAGAAGAAGGACTCGGCGATCCTGAATGACTTCTTCTCTCTCTCTTCCTCCGTTGTAACTCGTGCTTTCCCTTGGACTGTAAAAGGGAAAGCAGGGCATCCCATGAGAGGCATCGAGCAATGGGATCATGAAGCCATAGACAACTGATCGATTCAAGCCCGACTTGAACGAACCCATCGAACCACGATATAACAAACACACAAGCGCACAACTGAGCAGCAATCGAGCTCTCAACACCCGTTCATTCTTTCCACCAGAGACTTGGGACATGTCCCTCTCTCTTCCATTTGTAACCCCTACTATTAACTTTTAGTGCTAGTAACATGAGTAGCAGCGATGAACTGGACGTAGGGACATTCTGCCCGAACTAGTATAAACCTCGTGTCCTCTAAGCACACCATCTGAGCTAGACGCGCAATATTAGAAATTTACTCTTCGATGGTAACTCGTAACACCAACAGTTGATGCACCAGGTAGGGGCCTTTTGCATGTCTCGACATCCATACCAAGCCTCAGATGGCTAGTCACAACATCAGCTGGGTCTTGGGCATGCACGTGCGCTTCGGGGACCTAGACTTCATTGTCACGATGGAGGGAGAGTTGGCGTAGGCTCCCGCCACCATCCAACCTCTCCACTTCACCGTCCTCGACGCGATCGCCTGGCGCTTGAGGAGCTATAGTTGCACGCATTGGAGGCCCGCACCCCCGGGAGCGACTAGTTCCTCAGCTTCGACTACGAGAGGCTAGAGCGCTAGCTTGGTGCCTTCCTAGGACCCTGACCATCATGGGAGGACCTACGCCACGTCACCTTCTTGTTTGCCAATGTCATGACATAGCTTGCTGGAGGAGAGCCACTCTCCTCGGAATACCTCATTCGAAGCGCCCTAATAGCGCTTCCATCCGGTCTCTACAACACCGTAGAGACCGTAGGCCACCTTGTGATGTAGCGCATACCCCCATCCCCAACAGACGATGAGTTTGTGAGGATGACTGAACATGTCGTGGAATCTTTCCATGACCTCCTCGTAGGAGAATCGGAGTCGCCCTCCAACTTTGACTCCAGCAGGGGGAGCCATCACCCCTCTCATGAATGTTTCATGGTAGGTACCCCTGAGGGACACGTCAAAAGCATACACAAGGGGGAGGCTACCCCAACAAATGACCTCGGCGATGAGGTCCAAGGGGATGTAGGGGCCCCACCTCACCTGTGGGTGGAGCAGTTGAAGGCCCAACACCAAGAGCTCGAGGAAGCACGGCTCCATCTCGAGCAGGAACGCGTAGAGATCGAGCACCACGAAGACGACAGGCGTGTGCATGCCATGGCCCTCGACATGCACTAGATGACTATGAAGCCCTCCCACACTTCACCCAGGCAAGCTAGAACATCGCCGCCGCAGCGGCCTTGCTCTCGGAGCTTTTGGGACCCATGATGCCCGAGGATCATCAGGTCCATCATGAGATTCGCACACTACTCAAACGTGCGGCGGCACAACAGGCCAAGAGCTCACTGTTCCAATGACGCGAGCTCAACACCTACCAGCACACGCCCTTTGAGTAACCTAAGAGGACATGTCGGTCCACCAGGCGCAGCAGGGCGACAGGACACGCACCGTGGTTTCGGTGCATGAGCGTCTTGGCCTCCACCACAATGCACATGATACCCTCGACGCCTACAGGCACAACGCCCCTTAGAGCAACCCAATGAGGACGTGTCGGTCCACTAGGCGCAACAAGGTGGTGGGCCACGCACCATAGTTTCGGTGCATGAGTGTCTCGGCCTCCACCATGAAGCACGTGACACCCTCGACGCCCGCAGGCATACCTGCAGTGATGCGAGGGAGGGGGCTAGCTATGGTTACCACCCACATCATGGCGGATGCTATGATAGCGGCGAGGACCGAAGCCCAAGCCTTGACTTGCCGGGACCTTAGGCCTTTGGTCGACACATCCTCAAAGGCAAGGCAAAGTGGGATGAGGACGCCGGCGAAGGCGCCACCAACCGTCCCAACAAGAAGAAGAACAAGCAGCGGCGCCATCAACCATCCCAACAAGAAGAAGAACAAGCAGCGACGTGACAGCTCGCTCATGGCCACCGCCGACCGTAAGAAGGGTTGGAAGCCCGCCGAGGGTACCTCAAACCACTTCAAGAAGCTGCTCAAAGGGCCATGCCCGAACCATGCCTTCATCGTTGAGCACCTATACGAGGACTGCGACCTCTTAAAGCGGTTCTTGTCTGGAGGCTCCAACAAGCATAGGAAGGAGATTAGCTAGATGAAGCACGTGATGTCACCCTCCTCTGCTTAGCCAAGTACCAGCAAGCGTTGCGCCAGTACCACAGCCGTCGAGTGTAGGGTGGGGCCTTCAACATCGGGGACCTAGTGCTCCGCCTCGTCTAGAGCAACAAGAACCGCAACAAGTTCTCTCTGTTGTGGGAGGGACCATACGTTGTTGCGGAGGTGCTCTTACCAGGCGCCTACAAAGCTCAAGACCATCGACGGCATAGTCTTCGTCAATGCCTAGAACATTGAGCAGCTACATCACTTTTACCCTTAATATATGCACACTTTCTCTTATTAGTTTTGCTATCGAATCCTCGATCTTTAGTGACACCCGACCCTAGCAACTGTAGGGGGTCGGGCCTCACTCGGGGGCTAATAAGAGCATATCTATCCTATAGACATTCTCTACATCTGACCCTCCCTCACATTGAGGCATGGAAGCAGAGGTGTGCAAAAACAAACTCTAAGTAAAACTGGTCAGACTACGAGAAACCTACGCGCCAGCGGCTACAATGCCTTTGCTCACCAGCATGATCAGAGTTTGTTCACCTGTACCTCGAGCTTTTTAGCCTTAACTAAGGAAAGAGTAGGTTAGATTGCAGAAACAAACGCTGAGTAAAACTGGTTAGATTGCGAGAAACCTATGCCCCAGCGGCTATGACGCCTTTGCTCACTAGCGTGATCAGAGTTTGTTCACCCACACCCCGGGCTTTACGGCCTTAACGACGGAAGGGGTAGGAACGCACTAACCTTTTTATACGAAAAGTGGGAGAAGGGCTAAAAATCTATTAGGCCAGAACAAAATTTAAGAGCTTGTCCACTTAATACAAGTTCACCGCCTGGCGTATCTGAGTAACTAATTTCTTAGGGGGATGATCTCATCCTCTATCTCCATAGGTAAGTCATATGTCAGCAGGTCACACAAGTCGATTGGATGACTTGGCCGCTATCGAGAGATGGGTAAGGAGCAGTAGGATGCCCCATGTGGGTTATGCTGACTCCATCACGAATGATGGACCCGGATTTCACTCAAACATATTCGGTAAGAGCTCTCCAAACCTGTCACTTGGGCCATCGAGGTAAGTCCTATGCCAGCGGGTCACCCAAGTCGATCGGATGGTTCGAGCCACTACCGAGAGAAGGGTCACTCTTAATTTACGCACATTTTGTCTTATCAATTTTGCTATCGAGCCCCTGACCCCAGCAACGGCAAGGGGTTGGGCCTCACTCGGGGGCTGGTAGGAGTATCTATTCGGTAGACATTCTCTATGCCTGACCCCTTTCTCATGATAAAACCTAACAGCAAGGTGTATGGACACAAACGCTGAGTAAAACTGGTTGGACTGCAAGAAACCTATGCCTTGGCGGCTATG
This sequence comes from Miscanthus floridulus, assembly GCF_019320115.1. NCBI lineage: Eukaryota > Viridiplantae > Streptophyta > Magnoliopsida > Poales > Poaceae > Miscanthus > Miscanthus floridulus. The sequence continues at coordinate 91,782,624 of NC_089580.1, read as the reverse complement.
GCATTTTTGCTCACCAGCATGATCAGAGTTTGTTGCCCGCACCTTGAGCTTTAGCCTCCGCCTTCCCAGGAAGGGTTTGGAGGGGCCCACCTACAGAATCTCCATCGAGGAGAGGCCGACCGGTCGCCTAAGTCAATTGGACGGCTCGGGCCGCTGCCGAGAGATGGGTAAGGAGCAGTGGATGCCCCATGCAGGTTACGCCAACTCTGTCATGAATGATGGACCCAGACTCCACATGGACATATCCGCTAAGAGCTCCCCGAACTCGTCACTCGAGCCATCAAGGTAACTTTACCAACCCCCACTTTACTTTTTTCCGTGCATGAGCATTCATTCATCCATTCTCATGAATGCATTCATACATTCATCCATTCTCATGCTTGAATTCATACATTCATCTCATACATCCAAGCATTGCATATACAATTATTGCATCACAACGCTTTGCATCGCATCACGAAGCGGTAGTCATCTCATTCGACATGAGCGGCGATCGATCGAGGTTCGAAGGCCAGCCTACGAAGGGCTCGAAGCCACCTCACATCAAAAAGACCCTGGGTAGAAAATGCAAATGAGCCCTAGTGGCCTTGCCCAACTCCACTTAGAAGCGAACAGGGTCATCTCAACCTTCTCGTTCGATCCTAACCTCGAGCCAAGCCCACAAAATCTCCATCGAGGAGAGGCCAGTAGAGTCGGTCTCCAGAACGACTCGGGCATCTATCGGGAGGCGGGTTAAGGAGTAGTGGAATGCCACATGAGGGCTATGCCAACCCAATCATGAATGATGGACCCAGATTCTACTCAGACATGCCCATTAGTGAGCTCGCTGAGCGTGACACTTAAGCCATCGAGGCAAGTGTCATTAGCTAAGCCCCTTTGATTATAGAAACCACGGATGGGGTGATGCATGAAACACAGCAAACCCCTACCGAGCCCAACGGGGCCTGGGGGCTCAAGCCACCCTACCCTAACTCAGGAATCCAACTAACTGATGTTTGAAGGTCGGCCCATGAAGGGCTCGAGGCCACCTCGCGTCGAACAAAGCCAGTGGAGAAAACGCAGATGAGCCCCAGTGGCCTTCGCCCAACCCGCTTAGAAGTGAACAGGGTCATCTCAACCTTGTTGTTCGATCCTAACCTTGAGCCGAGCCCATAGAATCTCCATCGAGGGAGGCCAGCGGGCCACCTAAGTCGCTCTCTAGAATGACTCGGGCATCTGCCGGGAGGTGGGTTAAGGAGTAGTGGAATGCCACCCAAAGGCTATGCCGAGCCTATCATGAACGATGGACCCGAATTCCACTTAGACATGCCTGTTAGCGAGCTCAACAAGTGCATCACTTGAGCCATCGAGGCAAGTGATGTTAGCTCAACCCCTCTGGTTGCGAAAATTGCAGACGGGGCAATGATCACAAAGACGAGCCGACCGTCGACCGGACCCCCGCTACGCATGTGGGCTCAAGGAAAGTTGGACTTGCAAGGAGACTGAATGCGTGGACGCAAAATGATGGCTCAGATCCTAGGGAGGGGGTACGTGCGAAAACTAAGAATAACATTTCTAAAATAGGAGACACTTTCTCCTACTAGTTTTGCTATCCTCTCCTCAGTCTTTGGTGACACCTGACACCAGCAACGATAAGGGGTCGGGTCTCACTCGGGGGCTAATAAGAGTATATATACACCCTTTCTAAAACAGTCACCGTGCCCAACCCCTTCCTCATGTTAAAAAACCAAGTGGCAAGGTTTGCAGAAACAAACGACTGAGTAAGGCTGGTCGGACTGTAAGAAACCTACGCCCTAGCAGCTACGGCACTCTTGCTTACCAGCGTGATCAAAGTTTCCCGCCTACACCTCGAACTCTACGGTTGTTAAGATGGATGGGTCAGAATGCATTAACCCCTTTTCACACATAAAAAGGGAGAAAAAACAAAGTTGTTCACACCAAAATAAAAGAACAGATTGTTCGAACAAAATATAGGGGTCATAACTTGTCCAATTATTACAAAAATGATCATCCGACCTATCTAACTAACTAGCCCCTCCGAGGGAGAACTATGTCTTCTATCCTATCCGCCAGGTCCTACGAAAGGGTAGCCACCACCGTCTCCATCTTCTCTAGCTCATGGACTTCATAGACGGACACATAGCCATGGCTCATCGCCTCCAGATCGATGCTATCCCCATAATGAGAACAAGCAATCACGAAGGTTTGATTGACCCCAGCACGAAGGGCATTTCTCTCGAGCTAGCGCACTAGAGCCATGATCTTGATGGCATGAGCCACGAGCGAGCTGGTCCCCTCTGACCGCACCTCCTTAAGGTCATCGCAGACCACTCCAAGGGCGGCGCTCAGGATACCGAGCTCATCGCTCTCCGTCTAAAGATTCCTCCTTGCCTCGGCGAGATCCTCAGCCAGCCCAGTAGAAACGCTCTCGGCCTCCAGCTTCTGGGTCATTGTACTTTCAAGCTTAGCCTAGAGGGAGCCGACCTTCTGTTGTGTGTCGTCACGCTCTTGGTAGGCTTGATCACGCTCTCGAAAAGCCTAGTCGCGCTCCTCGCAAGCTGCGCCGTGTTTCGAACGAAGCCTCTCTGTGGTTTGGATCAGTTAATCCCGTTCCTTGTGTAGCCAAGCGACCGCCATGGCATCTAGGCTCACCCTCTTCTCTAGGGCCGTGAGCTTCTCCTCGACCCCCAGCTTCAAATCCCTTTCCTTCTTGACCTCACTTAGAAGGTCAAGGATCCGCTGGTGGGTCTTGGCGTCCCTCTAGAGCAGCTCATCTCGCTCCTTCCTAACCCTGGCGGCTTCTTCTTCATCCTTCCATGACCTCGCCGACAAGGCCTCGAATGCCTTCTCGGCCTCGTTAGCATCCCGACAGTCCTCGGCCACCCGCGACTAAAGATCGACCGCCTCCTCGGTGAGGGTAGTCAGCTCAGCCACCCTCTACTGGGCGGCAACAAGCTGAGTTGGCACCTCCCCGCATAGCCGCGCCTCCTCGATGAGGCAGTCCCAGGCTTCCTTCTATTGACAAAGGAACTCAGACTTCCCCTGGCTATGAGCTATAAGGGACTGCAGAAACACGATGGTTAGGATACAAAAAGTATATAAAGGAAGATAAAGGCAAGAGACAGGAACAAACAATACCCGACCGGAGGGAACAACAACATTATGTAATGCGCCCATGGCGTGGTTTAGGGACTCAAGAACAGATGCGATCCCTATGTCGAGGCTCTCACGCTCCATGCTCTCTATGGTGTTGTCAAGGGTGAAAAGCGCTGACGCTAGATCCTACGGATCCACCCACTAGAGCAGGGGCTCACAACGCATGGGCGAGCCGCTGTCCGCTGACATCAGGGCTAGGGATGACTCCCCACTGGCTCCAAGCGCCGCCGACCCCTCTCGCCATGACATCCCACCGAGACGCCCCCTTCGGCTATGATAGGGGTCAGCGGTGCGGACGCCAACCTCTCGCCCAGCACCATGACTCCTAGGGACCCCTTGGCCACGCTCCCCTCCATTCAGCCCATGCCAGGCGCCATCGCTTGGGCCGCCGATGGCACGGGTCACGCCGGTGCCTTAGGCGCCACTTCGGTTGCGCCCAGCTATGACCCATCTGTCACGGTCGTTGCCACCTCCACTTGCATTGGTGGGTTCATGACCGACAGCGTCACGCCCGACACGGTCGGTGCCACGAGCACGACTGACAGCCCTGTCCACCCCACTGTCAGTAGCGGTATCACGGCCATCACTGGCTGCTCTAGGACCTCCAAAGGCACCCCTCGAGCCCCTGTGTCCACCCATCCCACCAAGGGCACAGGCACCACCATGAGCGGCGTCGGATCGGTAGACGATGTGGTCACACTAGCGCTGCTCCCGCCCAAAATGGGTGCAACACCAGCCGACGGCTGCCGTCTTGATTGGAGGGCGATGCTCTTCTTTGGCGCCAGCGCTAAAGGATTACGCTACCTGCCGATGCTGCAAGAGATGAAAAGCATAAGTCACGATGAAATCTGACTAAAAAGGAAAAAACAGAGGAAGTGATAACCCACCTCAGCGCCATCAGGCGGCAGATGCGTTTGGGGGGCAATCCCCCGACCGTCGCTCCACCTCGTCAGAATGAGGCTGTTTCAAGCCTGCCCCCTACTCCTGGGCAGAGGGCCTCTCTCCCCTTGGCTCTTGGGGCATGATGGTGGAGCCGCTCGTCTCCGCTGGCACCTCAGGCGCGACGGCAGAGCTGCCCGCCTCTGTTGGCTCCTGGGGTAGGCTGACGGTACGGCCTGCCTCCACCGACTCCCTAGACATACCCTCCCCTCCATGGATTGGGAAGGGTCTTGACACCTGCAATGATGAGCCAATATCTGTCAGCGCATCCTTGTTCTCCAGGTTGTCCCACTTGATATTGTCGGCTACCTCGTCGTCGTCACCATCATCATCATCATCATTGCTGTCAATGTCCTCCCCTAGTTCCCACGCCTGTAGTTTCCACTTCTTCTTCCTATTCTTGTCCTCCTTAGCCTTCCTCAGCCGCTCACCCTTGGCGCGATTCACCGTCATCATAGCCAAATCCCTCGACAATAGTGACGGGTGATCGATGAGGATGAGGTCCCTTGGCTAGTCCCGCCCCTCTCAAAGTTAGTATCGAGGGTCCATGAAATCAATTGAAGAGAAGGCAAGAGAAAGGGAAACTTATGAAGATGACGTGGCCTGGCTCCAACCGCATCAGAGGATGCCTCGACACCGGGTAAATGAAGTCAAGGGTGACACCCGCATCGTCCTACAGAGGCTCCATCGCCTCCTTGATGTGTTGTGTAATCTCAGAGTTGGGGAGCATCTCCTCGGCGAGCGCCGTTCCGTCGAACGACGCCTTGGGCGCTATCGCATATAGCTGGAGCGCATGCATCATCAATGGTGCCACCCTCCTTGCGTGGTAAGCCCTGATGATGCCCAACCCCTTTAGGCCATTCTCCTTCAAGATGTGGATGGCAACGATCTGGTCTCGGATGTTCTTCTTGTCCTTATCTTGGAGGCCCCACTTCCTCCACTGCTCTGGGGCCTCTTGGATCAGGCACCTGGTGAACTCTAACAGAGGGGCAGTGGCGTCGTTCTTGAGGTAGAACCACTATGAGTGCCACCTCTTGTTGGACGTCGAAAGCCGCTTGGACGGGTACTCATCAACCTGATTGTTCTAAAGTTGGATGCCAGCGCACCCCATCGGCAAGTGTAGCTCCTGCCTGCCCTTTTCTCCCTCTTCTTCTGGAGGATGACAGCGAAGAAGTGTCTCCACAAGTCGATGTGGGGGCTGATCCCCAGGAATCCCTCGCATAGCATGATGAACGCCGCCATGTGCTGGATCCTATTGGGATTGAGATGCTGCAGCTCGATCTTGTAGTAGTGTAGTAGCCCCCGAAGAATTTGTGGGCGGGGGTCACGAACCCACGCTCATGGAAGTGGGCAAACGACACCACATAGCCATCGGGCGACGACGACAAATCCTCCTCGCCGGGCAGCAGCCACTCCTCGGTCGAGGTCCACGCGCGGAGAAGACCACGACGGAGAAGGCCCTCCATGCGTTGGAAGGTGATGTTGGAATGACACCACGGATCCATTAGAGATGGGGGTGGCTGGATGCGAGCTCAACGGCGGTGGAGATGCGGAGGCAGGAAACCTAAGCGATTGGCGGTGGTAGTCGTGACTATGGAGGCAAGGATGCAGGCGTGCATATGAAACCCTAGGGGCCCCACCCTTTTGGTTTTATAGGGGCGACGGGTGCGAGGAAATGAACCGTCCGTCGAGATCTTCGTGCCTGCCATGATCTACCACCATGCCTCGCCATGGGGCATCCACACGCAACCTATGTCCGTTCCCTCAGAAAACTCGCCGGACATTTCGCCTTCCTAAACAGACCACAGCCCATCACAGGTAAAAGGGATACGGAGCTAAAAACGCTCCTACAGCCTATCTAGGCCCAAGAGTTTGAAGGTTGTCCTGCTGATGGGTTCGACAACCACTCCGGGCACCTTTAGAGTGAGGGGTGGAAAGGGATGGGCCCGCTAGCGGCCAATACCCAAGCGCACGAGCGCTGTGGTTTTTCCTCGAAGAAAGGCAGAGAGCCCTTAGGACTAGTCGAACGGACCCGAGAACTATATGGATTGACCGCTGAGTATCTAGAGTCGGTCACCTGCTAACCTAGGCCGGATCCCCATGAATGGGATGCCAGGGCCACGCTCGGACTAGCCCATTAACAGCTCACTAAGCACCATGATTCATGCATAAAGGAAAATCATGGCATGGCTCGGTCCCTCTATTTTTATCAGAAAAAAATGCTTGAGGGAAGACAATCGCAAGGACAAGCCAATCCTCGACCAGACCCTTGCTATGGGCGAGGGGCTCAAGGAAAGTTGGGCTTGCACGGAGACCGAACGCACAGTCGCAGAACGACAGACCCCCGTAGGGGTCAAAATCAGGAAATGTCCTTTTCTGACCCACCAAATCTCATGACTATACCCCCGAAGGGTTCGATCTCGACGAAAGGGAATCATTGTCCCCAGGTCACGCCGTGGGTGACAAAAGAAAGCCAATGCCCTTAGAGTCCTCCCGTTCTGCGAAACCTCCGAAGGAGTATTCTACTCTTCCGTAGGCTCGGGGGATACTGTCGGGGACCAATACTAGGGTACCCGAAGATGAGGGGCTAGTGGTCATCAACATTGATTCATCCGAGCAATCAAGAACGCGACTACAGCTCTAATCGACTCCTAGGCGCACATGCTCCACCTCACTCGACCTTGAGGCCATGGGCTCTGCCTCACCCGACCTTGGGGGAGTGGGCTCTGCCTCACCTGACCTCGAGGCCACGGGCTCCACCTTGCCTGACCCCTAGATCGCGGGCTCTGCCTTGCCCGACCTCTAGGAGCGGGCTCTGCCTTGCCTGACCCTGAGGCCGCGTGCTCTGCCTCACCCATCCTCTAGGGTAGGCTCCACCTCGCCCGACATCGATGCCATGGGCTCTGCCTCGCCCGACCCTGAGGCCACGGGCTCTGCCTTGTCTGACCCCAATGTCACGGGCTCCGCCTCGCCCGACCTCTAGAGCGGGCTCTATCTCGCCCGACACTTGGGTTTATGCTTCGTCTCGCCCGACCTCTAGAAGAGGGCTCCGCCTTGCATGACCCCAAGGCCATGGACTCCACCTCGCCCGACCCTAAGGCCACGGACTTTGCCTCGTCTGACCCTTGGGTTTGCACTCTACCTCGCCCGACCCCTTGGGTGCGGGCTCTGTCTCGACCGACAGAGTCCCATACCGCTGCCAACCACTCCAAGTCTAGGCGTATGGGCCTGGGTCAAAACTCTGAGACCAAGAAGGAGACTGACACGCATCGATGTAACCCACGGCCACGATGGGCCATACTAGAGGATTCACATCAAGAACAGCGTTGGGCGTACCGATGCTGTTCTGTCTAACCATCATACGAACACTGACAGGCGTGTCAGTTCACCATGACGTCTACCTGGATGGAATGGAGCGCCATGACCAGCAGACGATGCCTGCTCATGGCGTCAGTGACGGATAGGGCCACGATGCAGAGCTATCCCTGTTGACATCTATAGGGTCAGCGGGACCCCCATGAAGGAGAAGAAGGACCCGACGATCCTGAAGGACTTCTTCTCTCTCATTCTCCTCTCTTCCTCCGCTGTAACCCATGCTTTCCCTTGGACTATAAAAGGGAAAGTAGGGTATCCCATGAGAGGCATCGGGCAATGGGATCATGAAGCCATAGACAATCGATCGATTCAAGCCAGACCCGAACGAACCCATCGAACCACGAGATAACAAACACACAAGCGCATGGCTGAGCAGCAATCGAGCTCTCAGCACCCGTTTATTCTTTCTACCAGAGACTTGGGACCTGTCCCTCTCTCGCCCGTTTATAACCTCTACTACAAACTTTCTGTGCTAGTAACACGAGCAACAACGATGAACTGGAAGTAGGGACATTTTGTCCGAACCAGTATAAACCTCGTGTCCTCTAAGCACACCATCTGAGCCAGACACGCAATATTAGAAATTTACTCATCGGTGGTAACTTGAAACACCGACACCAACAGTGCAAGATACTGTAGTAACAACACTTGTTAGTTCTCCCATGGTGACAATGAATGAACATGAGGAACCTATCCTTTAGGATCCTGTAGAACCCATTGTCACATATGAGGAAGAGCAACAACAGCCTCATATAGAACAAGCGTCAACTAACGAGACCCCTAGAAGGTCTCAAAGAGTCAGGAAACCAGCCATTTCTGATGACTACGAAGTCTATGAATGTGAAGAATCTCAAATAGAGGGTGATCCCACCTCATTTGAAGAAGCCATGAGAAGCGCTCACTCAACAAAGTGACTTGAAGCCATGCAAGATGAAATAAGATCAATGAATACCAACGGTGTTTGGGACTTAGAAACAATTCCTAAAAGAGCCAAGACAATAGGCTGTAAATGGGTCTACAAAACTAAATATGACTCCAAAGGGAATGTAGAAAGATTTAAAACACGACTTGTGGCGAAAGGCTTTACGCAAAGAGAGCATAGATTATAATGAGATATTTTCTTCAGTCTCATTTAAGGATTCTTTTAGAATTATAATGGCGCTTGTAGCACATTACAATTTAGAATTACATCAGATGGATGTAAAGACGGCGTTCCTAAACGGAAATTTGGAGGAAAATATTTACATGGCACAACCAAAAGGTTTTATTGTGGAAGAAAAAGAACGTATGGGATGCCACCTGAAGAAATCAATTTACGGATTAAAACAAGCATTAAGATAGTGGTATTTAAAGTTTGATAGTACAATAAGGAAGTTTGGGTTTCAAGAAAATGTAGAGGACAATTGCGTTTATGCAAAGTTGAAGAATGGGAAATATATTTCCTAATCTTGTATATGGATGACATCTTACTCGCTAATAGTGATGTTAATCTACTACTAGAAACGAAGAAGTTCTTGTCCTCGATTTTTGATATGAAGGATCTCGGTAAAGCTTCGTCCGTTTTGGGAATAGAGATTCGCCGAGATAGAAGAAAGGGGGTTTTAGGATTATCATAAAAGGCATACTTAGAAAAGGTTCTAAAGAAATACAGTATGCAAAATTGTAAGCCTTCACCTGCTCCCATAGTCAAGGGCGATAGATTTGGGGAATTCCAATGTCCCGGGAACCAATATAAGATCGATCAAATGAAAGCGGTTCCATATGCTTCAGTTATCAGAAGTTTAAAGTATGCTCAAGTGTGTACATGCCCTGACTTAGCGTTTGTTACCGGCTACTCGGCAGATATCAGAGTAATCCAAAAATAGAATACTGAAGACTAGTAAAGAAAGTTTTGCGTTACTTGCAAGGCACAAAAAGCCTCATGCTAACATACAGAAGATCCAATTCCCTACACATAAAGGGGTATTTAGATTCAGATTATGCAGGAGATGATAGAAATTCCACATTAGGATATATATTTACTCTCATAGGAGGAGCTATATCATGGAAAAGCTCTAAGCAAGCCGTCACTACATCATCTACGTTGTATACTGAGTTTGTAGCGTGTTGTGAGGCCACATGGCAGGTGAATTGGCTGAAGAAGTTCATGCTCGGGTTGAAAGTGGTAGACGACATACATAAGCCACTCAAGTTATACTACGATAATAATCCAGCAGTATGTTTTGCTCACAACAATAAGTCAAGTGGTGCTGCCAAACACATTGACATAAAGTATTATGTTATGAAAGATAAAGTCCAGGATCATATAATTAGTCTTGAGTACATAACTACAGAAAAGATGCTCGTGGATCCACTTACAAAAAGCTTACCACCCAACGTGTTCAGAGAATATTTAGCCAGCATGGGTTTAAGGGAAAGCCTATGATTCCTAGATAATAAGGGTCTAGTTGAAAATTTGTTTCAAAACAGAGAGGTGCATTGTAGCTGTTAATTTAATGGCACTGACCGTGACGATAATGCATGCTCTATGCACTGATCTGTGATGGAATGGGAAAGATATAAAGTAAGTTAAGTTTAAGTAATAAGATGAGATCAAGGGACATATTGTTAGTGTTGATCTCTCCAGCTCGGCCTAACGGCCGAGTTAGGCCTTGACCTCGCGCCCCGATCGGGGGCGCCCAACCCTATATGGTTGGTGGTCCCCGTCGCACTGCGCTATAAAGAGAGGTGGAGGCCAGCGGCTCTCAGTACGAGGTTTACCATGAACCGCCACACCCACCGACAAACCCAATCCGATCTAGTGAGGGACGCAGCCAGCGACGGAAAGCTCCACTGCCGTCTTCACCGTCATCTTTGCGCCATCACTGCACTGCGACTGACCTCAACACCGTCACCGCGGCACCGCCGACCCAGACCGCATCACTTTCGTCATAGCTACGTCGAACTCTTCCTCTAAGTCTACGGATGGTCGGTGACATCTCACCTTCCTTCATTTCTGTCTAGATCATGTTCTAAAAAGTTTTACCCCGTATATAAAGTTGTATCCGTTAGATCGTCTAGGTGATCCACTGTTTCTATCAGGTAGAGGTCCGCGTAGACGATGGTCGTGCCGGGGTGGGCTCGCCGGATGCTGCCGAGCACGTGGCGCAGCTCGCGGTTGTGCAGCTCAGCGAGGCCGTTGAGACGCGTGTTGCAGCCGGACTCCGGGTCGTACCCGGCGGCGTCGACGCTGCCTCTGTAGAGCGTGAGCAGCTGCGGCTCGCAGCCTAGCGGTATCATCCCCGGGACCACCACCGTGCTTGCTCCGGCGGCGATCAGGTCCTGTACCGCACGTCGGTCGGCACGTGTAAAAATGTATGCCACGCATGCCATGCCAAACAAACGTGTGACCGCTGCTGGTGACTTCGATTTTCACCGCGCGTGTCGGAAGAGAAAGCGACCTTGAGCAGAGTAGGAGGCGAGAATGAAGAAGGAACTTACGGTGATGACCGAACGGGTGACGACGTGAGGCACGAAGGTCTGCACCTCGCCGACGGTGCGGTTCTCGTTGAGGCCGATGAAGTAGTCGTTGACTCCGATCGATCCGACGAGGAAGAGGGAGGTGGCCATGCTCTTCCTCTGCTCTGCGCCAAGAAGTCGTAAAACGTCGTTGAACCAGACGGTCTGGTTCCTAAGCGAAACCGGCACGAACGACCCCAATCCCCTGCTCTCAAAGAAGTGCAGGTCAAGCGCCGTCGCCCCGCCGAACGCGAAAAATTCACGCCGCGCCGGAAATCCGCCGCCGTCTTCCCAGCGAGGTACGGCGTCGGGTGCGGTACGCCCAGCGCCTCGACTGCGGCACACGGACACGTCACAGTTACTTTGGTCCGTCACATCACATCACATGGAAATAAACGGTGTGGGACGTGTGTGTGGTGGCCGGCCGGTCGGTTGGTGGTGCTCACCGAGGAAGTCGATGACGAGGCGGCCGTTGGACGCGCGGCCGGTAGGGCGACGGAAGAACGTCTCGCCGTACGGTGGCCGGCTCGCGGGCCCGCCGGCGGTTGCTGAGAGGTGCAGCGCGTTCCCGGTGTCGGTGAGCGAGTCGCCAAAGCTGAATACACGGTCGTAGGGCGTCAGGGGGTCACCCTTGCCGGCTGCGGCGGCGTGCAGAGGCGCCGCCACGGCCACGAGGAGACTCGACGAACCTGATGTCATTTCAATTCGCTTGCTTTGCTTTTCAGGTGTGGTCGACCTGAGCCGTGCGGTGTGGTTCATTTGGAGGGACAGGAGAGGACTATTTATAACAGTAGCTGGGGCAGGGATGCATGTGTTGTCACTTGTGATTGGTTCTTGCAGTTCTAGAAGCAGCGCAGTTGATGTTGATCTGCCATATTTGATCGTGTGTTTGGGTGTTTTGAAGAAAGGAACAACAGAAAAGCATTTCGGCCTTGATGAAAGCCCATGGGCATGGGCGACACTAGTACAGGAGATACGGTCTGGGTCGATCAGATCAGACCAATTAGCCAACAACCACTGAGCTAGAATCGAGCAGTCAATCCATAGCTACTGTGAACTTTTCTTTTTAAAAAAATTTCATAGTTTTTTTAAAAATTATAAAGTTATACGCGTAAATCAGAGAACGACAATCTATGATCTTTCGAAAAAAGAACCACAATCCTATATGCTTCACGACTTTTTTTTTGAAAAAAAAAATTTAGCGACTTTTTTTAAGTTGTAACTTTGTGCGGACAAAACTTATCACCATATTTTTATAAAAAGTTGTAAGTTATGCAAAAAAGCTTTATCTATAATATTTTGCGAAACATAACATATCAGCACAATTTTATAAAAAATGTAAAATTATATGTAAAACATAACTTTTATGTATAACACTATGTGAAACAAATTTGTCACCACACTTTTTATAATAAGTTTTCTGATATAGTTTTTTATATAATAAATTTCACGAATAACATAACTTATATGCATAAGTTTTATTATCTAACATTTTTATGTAACTTATTCTAGACAAACTTCTAAATCAAAAATATGTTAAAAGTATATACAAGAAAATTTGATAGGTTACTATGAAAAATAAAAATAATAAAAACTAAAATAATAGAAAAGCATAAAACATATAATATGCTAATATGTGAGCGGATCATGCACGTAATGTCAAATAATAATAAGAAAAAGAAAACAGCACTGCTAGCGCCTCGAAGTCCGGATGGACGCCCGCGTTTGGACGTCGATGGCTACAATCAGTTTTCCCGCGTCCACGCATGGGCCCCGCTGGCCGGACGTTGCTTGCCCGTGCCTGCGTCTCACGGCCATGCGGGGGCCGCACCGTTGAACGTCGCCCACGCCACGCGCCCGCGCAGGGACCGCGCGTGTCTGCTCCCCTTTCCATGCGCATCCCATGTACAACGCGCAATCTATTTTTAAAGTATTCAGATGCAACACTTGCAACATACAAAAAAGAAAGATAAAACACTTAAAACATATTGCAGAAACACTTGAAAAACATTGCAAACATACACAAAGTCTAGATAAAACACTTGCAACATATGTGTGAAAACATATGCAACATCCAAATAAACATGCTTGCAACATACGTCTAAAAAACAGATGAAACATTAGGAACAGAACCTTGCAACATACGTGTACAACCATCGCAACATATGCAAAATCCTGATTTACTTTTGCAACATCCATATGAAACACTTGCAACATACCTCTAAAACATCTGAAACACTTGAAACATATGCTTTCAAGCGCAACATCTACTTGCTGCTTGGACGAAATAGAGGCTCGTCGACGCGGAGCTCGACGCCGGCATGGAGCTTGGGGCAGAGAAGCCAGCGGGCAAGTGACTGCGCGGCCCAGGCGAGTGGCTACGCTGTTCCGTCGAGTTGGTACACGTGTGTGGTCCCCCGTGGCGAGGCGCCCCTGTAGTAGAGGCGGCAACGCTGCCCGTGGTGAGTGACCCCACGCTGGAGTAGGTGAGCGGCGAGCGAGTGGCGTGGTGGAGTCAGATGCGCAGGTCAGATGGCGCGTTGGATAAGGCCGCTATGGTGACCAGAGCCTCCTAGACGAGTAGATACGAGCATCCGCTTTAGGGAGAGGAGCAGCGGCGTGGGAAAAAAGCATATTTGGTGGAGACTGTTGGGCCGTTGATAGGCTATATGGGTTGTGGTCCAATTTAAAAAACGTCCGACGAGAAGGAAACAAGCTGAACGCCCGCGTAGGAGAATTACCAAAAAGAAAAGTTAGCCCTATGTGTTTGTTCCGAGCAGTTTGCGGATGGCTAATACGTGAGTGGATGGCCTACCTCATGTCGAAAAGCCAAATTCGTTCGTTTCGAGCGAATGAACGCTAAAATGGAATTAGGGTCTAGGTCCACATAACCAGCTAGATTCTCTATTCCTATCCAAAAAAAATATCATTTTGGGTCTACTTAGATCAAAGAGTTAATAGTTTGTTGCTAACAATTAGCTTTATATGATTTCGATGGATCTAACTAAGGGCCAGTTTGGCACAGCTCCGAGTTTGGTTTCTTTGCAGCTCTTGCTTTGTGTGTTAGCCCAGAGTGCTTTGGTTTTTTGAATTGCTTGGGTTCTTCTAAGGAGAAACTTGAAGATTTGTTACTCTTGGTGTTCGCCAACACCAAGACAGGTCCAGTGTATGACTTAGTGACCTTTCTTGGTGGAGCTGTTGTGAGGAGCAAGGCTCCAAGAAGCTTTTATAGGGTATTGAAACCCACCATGTCGAATTAGCAAATGTGTATTCACTAGTCAAGAGGACCGTAACCAAGTATTTGTGACTTAGGTGCTCCAACGTGGATTAGAGAGTTGTGGCAACAACTGAGACTACAAGAGAAAATCTGGTTGTCTGCTTGCCTTGCTCTTTCATACTAGTCATACTTTCGTTGTTTGCAAGTTACTTTGAGTGACAACTAGAACTCTTGCTAGTATGTGCTTAGTATATGTTTCATTATTGCTCTTAAAAACTTGATCTTAATGTGATCTTTTCTAAGGACATAATTGGCTTGTTGTCCCTAAGGACTCATTAGCTTGTCTTTTTTTATCATCATTAGCTTAGAAGAACTTAAGAGCCATGGTGTTTATGGGTTTAGAAATTGCATAGGTTAAGGGTTGTTGCTTTAATTCTTTAAGCCCAATTCAACTTCTCTTGGGCCATTCGGCCCTTACACCTTTGTAGCAAGCACATATTGTGACTATAGAAAGGCTTGGTGACTAGAAGTATACCTTTGGTTAGCTTCATCATAGACTAAAGGTTATGGTTTGGCAACCGCTACCATAAGACACATCCTTGTCTTTGAGAGTATCCCCTCTCTTAATTTGGTCTTTATTTATGGTATTTAAGTATCCACATTGTGCTTTTTTTGTGTCATCATTACCTTTTCTAATTTAGCAGTCTAGTTGATACGATTGGCTTGGCTGTAAAACTCTGTAGGTTTGGGTAGGTAGAGCACAAAACAAAAACCTATGATGCACATTATGCTAGTTAGTTTATTATTTTCTACTGTTGATAAGACTATCCTAAGGACATAAACATTCTCTCTTAATTCTTGGCATCCACTCAAGGTGAAAGATAAACTTGATTCCAAATCCTTTTGGTTTCCATATACAAGACTACTACCCTTAGTTATTTGATTACAGATTCAAAGATCTTGCTGTGGTGGAAGAAGAAGATTGTGATCTTATCATAACACTATGCATTCCTAGCCTAGCACAATTCACTCGCCTAGAAGAGTTAGAATTGAGCATGACTCCTTCTCAAGAGGGGAGAATGATGAGAAATCCCAACCAGACATGCTCTCTCCAGTGTCAATCTATAAGTGCATCTAGCCCTTTAGGGGGTTTCGGTGAATTGAATGACAACACCATTAAAGGTCTAACAAGTTTGCTAAGTGTTGAACAGCTAGTCCTAGAGCACCTTGTATCCGCTGAGCAACACCATCTTGAGCTTGTCCGAGCAGTTGAACATGTAGCTGGTAGTGGGGGTATGGCCCTCGGTATCCACAAGACAAGACATGGGCCGCACCATCAGAGGTGGCCCAGCCCACAAGATCAAGGCGTGCACGGCGCTGCTCGACGTGCACCGCAAGCTATTGTATAGTACCAAATAGGATATTTTCCTTGTAACCCTACCCCTCTAGAGTATATAAGGAGAGGCAGGGGTCCCCTAGTGGACCGATCGATACATCTCAATGCAATACATCAGAACACAGGATGTAGGTATTACGTCATACTAACGGCCGAACCTGTCTAAATCTTGTGTCTTGGTGCTTGTATTACCATCTCGCTCACCTCAATAACAAATCTACCATCGTGGGATACCCCTCGGTGGACTGCCGAGCATCTTTTGTCAACAGTTGGCGCGCTAGTTAGGGGTGTGCGCTTGATCCATGGCGAGCCAGGTGGACCTCAAATCAACAACGCATTCTCATCATCAATCTCGTGGAGATCCATGCCGGTCCACGACGACGATTCATCGCTGGCTACACTAGCCCCCGCGGCAGCAGATCCAATGTCGGAACCACCTCTGAGGTCGCCTTCACCAACAACTCACCGCCCGTTAGATGCTCGCTGTCAACGCCGACTAGATAACGCCATACGTCGCCGACCAGACTTTCTGTCTAAAGCTAAGTCACGCTTTAATATTTTCCTAAATATTCTCCAATCTTCATATATCACCATGATGTTTCTCCGAACTGTTTTATCCATGTTTGCTCTCCAAACGATTTTCCAAACCCTTGAATAGTCGCGTTGATGCTCAGACGCCTCCAGAGATGGCCCTGTCTTCGGCTCCTCCCTACACGTGCTACGGGCTCCGCACTCTGCGTTATGGGTGGTCGGCAGCGGCTCCTTGGTCATGCCTGTTCCTCCTACACGTGCACGGGCTCCGCGCTCGATGTTATGGACTATGGGCTAGCTAGGGCTGGAGACTTAGCTACACACTAACTGGTCAGGCGGTTTATATTAAATATAAATACATCTTCGCTCCAACTGATCGTCGAGCTACATACGCTATTTTTTCTCTCCAAAGTTCATATATTTTTACATCATGTACTACCCGTGCTACATGTTTGTATTGCAGGGTCATCGTCCAAGTGATCGGACCACCTGGTGCTCGGACTTCTCCACCGATCAACTGGTCGGACCGCTTGGTTCATCGACTTCATCGCCAACCAGTTGATCAGACTATTCGCCAGTCATTTCTAGTCAATGCTCACTTCGCCGCCGACTAGTTGACCAGACTATTCATCGCTCATGCTTCATCGCTAGCTACGCCGGGGACTCCTCGGCGCTCGGTTTCTTCGTGCTCGAGGACTAAGTGGGCACACTTCACCGCACGAACGTCGCCATCTACGCCGGTGCTCAGACCTCACCAGCTTCGCTGGGAACTCCTCGGTGCTTGGACATCGCCAGCTATGTCGGGGACTCCTCGGTGCTTGGACATCGCCAGCGACACCGGGGACTCCTCGCTCCTTGGTGCTCGGACATCGCCAGTGATGCCGGGGGCTCCTCGCTCCTCGGTGCTCGGACATCGCCAGCGACGCTGGGGACTCCTCGTTCCTCGGTGCTCGGACATTGCCAGCGATATCGAGGACTCCTCGCTCCTCGGTGCTCGGACATCGCCAGCGACGCCGAGGACTCCTCGCTCCTCGGTCATCACCAGCGATGCTGGGGTCTCCTCACTCCTCGATGCTCGGACATCATCAGCGACACCGGGGACTCCTCGCTCCTCGGTGCTCTATCATAGCCAGCAACGTCGGGGACTCCTCGCTCCTCGGTGCTCGGACATCGCCAGCGATGTCGGGGACTCCTTGCTCCTCAGTGCTCGAACTTCGCCAGCGACGCCGGGGACTCCTCGCTCCTCAGTGCTCGGACATTGCTAGCGACACCGTGGACTCCTCGGTGCTCCCTTGGTGGTTGGATCTTGCTATGTCTCATCGGTGTGCTATCAAGCTGCTCCATGCTATTCGGATCAGGGTGCTGATCTTGGGCAACATATCTGGGGTCTTGATGCGCGCATGTCAGATGACGTCGGTAAAGCTTTTAGACTTCTTTTTCTTTGACCCTGCTACAAGATTCATTCTATATCTTCTAGCAGGCTCAGGGACTAAGTGGGCACACTTCACCTTGCGGTGAATATGCTTGTTCTCATCTCGAGGCTACGCCCGGGGACTGACTGCTTGCTTGGCTGGTCTTCTACTTTTTGACCCTGGCACCACGTGACTATGTCATCTACTGTCAGGCTCGGGGACTAGCTGTGGGGTATGGCCCCCGATATCCACAAGACAAGACATGGGCCGCACCATTAGAGGTGGCCCAGCCCACAAGATCAAGGCGTGCACAGCGCTGCTCGGCGTGCACTGCAAGCTATTGTATAGTACCAAATAGGATATTTTTCTTGTAACCCTACCCCTCTAGAGTATATAAGGAGAGGCAGGGGTCCCCTAGTGGACCGATCGATACATCTCAATGCAATACATCAGAACACAGAATGTAGGTATTACGTCATATTGACAGCCAAACCTGTCTAAATCTTGTGTCTTGGTGCTTGTATTACCATCTCGCTCCTGATCTCGCTCACCTCAACAACAAATCTACCATCGTGGGATACCCCTCGGTGGACTACCGAGCATCTTTTGTCGACACTGATCATTAGGAGTTGGCGTCTGACCAGTTTGACTAGGAGTCGAGCTATTGAATCAAGCATCTGACTAGTTGAACTGGTAGCCGAGCTGTTGAATTGAGCATCCGACCAGTTGAATTGGGAGCCAAGCTATTGAATCGAGCGTTCGACCAGTTTAACTGGGAGTGAAATTGATTTTATTACATACACTTATGGATTGTGGAATAGGAAGTGTATATAGGTTCAACAAGAAGGCAAACTTGATGATATTCCACATAATATTCAAATCAAGGCTAAAATTGTGTATTGCTGTGTTGGAAGATCACGAAAACAATATAGTTCAAGAGAAAGACAACAATGCAAATGGAGTTGATGAAATGGCTTCTATGTTGAGGAATATCATAGTATCATGAGAAAGCAAACATATTTGGCAAATGTTAAAAGAGACATGAGTTATGATTTTGGATTGGTCTCAATAATGGCTTGCTTTGCATAAACAAGAAGAGTTTGATAGTGGATTTGCTTTGATCAAGCTAGAAGTATGAAGATAGATATTGAAGTGAGTATTAGGAGTGTTAAGCCAAGATGAAG
This sequence comes from Miscanthus floridulus, assembly GCF_019320115.1. Classification (NCBI taxonomy): domain Eukaryota; kingdom Viridiplantae; phylum Streptophyta; class Magnoliopsida; order Poales; family Poaceae; genus Miscanthus; species Miscanthus floridulus. The sequence goes on along the minus strand of NC_089580.1, from coordinate 91,763,916 downwards.
AGGATATAAGGAATCATGAATTGGCTTGACCATATTGATGTTGATTCATATATGTCTTTATGTGAATCAAACTAAAGCCTGATTGATCTCAACATTCATATCTAGAAGATATTCAAGCAAGGATCATACTATTGATGAAATAGTTTTTCAATGGATGCTTAATATGATGTGACTTGTGTATGGCTTGATAAGGTGAAGATAGCAAGGAAAGGGCTTTGAGGGACTAAGCGAAGGTGAAGGGCAAGCGATGGCTTGAGGACCGAGGTACCATGGCTAAGATGAAGAAGAGAGTACTTGCATTGAGTTGATGAACTAATCAAGCTATAAGGAGTCATATTGTGTTGAGGATCAAATCATTAGTAGAAGTGACTTGGAGCCATGAGGTGAACTCATATGTATGGAAATGGTTCAAGTCACATGCTTAAGATATGTTTGCTCAAAGAAATGAGACAAAGATGTTTGTAAATCCTTTATGAAGTGATATTGAGAAAGAGGATAATACATGCGATGGTGGAAACCCCCAATTATAAAAAGATGCGGTGACCAACTCAAAGGTGTTTAAATTCTTTGATGTTTTGAATTTGAGTTTAGGAAAAGTCATACTATAAAGGGGATACAATGCACAAGCTTTAATGTGCAACCAAGTGCTCATTTACCCACCAAATATCCTTAAAGCCTCAGCCAAGACAACAAGCTTTGCAATCCTATCTTTTGTGCTGCCTGGCAGGTGAGGCACTGCTGCACCTGAAGAGAGGCACTACCACAGTGCGGCACTGCCGCACTTGAGGAGCGGCACTGTCGTGACTCAAGTGACTATTGGGGCTAGGGGGTATTTATACCCTTCCTCTTCCTCCCCAATGGCTTTCTTGAACCTCCTGCTCATTCTAGCTCATCAAAAATAGAAAAGAGCTGCTCTCTCTCCCTCACTCACCATTGGAGACCCTCAAGCTTCTCCCTTTGATTCCTGTGACAGAACCACCCAATTTATACAAGATCAGATACGGCTGTCCCCACTAACACGTTGACATGCACATACTTTCACTTATATAAACCCGGTAGTCCGTCGAGTGTTACGAAGGACCTCGGTAAATCAACATCACAACCAAGATCACGTAATTAAGCAAATACACATCACATATGCAGAGTTGCAGCGGAAATAATATTACAAATGGTTTCACAAATAATAGTACAAGTTTGGGTTTCAAAACCGATTAGTGAAAACAACATAGCTTTTAAAGGATTACATTAATATAATCTCCAAATACATTGCTAGCATAAGTGACATCCTCAAACAAAAGCATATAGATGAGAAATAAATATAGAGTCACCGAGCCCACCGACGGTTAGCCACCATCTTCAGTAGGCCGAGAACTTCACCTGCAACATAGTGGGATAAACCCTAAGTACTCAAATATACTCAGCTAGACTTACCCATCATAAATCAGAAATAAATTGACTCCAAGGAGTATGCAAGGCTTTATAAGTGGAGGTAGCTTGATAACATTTTGCATAAAAAGCGATTAACTCAATTATACAATTATAATTCAGTCATCAAGTTAATTATAACTATCCATCTCTAGATTAGCAACTATCTTGTGCCAAACATGTGGTATATCATTTTAGAGCATACAATAGTAACCATAGCCGGTATAGTAATTCTATGTTTATTCGAACCATCATATTCCATAATTACCATTACTATGATGTTGGTACTAGCCCTCACTATCCGGGAGAGACGGCGATTCAAATCAATTTCAACCAGTTGAGAATTTATTCCTAACACAAACCCAGACAGACCAGATCAACGGTCACCTTTGGTATAACTCAAGTACACATTTCGTGGGTTCGCCCAGCACCGCACAATTAGGGACAACCAACTGCCAGGACGTTCAGGCCTAGCCTGCCCTTGGGCTCACGTCTGGCTCCCCACATATCCTTACTACCATCCAGAGTGCGCACTCTTACAGAGCGGGGCCCGTCTTGAGTTGAGCTACTCGGCTTTGCGGTCGGAATGAGTTATCTGGCCAGCTAAGTGATAGGCATGCATTCAATCTTGTCAAACAGCGCCAACAACAGTACGATCCTTAATCAGCATAGATAGAATCACATGAGTCAACTTACACATAGACTCTGCCTAGCCTCCATTTACTTTTACCCCATGGTTCTTTTCCACGATTGCAAATATAGCCAACCGTGCCTCGGATCCACCTATGTCTCGTAGGTGATAGGAAATCACCTGACTTCTACCGATCTAAGCAGGGCTAAGCATATATTCGATCCTGGACCTACACAGGGCTAAAGGTGTATATATCTGGACAAGGTAGTTCCATGCATCAAGTGTTTCCAGACAACTCTTATAACCTATGCATCAATCATAAAGGACTCAAGTAGTATTTTGTAAAACACTAGGAGACTTAGAATGCTTTGGGGCTTGCCTGGAATCCAACACTAGGTCTGTGTTTGTTAGATGACACTCGCTTGGCGAGTATCTCCTGTTCAGGCATGTACTCTAGGGTCCTTCCATCTTCGGGATATGTCCACCATACACCGTCTTCGGGTTCATTTCCAACATCATGTCCTTATGTGGTTCATCTAGCATACCTTGGTGAGATGCAAGATGCAAGTGCATGAATATGAGGAATGGTAATATGAGGTGTATCACATAATAGTATTCAAGACAAACATAAGATCATGCAAGACATAGACACCTAGAGTTATTTAACTAAACATCACCCAACCTATTATAAAGGGACAGCAAGGATATTAGGTATGACACACAATGGAACTTAAGTTCAGAGGTTGCACCCATGCATTGATCAAGAACTAATCAACATGTTTAGCCAAAACAAGAGCAAGATAAAGCAATCACTGAGCACATGTATAGAAATCTGGACAGCAACACAGTAGTCACTTGTTTTATCCATAATTTAAGATCCAGACATCAAACAAGCATTAAACTTAACTTTCTAGAAAGATTATTAGATTATCTAAAACATGTTTATTATCATCACAAGGTGATTCCACCATTAACAAGGTCAATCAAGCACAATTGAGCACCTCTGTCCAGACTTAGACAGATTCTGCCATGCAACTTCGCAAGCTTATAACTGGAGCTCGACAACACCAAAAGGGGTGATCTTTAACAATTTGGAAAGTTCATGAAAGACACTACACTTCTTATATTTTCTCCAAGACATGATTCAAAGCCTATCTAAGTCAAACAACACAATCATTTAGATCTATACAGAGGGCATGCAAAATCTAACAATGAACTTACAAAATCCATAGCTCCTAAATTATCAGGCCTATGGTCATGCAATTTGAACACAAGCAATATTATGAAATTAGCTACAACTTTGGTATTCACTACAACCACAGCAAACATCATTTCCACCACGAAAATAATTGCACAAGCAAAACTGCACATGCAGCCCAAACATCAGTGGTACAAAAAACTGATAGGAACTTCAGAGAAGCATAACTGGAGTTCTAAACCTCCAACAAACATGAATCATAACTTTTTGAAAATTTTATGAAGTTACCTACAACTTTCTTATTCTCATCCTAAGATGATTCTACAGTTAACAAGGTAAATTAATCCAATAATTGCATCTCTATCCAAAACATAGACAAAATCTAACATACCACTTTAAACATCTATAACTAGAGTTCTACATGTCCAATAAATATGTTTCTAGACTTTTTCGAAAGCTTAGAAAATTCTAAACAACTTTGTTATAAACACCTAAAGCTAATTCTACTACTAAAAAGGTCCCACAGTGCCAATAACGCAATCCTATCTGGGTTTAGGCAGAAATAACCACAAAAATGTAAGCAACCATAACTAAAAATCTACTTAACAAAAAATTATGCTCTTTCGCTTTTTGGATAGCATAAGAAAAGTACTACAACTCCTATATTGTCATAAAGTCATGATTCATAACTTAACTGAGCCAATTAATCCAAACATGCAGACCTTTTCAGAATAGGAGCAAAGCAACACAGGGCATTTGTTTTTTTATACCTCTTAAACCATCAAACCTAAACTCTTGAAATTTTTACCATACATCAACCATCACCTTATTAGAACTCCATAAAAATTTCACATTTATTTAAGCACAAAAACTGCAGTTATGAAAAAGACAAGACACAACTACATTAAAAACCTAACTGCATAAATCTATTTTTACAGCAAAATATTTAAACTAAAACATGCTATATTATAGATCTACTGCATATATAATTTCATAGTTGTTCGAAAAAGTCCTCATTTACTATTGTATGATTTTTCTGCTACTTACTACGAATTTTCAAAGTTGATCATTCAAATATGTAAAAACCAGAGAAAAGGGGTGCAGATCTTGTATCAGGGTCCCTGCAGAAAACATAAATCAATGTTAGCGAACAGGTCCTTCAAGCACTATTTAAATGAGTCCACGGTTTCGTAGAAGGATCCCTCCCTTTCTTCAAATTTCCGCACTAGGTCCTTCACGCGGTCAAAACAGAGGAGCACGCTGGGCTTCCTGTTGCCGGCCGAAGGAAGCTCATCGGCGGCGTTTGGGTGGCGACGGAGCACGCGTGAGCACGTGCGCACCGGTGCATGGCTTCATCACAGCCCACGGCGGCCTGCAGTGGCCTGGCCATGCACACCGGTCACATGTAGCAGCGGTGGCGAACATAGCAGGCAGGGGTGAGCTTAGGGGCTCGGCCGGATGGCTACGAAGAAGTGCTGAGGCCACGCCGGGGCCTTGGCCGTGGCCAAACAATCGTGAGAAAAACGCTCCTCTAGTGTAGAGCATCAGCAACAGTAGGGGAAGGATATCACCACTACAACATCGAAGTTGAACAAGTGACAGGAGAACAGAAACATCTTGGACTTGGAGATCTCCTTTGGCCATCTACTAGGAAGAAGCGAATGAGGGCAGCGTAGTGGAAGCAGCGACAGGCGAATGGGAGAAGGCGAGCGCACCGTGGTCATGGGAGCACCACTGGAGGCCATGGCAATAGCAGTAGCTCCGAGCGAGCTCAAAGTGAGAGAGACCAAGAGAGATAGAGCATGAAAGAGAGTGAGCGAGAAGGGTGCCGGTCTCAGTATTCATGCACAAGAGTGGGCGAGGTGGCAAGCGAGGGCAGCACAGAGGAGCCACGTGGTGTGAGCAGTCTGCACGGCCGGCCATAGAAAATCCAATTCAAAATTATGAAGGAGCAGCAATACTACCTCAAAACTACGTCTGAAATCTCAATCTTCGTCCCTTCATATCTCCTAAACCAGTTAGTTTTGGCACATGCTACAGTAATAAAAGTTATATACCTATGTGACGTCTCCAACTTTGCTTAAAGCGTCCAAGTTTGATTCGGCCCGGTTGGAGAGATACAAGGCTCCAAAGCGGGGTACACGAAAATTGAAATCTCAGTTTTAGTCCATTAGGGACTTAGCCAAATTTTTAGCTCCAGAAACAACAATACATTCATTTTTGGAGGCCATGATAGACTAATTTAGAGGCTAAACTAGCTCCAGATCCAAAAACAAAGTTTGTTCTACTCCACTCAAAATTCAACTTTTCTTTAAGGTGAAACTCCATGCAAGTATTGTAAGTGATTGGTCAACACCGGTCAAAATAGCATCACGGTAACGCTTAAATTAGAGTTTTTGACCGACTGAGACATTTTCTTGACCTCTGCTCAACACGAACCCTTCATGACTTTTGTTATAGAGTTCAATTAGAGTCATTTGGGCAAGGTAGCAAGGTTTGGTTGATGACCTATATTTCTGTTCACTTAATAAAGCAATCCAAGAAAGATTTTAACTTATCATTTCATGTGACTTCTTGATTCCAAACTTCATGAAACTTTTCCACTGGTCAAGATGGATGCATGTTGATGTAATGTCCATGAAATAAGCATGTTTAACATTACTCTGGCATAATCTTAACAAGGGTCCACATGTAAGCAAAAGTGCGTTGTCCAAGTTTAAGTTGGAGCTCACTCTTGTAGATTTGATCTTGACACCTTCATCACCACTTAACTTGTCATGTTTGAGCTCAAACCCATTGCTCAACTGGTGACAAACACCTGGGGTGTTATAGCCCTCCCCATTTACGGGAATCTCACCCTGAGATTTGGTACGAAAGACTTTTAAGGGAAGAGAAGCATGTCAACCATTTTCTAACATCAGTGATAGCATTAGGCTACTTAACTTCGGAGTACCAGAGAGGCTAATCTGGTCAAGACACTTTTCATGCTTGCTCTTTGTAGTAAGTTTTGTCTAAAGAATTTCCTTCATTGGCTTCATGAAGCACTGTTACTTTGGGAGGAATCCAAGACAGCACAACACTTCATTCTCGGGATACGGAGAGTACTACGGAGCATAAACCCATTACCTACAATCTCTAATCCCCTAGTGAATATAGCATGGACCATGTGAACTTAGCACTAGACTGCCAACTTCTGAAAGCTACTCATTACAATGGTTCCATGTTTGTTCACAAAGTTCGAAAAGCAGTCCTCTACCAAAGTAGCTTGAGTACAACCTTTCATAAGAGATGAGATCACAGATGGGGTAACCATCCTCTGAGGTTGTGAGAAATCGAGTAACCAACAGACAATATCTATGCTAGTCGTAATCGTTCAATCACTCAGATGTCAACCGATGGAAAACTACATAATGTTCCATGTGTGCAGTTCTCTTTCTCTAATGATAACACTATATTATCTGAGTTCGTTGAGTGAGCGGTGAAGGTGATAGCTGGCTCTATTAACTCAGCTTTTTCGACAATCATCATTTGAGGGAATCCTTGTATCCAAGCGGCAATAGCTATCTAGGTTGGATCTGAGTCAACCTCATGGGTAAAAACACATGGAAGGTACCAAGGAATAAGTTTGCCTTAGAAATCCTTGCTAAAGAAGGATGTTAGCAAGGCCTAGAGGTCAACAAAAGTTGCAATCATACACGACTGGAAAAACAACACACTACTAAGTAGGTTGAGCACAATTTGCCTTCTTGGTGCAGTGGCGCAGTAAGTTGGATTGACTTGCACTGTCGCAAAATTAGCCTGGTTGGACTACTTTTGACATTGAGGCTTCCTTTCTACTGCCAATCAACAACTCATAAGCAAAATCTGAAATCTATTGTTTGACACTTTTCAAATTGTTCTCGACTCGCAAATTCACTAATTAACTTGTAGAACACCTTGGCTGCTCCAGCATTGTTGAAATGAGAGGGCAAAAGCGAGGCAAAAAGGGGTGCCAGGAGTCATCTTCTAGGGCATCTAAAGTATTACAATCATCACACTACCAACACGACCTGAACTACAAACACAATCATCCAATACAAAGAATAATAGTAGTCAAACAAGAAGATTATAGATTCTAGTCCCCTCAGTAATTAGTTCATATCTTGCAAACTACTGTTCCATTGTGCACACATTTTGGTAGGCATTTAGATCTAAGAGTCCTTTAACTACTAACCAAAATTTAGCTCAAACGGAGACCATTTAACAATCCAAGCAAATTATCTACCAAAACTGCTTTGTTCTAAAATTGTAGTGACATGAACTGTCAAAACATCTCTTAAATCTGATGCTTTACTCAACCAATCCTCAACCCAACTTAAGACACCGAAGTACCTTACGCGAGGAATGATATTACCAAGTTTGGTGTGAATTCAACCATGTTTGAGCCACTAATCACTAGCTTAAGATAACTAGTGGAGTGCCATAAAACCTTGATAGATTTCCCACTCTTCTTTTTCTTTGCTTCACGCATTGTGGAGTGTGTTCTGCACTCTCTAATTCTCTTTATGATAGCGGTAGCTTTCTTGCTGAGGATGGAGGCTAGGGTTTTCCTTACATGCTTCCTTGGGAACAACTTCAATCGTTGATGTAGGCACCAAGTCGACGATGCGCAAGCATTGGACTGGTGGGCTATTTTTGTAGGGCACAATGTATACCTCATGTGGAGGGGCAGTCCTACATGATAAGGAAACATCTCTGATTACCTTTCTATGCTTCATCCCATAGAATTCAGAACAATCCTTTGATAGCACCATATACATAATGATGCGGACCGAGACTAGGGATGTGCTTCCCCTAGCTCTTTACTTAGCCGATACAACATCCTGCACTATCTGTGTGATTATCCAAGATGGAATTGACTTGATGACACAGGGCCTAGAGAAGAAAGTAGTACTATCATTGCTGATCGGCTTTGCTGTTTCTTTGCTTAACATTGTTCTGTGGGATCTGGCCTTCATAGTTACCAAAGAGTCGCTACCTAGCTAGAGATTAACCTTCCTACTGGTAACTAATCGGTTGTCTCTCAACACTAAAGTTTTAAATCTTCACTCTTAATAGCCATAATCGCGATTGACGCATAATGGATGGTCGCCATTGAAGTCAGGAGAAAGGGGTCATGCTGAAGAAGGTCGGTTGATCACCTTGCACATAAAGGTCAAGACTTGGACAGGAAGCTCATGAGCACCAGGTGACCTACTACAGCACATAATATCCTAGTCCATTTATCATCTGACTAATAACTTGTCCAACCTAAAGTGTGATGCACCTTTCTGATCCAACTGGAATGACATAAGTTGCTCACTAGATGACCGATGTCATTATAGGGACGGTCAAGTAGAGTCACTTGTCTACCATCTCTTGCAGTCTGTTTATGTTCCTGTTAGTGACATGTTCTTCAAAGATTATCCTTTGGATGACTTCAGAAGGAAGTCCTATTGTATCTGGTTCGACGTATAGATCTTCTGACAAGATAAGGAGAGATAACCAAGGAAGAGCTCATGTGAAAATAACACATCAGTGTAGTTCTACAATGGATCATGACTAGGAACTTCGATACCAGCGCGTGCCGAGCAGCATAACCTTGTGTGCACGCCCACAGGAGGCTCTCAGTTTTGTCATGGCACCGTGGTTGCTACTCATAACACCATTACTGAACATACAACCCACAAGAATTTTCACGTGGTACAAATTTGGTTGCAAAGGAGCAAGCACCATATGAAGGAGGGATAGCAAACAAAGGTAGTCACAAGGTTAGGAATCAACAAGGAGGTGATCCGAAGATCAAAACATAGTGCAAGAGAACATAGCCTAATTGCCGAAGACAACTGACCAGGGGACTCTTGCTTAATTTCCATATACGCCCTGTGTCCACCAATGTGATTACTAGGTAAAGATTAACATGAGATTTGGTCTTGCCAAGCAGTAACATGAGATCAAGATTGATAAACGTCTAGAGACTTGAGAGAGTTGGAGATAAAACAAACAAGATTTGAGGGATAGAGCCAATGCACTGACTAGAGATTTAGTTGATAAAGCAACGACATGATCGACGAGGAAAAAGTTCTGAAGCCTAGGTAGATAGCGATTAGCGTTGCACCAGATCATCAGTAGAATAAGGAGCAATGAGATCTAACAAGGATTTTTGAGCAGGGTCCTCCCACATAGGAGCGGGACAACCACGACACATGCAAGCATTCAAGGGAACTAAGCTTGGGCCTAAGGTCAAGCAAAGGCATGGATAAAGGTCTTCGTAGCACAATGTTCAATGGCTAGCAACCACGTGTATATGCTTAGGCTCCTAAGAGAGAACTTAATTGGATACGACAACCATGAGATCACCAAAACTTAGACGCTGTTCTAGGATAGCGCTCTTCAACACTCGTATGCTTACCGAGGGCAAAAGGGGTGTCAGCTATGGCACTACCTAGATAATGAGCATCCACACCTACGTCATGGTCTTAAGCAAGCATTTCGAAACACTCTATCCAATGAGCTTAAGTGACTATTACTAAGCACAAAGCTTGCACCTAACAAGTAGTCACCTACAGCAACACCACCACCCATATCATGCAAAACATGGTGGTAAAGTACTGTTATCTGTTATTTCCTTTTTACTGAGTAGGTGGATATCTTTACAAAACAAGTTTTACTTACATTTAGCAATTTAGTTTTCAAAGGGGTGAACTTTTTGCTAACTATTAACTTGTCATCTAATTCCTTTGGAAGCAAACATACAAGGCGAGGCTAATCACACACTATCTTCAAGCACAACTATTCAAGCGGCATGGAACAAGGCATTTAATCTAGCTTCACACAGGGAAGATAGTAACCACACATGGATCACAAGTTACTTAGTATTAGAGCAAACTAGGGGAAGCATATTTATGCACAAGCACAATCATGATGCATGCTCGTCCTATTCATCCTCACAAAATTGCCAGCCTAAGGTGGCAATCACGTTCTATGTCGGTGGCATAACACGTACTCTCTCGATATATAGCTAGTCGTCAGCTACATTCAATCTACGCATTTGTGGTTAGCGTACCTGTAGGCAAATTCATTGCAGTCCATCCCCACAAGAGATAAATAAGCACACAATGAAAGCAGTAAACTAAGATACTCTCCATATATACATCCCCAGATATATATACTTTGGTATCCATAGCTACCCGATAGATATACCCACAATTAAGTACCTTCATATATATACATGTGTGTAACATGTAAATATTCCAGTAACCACAGCTAACTCTCCCCTAGATCGATAGTTGGACGGTCATGCTCTCACAATTCACACTTACCTGGGCGTAGAGGCAATTGATCCATACATTACCATTCAAGTGAATGGCATCCATACAATAGCACGTCGTATGGTCGATAAAAGTAAAACCCCCCATGTTAGTACTTAGATAGCAACCTAATAGTCCTTAACTAGGCATAAAGGAGGATGTCGCTAGCATAGTGTTGCAAATTAGTTTTGACAAATTTGCCTGTAGCTAAAGTTTTAGTCAAAACAGGCTTTTTAAAACCAAAACTTTGTTTTTAAAACTATGTACATGACAGTATTATGCTCAACCTGGCTCTGCTGCCAGCTATGACAGAACCACCCAATTTATACAAGATCAAATACGGCTGTCCCCGCTAACACGTTGACACACGCATACTTTCACTTATATAAACCCGGTAGTCCACCGAGTGTCACGAAGGACCTCGGTAAATCAACATCACAACCAAGATCACGTGATTAAGCAAATACACATCACATATGCAGAGTTGCAGTGGAAATAATATTACAAATGGTTTCACAGATAATAGTACAAGTTTGGGTTTCAAAACTAATTAGTGAAAACAACATAGCTTTTAAAGGATTACATTAATATAAGTTCCAAATACATTGCTAGCATAAGTGACATCCTCAAACAAAAGCATATAGATGAGAAATAAATATAGAGTCACTGAGCCCATCGGCGGTTAGCCACCATCTTCAGCAGGCCGAGAACTTCACCTGCAACATGGTGGGATAAACCCTGAGTACTCGAATGTACTCAACTAGACTTACCCGTCATAAACCAGAAATAAATTGACTCCAAGGAGTATGCAAGGCTTTATAAGTTGAGGTAGCTTGACAACATTTTGCATAAAAAGCGATTAACTCAATTATACAATTATAATTCTATCATCAAGTTAATTATAACTATCCATCTCTAGATTAGCAACTATCCTGTGCCAAACATGTGGTATATCATTTTAGAGCATACAATAGTAACCATAGCCGGTATAGTAATTCCATGTTTATTCGAACCATCATATTCCATAATTACCATTACGACGATGTTGGTACTAGCCAAGTTTCTCACTATCTGGGAGAGACGGCGATTCGAATCAATTTCAACCAGCTAGGAATTTATTCCTAACATAAACCTAGGCAGACCAGATCAATGGTCACCTTAGGTCACCTTTGGTACAACTCAAGTACATATTTCGTGGGTTCGCCCAGCGCCGCACAATCAGGGACAACCAACTGCCAGGACGTTCAGGCCCAGCCTGCCCTTGGGCTCATGTCTGGCTCCCTGCACATCCTTACTACCATCCAGAGTGTGCACTCTTATAGAGCGGGGCCCAACTTGAGTTGAGCTACTCAGCTTCGTGGTCGGAACGAGTTATCTGGCCAGCTAAGTGATAGGCATGCGTTCAATCTTGTCAAACAGCACCAACAACGGTACGGTACTTAATCGGCATAGACGGAATTACATGAGTCAACCTACACATAGACTCTGCACGGCCTCCATTTACTTTTACCCCATGGTTCTTTTCCACAATAGCAAATATAGCCAACCGTGCCTCGGTATCCACCTATATCTCACAGGTGACAGGAAATCACCTGACTTCTACCGGTCTAAGCAGGTCTAAGCATTTATTCGATCCTAGACCTACATAGGGTTAAAGGTGTATATATCTAGACAAGGTAGTTCCATGCATCAAGTGTTTCCAGACAACTCTGATAACCAAATGCATCAATCATAAAGGACTCAAGTAGTATATTGTAAAACACTGGAAGACTTAGAATGCTCCGGGGCTTGCCTAGAATCCAACACTAGGTCAGTGTTTGTTAGATGACACTCGCTCGGCGAGTATCTCCTGTTCAGGCATGTACTCTAGGGGTCCTTCCATCTTTGGGATAGGTCCACCATACACCGTCTTCTGGTTCGTTTCCAACATCACGTCCTTCACGTGGTTCATCTAGCATACCTAGGTGAGATGCAAGATGCAAGTACATGAATATGAGGAATGATAATATGAGGTGTATCACATAATAGTATTCAAGGCAAACATAAGATCATGCAAGACATAGACACCTAGAGTTATTTAACTAAACATCACCCAACCTATTATAAAGGGATAGCAAGGATATTAGGTATGACACACAATGGAACTTAAGTTCAGAGGTTGCACCCATGCATTGATCAAGAACTAATCAACATGTTTAGCCAAAACAAAGAGCAAGCTAAAGCAATCACTTAGCACATGTATAGAAATCTGGACAACAGCACAGTAGTCACTTGTTTTATCCATAATTGGAGATCCAGACATCAAACAAGCATTAAACTTAACTTTCTAGAAAGATTATTAGATTATCTAAAACATGTTTATTATCATCACAAGGTGATTCCACCATTAACAGGGTCAATCAAGCACAATTGAGCACCTCTATCCAGACTTGGATAGATTCTGCCGTGCAACTTCGCAAGCTTATAACTGGAGCTCTACAACACCAAAAGGGGTGATCTTTAACAATTTGGAAAGTTCATGAAAGACACTACACTTCGTATATGATCTCCAAGACATGATTCAAAGCCTAGCTAAGTCAAACAACACAATCATTTAGATCTGTACAGAGAGCATGCAAAATTTGACAATGAACTTACAAAATCTATAGCTCCTAAATTATCAGGCTTATGGTCATGCAATTTGAACACAAGCAATATTATGAAATTAGCTACAACTTTGGTATTCACTACAACCACAGCAAACATCATTTCCACCATGAAAATAATTGCACAAGCAAAACTGCACATGCAGCCCAAACAGCAGTGGTACAAAAAACTGATAGGAACTTCAAAGAAGCATAACTGGAGTTCTAAACCTCCAAAAAACATGAATCATAACTTTTTGAAAATATTATGAAGTTACCTACAACTTTATTATTCTCATCCTAAGATGATTCTATAGTTAACAAGGTCAATTAATCCAATAATTGCATCTCTATCCAAAACATGGATAGAATCTAACATACCACTTTAAACAGCTATAACTAGAGTTCTACATGTCTAATAAATGTGTTTATAGACTTTTTAGAAATCTTAGAAAATTCGAAACAACTTTGTTATAAACACCTAAAGCTAATTCTACTATTAAAAAGGCCCCACAGTACCAACAAGGCAATCCTATCTGGGTTTAGGCAGAAACAACCACAGAAATGTAAGCTACAATAACTAAAAATCTACTTAACCAAAAATTATGCTATTTAGCTTTTTGGATAGATTAAGAAAAGTACTACAACTCCTATATTGTCATAAAGTCATGATTCATAACTTAACTGAGCCAATTAATGCAAACATGCAGACCTTTTTAGAATAGGAGCAAAGCAACACAGGGCATTTGTTATTTTTATAACTCTTAAACCAACAAACCTAAACTCCTGAAATTTTTACCATACACAAACCATCACCTTATTAGAGCTCCATAAAAATTTTACATTCATTTAAGCAAAAAAACTACAGTTATGAAAAAGATAAGACACAACTAGCATTGAAAACCTAACTGCATAAATCTATTTTTACAGCAAAATATTTAAACTAAAACATGCCATATTATAGATCTACTGCATATATAATTTCATAGGTATTCCATAAGGTCATCATTTACTATTTTATGATTTTTCTGCTAATTACTATGAATTTTCAAAGTTGATCATTCAAATCTATAAAAACCAGAGAAAAGAGGTGCAGATCTTGCATCGGGGTCCCTACAGAAAACATAAGTCAGCGTTAGCAAACAGGTCCTTCAGGCACTATTTAAATGAGTCTACGGTTTCGCAGAAGGATCCCTCCCTTTCTTCAAATTTCCACGCCAGGTCCTTCACGCGGTCAAAACAGAGGAGCACGCCGGACTTCCTGTTGTCGGTCGGAGGAAGCTCGTCGGTGACAATGGGGTGGCGGCGGAGCACACGTGGGCACGTGCACACCGGTGCATGGCTTCATCATGGTCCGCGGCAGCCTATAGTGGCCCAGCCATGCACGCCGGTGACATGCAACGGCGGCGGCGAACTGAGCTGCAGGGGTGAGCTTAGGGGCTCGATCGGATGGCTATGAAGAAGTGCCGTGGTCGCGCCGGGGCCTTGGCCACGGCCGAACAGTCATGAAAAGAACGCTCCTCCAAAGTAGAGCATCGGCAATAGCAGGGGAAGGATATCACCACTATAGCACCGGAGTTGAACAAGTGATAGGAGAACAGAAACATCTTGGAGTTGGAGATCTCCTTTGGCCATCTACTAGGAAGAAGCGAATGAGGGCAGTGTAGTGGAAGCCGCATCAGGCGAATGGGAGAGGGCGAACGTACCGCAGTCATGGGAGCACCATCGGCGGCCATGGCCATAGCAGCAGCTCCGAGCGAGCTCAAAGCCAGAGAGACTGAGAGAGATAGAGCATGAAAGAGAGTGAGCAAGAGAAGGGTGCCGGTCTCAGTATTCATGCACAAGAGTGGGCGAGGTGGCAAGCGAGGGCAGCACAGAGGAGCCATGTGGCGCGAGCAGTCTGCACGGTCGGTGACAAAAAATCCAATTCAAAATTATGAAGGAGTAGCAATACTACCTCAAAACTACGTCTGAAATCTCAATCTTCGTCCCTTCATATCTCCTAAACCAGTTAGTTTTGGCACAAGCTACAATATAAAAGTTGTATACCTACACGACATCTCCAACTTTGCTTAAAGCGTCAAAGTCTGATTTGGCCCAGTTGGAGAGATACAAGGCTCCAAAGTGGAGTACATGAAAACAAAAATCTTAGTTTCAGTCCATTAGGGACAGCCAAATTTTTAGCTCCAGAAATAGCAATACATTCATTTTTGGAGGCCATGATAGACTAATTTAGAGGCTAAACTTGCTCCTGATCCAAAAATAAAGTTTGTTCTACTCCACTCAAACTTCAACTTTTCTTTAAGGTGAAACTCCATGGAAGCATTGTAAGCGACTGGTCAACACCGGTCAAAATAGCATCATGGTAACGCTTAAATTAGAGTTTTTGACCGATTGAGGCATTTTCTTGACCTCTACTCAATACGAACCCTTCATGACTTTTGTTATAGAGTTCAATTAGAGTCATTTGGGCAAGGTAGCAAGGTTTGGTTGATGACCTCTATTTCCGTTCACTTAATAAAGCAATCTAAGAAAGATTTTAACTTATCATTTCATGTGACTTCTTGATTCCAAAGTTCATGAAACTTTTCCACTGGTCAAGATGGATGCATGTTGATGTAATGTCCATGAAATAAGAATGTTTAACATTACTCTGGCATAATCTTAACAAGGGTCCACATGTAAGCAAAAGTGCGTTGTCCAAGTTTAAGTTGGAGCTCACTCTTGTAGATTTGATCTTGACACCTTCATCACCACTTAACATGTCATGTTTGAGCTCAAACCCATTGCTCAACTGGTGACAAACACCTAGGGTGTTACAATTCCCTTCCAAATCCAAGAGAGTTTGAGCCTCCAAACTGCTTTGGAGAGCAGCCCCAATTGTTCTTCATCTCCTGGAGCACTTGGTTTGCATTTAAGCCAGTGGATTATGTTTGTTACTCTTGGAGCTTGCTCCTAGCTAGTAAGAATGTTGTCCGTGGAGCTTGCCAACTTGTGTGGCAGCCCTGGGAGGTTTGCAATCACCCCAATCATCTAGTGAAATCACTCCTCATCTCAAGAGTTCATTCTCTTGACTTGAGAACGAGGATAAGGTTGAAAGAGACCAAAGCCTTTGTGGCTACCTCAACAACGTGGACATAGGCAAGCCTTAGAGGTGAGCTGAACCATAGGATAAATCAGTGTGTCACTTGTGTTCTTGTGATTTGTATTGCTATACTTGTATTTGTGGTGATTCTAGGGTTTGGTCCCGATCTACTTACTCGTGCACTTCTGCCAATATCTTGGTGGTGGAATAGGCTCTACACTATCCTAGGAACATTAGTAATTTGCTCGATCTACTTTTCCTTGGGCAGTTTTTGAATTGTAGTTCGAGCTTGTCTATAGGAGCAGCAGTGCCACACTTTTAGTGAGGCAGTGTCGCAGTGCGGCAGTGCTGCACCTTGGGAGCAGCAGTGCCGCGCCTACAATTTAACTTCTGCTATGAGTTTGTTTTAAACAGGCCTATTCACCCCCCTCTAGGCGACATCAAGGTCCTTTCACAATCATTCACCATACAACCTAGAAGATACAAGTTAAGGGCCACTTTAATAAAATTATGCGAAGAAGCTACAAGAGTAGGTGAAAATTTATTCCTAGCTAAAATTAACTTTGACATATTTGAGAATGTTATATTTCCTAAATAATCTACATATGTCTTACTAATATTGACACAAGAAGGACCTACTGCTGGACCAAAGGAGAGAAGATGGTTTAAATGGACGGTGATCAAGCATACCACCTGGTTGACAACACAGACTGCCACAAAATAAACTATCATAACTCATGATTCCCTAAAGCTTTGGAGGTCCTGATTACTTGATGGAGACTAGTTTGGATATCCCACTAATGAGATTCAACTAGATTAGTCGAGACTGCTCAGTCCTCTCGAATCCGACAGTACTATCAGAAAGAAACTGCCATAACTCTTGATTCCCAAAGGTTGTGGTGGTCAACGAGTTCTTGTTGGAAAGCTTATCAAGTTTAGTTTCCAATGCCACCAGATTAGACTAGTTTGGATTTACCAATGTTGAGATTCATCTACTTTAGTGATGACTGGTCACAAGGTCAACACTATTCTTGAGGATTTATATATGTTCAACTTCCCGTGCAAAATTATACCATTCTATAATGTTTCATGGTGCATGCTGCACATGGTGGGAAATATTATCAAGTTAACTTTCTATTGCATCAAACAACACAACATTTGGACTTCCTAAGTTGGAGTAATTGCCAAATTACTGAAGACTACACAGAAGGCCAACAACTGGAAGACCAACAACCGCTCAAGACCTGTTCAGGAATTCAATTAGAGGAGACCTTTTCACATAGTCTATCTTCTCTTTCTTGTTTTATTTTCATACCCATTTAGAAGCATTGTTTCTAGTATAAATATCCCTTTGCTTCTTAGTAAATAAGACTTTTGATAATCAAGTGCAAACCCTTTAGTTCACTTGTGTGCTAACAAACTACAGAGAGTGATCTCTACCCCTTTACTCTTGTGTTTTCCTCCATGGAACTTATAGAAGCGTTCGCATCATCGGCACCCAATCTGTGTTCCTAATCCATTGATTACAGGTTGCATAGGTTAGTTCTTTGAGAGTGTGGTTGAGCAAAAACTTGGTTTAGATTGTATAGAGATGGTGGTTGGCTCCTTGTGTGTGTCATTAGGTTGCAATATGTCGGATTATTTAGCTTCGACAATGCCTAACAAAGTGATCGCGTAGATAGATCCAGATGGTAGCACACGGGACACAAGGATTTATACTAGTTTGGGGCCTGGTAGCATGCTAAAGCCTACTCCAGTGGTGCGGCTACTCTTCTTGTATTCGTATGCTCGATTATAGGGGCTGTTGCTCCTAGCTAAGAGATAGATTGAAATGAGGCGATGGTGTCATGGTGGACGTGATGATCATAGAGTCCTTACCCCTCTTTATAGGCAGAGGGATTGGGTTACAATGAGGGTGATCGGCGCTATAGATTGGATTCCTAGTTTGTTACAACAGATCAATTCTATCCTACCATAGCTATGATTATGGTAGATATCTTTGATACATCGTGATCTCCAAGTTGGTGGTCACGCCTAGTCCTCGCGGGCTTTATCCTTGGTCGTCTTCCATTATTGGGTCAGATACATGGTCGGTGAGGGTACCCCAGGCTGATATATTTGATAGTAGCCCCTGTAGGATTTGATGACAGGCTCATGGAGCAATACAATCCTCGGGTGCCATGAGTCCCTGTAGTCTTCAGGTACCATAGGCCCCGATGAGCATTTCTTGGGTGCCAAGATGTTTAAATACAACCAGAAAGGCCCCGAGTATTGGGATGCCTATGAGCATTGCACTTGACAGGCAGTAATGCCTTCCCAAGCTTCGGGAACCATATGGTTGGAAGTCTCCCATCTGTTTGAATGCATTGTTTGCACATCATTGAATCTTATAGAAGATAAGGATAGAGGTGCCTATGAACTCGAACCGCTCCAGTTTCCATGCTTTTACTTTGTGGAAGCCTCCTGATGTTGGAGTATGCCTTTAATGCCAACCACCAACTTCCCCACCACCATCCTCGAGCACTTATTTAAGCAGGGGGTAGGGAGGCTGGTGAGTCACTCCCCTAGCCTCAGACTAGGTGAGAGAGTGGTGACTCAACTCGTGCGCCATGGTCCATGGCGCTCTTCGGCGATCTCATGGTTGCTGGGAGAAAGCTTTGAAGATTAGGTTCCATGGTGGCCTGGTGATAGCCGTGTCCTTGGTATTAGAGGAAGTTCCATGAAGTTGAGGAGGAACAATACCATTGGTGGCCTGCCTCGTTGAGTGCACGGTGGCTAGGCTCGCTGATGGTCGGCATGCAGGAGATCCCCATGATAAAATATCTGTAGGAAATCCTAGAGGGCAAAGGGCATCCTGCTATTGTCGAGAAATCTTTTGCCCTACAGATCTAATCATGTGGGCTCTCGTGTATCGATTTAGAGGCATGAAGCCACAGAATCGATGCCGTTCGTTCCTCCCCGACGTCACAGAAGATGGCATGAGCCGTCCTTCTCTCAGGGCTCCTCCTCCTCTTGGATGTTAGAGGAAGCTCCACAAGGTGGGACTCCCTGAGGCATCTTCCAGTCATCATCCCTGCTCGTGAAGATTTGAAGGTGAGGTGAAGTCTACCGTGCGCCTTCGTCTGACTTCTACGCTTCACGAGGTGTCCATCGCTAGGTGCATCGTCAATCTTGCACTCACAAGGCTATCATAAATGTAGCAGTTTCTAATAGATTTGGGTTATTGCATATCTTATACTGTAAAGTGTAATAGAGTTTAATCAGAAAAGGATGACTTTTGGTGATTTTGAACACTGCTACCTGTGTCCCAATTAAATCAGGTGTTTTGTCGATTTTCATTCAGTCGAACCGACCTTGCTTTTTTTAGGCCCACTTCCGAACCCGATGAGTTGCTAGTATAACTACAGGTTATGCAGGTGATCCAATCTTAAAATTTACTCTAACCAAAAGCGGCCATTCGTGGCTCTAGAAGCCAGTGATCCCAAATGCTCAAGGATCACTTGGGTGAAGAGCAAACACATAAACCTTTGGGGTTGTAGCATATGCTATTCTATCGAGTTAATAATGGGTAGAACAGGTGATCGTTCGCTATCTAGAAGCGACAGGACAAAGCCTGACCAACTGGGGCATGTCATGAAACTCTTTTTCTAGATTCTAGGAGCTCGTACATTGGTTACAGCCTTGGGCTAACCAGTTTTCTAGTTTCCCACAAAGGGGCTCACATCTGCTGTAATAAGGTACTTCGAGCCTGTTCAAACATTCGAGAGATTTACATAGCCTTGGGGCCAGAGGTTTTAGGATTGGCTGGCGACCCCCCCGAATATCCCTCTTACCCTAGAATGGCAGGATTTAGCTTCTGCGGTTCTAGGTCAGAACCACCAACTGTGCTTGCTACTTTTTTGGGTTACGTCAAGCTTTGGTGGGGACCAAATGTTGGTCCACCTGGTTTTACCAGCAATTTTGGGCCTTGGGCCTAGGGTCCATAAGGGTTTTGACTAGTATTAGCTACCCTTATAAGTAGCCAAGGGTGGAGACAGTCCGTCCCTTTGTCACCGCCGACAAAAGTAGTTGTGCTCACTCGTTTGCTTAACTTGACCTAGCAGACGTCATCACATCTAGATCCCGCTCCCGACAGTCATAGTAATGGTGCTGAGAAAGACCCTGGCCAAGAAAACCAAAACCATTAATTCAATAGAAGAAGATATGAGCTCAAAGAGCAAAAAGGGGGTGGAGTCTCATCCCTAGTTCTCTGTGGGAGGTGTCGATGCTGATAGAGGAGGACATCAAAAGCCTTGTGGTTGGGGGGATTTCTGGCACCAAATGAGCTTTTGGGTTACCGTTGTGCCTTCAGCGAGGACGTCCATGCCCCTGATTCTAGTGAGATCGTAGTCTTCATAGACTTTTTTTGTCGTGGATTCGGGGTGCCCATCCACTAGTTCGTTCAAGATCTCCTTCGATACCCTGACACACAGGTACATCACCTGACCCTAAATGGGATCGTGCTTCTAGCGATGTTCATCTCTTATTGTGAGGATTTCACGGGGATTGAACCCCACTGGGAGTTGTTTTGCCGCTGCTTTGATGTTCTTCCTTAGTCGGATTGGAAGGTCACCGGCAGCCTTTGCATCAAGGCGGTCGACAAATCTTCGTTCTTCCACATCGATCTTCCCTCCAACGTCCCAAATTGGGTGAAGAAATGGTTTTATGTTTATGATTGCTCTACTCTGGCCTTTTGCCACAAGCTTGCCCCTCCTTTGCCCTCAGACAAGGAGGAAGTTCCCGAGTCTGAGGTGGAAGAAGCGGACAAGCTCAAGAGTGACCTGTAGGATTATCACTGGAGGAGAGGAGTTACCGGTCAAGCTTGCCTAGTGGCCTTCTTTTGAAGGTGGATCCATCCCCTAAGGGTACACATGTCCCTGATGTGCGACTCTCCCGATGCTGTGAGTCCATCGAGGGAGCCCATCAAGCCGATGACTGTGCTTCAGGTGCTTGTAGTGACTAACAAGGTGATGGGTTCAAAATCCTAGCTTATAGGCAAAGACCGTTTGGTGGACCCTCTGAGTTTGAAGCTGAGAGACGACATGAACTCGGTAAGGTGCCATTTGATGATGAGTCGGTGGCCTATCCTAATTTTGTGTAATCTATTATGCTATGTAGGCTCGTCAGAAGTATCACTCTAGGGCCTATTTGGACAAGGTCTAGAGGAAGGGGATTGATGGTGCAGAGACATCCACTAGTAATGGTGAGATGTCCGCACTTTAGGAGGAGTTGAGTGGCATTGTCCCTATGCCTCATCTGAGCCATATCGATCATGGTGCGTCGAGCTCGGGTGTGTAGATGAGGAGACATAGAGCTGTAGTGGAGTTTGTAGGCACCGTCGAGGGGGAAGGGCCCCCCGAGAGGAAGAAGAAGTGGCAGCATCAAGCGCAGGCATCAGTCATACTAGGTACATCGGTTGTCCTTGGCTAGTTATGGCCTTGGCATGTGTTTGATTTGGCTGACCATGAGTTATTTGTAGTGCTAAGGGCTCTAGGGTCTCCTAGGCCTACCGATGACAAGCCATCAACTGAGATGGCCTTGGTTGTTGGTGACTTTGGCCTGAAGGTGGAGTATGTCCCCTTTGAGCAAGGTTTTGGAACCTCACGCAGGTAGTTGAAGAAGCCTGCACTGCTGGATGTTCCCAGTGATGAGAACATGTAAGCCCAATTCCTTCACCTTGTTGTTTTATTGAGCGTTGAGCTCCTGATGCTTATTTTTGGCCATAGCTCCTGATCAAAGAACTTGTCGGCTGAGAGGTTGCCCGAAGCGATTGTGCTAGCCAGTGCTAGCAAAATCACAGCTCTAGGAGTTTGCCTGAACGAGAGTGAGGATTTGAGTATTTTAGAGAGGATTTGGGTCGCTGATACCCTTAATGACTTCATGGCTAGTCTCAACATAGGCGCACCACCTTTGGAGGATGCTCAAGAAGATGTTTCTCTAGTGATCCAGGCGGATCCCATGCAAGGTGAACCTGCTCAGGTTCCTAGTATGGGTGCCTGAGGGAAAGAGCCTATCATTGAGCTGGCTCGTGGGCTTAACCCATCGGGGTCATCCTTGGGGATTATTCTAGGGGATGACCTCAAGAGGGTGTTGCTATGAGTTGACTCTCCTCCATAGGTGGACGATGTCCGCCTAGTCCTTCTTGGGTCTTAGACCAATCGAGTAGGGGGAGGCCCATCGTTACAAGCTTTTGGCGCTGAAGGCCAAAGCTTGTTTGATGATGTCGAGGAGCGACGCTATCTCGACTCCAGCTATGGGGAGTTGGATGGCATGGTGAAGCACGCAGATAGTTTGTCTGCTACTCTTCGTGTGCTGGTGGACATCGCAAAGACCAAGAGCATCTTGGTCGGGGATTCCGTTAGTGCTACTCTAGAGGTATGACTCACATCGGGTGCCCAAGCCCCCAAGCGCCCATCTGATGGTCACACCAGGTGGATGTCACCCTTGGATTGTACTCGGGGCCATGCAGTGGACCTGATGGGTCTAGCCCCCGATTCTTTGGTTGATTCATTCTGATTGAAGCTAAGACTTATGTCGTCTTACTCTTGTAGTGCCTTTAGAAGAATTCTTCAGCGGAGTCCGCGTTCATCTAGGAGAGGTTCTCTCAGCTGAGCGAAGAAGCAAAGGCATGGATTACCAAGCTAGAGAGAGGTGGTGCTCCTAAAGCACCATCAGGACGAGACCCAAGGTAGGGTTTCTACCGGGACCTTTCTCCTTTGTGCTTGATGAGGTTTGTGAAACCTTTCACCCTTTTCAGCTGCTGCCGAGGCCATTGTCAGGCTATCTTGAGAGAAGGCTACCCTTCATGCCTCAGGCTCCGCATATTGGAGGGATAGGTAGAAGCGAGCGCTTGCTCAGGAGGAGATAGAGAAGCTTCGAAAGCAGATCCAAGGTGTGTTCTTTTTGATAGTGAATCATGTTACGATTGCATGCAAGTTTTTTGACTGACACACTTTGTTGACAACAGAGTTGGCTAAGCCGAGGTGCCTTAAGAACAAGCTTGTCGAGTGTAAGTCTGATTATGCTAACCTAGAGGCCATGGCTGCTGAGGCTGAGTGGCTACACATGGGAACTCTCTTGGCCATGGAGGCAAAGCACATGTGTCAGGGTTCATCCTTTGAAGATGAGCTCCAGAGTGGAGTCATGGTTGGCCACGCTGCCTACCAGGTGTCCTATGCTCAGCCAGGAGGGTCTATCTCTTTGTTAGAGGTGGCTTCTCAGCTGAGGGGGATCCCAAGATGTTTAGAGGAGATTGGCTAGTATGACTTATCCACCAGGGTGCACATGGTGCTGGTGACCATCGGGACAATCTACACTGACCTGAACATTAGCTCCATTAGGGGAAACCCGTCGACACGGATCCCTTACTGTATAGTTGGATTTAGCAACAGGCCATAGAGCCTTTAGAGGCCATAATCTATGATGTGGATCTCTCCATGATAGTACAAGGTAGTGTGCCTAACTCATCAGAGGATTCAAGCGGCACTTGAGGCCGGCTTGTAATGTGCTGCACCTAACTCTATGTACTCTATCTTTCGTTGTCTTTAGTATTTGATGCCGGTTAAGCTTTAGACTAACTACCTAGGGATTATTTGACCAAAATGAAACATTTTGATTGAGTCCACGTGAGGTCTTGTTAAGTCACTTATACCATTTCAAGACCTATGAGACATTGATCGATCGAGAGAAAAGTACGAGTAGTTAGCACGTGTAGTTATCATAGTAGCCCCCAAGCATGTTGATAGGTTAGTATAACTTATGAACATGCTGAATAGGAGCATATGTAATGGCTGCAAAGGTTAGCCCCTATGCACCCCAGAGAGGTTCTTCATAAGGTACTCGAGAGATCATAGTTTATTCATGTAACAAATAAATGTTCTTTGCAAGACATAAATGATAACTAAAATTTGGAAAGAAAATAAAAGACCAACATAACTGTGAGTCGTCGGCTTCCTCCTCAAGATCCGATGATGAGGGCTATAGGGGCAGAAATCAGCAGTGGAGCTAAGGTTGATGGGTCGAGGATGGCGATGGGTGGTTGTTCCAGAGTCATCAGTAGGGGCTTCTTCTCTAGCATCGAGCAGGAAAGACTGGGAGCCCCCGAGTCTAGGTTGTTAGCCTCCACGTACTCAACAGCCTCCCTCATGTACTAGTAGGCATTATGGAAGTTTCCCAACACTGTGATCATGCCGTGCGGTCCTGGCATCTTTAGCTTGAGGTAGGTGTAGTTTAGGACCAACATGAACTTGGCGTAGCATGGCCTCTCAAATATGGCGTTGTATGGTCCCTAGAAGTCAACAACTTCAAAGGAGAGTATCTCCTTACGGTAGTGTACCATGTCGTCGAATGTCACATAGAGGTCTATCATGCCTAGGGGCATGACATGCTACCCATGAACGATATCGTGGAAGGGGACTATGATGCATGCAGCTTCCTTATGTCCACATTGAGCTTGTCGAAGGCATCCTTGTAAAAGATGTTGATGCCATTGCCTCTGTCCATGAGGATCTTCATCACCCTCACATTTTTGATGACTACAGTTACCACCAGAGGGAATCAACTTGCCTCAACTACCTAATCTAGATGATCGGTCCGATCATAAGTAATCGGCCATTCGGACCAGCACAGATACAGCGGGGCGGCCGGTGCAATTGTGTAGATCTATCTGTGGGTGAGCTTCTGCAGCCTTCAGTCTTGGTAGGCTTAGGGGCCGCTGATGATGAGCATGGAGGCCCTAGCAGCTGCATTAGTGTCCTAGCCATCATCATAGTCTCCTAATTACCCATCTCGTTCTGCCTACCTTTGCGCTTCTAGAGTGACATGCTGCTGATATGCGATGCAATATTTGGCAAGGTGGGTCACAATGAAGACGTGATTCTAACAGGGGTTGTTCATGATCCGCTCGAACATATCCTGGTAGGTTTGCTTCTTACGAGTGTTCGAGACTACCCTTGGGATAGTGTACTTGAGTTTGATCGGCAGCTAAGCTTGCTTTCTAGGGATTGTCGAGCACTGCACATGGACGTGAGTATCATGTTCCTGTTTTCACGTGTTGATCAGCAGGCGAGCATCTTGTCCATTTATAGGCCAACCATAGATCGGATTGGGAAGACGATGTGCCCTAGGACCTCCCGTTGGTCGGCCCTGGGTCCCTGGAGGGCATTGCCAACAGTCAAGAGGTACGGGTCTATGACAGAACCGTTCAATTTATAAGAGCACAAGTATAATGGCAGCCCACAAGCGGTCGCACTATCATACTTGAGCCCATATAAACCTAGTAGTCCATCGAGTACCACGAAGGGTCTCGATTCATCAACAACATACAACCAAAACCATACATGATTCAACATACATACCACATGTTACATAGAGTTCACAAATACATTGCCATACATCAGAGTGCGATTAAAGTTATTATAAACCAAGTTCAAATAAAGTAGTAACGGAAGCAAAGTAGTTTTTAAACCAACATCTCACACCATTGTTCAAATACTTGCCAGTCTGTGATCACATCCCACAAAAGCATCATAGAGGAGTTAATAAGAAGCACCTTCCCTAGGGCCTACTCCTCGTCCACAACGGGACAGAAGCAATTCTTTCAATATCCATGATAGAGTGTATTATCCGCAACAAGTGGGGAAATAAACCCTGAGTACAAGAAGATACTCAGCTAGACTTACCCATCATAAACCAAAAATAATGTGACTCCAAGGATCATGCAAGGCTTTATAAGTGGAGCTAGCTTGGCAATATTTTGCATAAAAAGCCACTAGTTCAACTATACATTTTATAATTCGGTATCAAGATAATTATAGCTATTCACCTCTAGATTAACCACTAACCTATGCCAAACATGTGATATATCATTATGTAGCATCACAATAATAACCATAGCTGGTGTAGCATTCCCATGTCCAATATAACCATCAAATTCCATAGTCCAGTTACTATGATGCTGGGACTAGTCATGTTTCTCACTATTTGGGAGAGACGGCGATTCGAATAGGTTGCAAACAGTTGGGTAGTTATTCCTAACACAAACCCATACTTCCCCCATTAGGGTCACGTCTGGTCACCTTTGGTACAACTCAGGTCCACATTTCATGGGTTCGATCAGTGCCGCACAACCAGGGACAACCAGCTGCTAGGATGTTCAGGCCTAGCCTACCCTTGGGCGCACGTCTAGCTCCCCACACATCCTTACTACCATCTAGAGTGTGCACTTTGATAGAACAAGGCCTAGCCTGAGTTGAGCTACTTGGCTTCATGGTCGGAATGAGTTATTCGGCCAGCTAAGTAAGAGGCATGCGTTCAATCTCGACAGAAGTGCCAATAATGGTATGGTCCTTAATCGACACCGGTAAGACCAAGATAGCCAAACCAACACCATTGCATATAAGTTCCTGCTCGGTCTCCACTTAATAACCCTCATGGGTATTTTCCACGATAACAAATATAACCAACCATGCTTCGGTATCCACCTATGTCTTGTAGGTGACAGGAAATCATGCGACTTCTACCGGTCTAAGCATGGCTAAGCATATATTCGATCCTGAACCTACATAGGATTCAAGGTATATTTCTAGACAAGGTAGTTCTTTACATCAAGTGTTTCCAACTAACTCTTATAACCTAATGCATCAAACATAAAGGACTCAAGTGATATTTGTAAAAACATAGGAGGCTTAGAATGCTTCAGGGCTTGCCTTTCAGGAATGAAGTGGGTCGGTGGTTAGGGCACTCCGAAAGTTCGTAGTGGATGGCTCCTCTCCTTCAGGAGCTGCGGTTTGGGGTGTCCCTTGATTGTCCTTCGCCTCTTCTTTGAATTCCAGTAGGGATACTCCTTCGGGCGATCCTATATGCATGAGCATGAATAAGATATCATGGATGCATATGTACTGACATGGATAATATGATATGATGAAATGCATAATTATGTGTGTGTTATTAACAACAAGGTATTATGGTGATAACAAGATTAACTTCTTTTACTGAGTAGGTGCATAACTCCTCTCTAGTAATTAAACAAACACCAATTTAAACATTCTCTAGGCTGCAAGACAGTAGCCACTTGTTTTTAACCATAACTAGAGTTATATACATCCAAACATTATGATCTTGGACTTTTCGGAAAGCTTATAAAATTTTCTACAACTTTCCTTTAATCACCTTAAGGTGATTTAGTAGCTATCTAGTTTAAACAATTCAATCATTCAGATCTATCTAGTGGACAAACAAATCTGACACAGACTTCAAACAACTATAACTCTTAAACCATTTGGCCTATGACAATGCAATTTTAGGACAAGTAATATGAGTAAGTTATCTACAACTTTGTTATTAACAAGTTTCACAGAAGAGGTCATTATTATCATGCATTTGTCAACACAACAGAAACTACTCATGTAGCCATTTAGTTGAATTATAAAGCAATAATTAACTAGTTGCCTATAACCAATTACTTATAAGCCCAATTAATAACATCAATAGATCATATGCACCACAAGTACCATAGAAAATATCATGGTTAAGCCCAAATAATTTACTTATGTGCATTTATTAATTTCCTTATATAATAAGGTAATTTAAAGGATAAATATTTCTAGTGCTCAGTAAATCCTGAGAAACTTAAAGTAGCCTACATTTGACCCCAATAGTCTACTACACAAATTTCATGCTATTTTGATAAGTATAGCAACCTCTACAAAAATGAAAAGTTGCATAGACTTATTTTAGCAAAAATAGTTTAACCTAGTGAAAAATGTCAAACAACAGATTTCATATTTTTCTTACTATCATCCTAGCATAAGAACACTGTGTAAAAATTTGCATGATCATAAGTTATATATTTTTACCCCAATTATTTTCACTAGAAATTAGCAATTATTTAAGATTAAATAGGAAGACCATAATTCAAGTATGCCTAATGTAGGTTTAGTATTTTTAATTGTAGAGCATGTCAATACAAGACCAACAAAATTGGAATCACAATTTTTTCACTTCTCTAGCTCAAGTTATGCATTTTACAAGATAGAAACTATTTTAAAAGGACTTTACTAGCTTAATTTAATTCTCCTAGAAAAATATCCCAAACAGTAGGTTACATATTTTTATCAAATACTACACTTCATGATGAATCCAGTAAAATTTGGATCAACACATTATGACACTCCTAACTCCATATATAATTTTTTAAATTTGCATTCAAATATGTGAAAATAAATAAAGAAAATCAAATTTCACCCCGGGAGCTGTAGCTACGTGCACCCGGTCTATACACCCACGGTGGCTGACAGTGGGGGCCTGTAGGTCAACGGTCCCACACATCAGCGACACAGGAGCAGAGCACGACGTTTGACCGGTGATAACTCGTCGACGGCGAGGTCACCGGCGGCATCGTCACCACCGTCGTGTTCCCCTCAACATCCCACATCGAATGAGGTAGGTCATCGGACCTCTAATGGTGGTTGGCTACGGCGGTGACGCTAATGGTGGCTCGACGAAGGTGCTTCGGCCATCCTCGGGCATGGCATGCTTGGGCGAGCACGGCTATAGCTTCATAGTGACCTAGCAAAGATCTAGGGTTAGGATAGAGCCATGGTGGAGCGGCGATGAGGTACGGCCACGTGCATGGCGTCATGGTAGCGTGAGCGTAGCGACGAGAGGCCACATTCCGACGTCGGTGTGTCGGTATTGGCTAGAAGCCAACGACGTGAGCTAGACCTAGTCCTAGGCTATCCCTAATGCGATAAGAGAGAAAACGAGAGAGCTTAGAGGAGCATGGCCACGTGCGAGTGTGATCTCGATGGTGCTTCAGTGATGGCCACAGCAACGATGAACTCGTCCCGAGGCTTTACCTTGGCTCGATCGATGTAGCTAGTGGCTTGGGAAGGTGGAGTGGTTCACAATGGAGCTATGGGCAAGGTGGATTGGGTGGTGGTGCTGTGTGGTTGGCGTGCAAGCATGGCTGAGGTGCGCGGCAGCGACGACAGCTTGCTCCGCTTGGCTTCGAGTGAGGCAAGCTGAGGCAGCAAGAGTGAGTGCACATGGAGAGCGAGCGAGGACACAGCTCCCTTTGCTGTCCACCCTGACCTGATGCATAGGCCCAACATCGATGTGTGGCATCCACCTGGCGGACGTGGCCTGTGGCCGGTCGGCCATGACATCGCACTGGCCAAGCCGGTTTCAGGCCTGCAACAGACGACTGACAGAGCAAGTTTGTGTACATATAACTCCCAAACGATCTCGAGTCAGCGAAAACTTCCCTAATATGAATTATAGAGCTATTGGAGATCTACAACTTTACTTAAATGAGTTTGGCCTAATTCGAGTTGGTTTACAAGTTACAATGATCCAAAGTGGCGCACATTGAAACCGAAATCAGCTTGTGACTTAGCAAATTTTTTTGATTTTTGAAATAGCCTTAAGTTGATTCTTGTGAGCCCTATTTGACCATGTTAGGCACTGAATTAGCTCATGACCCTTAAAAAGTTTGTTACTCATAAGATAAGATACAACTTTTATTAAGGGTGCACTGCCATGCAAACACTCTAAGCTACTATTCAACTTTGGTCAAACTAGCATCATGAAAAATGACATTTTGAGTGAACTAGGACTTAGAAGCAAAATTGGCCCATGTCATGAATACAAACATTGTTCCATTTACCATCCTAGATATGTCTAAGATGTTTTTGTGACCTCACAGCCATCTCTTGCATTGGTCACACATTATCAGAAGCATATGCATGTATATAATCAATATCACATGTGATAATATGTAAAGAATAAGATGAAATTCCATATGCTCATGCTCATAAATGCTTGGATGATGCTTGTGCTAATGAAATGCAAGTGCCAAATACAATGCTTAACACTAGGGTGTTACAACCCCTCCCCCGTATAGAAATCTTGTCCCAAGATTTGAAAGACCTACCATTTTTCATAAAAGGTGGGATAAACCTCACGTAAATAATCCTCCCGTTCCCATGTGGCATCTTGTTCACTGTGGTTATTCCACACCACCTTGTAGAACTTAATGACTTTGCTCCAAGTTACTTTTCCATTTCTTCCGGCACTCGGGTTGGTTTCTCTTCATAAGTCAAATATGATTGGAGCTTAATATTGATGGGTTCAATGGCTTCATCAGGTATGCGAAGGTATTTCCTCAGCTGAGAAACATAGAAGACATTGAAGATAGCACTCATCTCTAGTGGAAGTAGCAACTTGTAGGCTACCTTTCCCTTCCGTTCAATAATCTGATATGGGCCTACATATCTGGGTGCAAGCTTCTTCTTTACTCCAAATCTCTGCACACCCCTCATGGGCGAAACTTTTTAAGTACACATAATCTCCCACTTCAAAGGTTAGTGGTCTTCTTCTTTTATCAGCATAACTCTTTTATGCTGCTTGGGCTGCTTCAATATGTTGTTTGATAATACGTACTTGTTCTTCAGCTTCTTTGACAAAATCAATACTGTAGTACCTCCTTTCCCCAGGATCAACCCAGTTCAAGGGAGTTCTACATTTTCGACCGCACAAAGCCTCAAAAGGAGCCATCTTGATGCTCTCTTGATAACTATTGTTGTAGGAAAACTCGGCTAAAGGTATCCACTTTTCCCATGAAACCTTGGAAGAGATCACACATGCTCTCAACATATCTTCTAAGATTTGGTTCACTCGCTCGATCTACCCGGAGATCTGTGGATGGTATGCTGAACTTCGGATTAGTTTAGTTCCCAAGGCTTTGTGCAAATTCTCCCAAAAGTGAGCTATAAACTATGGTCCTTGATCTGAGATTATGGTCCTTGGTACCCCATGTAACCTCATGATCTGAGAAACATATAGTTTGGCATAGTTCCTAGCGGGATACTTTATGTTGATCGGTATGAAATGCGCGGACTTGGTGAGGCGGTCCACAATGACCCATATGGATCATGACCTTGTTGTGCCTGCGGGAGGCCTGTAATAAAATCCAACCTTATTTCCTCCCATTTGTAGCCTAGAATGGACAATAGTTGAAATGGTCCAGCAGGTTTCAGATGATCTGCTTTGACCCTACTGCAAGTATCACACATAGCAACATAGGCGGCGATTTCTTTCTTCCTCTTGGTCCTCCAAAAATGAGTTTTCAAATCTTGATACATTTTGCTACTACCTGGATGAATAGACAACTTAGATGATTGAGCATCATCTAAAATTTGATTTCTAAGTTCACTGTCTTTCGGTACCACAAGTCAGTCCTTGAACCATAGCACACCTCTTTCATCTAACCTAAAATGCTTGGTTTCCTGTTCCTTCATCTTTCTCTTTATGTGAAACACAACTACATCTGTCTTCTATAGTTCTATGATTTTGCTCTCAAGTGAACAACTGATAGTGACATTGTGTAGCACCACAGGATGTAGTAGATTAAACCTATCTCCCAACAAGGCTTCTAAGGCATTACAATGAGATTTCCAACTAAACGCATCTGCTATAACATTAGTTTTTCCTGGATGATAGTGCACTTCTAAATTATAGTCCTTAATCAGCTCTAACCATCTATGATGTCTCATGTTCAACTCTGGTTGAGTGAAGATATACTTGAGACTTTTATGGTCAGTGTATATGTGACATACGTTTCCCAACAGGTAATGCCTTCATATCTTCAATGCATGAACAACTACAGCAAGTTCTAAATCATGTGTAGGGTAGTTGACTTCATGTTTTCTCAATTGCCTAGAAGCATATACAATAACTTGACCTTCTTGCATAAGCACACACCCTAAACCTATACTCGATGCATCACAGAACACATCAAAAGGATTTTCAATGTTAGGTTGTGCCAGAATAGGAGCAGTGGTTGGCAAGGTTTGTAGATTGTGAAAAGCAGCCTCACACTCTAGAGTCCAATTAAACTTTTCATCCTTCTGAAGCAATCTGGTCATGGGCTTAGATATCGCGGAAAAATCTAGAATGAAACAACGATAATACCCTGCTAGCCCTAGAAAACTCCGAACTTCATGAATCGAAGTTGGGGCCTTCCACTCCATGACCTCTTGCACTTTAGATGGGTCTACAAAGATTCCATTTTCAGTTAATATATGACCCAAGAAAGGTACTTTCTTCAGCTAGAATTCACACTTGCTAAACTTTACATACAATTTATGCTCTCTTAGCCTAGACAAGACAACTCTCAGATGCTCTGCATGATCTGCCTCATTCTTAGAGTAAATCAGGATATCATCAATAAACACGACCATCAACTTATCAAGCTCAGGCATGAACACTGAATTCATCAGGTACATGAAATAGGTAGGAGCGTTTGTTAGTCTAAAAGACATGACCAAATACTCATACAAGCCATACCTCATTGAGAAAGCTATCTTAGGTACATCTTCTGGCCTGATCTTGATCTGGTGATAGCCTGACCTCAAGTCAATCTTAGAAAATACCTTTGCTCTTGATAGTTGATCGAACAAAATATCAATACAAGGCAAATGATACTTGTTCTTTATGATTACTGCATTGAGCGGCCTATAGTCCACACACATCTGCAAGGATTTGTCCTTCTTCACAAATAAAGCTGGACAACCATAGGGATATGAACTAGGTTGAATGAGACCTTTGTCCAAAAGTTCTTGTAGCTGAATTTTAAGTTCATTTAGCTCATTGGGTGGCATCCTATAGAGTCTTCTTGAGATAGGTGCTGTACCTGGCACTAACTCAATCTTAAATTCCACATCCCTATCTGGCGGCAAACCAGGCAATTCATCTTGGAATACATCAAGGAACTCACAAACTACTAGAATATCACAGAGAGTAGTGGTTTGGATGGCATAAGACAAGTTTTAAAGATCAAAACTTCTAGGAAGTGGCACTAGGAAAGCACCATCCCCTTTAGGTTCCCTCAACATAATGGTTTGAGTGGATGTGTCAATAAGAACTCCGTGCCCACTCATCCATTTCATTCCCAATATCACATCTATGGCTAATCCTGGCAATACTATAAGATCCATAGTGTACTCCCACTCTTATATGGAGATGAGTACATCTATGACTAATTGGTTTGTGGAAATAGTAGCCCTAGCTGAACTTATACTATAACCACCCTTGTCCACCTCAATTATCTTCTGATCATGCTTAGAAGCAAATGTCTGACTCATAAATGAATGCAAAGCTCCAGAATCAAATAAAACAATTATGGGGTGTTTGTTTACTAGAAACATACCAGCGGTAACAACTTCTCCCACGGGGGTTTCCTCTAGGGCTATGTAATGCACATACCCAAGATGTGCTTTAGGATTGGCTTGCTATTGGTTGCCTTGATTCTGATTACTGCCCTTTTTAGGATAGGGGCACTCTTTGGCCCAGTGGCTTGTCTTATTGCAATTGAAGCATGGCTGGTTACTTCTTGGCCCTATTGAGCTTCCTTGGCCTATGTTACCCTTGGGCATGGCAATGGTGAATGCCTTGCGAAATACCTTTTGAGGTTGGCTAGACTGGGTGTTCTTCTCGGGAGGCCTAAACTTAGGTGCTGGGGGACGGAATTATGGCCTTGCTACCATGGAAGCCTAAGACTGAGATGAGCCTAAGGCGCCCACCTCAGCGGCTCGCTTGCGGCCTTTTGCTACCGCATGTAAGTTGTTCTGGTTCTCTTGCATGAGGGCATCGCTGACAAATTCATTATATGTAGCACATCTAGAGTTGGCCATGATTTTCATCAACTTGGTGCCAAGGCCTCTCTTGAAGCTTTCTATCTTTTTCTCTTCTGTATCCATGAATGCTGGTGCATATCTGGACAGGTTGTTGAATGCATGCATATACTCGGTGAGAGTCTTTATCCCCTATGTCAGCTTCATAAACTCAGCATCCTTCATCCTTTCGGTGACCCTCAATAGATGGAACTTTTGTTCAATAGTGTTCAACCACTCATTAGCCTAGAGCGGTTCTTCTGCCTCTTTAAAGATAGGAGGCTTAGTCTCCAGAAAGTCTTTGAATGTACTGTATTGATTGGATTCTGGCCCCTGATTTTGCTGGTAGGCATGGGTAGTATTCTGCGCAATGAGGCATAGTGTTTCTTCCATTGCTCACTAATTCCCCAAGAATTGCTCAAAAAACTCATTCGCAGAGGTTGGCGGTGGTGGTCGTAGGTCACCATCATTGCCACCTTGGCTGGTACCTACCCTAGCACGAGTGCGAGTCATCTGCAAAATTGCAACAATAAGTGATTATTGGTTGATGTCAAGAAATTGCAGAAGAATTGTGTAATCATGCCAAACTGAATTTACTAGAGAGAATCTAAATTCATACAATAAAACAGAGGCACAATAATTCATTCTCATAACATGACATCACCAATTTGATCACTTATCATACTTGCAACGCGTTAACATGTATGTCACATTTCACTAGCAAAACAAAACTAGAATTTCATTAGAGTTTGACCCATAGTGGACCAACATGTAAGGTTCTAATGTTACATTAATGATACATCTAAAGATTGAACTTAAATCATATGTCCATTGCATAAAAGATCCAAAAAGATAAGGAGCTAGCACATCTAGTTAAGCTCTATCGCTGAGTTATGCCTTGGAGTGGTCACTGTCAACATCGGCCATAGCATTTGCCTCATCATTGTCCATAGGCACAAGTTGTTCTTCCTCTTCCTCTTCCCAACTGTCATCTTCCACGAACATTTCTGGATCTTCCTCTTCCACGCTACTAGAGGAGGAATAGAATTAATGATGTTGTTGAGGCGATGAACATCATGCTAAAGCTCCACAATGGTCTCCCTTTGATGGTAGTCATTCTCCAGCTACCTAGCTAGAACCATAGTCCTAGTCCTAGCCTCCTCTCTAACTTCTGCAAGACGGTAGACCTCATCCCTCTGCTAGATGGCCTACACCCTCTAAGCATGAGCGGCCCGTGTCTCTACCTGTGCTGCATTCCTATCTGTAACAACATTCTCCATCTGAGTCTAGAGGGCTCCCAACGCTGTATGAGCATCATCAGTGTAACAAAAAGCCTCCCTAGCTGTCTTCATGTGCTTATGCACATGCTTCTTCAGCGTTTATTGTACTTCCCTAGCTTCCATGAGCTTGTTCACACAGATGTTATAAGACTCTTGCCACAAATAGCATGTAACACCCCTATGTTAAGTATTGCATTTGGCATCTGCATTTCATGAGCATAAGCATCATCCCAACATTCATGAACATGAGCATATGAAATTTTATCTCATTCTTATACATTGTCACATGAAATGTTGATTTATATATATGTTTATGCTTGCAATCATGTATGACCAATGTATGAGATGGTTGTGAGGTCATGAAAACACCTTAGACACATCTAGGATGGTAAATGGAACAATGTTTGTATTCATGACATAGGCCAAATTTGCTTCTAAGTGTTGGTTTCATTTGAAAAGCCATTTTCATGATACTAGTTTGACCAAAGTTGAACAAAAGCTTAGATTGGTTCCATGGTTGTGTGACCTAAATAAAAGTTGTAGTACTTGACTAGGGTAACAACTTTTATTTTTAGGTCAAGGTCTAATTCAGTGCATAGCATGTTCAAAAATAGCTCACCAGTTGCAAGGAAATGTTGTTTTGTGACTTAGGAATTTTTCTAAGTTAACCAGCGAGAATTAGACATATAGCTCTACAACTTTCATTAAGGAAGTTTTTTATAATTTGCAACGGATTAGGAGTAATTGAATTGCTAAGTCACGCTGTCAGATGGATTTAGTGGCACCTGAGTCGACGCTCGTGCACGGCGTCGTGGCCGACCGGCCATAGGACATGGCCACCGCATGGAGGCAGCACGCCGGTGTTGGCTCAGCCGGTCTAGCCCAAGCACGCACTTAAGCACTGCGCACCCACCACCCCATTCACTCGCCCACTCTCACTCCCTCCTGCTCGCTCTGCCTCTCCAAGCGCAGCGCCAAGCTCGCCGCAGCGCCACCGCAGCCACTCGCCGTAGACGTAGCCTCACCGAGCGTTTCATCTAGGCCACAACTGCTTCACCATCACCTCTACCTCCTTGAGCCACTAGCACCACTTACTGACCATAGGTAGAGCAGCATTTCACCTCGCCGCAGCCGCTGTCGTCACTGGAGCGCCGCCGCGCTCGTGGCTCACTATGGCCCCACCATTCCTGTAACACCTCGGGTGTTTAAATATTAAAATATGCCATGTCATCATATGCATAGCACATCATTCATGTGGTAGTGAAAATTTTGATATGCATACACTAAAACAAGTTTACCTTTATGCGGTATGTGTTGAATTGTATTGTTTGAATCAAGTTCATAATTTTGTTTGAATTTGAATTTTCAAGAAAACCCTGATTTTTCTGTATTTAAATCCTACCCTGAAAACACATTTCAAAATCTAAGCACATTTTGGGGTTGAGCCTAAAAGCAAAAGTGTAGAGCTTGTCAAGTTATACAAAGTTTGTTTTTGGAGTTTTCAAAGTTGTTATGAAAAATTTGAAGTAATTTGAAAAGGCGAAATTCTTTAAATGTCCCCTATTTGAATTCAAAATTTCATTTCAAAATGTATACTGAATTAGGGGGTGGTTATAAAAGCAAAGTTGTAGAACTTTGAATTTTGAACAACTTTTATTTTTGGAGATTTTTAAGTTGTTATACAAATTTGGGAGTAATTTGGAAATTTAGAAGAATGACAATTCTGTAAATATGGTGAACAGTGCTCACCGCTTAAGCTGCACCGCCAGCGACCTTCTCAGTTCCAGGCGCGTTCGTGGCATCTTCGGTGTCGCACTGGCTCGGAGAAGGCTCCTACGTGGCTTCCTTGTGCTTCTGAGCTGCGCTATTTAGCCTAAGCCATCGCCGTTCTTTCCCGTTTCCTTGCTCTGTTTTCCCGTCGCCACCGCTCAACTCCGGTGAGCCCGTGTTGTTGTCGTAGTGCCTCCATCGTCTCGGCAAAGCCAGTCCCAGCTTCACCTAATCCTTGTGCACCTAGCCAACCAGCCTTGGTCACTAGCCGTTGCCGGGAAATGCCGCTAACACTTTTCTTCCTCGTGGCCGGCAGCATCACCGTCGCAAGCGCATCACCGTGGCCAGCGCTCTTTGGTGAGCCTTTGCTCTTGCTCAGTGTAGCTCCAACTCCACCTTATTCCCGTGATGCTCTATGACCGGTTGATTGCTCCTTTTGTCCACCGCAGCCACCGGAGCGCCGTCGTCGCCGTTGCTCGCACCGCCGTGGCCGCTGTGACTGTCGAACCGCGTCTCCATTGCTCCTCCGGCCTTGCTCTCTGCTCAGTCGTGTTTGGGGTGAGCTGCTAGGCCTTCCTATGCCATTTATTTAATTGCTACCAGGCTCCTGTCGTCGGTGTAGTGTCACCGAGCCACCGTGTCCGCCATGGCCGGTGCCGAGCTCGGGTTGTGCCATAATCGGTGCAAGTAGGGACATCAGTAGGTGCGCCTAGTCATGGTGAACGTGTTGGTGTCTTCATCGTCGCCGTTGGTCTCACCAGCGGTGAGAAATCATCGGTCAGCACCGTCGTCGCCGTAGTCAAAGCGGGAGGAAGGGGATGACGAGTGGGGTCACCTTGTCAGTGACTCAGCGGTTTAAAAATGAATTTTTCAATTTCTAGAGATGAATGAATAGTATATGTTTTTGTTATTTTTGTGTACATTTATTTAGAGCTCCAAAAATTATGAATTTTTTTGTGTGACTTCTTTTTGATGTATATTATTTAGTAAAAATATGAAATGTTGATTTTCAGTACTTTTTGACTGTGATAAAAATTGCTCAATTAATTACTAAATGAGTTTCCATGATTTTTCTAGGCTTAATTATTTATCCAAAAATTTTGAAAATTGTTTTGCCACTTAGTTATCATGTGATGAACATTTACAAAAATTTTGAGCTCAATTAGAATAAGTTGATTTATTTCATAATTTTGAATTAAATAATTAATTCATAAAAGCAAATAGTAACCTTTAATGATTTAAGTTTTGATTAAATTTTGGATTGAGTGATTACCTTGGGTCATTAGTTGATAATGATTCTTGGCAATGGAATTAAGTGTTACAAATAAGGTTTAATTAGTTTAACTTGTGACTGTCCCGCGAAGGAAAGTTGTATTTAAGTTGTTAATTTTTGCATCCATCATCGAGCATCATGTTTTATATTCCGCATCATGTTAAACATGGCATTGTTACTATGTGTAGTGAATGAAGGTGAACACGTGGTAGTTAATCAAGTTGTGGAGGAAGTTAATTTGTCTGTTGAGGTCGGATCTGATAATTGTGGAACGTCGTAGGAACCTGACTTTTCCGTGAACCAAGGCAAGTCCCGGATGCATTTAAACCTTCCTTGTGTTTTACAAATTGATTTCGCTTTTGCTTTTTCTTTACTGCATTAAGTGATTAGGAGTTAAGTGGAAACCTAATTGGTGCATTACCAACCTTGTTTTTCCATACCTACCTTGTTACCAGTTTTAAATTCGTAAATGCCTAGTTATGCTTAGTCATGCTTAGCTGGGTGATTACCTGTCACCTGCGAATTTTAAATGGATCTCTGGTTACATTTGGTTACTTATGTTATCATGAGATATGAGCATGTGAAGTAATAAATCTAGATCGAGCAGACTCAGTGTGTGAGAGCCACAAGACATGGAGATCTTGTGAGCGGCTTCTTTCCGCCTGTATTGATTAAGGTTCGTCCGTTGTTGAATTGCATGAGGTGAGACTTTGTAGTACTAACCACATACTCCGGTAAGCCTTAACTCGGCTATTCTATTACGAGAATGGCTACTCATGCACTGGGAGTGGAGAGATGGTGAGAGTAGCGTGTACCCACATGGCCATGGGCTGGAATGGTGGAGTACTGTATTCTCGGGTGGCGTGGACCCATTCTTGTTTTAGAGGATCTGTGGGTAGGTTGATATATGTAGGTCAGGGACCTACATATGTCGTGTGGTCTAGAATTCCCAGCTAGGTTTATAATCGGTTCGAATCGTTGTTGCTCCTCGGTTATAGAGACTCAACTCACTGTTCATCATCATAGTTAATAACTGGAACTTGAGTAAGGTTTGAGAAAGAGTTTGATATGAAGTTCATGATCTCATTATGGATCATGGCAGATTCATATGTGGTACTTATAAAGTTTTACATATTGAAGTAAAGAATTTTGTTAAAGAGCTTTTACGCAAAAGAACTTTGATTATTGCTAAAGCCATACCTTGAATCCCTGAGCCTGCATTCTTGAGTCGTCTCAGTTTTTATTTTGGTTAAGTCTTGTTGAGTACTTTTGTACTCAGGGTTCGTTGACCCTTGTTGCAGGTGAGCCTAATGAGCAGGTCTATTTTGGACCTTGCTGCATGACTGTTGTTCATGTCGATGACGATAAGTGAATGTGTGATCCTTGGGTAGGATGCTTATTTTGTGTGTTATGTTTATGTTAATTATGCCACTCCACTACTACTATGGTTTGTAATAATTATCGAACTTTGTTTGTAAGGTTTGAAACAACTGGTTTGTGAACTAAGTTATCATAAGACTTCCGCTATTTTACTCTGATGTATATATTTAAATAAATGTTGTAATACTACAATGACTCTGTAATGTGATCCTGCTTGGAAATCGTGGATGATTCGGGGTTCCCTGAGGACACCCGATAGACTTCTTAAATTACCAGGAACATATACATAGTCATCAGAGGTCGTTGGACAGTGACAAGTGCATGTGAGTCCTATAATTTAGGAGGTTCTGCCACAATTCCACTGCACCACATGCCTTCATTTTCTTTGGTCCAGCACTGCGCTAGAGTCTAGAAGCTTAGGCCGGAGTTAGGAATGACGCCACCACTTGATGGCGCTGGAATGAGTCGGCGTTCCGCCTGCGCCCACCATGGCCACCGTGGCACTCGAGCTCGCCGCCGCCTAGTTGGTTCATCGTCTCACTCCTTTCTCATGCACCTTAGGTCGAGTAACCCTAGGCCTCACTAGTGGCATGACAAAGACCTACCTTTCACTACCGTTTGGCCGGAATAGCATGAGCACTGTCGTGCTCCGTGCACCGCCGCACGGCCATGCACATGGCCAAGCTCATCGATGCCACCCTGAGCCCTCACCTGCGGCGTGTAGCTGTGCTAGGTCACCAAGATGGAGTAGCCATTTTTGCTTGAGTGTACCATAGCTAGAGATGGCTGGTGTGCCACCGCCAACCTCTACCGTCCGCCATGGCCACTGTCGAGCTTGCTCCGGTGAGCCACCGAGCCAACCAAGCCTACCAATCGATGCGCGTGGATGAGATGAGTGCAGTGGTGAAGATGCTACCATCAGAGACCTCATCATGGGTGAGTTCTCACTGGTCAGTGCCATCCCCTATTTTGGTCTCACTAACGAGTGGGTCCCCATTGACCACGGGCCCCGGCTGTCAGTCTGTGTGATGTTTGATTTTCTGATTTATTTTTCTAGATTTGAATGCATGATTCAAAAATTCATATCTCAAGCTAGGAGTGTCCAATTTTGGTGAACCAAATTTTGTTAGTTTCATCTTGAAGTGTAGTATTTGATAAAAATATGAGATGCACTATTTATCGTATTTTTCTAGGAGAATAAAATATAGCTAGATAAATGCTTTTTAAATGGTTTCTATCTTGTAAATTGCATAACTTGATCTAGATAAGTGATAAAATTGTGATTCCAATTTTTCTGGTCTTGTGTTGACATGCTCTAGCTAGGGAAACTACTAAACTTGCAGTGGTCATACTTTGATTATGGTCTTCATATTTAATCCTAATTAATTGCTAGTTTCTAGTGAAATTAATTGGGGTAAAAATACATATCATATGATCATGCTAATTTTTACACAGTATTCTTATGCTTGGAGGAATGTAAGAAAAATATTAAATCTATTGGTTGACACCTTTAACTATGCTAAACTATTTTTGCTAAAATAAGCCTATGTAACTTATCATTTTTGTAGAGGTAGTTGTACTTATCCAAATGGCATAAATTTGTATAGTAGAATATTGAGGTCATTTTTGGACTACTGTAATTTTCTTAGAATTTATTAAGCACTAGAAATAATTATCCTTTAAATCACCTTATTATCTAAGGAAATTAATAAATGGATATAAATAATTTAGTTATGTTTAACCATAATGTTTTCTACAAAGCTTTAGATGAATATGATCTGTTGATGTTATTAGTTAGGCTTAAAAGCAATAGGTTATATGCAACTAGTTAATTATTGCTTTATAATTCAACTAGATGGCTGCATGTATAGTTTCGGTTGAGTTGATAATTTCAAGATGATAATGATCTTTTCTGAAAAACTTGTTAATAACAAAGTTGCAGATAACTTACTTATCTACCTTGTGTTAAATTTTCATAGTCATAGGCCATATGGTTTAAGAATTATGGCTGTTAGAATTCTGCTGTCAGAAATACTTGCTCTCTAGACAGATTTGAATGATTGAATTGTTTAACCTAGATAATGCTGAATCATATTAAGTGTGTTAAAAGAAAGTAGTAGAAAATTTTATAGTATTTCTAGAATGTCCACAACTATATTATTTTGATATGTATAACTCTAGTTATGGTCAAAACAAGTGACTGTTGTCTTGCAGCCCAGAAAATGACTTACATAAGTGTTTGCTTAAGTTACTAGAGAAGCAATATGCACCTACTCAG
This sequence comes from Miscanthus floridulus, assembly GCF_019320115.1. Classification (NCBI taxonomy): domain Eukaryota; kingdom Viridiplantae; phylum Streptophyta; class Magnoliopsida; order Poales; family Poaceae; genus Miscanthus; species Miscanthus floridulus. Next base: position 91,721,933 of record NC_089580.1, on the reverse strand, counting down.
TAAAATAAGATGCAACTTGTTATTACTTTAATGCAAAGCTGTTGAAAACACTTGGGAGGATGCATTCATCATATCATATCATTTTATACATGTCATCATATATGCATTCATGATAGCTTATTTCATGCTCATGCATATAGGATCGTCCGAAGAAATAACTCTGTTGGAGTTTAACGAAGAGGAGGAGGAGAATCAGCTGGAGACACCTCAGGCCACAGCTCTAGGAGAAGAGGAGGTAACTCTCGAACATCTCCCTAAGTGCCTAGATCACCGACCAACCTCTTTCCTCAAAGGCAAGCCCCGAAGCATTCTAAGTCTCCCATGTTTTACAAAATATTACTTGAGTCCTTTATGTTTGATGCATTAGGTTATAAGAGTTGATTGAAAACACTTGATGCATAGAACAACCTTATCCAATTACATATACCTTTAATCCTATGTAGGTCCAAGATCGAATATATGCTTAGCCATGCTTAGACCGGTAGAAGTCGGGTGATTTCCTATCACATGCGAGATATAGGTGGATACCAAAGCACGGTTGACTATATTTGCTATCGTGGAAAAGATCCATGGGGTAATGTAAATGGAGGCCAGGTGGAGTCTATGTGTAGGTTGACTCATGTGATTCCATTTGTGCTGATTAAGGACCGTACCATTGTTGGGTGCTTCTGACAAGATTGAACGCATGCCTCTCACTTAGCTAGCTGGATAACTTGTTCTGGCTGTGAAGCCAAGTAGCTCAACTCAGACTAGGCCCCATTTTGTAAAAGTGCATACTCTTGATGGTAGTAAGGATGTACAGGGAGCCAGACATGAGCCCAAGGGCCAGCCGAGCCTGAACATCCTGGCAGCCGATTGTCCCTGATTGTTCGGCGCTGGGCAAACCCATGAAATGTTGACCTAAGTTGTACCAAAGGTGATCGTTGATCTGGTCTACCTAGGTTTGTGGGAGGAATATATTCCCAGCTGGTTGAAATCGATTCGAATCGCCGTCTAATCGCTGTCTCTCTCGGACAGTGAGAAACTTGGCTAGTATCAACATCGTAGTAACTGTGATATGGAACATGATGGTTTAGATGAACATGGAATTACACACTAGCTATGGTTACTATTGTATGCTACTAAATGATATACTACATGTTTGGAAAAATCAAGATTTGAAAAAATCATTTTTGGTGGACTTAGATGAAGAAAGAGATCGCCGCCTATGTCGCTCGGTGTGATAATTGTTGTAGAGTAAAGGCCGTTCATTTGAAATATGCTGGATTACTTCATGCTTTGCCTATTCCAGGCTAGAAATGGGAGGAAATAAGTAAGGACTTTATTACAGGCCTTTCGATGACACAACAAGGTCATGATTCCATATGGGTCAGTGTAGATCGCCTCACCACGTCAGCACATTTTGTACCAGTTAACACAACATATCTAGCCAGGAAGTACGCCGAAATGTATGTTTCTGAGATTGTGAGACTACATGGAGTACCAAGGACCATAATCTCAGATTGGGGACCATATTTTATAGCTTGTTTTTGGGAGCACTTGCACTAGGCTTTGGGAACTGAACTAATTAGAAGTTTAGCATACCATCCACAAACTTCGGGATAGACCGAGCGAGTGAACCATATCTTAGAAGATATGTTGAGAGCCTATGTTATATCTTCCAAGGGTTCATGGGAAAAGTGGCTACCTTTAGCAGAGTTCTTCTACAATAATAGTTATCAAGCAAGCATCAAGATGGCTCCTTTTGAGGCCTTGTATGGTCAGAAATGTAGAACTCCTTTGAATTGGATTGAGTCCGAAGAAAGAAGATATTTTGGCATTGACTTTGTCACCGAAGCTGAAGAACAGGTACGCATTATCCAATAGCATATGAAAGCAGCTCAATCAAGACAAAAGAGTTATGCTGATAAAACAAGAAGACCACTAAATTTTGAAGTGAGAGATTATGTATATTTAAAAGTGTCACCTATGAAAGGAGTGCAGAGATTTGGAGTAAAAAGAAAGCTTGCGCCTAGATATCTAGGGCAATACAAGATTATTGAACGGAAATAAAATGTCACCTACAAGTTACAACTTCTTCCTGAGATGAGTGCGATATTCGATGTCTTCCATGTTTCTCAGTTGAAAAGATGTCTTCGCATACCTAAGGAAGCCATTGCACCCACCAACATTAAGCTTCAATCAGACTTGACCTATGAAGAGGAACCAATCCGAGTATTAGAAGAGATAGAAAGAGTAACACATAGCAAGGTCATTAAGTTCTACAAGGTGGTGTGGAATAACCATAGTGAACAAGATGCCACGTGGGAACAGAAGGATTACTTACGTGATGCTTATCTCGCCTTTTATGAAGAATGGTAGGTCTTGCAAATCTCGGGATGAGATTTCTATAAGGGGGAGGGGCTGTAACACCCCTGTGTTACGCATTGCATTTGGCATCTGCATTTCATGAGCTCAAGCATCATCCCAACATTCATGAACATGAGCATATGAAATTTTATCTCATTCTTATACATTCACATGAAATGTTGATTTATATATATGTTTATGCTTGCAATCATGTATGACCAATGTATGAGATGGTTGTGAGGTCATGAAAATACCTTAGACACATCTCGAATGATAAATGGAACAATGTTTATATTCATGACATAGGCCAAATTTGCTTCTAAGTGTTGGTTTCATTTGAAATGCCATTTTCATGATACTAGTTTGACCAAAGTTGAACAATAGCTTAGATTGTTTGCATGGCTGTGTGACCTAAATAAAAGTTGTAGTACTTGACTAGGGTAACAACTTTTATTTTTGTGTCAAGGTCTAATTCAGTGCATAGCATGTTCAAAAATAGCTCACCAGTTGCAAGGAAATGCTATTTTGTGACTTAGGAAATTTTCTAAGTGTGGAAATGATTTTTAGTTTCAAAGAACCTCACTTTGGAGTAGTGTAGTTTGTTAACTAGCAAGAATTAGATGATTGTTCTTAAAGCAAAGTTGGAGATATCATGTATATCTACAAGTTTCATTAAGGAAGTTTTGGCTAATTCGCAATGGATTAGAAGTAATTGAATCGCTAAGTCACGCTGTTAGACGGATTCAGTGGCACTTGAGTCGGCGCACGCACACAGTGTCGTGGTCGACCGGCCACGGGCCATGGCCACCACATTGCGGCAGCACACCGACGTTGGCCTGGCCGGTCAGGCCCAAGCGCTTACTTAAGCACTGCGCACCCGCCACCCTATTCACTCGCCTGCTCTCATTCCTCCTTCTCACTCTGCCTCTCCAAGCATAGTGTCGAGCTCGTCGCAGCTGCTCGCCACTAACGTAGCCTCACCGGCCATTTCGTCTCGGTCACAGCTGCTTCACCATCACCTCCACCTCCTCAAGCCACCAACACCACCTACCGACCACATGTAGAGCGGCATTTTGCCTCGCCGCTGCCGCTGTCGTCACTGGAGCGGTGCCGTGATCGTGGCTCACCATGGCCCCACCATTCCACTGCACCACATGCCTTCATTTTCTTTGGTCTAGCACCGCGCTAGAGTCTCGAAGCTTAGGCCAGAGTTAGGAATGGCACCACCACTTGACGGCGCCAGAACGAGTCATCGCTCCAGCCGCGCCCGCCATGGCCATCGTGGCACTCGAGCTAGAGTCCGTGTGATGTTTGATTTTCTGATTTATTTTTCTATATTTCAATGCATGTTTCAAAAATTCATATCTCAAGCTAGGAGTGTCCAATTTTGGAGAACCAAATTTTGTTAGTTTCATCTTGAAGAGAAGTATTTGATAAAAATATGAGATGCACTGTTTCTGGTATTTTTCTAGGAGAATAAAATGTAGCTAGATAAATGCTTTTTAAATGTTTTCTATCTTGTAAATTGGAAAACTTGAGCTAGATAGGTGATAAAATTGTGATTCAAATTTTGTTGGTCTTGTATTGACATGCTCTAGCTAGGAAAAATACTAAATTTGCAGTGGTCATACTTTGAATATGGTCTTCATATTTAATCCTAATTAATTGCTAGTTTCTTATGAAATTAATTGGGGGTAAAAATACATAACATATGATCATGCAAATTTTTACACAGTATTCTTATGCTTGGAGGAATGTAAAAAAAAATATTAAATCTATTGGTTGACACTTTTCACTATGCTAAACTATTTTTGCTAAAATAAGCCTATGTAACTAGTCATTTTTATAGAGGTAGTTGTACTTATCCAAATGGCATAAATTTGTATAGTAGACTATTGTGGTCATTTTTAGGCTACTGTAATTTTCTTAGAATGTATTAAACACTGGAAATAATTATCTTTTAAATCACCTTATTACCTAAGGAAATTAATAAATGGATATAAATAATTTAGTTATGTTTAACTATTGTGTTTTCTATGGTGCTTGAGATGCATATGATCTATTGATGTTATTATTTAGGCTTAAAAGCAATAGGTTGTATGCAACAAGTTAATTATTACTTTATAATTCAACTAGATGGTTGCATGTATAGTTTTGGTTGAGTTGATAATTTCATGATGATAATGGTCTTTTCTGTAAAACTTGTTAATAACAAAGTGGCGGATAACTTACTTGTTTACCTTGTGTTAAATTTGTATAGTAACAGGCCTTATGGTTTAAGAATTATGGTTGTTAGAAGTCTGCTGTTAGAAATGCTTGCTCTCATGATAGATTTGAATGATTGAATTGTTTGACCAAGATAACTACTGTATCACATGAAGTGTATTAAAAGAAAGTTGTTGGAAATTTTATAAGCTTTCTAGAATGTCCACAACCATATTATTTTGATATGTATAACTCTAGTTTTGGCCAAAACAAATGAGTGCTGTCTTGCAGTCCAGAAAATGACTTACATAAGTGTTTGCTTAAGTTACTAGAGAAGAGATATGCACCTACTCATTAAAATAAGATGCAACTTGTTATTACTTTAATGCAAAGCTGTTGAAAACACTTGGGAGGATGCATTCATCACATCATATCATATTATACATGTCATCATATATGCATTCATGATAGCTTATTTTATGCTCATGCATATAGGATCATCCAAAGAAATAACTCTGTTGGAGTTTAATGAAGAAGAGGAGGAGGATCAGCAGGAGACACCTCAGGCCATAGCTCTAGGAGAAGAGGAGCTAACTCTCGAACATCTCCCTAAGTGCCCGGATCACCGACCAACCTCTTTCCTCAAAGGCAAGCCCCGGAGCATTCTAATTCTCCCATATTTTACAAAATATTACTTGAGTCCTTTATGTTTGATGCATTAGGTTATAAGAGTTGATTGAAAACACTTGATGCATAGAACTACCTTGTCCAGTTACATATACCTTTAACCCTGTGTAGGTCCAGGATCGAATATATGCTTAGCCATGCTTAGACCGATAGAAGTCGGGTGATTTCCTATCACATGCGAGATATAGGTGGATATCGAAGCACGGTTGACTATATTTGCTATCATGGAAAAGATCCATGGGGTAATGTAAATGGAGGCTAGGTGGAGTCTATGTGTAGGTTGACTCATGTGATTCCATCTGTGCCAATTAAGGACCGTACCATGGTCTAGCGCTTCTGACAAGATTAAACGCATGCCTCTCACTTAGCTAGCCGGATAACTCGTTCTGGCTGTGAAGCCAAGTAGCTCAACTCAGGCTAGGCCCCATTTAGTAAAAGTGCATACTCTTGATGGTAGTAAGGATGTATGGGGAGCCAGACGTGAGCCCAAGGGCAAGCCGGGCCTAAACATCCTAGCAGCCTGTTGTCCCTAATTGTTGGCGCTAGGCAAACCCACGAAATGTTGACCTAAGTTGTACCAAAGGTGACCGTTGATCTGGTCTACCTGGGTTTGTGGGAGGAATATATTCCCAGCTGGTTGAAATCGATTCGAATCGCCATCTTTCTCGGACAGTGAGAAACTTGGCTAGTGTCAACATCGTAGTAACTGTGATATGGAACATGATGGTTCAGATGAACATGGAATTACACACCGGCTATGGTTACTATTGTATGCTACTAAATAATATATACTACATGTTTGGCATAGGTTAGTTGTTAATGTAGAGATGAATAACTATAAGTAACTTGATGACTGAGTTATAACTGTACAACTGAGTTAGTCGCTTTTTATGTAAAATGTTGTCAAGCTACCTCCACTTATAATGCCTTGCATAATCATTGGAGTCACTTTGTTTTTGGTTTATGATGGGTAATTCTAGCTAAGTACCATCTTGTACTCAGGGTTTTATTCCCATTATTGTAGATGGTATAATTTATCACGGCTATTGCCATAACTGCTTGTGTCCGGCCGTGGATGAGGAGTGAGCCCTGGGCAGGCATCTCTCATTAATCCTTCTTAAATGCTTTTGTGGGAGATGCCTCAGGACATAGCTCTAGGAGAAGAGGAGCAAACTCTCAAAGATCTCCCTGAGTGCCCAAATCACTGGCCAACCTCTTTCCTCAAAGGCAAGCCCCGGAGCATTCTAAGTCTCTCATATTTTACAAAATATTACTTGAGTCCTTTATGTTTGATGCATTAGGTTATAAGAGTTGATTGAAAACACTTGATGCATACAACTACCTTGTCCAGTTACATATACCTTTAACCCTATGTAGGTCTAGGATTGAATATATGCTTAGCCATACTTAGACCGGTAGAGGTCGGGTGATTTCCTGTCACCTACGAGATATCGGTGGATACCGAAGCACGATTGGTTATATTTGCTATCATGGAAAAGAACCATCGGGCAATGTAAATGGAGGCCGGGTGTAGTCTATGTGTAGGTTGACTCATATGATTCCATCTATGCCGATTAAGGACCTTACTGTTGTTGGGCGCTTCTGACAAGATTGAATGCATGCGGGGAGCCAGACATGAGCCCAAGGGTAGGTCGAGCCTAAATGTCCTTCCAGCTGGTTGTCCTTGATTGTGCGGCGCTGGGCGAACCCACGAGATGTGGACCTGAGTGGTACCAAAGGTGACCTAAGGTGACCATTGATCTAATCTGCCTAGGTTTGTGTTAGGAATATATTCCCAGCTGGTTGAAATCGATTCGAATCATCATCTCTCCCAGACAGTGAGAAACTCGGCTAGTACCAACATTGTTGTAACAGTGATATCAAACATGATGGTTCGAATGAACATGGAATTGCTACACTGGCTATGGTTACTATTGTATGCTACTAAATGATATACTACATGTTTGGCACATGTTAGTTGTTAATCTAGAGATGAATAGCTATAATTAACTTGATGACCGAATTATAATTGTACAACTAAGTTAGTCGCTTTTTTATGCAAAATGTTGTCAAGCTACCTCCACTTATAAAGCCTTGCATAATCATTGGAGTCACTTTGTTTTTGGTTTATGATGGGAAATTCTAGCTAAGTACCTTCTCGTACTCAGGGTTTTATTTCCATTATTACAGATGGTACAGTTTATCATGGCTATTGCGAGAACTGCTTCTGTCCCGCCATGGACGAGGAGTGAGCTCTGGGCAGTCATCTCTCATTAATCCTTCTTATATGGTTTTGTGGGAGTGTGATCATGAGTTGGCACTGTATTTGAACTATGATAATAGGTGTTAGTTCCAAACTTTAATTTGCTTCCACTACTATTTACTGAACTTGTTTTGTAATAACCTTAATTCATACTCTAATGAATGAACTATATTTGTGAACCTTATGTACATGTGACATGTATGTTGAATCATGTATGATCTTGGTTTTATGTTGATGGTTAATCGAGACCTATCGTTGTACTCGATAGACTACTGAGTTTATATGGGCTCAAGTATGACAGTGTGACTGCTTGCGGGCTGCCATTGTACTTGTGCTCTTATAAATTGGTCAGTTCTATTACAGCTGGCATCAGAGCAAGGTTCAACGTTAATTGCCACATGTGTATTTAAAACAAAGGTTTTTGTTTTTGAAAACCAGTTTTTAGCAACTTATAGCTATATATATGAGTTTTAAAACCTAGAGTTGAATCTAAAGTGTGCCATTGATCACTTCCTTTATGCCCAGTTAAGGACTTTATGTGTTAATTAAGTACTAACTTGGGGGTTTTTAATTTCGTCATCCATACGGCGTGCTATTGTATGGATCAAATGCCTCTACGCCCAAGGTAAGATGCCCATCATCATCATAGTGGCAGGACTGCAAGATATGAGCGTGCAGTCTATAGGGAGAGTTAGCTTTGATCCTGAAGTGTATATATGCCTCATATATATACAGAAGTATTTAATTGTGGGTTAGCTATGATACGACTGTATATGCATATTTATATGTATATATAGGATGTATTTACTTTTGGGAGCACTTGCACTAGGCTTTGGGAACTGAACTAATCAGAAGTTTAGCATACCATCCACAAACTTCGGGATAGACCGAGCGAGTGAACCATATCTTAGAAGATATGTTGAGAGCCTGTGTTATATCTTCCAAGGGTTCATGGGAAAAGTGGCTACCTTTAGCAGAGTTCTTCTATAACAATAGTTATCAAGCAAGCATCAAGATGGCTCCTTTTGAGGCCTTGTATGGTCAGAAATGTAGAACTCCATTGAATTGGATTGAGTCCGGAGAAAGAAGATATTTTGGCATTGACTTTGTCACCGAAGCTAAAGAATAGGTACGCATTATCCAACAGCATATGAAAGCAGCTCAATCAAGACAAAAGAGTTATGCTGATAAAACAAGAAGACCACTAAATTTTGAAGTGAGAGATTATGTATATTTAAAAGTGTCACCTATGAAAAGAGTGCAGAGATTTGGAGTAAAAAGAAAGCTTGCGCCTAGATATGTAGGGCAATACAAGATTATTGAACAGAAATAAAATGTCGCCTACAAGTTACAACTTCTTCCTGAGATGAGTGTGATATTCGATGTCTTCCATGTTTCTCAGTTGAAAAGATGTCTTCGCATACCTGAGGAAGCCATTGCACCCACCAACATTAAGCTTCAATCGGACTTGACCTATGAAGAGGAACCAATCCGAGTATTAGAAGAGATAGAAAGAGTAACATGGAGCAAGTTCATTAAGTTCTATAAGGTGGTGTGGAATAACCATAGTGAACAAGATGCCACGTGGGAACGGGAGGATTACTTACGTGATGTTTATCTCGCCTTTTACAAAGAATGGTAGGTCTTGCAAATCTTGGGATGAGATTTCTATAAGGGGGAGGGGCTGTAACACCCCTGTGTTACGCATTGCATTTGGCATCTGCATTTCATGAGCTCAAGCATCATCCCAACATTCATGAACATGAGCACATGAAATTTTATCTCATTCTTATACATTCACATGAAATGTTGATTTATACATGTGTTTATGCTTGCAATCATATATGACCAATGTATGAGATGGTTGTGAGGTCATGAAAATACCTTAGACACATCTTGAATGATAAATGGAACAATGTTTATATTCTAAGTGTGGAAACGATTTTCAGTTTCAAAGAACCTCACTTTGGAGTAGTGTAGTTTGTTAACTAGCAAGAATTAGATGATGGTTCTTAAAGCAAAGTTGGAGATATTATGTATCTCTACAAGTTTCATTAAGGAAGTTTTGGCTAATTCACAATGGATTAGGAGTAATTGAATCGCTAAGTCACGTTGTTAGACGGATTCAGTGGCACCTGAGTCGGCACCCACACACGGCGTCGTGGTCGGCCGGCCACATGCCATGGCCACCATGTTGCGGTAGCACGCCGACGTTGGCCTGGCCAGTCAGGCCCAAGTGCTTACTTAAGCACCGTGCACCCGCCACCCTATTCACTCGCCTGCTCTCATTCCCTCCTTCTCACTCTGCCTCTCCAAGCATAGTGCCGAGCTCGTCATAGCCGCTCGCCACTAACATAGCCTCGCTAGCCGTTTTGTCTTGGCCATAGCTGCTTCACCATCACCTCCACCTCCTCGAGCCACCAGCACCACCTACCGACCACAGGTAGAGCGGCATTTTGCCTTGCCACAGCCGCTGTCGTCATTGGAGCAGCACCGCGATCGTGGCTCACCGTGGCCCCACCATTCCACTGCACCACATGCCTTCATTTTCTTTGGTCCAGCACCGCGCTAGAGTCTAGAAGCTTAGGCCAGAGTTAGGAATGGCACCACCACTTGATGGCGTCAGAACGAGTCACCGCTCAGCCGCGCCCACCAAGGCCATCGTGGCACTCGAGCTAGAGTCCGTTTGATGTTTGATTTTCTGATTTATTTTTCTATATTTGAATGTATGATTCAAAAATTCATATCTCAAGCTAGGAGTGTCCAATTTTGGAGAACCAAATTTTGTTAGTTTCATCTTGAAGTGTAGTATTTGATAAAAAAAAATGAGATACACTGTTTATGGTATTTTCTAGGAGAATAAAATGTAGCTAGATAAATGCTTTTTAAATGTTTTCTATCTTGTAAATTGGAAAACTTGAGCTAGATAGGTGATAAAATTGTGATTCAAATTTTGCTGGTCTTGTATTGACATGCTCTAGCTAGGAAAAATACTAAACTTGAAGTGGTCATTCTTTGAATATGGTGTTCATATTTAATCCTAATGAATTGCTAGTTTCTAGTGAAATTAATTGGGGTAAAAATACATAACATATGATCATGCAAATTTTTACACAGTATTCTTATGCTTGGAGGAATGTAAAAAAATATTAAATCTATTGGTTGACACTTTTCACTATGCTAAACTATTTTTGCTAAAATAAGCCTATGTAACTAGTCATTTTTATAGAGGTAGTTGTACTTATCGAAATGGCATAAATTTGTATAGTAGACTATTGTGGTCATTTTTAGGCTACTGTAATTTTCTTAGAATGTATTAAACACTAGAAATAATTATCTTTTAAATCACCTTATTATCTAAGGAAATTAATAAATGGATATAAATAATTTAGTTATGTTTAACTATAGTGTTTTCTATGGTGCTTGAGATGCATATGATTTGTGGATATTATTATTTAGGCTTAAAAGCAATAGGTTGTATACAACTAGTTAATTATTGCTTTATAATTCAACTAGATGGCTGCATGTATAGTTTTGCTTGAGTTGATAATTTCATGATGATAATGGTATTTTCTGTAAAACTTGTTAATAACAAAGTTGCTGATAACTTACTTATCTACCTTGTGTTAAATTTGTATAGTCATAGGCCATATGGTTTAAGAATTATGGCTGTTAGAATTCTGCTGTCAAAAATACTTGCTCCCTGGATAGATTTTAATGATTGAATTGTTTGACCTAGATAAATGCTAAATCATATTAAGTGTATTAAAAAAAGTAGTAGGAAATTTTATAGTATTTCTAGAATGTCCACAACTATATTATTTTGATATGTATAACTCCAGTTATGGTCAAAACAAGTGACTGCTATCTTGTAGCCCAGAAAATGACTTACATAAGTGTTTGCTTAAGTTACTAGAGAAGAGATATGCACCTACTCAGTAAATAAGATGCAACTTGTTATTATTTTAATGCAAAGCTGTTGAAAACAATTGGGAGGATGCATTCGTCATATCATATCATTTTATACATGTCATCATATATGCATTCGTGATAGCTTATTTCATGCTCGTGCATATAGGATCGTCTGAAGAAATAACTCTGTTGGAGTTTAACGAAGAAGAGGAGGAGGATCAGCTGGAGACACCTCAGGCCACAGCTCCAGGAGAAGAGGAGCTAACTCTCGAACATCTCCCTAAGTGCCTAGATCACCGGCCAACCTCTTTCCTCAAAGGCAAGCCCCGGAGTATTCTAAGTCTCCCATGTTTTACAAAATATTACTTGAGTCCTTTATGTTTGATGCATTAGGTTATAAGAGTTGATTGAAAACACTTGATGCATAGAACTACCTTGTCTAGTTATATATACCTTTAACCCTATGTAGGTCTAGGATCGAATATATGCTTAGCCATGCTTAGACCGAAAGAAGTTGGGTGATTTCCTATCACATGCGAGATATAGGTGGACACCGAAGCACGGTTGACTATATTTGCTATCGTGGAAAAGATCCATGGGGTAATGTAAATGGAGGCCAGGTGGAGTCTATGTGTAGGTTGACTTATGTTATTCCATCTGTGCCGATTAAGGACCGTACCATTGTTGGGTGCTTCTGACAAGATTGAACGCATGCCTCTCACTTAGCTAGCCGGATAACTCGTTCTGGCTGTGAAGCCAAGTAGCTCAACTTAGGCCAGGCCCCATTTTGTAAAAGTGCACACTCTTGATGGTAGTAAGGATGTACGGGGAGCCAGACGTGAGCCCAAGGGAAAGCTGGGCCTGAACATCCTGGCAGCTGGTTGTCCCTGATTGTTCGACGCTGGGCAAACCCGTGTAATGTTGACCTGAGTTGTACCAAAGATGATCATTGATCTGGTCTACCTGGGTTTGTGGGAGGAATATATTCCCAGCTAGTTGAAATCGATTCGAATCGCCGTCTCTCTCGGACAGTGAGAAACTTGGCTAGTATCAACATCGTAGTAACTGTGATATGGAACATGATGGTTCGGATGAACATGGAATTACACACCGTCTATGGTTACTATTGTATGCTACTAAATGATATACTACATGTTTGGCATAGGTTAGATGTTAATGTAGAGATGAATAACTATAAGTAACTTGATGACCGAATTATAACTGTACAACTGAGTTAGTCACTTTTTATGTAAAATGTTGTCAAGTTACCTCCACTTATAAAGCCTTGCATAATCATTGGAGTCACTTTGTTTTTGGTTTATGATGGGTAATTCTAGCTGAGTATCGTCTCATACTCAGGGTTTTATTCCCATTGTTGCAGATGGTATAGTTTATCACGGCTATGCCAGAACTGCTTCTATCCCGCCGTGGATGAGGAGTGAGCCCTAGGCAGGCATCTCTCATTAATCCTTCTTAAATGCTTTTGTGGGAGTGTGATCATGAGTTGGCACTATATTTGAACTATGATGACAGATGTTAGTTGCAAACATTAATTTGCTTCCACTACTATTTACTGAACTTGGTTTGTAATAACCTTAATTCGTACTCTGATGAATGAACTGTATTTGTGAACCTTATGTAACATGTGACATGTATGTTGAATCATGTACGATCTTGGTTGTATGTTGATGGTTAATCGAGACCGATCGTGGTACTCGACAGACTACCGGGTTTATATGGGCTCAAGTATGATAGTGCGACCGCTTGCGGGCTGCCATTATACTTGTGCTCTTATAAATTAGTCGGTTCGGCTACATAGCGGACGTCTTCTTGGGCATAAAACATCTGCATGATAGCGAACATGGCACTCATAGCAGGACTCGAGCTCTATGCCTGCTTGTCACAGTCCCGCACCACAGAAATGCGGTCATGCTGCCTCCAAACTGCCATAGCTAGAACCACCTGAGGAATAGATCCCGCTGCACTATTGGTGAGTGAATCACCATGCTGCTAACACAGTGTGCTCAAGATCTCAAAGGCTACCACTTGAGCACCTTCCCAAGGGGTTCTTCCCTCAGACTTTGTTTTCTAGCCCTGGTACTACGGTGCTCGTGTACAAGCTAGGATGGACACTTGCACCTCAAACCATGGTTCCTCCTACACATGCCTCTATGTCCCAAAGTATTGGGGTGGCTCGGTGTACCCCACAAAATACAACACTCTCCAAAGCAAGGCAGGTGTGCCAAAGATGCCCAAGAACACCTCGTTCCCTTCCAGTGGGTAATAGGCTGCCATCTGTAGTAAAAATGGTGCAACTCTCATGAGAACAACATTATAATAGAAAAGAGTTACTTAACCGAATAAGAAAGTTATAAGGGGAGGAACAATGCAAGTATGTAATGAATGATTTATCATGATGCATGCACGTTCCATACGTCCTCACAAACTTAGGAAAAATTGAAACTTCTAGCAAAATACACGGTGGCATACATATGTTCTCTCATAATATAACATAACTAGTCGAGCTACATGTTTCATTGTTAGCGTACATGCACAAGAGTTTCATTTCAGCCCAACCCCACAATTGTACATGTATAAATGAAAATCTCGGCTCTAGGTTGCAAGCTAAATACTTCCATATATATATCCATATATATATACTTCCGTATCAAAGCTACCTGAAAGTAAATATGTCCCATACACACATATAAATATGCATATACAACCGTATCAAAGCTAACCCACAATAAAATACCTTAGTATATATATGAGACATATATATACTTTAGTATCAAAGCTCCATGTCCCCTTAGACCGCATGCTCACATCTTGCGATCATGCCACTCATCATCTTACCTTGGGCATAGAGGTATTTGATCCATACATTACCACTCAAGTGAATGGCATCCATACAATAACACGTTTCATGGATGACAAAAATAAAACCCCCCATGTTAGTACTTATTTAGCCACCTGAAATCCTTAACTGATCAAAAAGGAAGTGATCACTGGCACACTTTAGATTCAAATTTTAGATTTGAACACCTATATATATAGCTATCAGTTGCCAAAAACTAGTTTTAGAAAACAAAAACCTTTGTTTTAAATACACATGTGGCAATTAATGTTAAATCTTGCTCCGATACCAGCTATAACAGAACCGTCCAATTTATAAGAGTACAAGTACAATGGTAGCCCACAAGCGGTCACACTATCATACTTGAGCCCATATAAACCCAGTAGTTCATCAAGTACCATGAAGGGTCTTGATTCATTGCCAACATACAACCAAGACCGTACATGATTCAACATGCATGCCACATGTTACATAGAGTTCACAAATACATTACCATACATCAGAGTGCGATTAAAGTTATTACGAACCAAGTTCAAATAAAGTAGTAGTGGAAGCAAAGTAGTTTTTAAACCAACATCTCACACCATTGTTCAAATACTTGCCAGTTTGTGATCACATCCCACAAAAGCATCATAGATGAGTTAATAAGAAGTGCCTTGCCTAGGGCCTACTCCTCGTCCATGGCGGAACAGAAGCAGTTCTTACAATATCCATGATAGATTGTATTATCTGCAACAAGTGGGGAAATAAACCATGAGTACAAGAAGGTACTCAGCTAGACTTACCCATCATAAACCAAAAATAATGTGACTCCAAGGATCATACAAGGCTTTTTAAGTGGAGCTAGCTTGACAATATTTTATATAAAAAGCAACTAGTACAACTATACATTTTATAATTTGGTATCTAGTTAATTATAGCTATTCACCTCTAGATTAACCACTAACCTATACCAAACATATGATATATCATTATGTAGCATCACAATAATAACCATAGCCGGTGTAGCATTCCCATGTCCAATATAACCATTAAATTCCATAGTCTAGTTACTACGATGCAGGGACTAGTTGAGTTTCTCACTATCTGGGAGAGACAGCGATTCGAATCGGTTGCAACCAGCTAGGCAGTTATACCTAACACAAACCCATACTTCCCCCATCGGGGTCATATCTGGTCACCTTTGGTACAACTTAGGTCCCCATTTCGCGGCTTCAATCATCGCCGCACAACCAGGGACAACTAGCTACCAGGACATTCAGGCCCGGCCTACCCTTGGGCTCACGTCTGGCTCCCCGCATATCCTTACTACCATCTAGAGTGTGCACTTTGATAGAACAAGGCCTGGCCTAAGTTGAGCTACACGGCTTCATGGTCAGAACGAGTTATCCGGCCAGCTAAGTAAGAGGCATGCGTTCAATCTCGACAGAAGCGCCAACAACAGTACGGTCCTTAATCGACATAGGCAGGACCAACATAGCCAAACCAACACCATTGCATATAAGTTCCCGCTTGGTCTCCACTTAATAACCCCCATGGTTATTTTTCACGATAGCAAATATAGCCAACCATGCTCCAGTATCCACCTATATCTCTCAGGTGACAGGAAATCACATGACTTCTATCGGTCTAAGCATGGCTAAGCATATATTCGATCTTGGATCTACATAGGGTTCAAGGTATATTTCTAGACAAGGTAGTTCTATACATCAAGCATTTCCAACCAACTCTTATAACCTAATGCATCAAACATAAAGGACTCAAGTGATATTTGTAAAAACATAGGAGGCTTAGAATGCTCTGGGGCTTGCCTTTCAGGAACGAAGTGGGTCAGTGGTCAGGGCACTCCAGAAGTTCATCAGTGGCTGGCTCCTCTCCTTTAGGAGCTACGGTTTGGGGTGTCCCTTGATTGTCCTCCACCTCTTCTTCTAATTCCAGTAGGGTTACTCCTTCGGGCGATCCTATATGCATGAGCACGAATAAGATATCATGGATGCATAGATACTGACATGGATAATATGATATGATAAAATGCATAATCATGAGTGTTCTTAACAGCAAGGTATTAGGGTGATAACAATATTAACTTCTTTTACTGAGTAGGTGCACAACTCCTCTCTAGTAATTAAACAAACACCTATTTGAATATTTTCTGGGCTGCAAGATAGCAGCCACTTATTTTTAACCATAATTCAAGTTATACACATCCAAACACTATGATCTTGGACTTTCCGGAAAGCTTATCAAATTGCCTACAACTTTCCTTTAATCATCTTAAGGTGATTCAGTATCTATCTAGGTCAAACAATTCAATCTTTAAGATCTATCCAGAGGACAAGCAAATCTAACAACAGACTTCTAACAGTTATAACTCTTAAACTATTAGGCCTATGACATAAAATTTTTGGACAAGAAAGATGAGTAAGTTATCTACAACTTTGTTATTAACAAGTTTCACAGAAGAGGTCATTATTATCATGCATTTGTCAATACAATAGGAACTACTCATGCAGCCATTTAGTTGAATTATAAAGCAATAATTAACTAGCTGCCTATAACCAATTACTTCTAAGCCCAATTAATAACATCAACAGATCATATGCATCACAAATACCACAGGAAACATCATGGTTAAGCTCAAATAATTTACGTATGTGTATTTACTAATTTCCTTATATAATAAGGTGATTTAAAGGACATATTTCTAGTGCTCAATAAATCCTGAGAAAATTACAGTAGCCTACATCTGACCCCAATAGTCTACTATACCAATTTCACGCCATTTGGATAAAGTATAGCAACCTCTATGTAGGGGACCATGATGCCTAAGAGGGGGGGGTGCATTAGACAACTTAAAACTCCAACTGTAAACTATGGCATCTTTTTCTAACATATGCAAAACCTATGCAAAAGATAAACTATCTAAATGTGCAACTATGGTTTTGCTAGTGTGTTGCTATCTCTACCGCAAAAGGAGTTATGCAAACAATGTAAATGTGGAAGCCAAAGAGTAAGGTAGAGATATGCAAACTCCCATCGATGATTTTGGTATTTTTACCGAGGTATCAAGAAGCACGCAAGCTTTCCCCTAGTCCTCGTTGGAGCCCCTCGCAAGGGCCAAGCTCCCGATTAGGTAACTCCATGGATAGCCCCGGGTCTTCTCCATGCGTAATTGGGTCTCCAGTGTGCCTTCTGGCAAGCCTCTCCTGGACCGCTCCCCATCGTCTTCACTATCAAGCTTGTTCCCTCTGGTACACAGTGGTGGCCACACCACAAACGCGGTTGGTGTGATCTTGCAAGATTACAAGCTCCTCTGATGTACAACAATAGTGCATGCAAGCACCAGTGGTATGAGGTATGCAAACCTCACTAAACACTAGGCCTAAACCTAGAGCAAGCGCATAAGCGGTGGTCTAACTAACCTAAGCACTTCACAAAAGCACCTATGCTAATCGCTGAATATATCACTAAGTACTATGCAATGGAGATCACTAAAATGGTGTATCAACACCCTTGGTTTGTTTCCTCACTTCTCCACTACTCAAATGGCCGGTTAGGGGGTCTATTTATAAGCCCCATGGAGCAAGTAGCCGTTGGGGGTGAAACCTAGCTTTCTGCTACTGACCGAATGCTACTGTCGTCCTGACCGGACGTGTCCGGTTGTCCCAACCATTAGAGCGCGCGCGTTGATCGAACTTTAGGCTGAGTCCGGTCATCATCGAATGAACACGTCCGATCACGCTGGCGCCGCTCTAGAACCTCTCTGGACTCGACTGGACGCTGTAGTTTGTGCATCCGGTCGTCCAGTGCCGCTACGTTTGGTCATGCTAAAAACATTGCAATTACGAAGAACAATGTCATCGGTGCGTTCGGTCACTGCTTCGCTCAGCATCTGGTCATAGCTGCTGACGCCTGCTGTTGCCGAGCAACTGCTCGGATGCATTCGGTCCTCATAGGACCGTGTCCAGTCACCTCTGCTGAGCTCGTTTCTTCGTGATCTTTCGTCCGGCTTGGTTCCCATCTTCGTGCTTGGACTTTGCTTAATATCTTGGGTCTTCTCTTGTGCTTTTAGGGTCTTGCTTATGGTGTTGATCATGGGATCATCATGTTGCCTTCGTCCAAGTCACATCTTGCACCCTATTGAACTACAAAATAATTACTTGCAAATTTGTTAGTCCAATTTGGTTGTGTTGGTCATCAAACACCAAAATCCAAAGTAAATGGGCCTAGGGTCCATTTTCCTTACAATCTCCCTATTTTTGGTGATTGATGACAACGCGACCAAAACAAACAAATAATAAAATTTTTGGAATTTAAAAACTATTTACTTGCTAGGATGCAACGCAAAGGGCAAGGTTATATGATGCTAAAAGATACCACATGTAAACATCTTTGGAAACTTATCTTGCCCTTGCAAATGTCCCCATGTGGCTTTATGGATTTAAGCCTCCCCTAACTCCATAATCCACTATCCTCCTTTTCTCGGACCGTTACCACTTGTAAATTATTATGATCGCTATCCTCCCTTTCTCAAACCATTACCACATGTAAATTATTATGATCAGGCTTGCTTTTGGTCCTACAAATTCTCCCTCTTTGGAATCAAACATCGAAAAGGAAGTCATTAGTAGCACAAGGGTGGGTCAAACTTTGTGATCCTTTGTATGTGGAGTGGAATAGGTCACAAAATTTGACTCTCACATTACATAGACTAAGCTCCCCCTAAATATATGCATATATGATGGAGAATGTAGTTTATGCATAATTGGCAAATTAATGCTTAAGGGAGTTTAATCTATATAATGCATGGAGAAAGCATATAAATACCAAAGTGAAATCAACATAATGATATTGGTTTAGAAATACCACATGTGGAAACCAATTTGATTTATACCACTTGCAATAGGTGGTGGATATTTGAAATATGATGCTTAACTCTAGGGGCTCCATTTTCCTTGCAATGAGACTACTACACACATGATAAGCTTGAAAAGGTGTTAGTCTCAAAGCATCCAACTTGTAGAGTAACCTCCCCCTAAATTTATGCACACAAGTATGGAATACTTGTAGGAGACATGCACATTTATTTTAGAATAAAAAATACCACTTGAAAGATGACATCACATGAATGTGAGAATCATTTTTGAAGGTGATATTCGGGAGAAATTATCTACAATTTGGACTTTGGCACATATTAGATGAACAATTATAAAACAAGCTATGTGACGTGCTCCTAAACAATTAAACCATGTAGGTTTGCTCCAAGGGTTAAGAATGAAACCGAGCAAGCCTACCATAAGATATACCTAGTGTATGCAAGACATAAGATTAAACATGCTAATGCAAACCTAGGCATGAAAAAGGAACTAGATGCTAATTGAAATTGCAAGAAATTAAATCTAGTTACCTAACATGGGAAGAGAAATTTGGGTCAATAGTATTCACTAACCCACTTGGCAATTGACATGATCCAATATGATGCACCCCATGAAATGCACCCATACTTTGCCAAGTCTCCAAATTCCCCGAAGTCCATCGGACTTCTCACTTCCCTTTAGGGATCCAAACTTTCTTGGTGCTCTTCATATTGGAAATGATCTCCTTTGGCACTCAAATGCATTTGGCCCCATTGTTGGCTTGCTTGTTCACCTTGATGGCCACCACCTTGTCATTTTCTTTTTCTTCTAGAGATAAGGTGTGGAGGCCTTTTTGTCCACCTTGTTGGTGTAGGTGTTGGAGAGCTTGCTTGTTTCCTTTTTGTTTTTCTCTTTCTTCTTAGCTCCTCCCCCATTTTTCACCATGCACTCATAGGACTTATGGCCTTCCTTGTGGCATACATAGCAAACCATAGTTTGTCCTTCATCAAGCTTCTTCACTCCCTTGATGGTGTTATCTTGAATAAGTTGGGCTTGCTCTATTTTGCCTTTTACTTGAGTCAAGTCCTTGGTAAGGCGAGCCACTTCTTGCTTGAATTGCTCATTCTCCATTGCAACCTCATGTGTGCATGTATCTACAACTTTCTCAACACAAACTTGGTTGAACAAGGGTGAGTCTAAATAATGGGGACGGGGATCCTGATCTTCCATCAGGTAGAGGTAACTATCGTTGTAGCGAAGAATGACACACCGATCTGACTTCAGATCAAAAGATGGAACCCTACAATCTTAGCACCATAGCTCCTCTGGTTATCAACCAAGTCATGGACCAGGTTGACCTCGCCAAGAAGGCTAATCCTTGCCTGTGCAACGAAGAACACAAGCAAGAACAAGAAAGAACACAACCAAATTGCAGATGAATGATTAATCTAACGAAGTTGGGGTCTCACAAACCGATGAACGGCAAAACTATTCTTAACAGATTAATCTAAGCAAAACCCAAAACCTAATGATGGCGGCGGCGTATGATTATAAAGGTCTTAGCATCATCGCCTACCCTGGACGTGCCCCCTAATGGGCCCAAACACGATACATGGCCCAACGGACCAAAAGACGGTGTCGCAGCACCCTAGCAAATTCTAGATGCTGAATTGTTTCAACAATTCCTATTGATTCTGAAGAGCTTTTGATGTGAGACCAATTGGATTGGCTTCCTTATCAAATTAGCTTTCCATCCATATGTGGATCATTGTAAACAGAGTCCAGATGTGTCATGGGTGACCAGTTTAAGGCAGACTAGTCCTAGAGGCCGAGGCAGACTCGAAATCATGTTGGAACAGGCCTCCAGTTCCTGTTGGACGTCCTTGCTAGTCATCTTTGCCTCCACCACATCCTATAAGTCCTCCATGACCCTCTCCAATGTTCCTAAGCAAGATAACATCATTAGGTAGTAGTCTATTCTTAAAAGTATAAAAAGGATCGCTTAAGAACGAGCTCACCTCTAAATTGAGTTGACACATTTGAGCCTAGGTCATTGGACCTTGCATGATGATTGGAGGATCAGTGGAAGGAGTGATGTCCTCATCATCCTCCCCCTCTTGAAATGGAGTCATCCTCGACTCAAGCTCATCTTTTTCCCCCAAATAAGGTTTCAAATCTGCAATGTTAAAGGTGGGACTAACCCCGAACTCGGGTGGCAACTCAAGTTGTAGGCATTATCATTTATTTTCTCAATTATCTTATAAGGACCAGCTGCTGTTGGCATTAATTTAGACTTACGCAGCTCAAGAAATCTATCTTTTCTTAAATGTAACCAAACCAAATCACCCGGTTCAAGTTTAATCTCTTTTCTACCTTTACTACCAGCAATTCTATACTTTTCATTCATTCTTTCAATATTTGCTTTAGTTGTTTCGTGCAACTTATGAATAAAATCAGCACGCTCTCTAGCATCACTATGTATTCTCTCAGTGGTAGGTAAAGGCAAAAGATCAATAGGAGCACGGGGGTTAAAACCATACACTACCTAAAAAGGACTTACCTTGGTGGTGGAATGTTCTGCCCTGTTATATGAAAACTCCACATGCGGCAAACACTCTTCCCACATCTCCAAATTGCGCTTCAAAATTGCTCTCTACATGGTGGACAATGTTCAATTCACAACCTTAGTTTGGCCATCAGTTTGGGGATGACATGTTGTAGAAAATAGCAGCTTGGTCCCCAATTTATTCCACAATGTGCGCCAAAAATGACTCAAGAATTTTGCGTCGCGATCTGAAACAATAGTAGAAGGCATACCATGCAAGCGAATGATTTCTTGAAAGAAAAGGTCAGCAATATGAACATCATTGCTCTTATGACAAGGAATAAAATGTGCCATCTTAGAAAAATGATCAACCACCACAAAAATGCTATCCCTCCCTCTCTTAGTCCTTGGCAAACCCAATACAAAATCCATAGATATATCAGCCCAAGGAGTAGAAGGAACAGGAAGAGGCATATACAAACCATATGGGTTCAAACGTGACTTAGCTTTTTGACATGTGGCACACCGAGCCACGTACCGCTCTACATCTCGCCTCATCCTTGGCCAAAACAAGTGTGTGGACAGCACCTCCTCCGTCTTCTTGGCACCAAAATGTCCCATCAATCCGCCTCCATGTGCCTCCTGCAACAACAAAAGATGAACGAAACCAAATGAAATGCATAGGCGGTTAGCTCTAAACAAAAACCCATCATTGATCATAAACTTATTCCATGTACGTCCCTCTCTACAATTAAGCAACACATCCTTAAAATCAGGATCAAGCGCATATTGTTCTTTTATTGATTGAAGACCAAAAATCCGACAATCAAGCTGGGACTGTAATGTATATCTTCTAGATAAAGCATCAGCAATCACATTATCCTTCCCTTTCTTGTGTTTGATAATATAAGGAAAAGATTCAATAAATTCAACCCATTTAGCATGCCTATGATTCAGATTATTTTGAGAGCGAAGATACTTAAGCGATTCATGATCAGAATGAATAACAAATTCTTTAGGCCACAAATAATGACACCACGTCTCTAAAGAATGAATAAGTGCATACAATTCCTTATCATACGTGGAATAATTAAGAACAGGGCCATGCAATTTTTCACTAAAGTAAGCAATGGGTTTACCATCTTGCATCAAAACACCTCCAATGCCAACTCCACTAGCATCACATTCTAGCTCAAAAGTCTTACCAAAGTTTAGAAGTTGCAGCAATGGTGCGTGTGTAAGCTTGTCCTTCAAAGTGTCAAAGGACTCCTCATGTGCCTTTCCCAATGAAACACCACCCCTTTCTTCGTCAACTCATGCAATGGGACAACAATGGTGCTAAAATCTTTGACGAAGCGGCGGTAGAATCCTGCAAGACCAAGAAAACTCCTCACCTGTGTGACGGTTTGGGGAACCGGCTAGCTCTTTATGGCTTCAATTTTCATCTTGTCCACCTCAATTCTCTGTGGAGTTACAACATAGCCAAGAAAAGAAACTCGATCCGTGCAAAAGATGCACTTCTCAAGGTTACCAAATAAACGTGCATCACATAAAGCATTAAAAACATCACATAAGTGATCCATATGTTCATCAAAAGACTTGCTGTAAATCAATATATTATCAAAGTAAACTACCACAAAATAACCAATAAAAGCTCTTAAAACCTAATTCATTAAGCGCATAAAAGTGCTAGGTGCATTTATCAAACCAAAAGGCATAACTAACCACTCATACAACCTGAATTTGGTTTTAAACGTAGTTTTCCATTCATCTCCAAGTTTCATTCTAATCTAGTGGTAGCCACTTCGCAAGTCAATCTTAGTGAAAATTATAGAACCACAGAACTCATCAAGCATGTCGTCTAGCCTAGGAATAGGATGACGATACCGAATAGTAATATTATTGATGGCTCTACAATCAACACACATACGCCAAGTTCCATCTTTCTTAGGAACCAAAAGTATAGGAACGGCACAAGGACTAAGGCTTTCACGTACATACCCGTGGTCCAAAAGGTCTTGGACTTGCCGCTGAATTTCCTTAGTCTCCTCAGGATTGGTTCGATAGGCAGCATGGTTGGGCAAGGTTGCTCCTGGAATCAAATCAATTTGATGCTCTATTCCTCTCATAGGTGGCAGCCCCGAGGGTATCTCAGCTAGAAAAATGTCCTCATACTCCTACAAAAGGTTAGTGACAGCAGGAGGCACCGAGCTAACAATATCATCAAGCAAAAACATAGCTCGTTTGCATACCAAAGCATAGCAAATATCATCATCAGAAATTTCAGCAAAGTCACATTTTGTTGCAAGCATAACACCACCCATCAATTTGATTCCCTTAGCCTTAGAAATAGATGTAGACTTATCCTTTTTAAGTGGGAAAATAGAATTAGCAACTTGCTGATTTTCAGATTGAACTTCATTCAAACTAATAGTGCGTTCTCTATCATCTTGTACAATTTGAGCAGGGGTCAAAGGTACCAAAGTAATTTTCTTTCCTTTATGAACAAAAGTGTATTTATTACTTCTACCATGGTGTGTAGCATCATTATCATGTTCCCAAGGATGACCCAATAAAAGTGAACAAGCTTGCATAGGTACCACATCACAATCAATAGAATCAGCATAAGAACCAATGGAAAATGAAACTCTGCAAGTTTGTGTTACCTTTGCATTACCAGAATCATTTAGCCACTGAATATGGTATGGACGTGGGTGTGGGCGTATGGTCAAGCCAAGCTTCTTGACCAAATCAGAACTCACCAAATTGTTGCAGCTACCTCCATCAATAATGACACATGCTCGACGGTTGCTGATGATGAAGAAAATCTAGAACAAGTTATGGCGCTGTAGCTTCTCAGGTTGCTGGACTTGTGAGCTGAGCACCCACTATACAATGATGCTCCTATAGGCCACCGTGGCCTTGTCACCAAGGACTTCGCTGTCCTCCTCATCTGCATCTTGGTCTTCTTCATCCTCAATGTCAGAGGTGCTGATGTATCCATCTTCTATAGTAATATATGCCCGCTGACTTGGATAGTCCTTCTGCACATGGCCAATGCCATGGCAATGGTGGCATTGAATGCCCGAAGTGCGTCCTATCGATGCAACGAATGAGGCACTCTTGGTAGGCACCTGCAAAGAATTTTTACCTGAATCTGAAGGTCATGTGGGAGGTGCCTTAGGTGTAGTAGAAACTCCAGAGTTTGGTGGTCGCTTGCTCGCTAGTGGAGGCACCCAAAAAGTGGTTGGCTTGGTCAGCCCCGAAGATGGTGCTGAGCGTGGCATGTAAGTGGTGCTGACCTTGCTCTTGCTCTGTTGTTCACGACCCTGCAATTCCTTTTTTGCAGGCATAGCAAACTGAAACAACTGGTTGACAGTGTTAAATTCTTTATAATCAATAATGTCTTGAATCTCACGCCTCAAACCCGAATAAAAATGACAAATGGCATCTTTGTTCCCCTCCACAACACTACAGTGCATCAATCCCTTTTGGAGCTCACCATAGTAATCCTATACATATTTATCTCCATGTTTTAATCGCATCAATTTCTTACGCAAATCTCTATGATAAGGAGGAACAAAGTGATCACGCATAGCTACCTTAAGTTCTTCCCATGTACCAGGTAAAGCATCCTGTGCAGCTAGCCCATTCCACCAAATAATGGCAAAATCCTTAAACTCACTAGTAGCTTGTCGAACTCTATGATGCTCAGGCACAAGGTGGGCACTAAACTTTTGTTCTACTGTCATCTCCCAATCAAGATATCCCTCAGCATCATAATGACCCAAAAAAGATGGTATTATGAACTTAATCTTAGCATAAGGATCATCAGGTACACGATGATTATTACCTTGATGGTGGTGGACACCACCCATACCTGTCGTGTTGCGGCGAAGACATCGTCGTAATCTTGCTTGTCGAAAGGCTGCTCGATCTATGTTCCCAATGGTATCATGCACCGTGTCTTCTAGCAAGAGACCATCGGTGTTGCTGCCGGAGACGTCATTGTTGTTGACCGCCACCAATGTTTCCAACTCAGTAACCTTGTCGGTTAGCATGGAAATTCGTTTGTCCAATCTGTCCATGCTGTTGCCAATGTTGAGTTCAATGAGTGCGTCAGTGACGGCCTTCCTGATGACCTCATTCATCCTTTTTTGGGCATCCTCTACAACAGCTTGTAGTTGCTCTTGGCTGACACACTCGTTGAAACCCTTAGGATTGTTACCTCCAGTCTGATCACCTCCTGCCATTGTAAACACAAAAATAGGAACAAACGGTGAAAGTTATCCCTATCAAATGACTACATGGTTGCAATGGTGTCACTTTTCATAGCAAGTGGAAGCATCTTACCAAGCTCTTACAAAGTTCTTACCAATGCAAGTAGTGGGCGATACAACCGACGGCTGGTTCATGTTACCTATGAGGCAGTGGTACCGAGATTGCAAAGCCCTTTTTCTATACTGATCTGAAGAATTTGTGGAGCTTGGAAGGCAAACAAAGAGTAATATGTATATTTGGTACACAAGTCAGTAATAGAAAGTAATGCTGAATTATAGTCCAAAGTACTTGTTCTCGTTGCTGATCTAAAATGCTCCAAGTACCAGGTGTGTAACAAACAAGCAAGTATGGTGGATAGCAAGGAGACAGGTGTGTGAAAAACAAGTATGGTGGATGGAAATAACAACACAAACAAGGAACCAGATAGCACACGCTAACACAACTCACTTTGGTCTTCTATATGTGCTCATCTAGATATTGTTCATCTTTTGCCTCTCTTTTTTCTATTTTTTGGGCTGTCGTTGTTTTTCTGGGAAATTTTGACTTTTTTTAATTTATTTTTTTGATATTTTTTCTTCACTTAGGAGCACAAAATAAGTAACCACAAAAAATATGAGCTTAAACAAGTGAAAGACGTGGCCTGTGGAATTTTTAGAAAACTTGCTCAAAATCGACAAAAACCTTGTGACCACAAAAAGAGGATCTTGTGACTACTTTTTGACCAATTTAAAATTTTCGAACCCCACTATTGTGGGGGATGGATGGATCCAAAAAAATTTTCTAATTGATTTTGATATATGGAACGTCGAAATCAGAGTTCGTATGCAAAAACTAGACCGGTTTTAAGAATTGGCTCTGAATTAGAGGACAAAACGGGAACAATGTGCGCAAAATTGGTCACAGCAGCAAAGATTTGATGAAAACGATGGGGAAAACACATGAACTGGACTCTAACATGACCTAACCAGCAACAAGATCTTGACCAGGACACAAACTCAACACGACGGACTCTGAAACCAAAATATGCAAAGGCTATGGCACGGAAGGTTCTAGGACAGGGAAAAAAATATGGCACTGGACTATGGGATGAAAGCGAAACACTCAAAACTAGGGGATAAATGTGAACCTGACGATATACCTTAGCTCTAATTACCACTTAATGGGGACAGGGATCCCGATCTTTCGTCAGGTAGAGGTAACTATCGTTATAGCGGAGAATGACACACCGATCCGGCTTCAGATCAAAAGATCGAACCCTGGAATCTTAGCACCACAGCTCCTCTTGTTATCAACCAAGTCATAGACCAGGTTGACCTCACAAAGAAGGCTAATCCCTGCCTACACAACAAAAAACACAAGCAAGAACAAGAAAGAACACAACCAAATTGCAGATGAATGATTAATCTCACGAAGTTGGGGTCTCACAAACCGATGAACGATGAAACTGTTCTTAACAGATTAATCTAAGCAAAACCCAAACCTAATGATGGCAGCGGCGTATGATTATAAAGGTCTTAGGATCGTCGCCTACCCTACATGCGCCCCCTAATGGGCCCAAACACGATACACGGTCCAACGGACCAAAAGACGGTGCCGCAGCACCGTGGCAGATTCTGGATGCTGACTTGTTTTGATGATTCCTATTGATTCCGAAGAGATTTTGATATGAGACCACCTGTATTGGCTTCCTTATCAAATTATCTTTCCATCCATATGTGGATCGTCGAAAACGGAGTCCGGATGCGTCCTGGGTGACCAATTTAAGGCAGACTGGTCCTGGAGGCCAAGGTAGACTCAAAATCATATTGGACCGGGCCTCCGGTTCCTGTTGGACGTCCTTGCTGGTCATCTTTGCCTCCACCACGTCCTCTAAGTCCTTCATGACCCTCTCCAATGTTCCTAAGAAAAATAACATCATTAGGTAGTAGTCTATTCTCAAAAGTATAAAAAGGATCGCTTAAGAATGAGCTCACCTCTAAATTGAGTTAACGCATTCGAGCCCAGATCATTGGACTTTGCATGACGGTTGGAGGATCAGCGGAAGGAGTGATGTCCTCATCACTAAACATAAATCATTGCAAGAAGTAGAGGCATCCTTTTTAGGCATGTCAAAAATTGAACCTTTCTTTTTAGGTGCCTCGGTGGGGGTTGTTCCAACGGCTTCTAGATTTGCAAATTATTAGTTAGCTCATCACAATGTTTGCACATGGTTTCTATTTTAGGAAGCAAACTTTTATAATCATCTTGTGAGCTAGCTAACTTTTCCTTTATTTTTTCATTTTTCTTTACAATTTGCTCATCATTGATTGTGTAATTATTTGTGTTTGCACTAGTCTCAAGTTGCTCACTTTTAGTAGATAGCTCCATATTAAGATTGGAAAAAGTTTCATATTGTTCAAGCAAAGTAGCATAAGTTTGTTGTGAGCTATCTAGTTTTTCTTTTAATTTTTTAAGCTTCTTTTGTTGACTAGTACAAACTTTAGCAAAGTTAAGATTTTGTTGCACAATTTCATCATAAGAAGGTAGCTCATCATCACTATCACTATTATTGTCGCTATCACTAGGGAAAGACTTTTTGTTACCTCGTGCCATAAGGCACACATGTGAGGTGCTTGATGATGAGTGCTTATGCCTGCACCTCTTGTGGTCATCTTCTTCTTCACTTGAAGAATCATCCCATGACCTTATTGATGTGAGGGCTTTGTCCTTGCGTGCCTTCTTCTTTGTCTTGGGTCTGGTCTTGTTTGGACAAACTTCCACAAAGTGTCCCAACTCGCCGCATCCATAGCATCTTTTCTTTCTTTGCTCATTTCTTTGATTGGTGAAGATGAAATCTTAAATTCGGATGGGTACACCCTTGACATTGAGTTTTTGGTTCATCTTCTCCACCTTGTTGATAAGCTTGATAGATTCTTCATCAAGGTCAGAGGTGGAGGAGGAAGATTGATTATCATCACTTGATTCTTTGTCGTCATCATCCTCATCTTCTTCTTCATCTTCACTTGAGGAGCTTGAACTTGAGCTTGTCTCAACTTGCTTGCCCTCCATCTTCTTTTTCTCACTACATGTGAGAGCTTTGCCATTGCTTGACGAAGAGGCTTCTTCTTGACCCATCTTGCGTCACATTTCAAATGCCACTATCTTGCCAATGACTATGGCCGGGGTAATGGTTCTCAAGTCCTCCATGTTGTGAAGGATGGTGATGATGCTTGCATATTTCTTTTGTGGTAGCACGGAGATGATCTTCCTCACGATGTCCACATCATCTAGCTTTGTTAATCCTATTAAATGGAGCTCATTGATAATTATATTCAAACAAGAATACATATCATGAACAAGCTCATCATCATTCATTTTAATGGAATCATAATTTTGTTTAGCTAGACAAAGTTTTTGATCATGGACATTAGTTGTGCCATCATGGAGCTCTTGAAGTTTTAACCAAATTTCATGTATCATGAACAAGCTCATCATCATTCATTTTAATGGAATCATAATTTTGTTTAGCTAGACAAAGTTTTTGCTCATGGACATTAGTTGTGCCGTCATGGAGCTCTTGGAGTTTTAACCAAATTTCATGTGTTGTATTTAAAGTGAACACTTGGTTAAACACATCATGCTAAAAGATTCAAACAAGCAATTTTTAGCTCTAGCATTGAAATAAATTTCTTTTTCTTCACTCTTTGTGGGTTTATCGGGATTCTTAATGGGTTTTATCTCATCATGAGTGACTCTCCAAACACCCAAATCTAACGCCTCAAGGTGACAAGCCAATCTAGCTTTATAGTAGGGGAAGGTAGTGCTGTCAAAGTGCGGAGGTCTAGAGGTATCTATTCCAACCACTCTAAATAGCGTCGGCTCAACGGCGGTGAAGCCAAAGATCCAAATTGAGCCAACCGGCTCTGATACCACTTGTAGGGGACCGTGACACCTAAGAGGGGGGTGAATTAGGCAACTTAAAACTCTAACTCTAAACTATGGCCTCTTTTTCTACCCTTAGCAAAACCTATGCAAAAGATAAACTATCTAAATGTGCAACTATAGTTTTGCTAGTGTGCTGCTATCTCTACCGCAAAAGGAGTTATGGAAACAAAGTAAATGCGGAAGCTAAAGAGTAAGGTAGAGATATGCAAACTCTCGTCGATGACTCCAGTTTTACTAAGGTATCGAGAAGCGCGCAAGCTTCCCCCTAGTCCTCATTGTAGCCCCTCATAAGGAATCCATCACAAGGGCCAAACTCTCGGTTGGGTAACTCCATGGATAGCCCTAGGCCTTCCCCACACGCAAGTGGGTCTCCGGTGTATCTTTCGGCAAGCCTCTCCCGGATCGCTCCCCGTCGTCTTCACTATCAAGCTTCGACCGAACCGCCTCGGGCCTTGTTCCCTCTAGTACACGGTGGTGGCCACACTGGAAGGAAAATGGACCCTAGGCCCATTTACTTTGGATTTTGGTTTTTTATGGTCAACACAACCAAATTAGACTAATGAATTTGCAAGTGATTCTTTTGTAGTTCAATAGGGTGCAAGACATGACTTGGACGAAGGCGACGTGATGGTCCGATGATCAACACCTCAAGAAAGACATGTGAAGATGCATAGAAGACATACAAGGTCAAGCAAAGTCCAAGCACGAAGATTGGAACCAAGCCAGATGCAAGATCACAAAGAAACAAGCTTGATAAAGGTGACCGGACGTGGCCCTATGAGTGACCGGATGCTCCGATCAAGTGCCAGGCAATAGCAGGCATCGATAGCTATGACCGAACACTAAGAAACAGTGACCGGATGCTGAGCGAAGCAACGATCGGACGCACCAGTGACACTATTCATTATCACGGTAGAGTTTTCAGCGTGATTGGACACAACAGACTAGATGATCGGACGCACAAGGTGCAGCTTTTGATCATTTCTAGAGAGGTTCTAGAGCGGTGCCAGCATGACCAGACGCGTCCAATCGATGATGACTAGACTCAGCCCAGAGTCCGATCAACACGGGCGCTCTAATAGTCGGGACGACCGGACGCGTCTGGTCAGGATGTGATCAGCGTCCGGTCAGTAGTAGATAAGTGGGTTTCATCCCCAACGTCTACTTTCTTAGTGGGGCTTATAAATAGACCCCTAACCAACCATTTGAGGTGAGTGGAGCTGAGGAAACATACCAAGGGTGTTGATACACCATTTTAGTTATCTCCACTTGCATAGTGCTTAGTGTTTCATTAGGTGATTAGCGTAGGTGCTTTGCAAAGTGCTTAGGTTGATTAGACCACCGCTTATGCGCTTGCTCTAGGTTTAGGCCTAGTGTTTAGTGAGGTTTGCATACCTCTAATCACTCGGTGCTTGCGTGCACCATTGTTGTACATCGAAGGGGCTTGTATTCTTATGAGATCACACCAACCGCATTTGTGGTGTGGTCGCCACCGTGTATCGAAGGGAACAAGGCCCGCGGCGGTTCGGCTGGAAGCTTGATAGTGAAGATGGCGGGGAGAGGTATGGGAGAGGCCTGCCGGAAGGCACACCGGAGACCCACTTGCGCGTGGGGAAGACCTGGGGCTATCCACAGAGTTACCTGACTAGGAGCTTGGCCTTTGTGAGGGATTCCATGCTAGGAGCTCCAACAAGGACTAGGGGGAAGCTTGCATGCTTCTCGATACGTCATTAAAAATACCAGAGTCATTGACAGGAGTTTGCATATCTCTACCTTACTCTTTAGCTTCTGTATTTACATTGTTTGCACAACTCACTAGCAAAACCGTAGTTGCACATTTAGATAGTTCATCTTTTGCATAGGTTTTGCTAAGGTTAGAAAAAGAGGCCATTGTTTTGAGTTAGTGTTTCAAGTTGCCTAATTCACCCCCCCCCCCTCTTAGGCGTCACGGTCCCTTTCAATTGGTATCGGAGCCGGTTGGCTCAATTTGGATCTTTGACTTCACCGCTGTTGAGTCGACGCTATTTAGAGTGGTTGGGATGGATACCTCTAAGCCTCCACACTTTGACGGCACTAACTTCCCCTACTATAAAAATAGAATGGCTTGTCACCTTGAGGCGGTAGATTTGGGTGTTTGGAGAGTCACTCATGATAGGATGAAACCCGTTAAGAATCAAGATACACCCACAAAGAGTGAAGAAAAAGAAATTCATTTCAATGGTAGAGCTAAAAATTGCTTGTTTAAATCTTTTAGCAATGATGTGTTTAACCAAGTGTTCACTTTAAATATGGCTCATGAAATAATAGTACAAGTTTGGGTTTCAAAACCGATTAGTGAAAACAACATAGCTTTCAAATGATTACATTAATATAAGTTCCAAATACTTTGCTAGCATAAGTGACATCCTTAGATAAAAGCATATAGATGAGAAATAAATATAGAGTCACCGAGCCCACCGACGCTTAGCCACCATCTTCAGCAGGCCGAGAACTTCACCTGCAACATTGTGGGATAAACCCTGAGTACTCGAATATACTCAGCTAGACTTACCCATCATAAACCACAAATAAAATGACTCCAAGGATCATGCAAGGCTTTATAGGTGGAGGTAGTTTGACAACATTTTGCATGGAAAGTGATTAACTCAGTTATACTTTGGTCATCAAGTTAATTATAGCTATTCATCTCTAGATTAGCAACTATCATGTGCCAAACATGTGGTATATCATTTAATAGCATACAATAGTAACCATAGCTGGTGTAGCAATTCCATGTTTATCCGATCCATCACATTCCATAGCACAATTACTACGATGTTGGGACTAGCTAAGTTTCTCACTATTCGGGAGAGACAGCGATTTGAATCGATTTCAACCATCTGGGAATTTATTCCTAACACAAACCTAGACATACCTGTGCCAAGGTAGTCTTAGGTCACCATTGGTACAACTTAGGTCCACATTTCACGGGTTCGCCCAGCGCCACACAATCATCAATGACCTGCTACCAGGACGATCAGGACTACCTGCCCCTAGGCTCACGTATGGCTCCCCGCACATCCTTACTACCATACAAAGTGCGCACTTTGATAGAGCGGGGCCCAGCCTGAGTTCAGCTACTCAGCTTTGCGGTCAGAACGAGTTATCTGGCCAGCTAAGTGATAGGCATGCGTTCAATCTTGTCAAAAAGCACCTACAATAGTATGGTCCTTAATCGACACAGACAGGGATAGATCCACACCCAAGACCACCATGTCTTGTTGCTTCTCTATCGACATCCCGCCCGGTCTCCATTCATTATTAACACATGGTTATTTTCATGATAGCAAATATAGCCAACCGTGCTTTGGTAACCACCTATATCTCGCAGGTGATAGGAAATCACCCGACTTCTACCGGTCTAAGCATTGCTAAGCATACATTCGATCCTGGACCTACATAGGGTTCAAGGTATATTTTTGGACAAGGTAGTTCTATTCATCAAGTGGTTCCAATCAACTCTTATAACCTAATGCATCAAACATAAAGGACTCAAGTGATATTTGTAAAAACATATGAGGCTTAGAATGCTCCAGGGCTTGCCTATGATCCAACACTAGGTCAGTGTTTGTTAGATGACACTCGCTAGGCGAGTATCTCCCATCTCGGCACTTGCTTAGTCCTTCCATCTTTGGGATAGGTCCACCATACACCGCCTTCGGGTTTGGCTCCAACATCACGTCCTTCATGTGGTTCATCTAGCGTACCTAGATGAGATGCAAGATGCAAGTGCATGAATATGAAGAATGGTAATATGAGACGCATCACATAATAGCATTCAAGGACACATAAGATCATGCAAGACATAGGCACCTAGAGTTATTTAACTAAACATCACACAACCTATTATAGAGGGATAGCAAGCATATTAGGCATGGCACACAAGTGAACTTAAGTTCAGATATTGCACCCATGCATCGATCAAAAACTAACCAACATGTTTAGCCGAAACAAAGAGCAAGCTAAAGCAGCACCTAGCACATGTATAGAAATCTGGAAACCAGCACAATAGTCAATTGTTTTATCCATAACTGGAGACCCAAATATCCAAAGAAGGTGATCCTAGACTTTCTAGAAAGCTAATGAAATTGCCTGCAACATTGTTATTATCACCAAAAGCTTATTCCAAAGCTAGCTAGGTCAAACATGCCAATGTTTTGGATCTACACAGAACTAGGATAGAAAAGTAGTAGTACTTTCAAAAATATAAAACTAGAGTTACACACATCAAACAAGCATGACCCTTAGAAATCTTATTAAATTATATAAAACATGTTTATTATCATCACAAGGTGATTCCACAATTAACAAGGTCAATCAATCACAATTGAGCACCTCTGTCCAGACTTGGATAGATTCTGCCATGCAACTTCTCAAGCTTATGACTAGAGATTTAGACAACCAAAAGGTGTGATCTTTAACAATTTGTAAAGCTCATGAAAATTACTACACTTCTTATATTAGCTCTAAGACATGATTCAAAGCTTAGCTAAGTCAAACAACACAATCATTTAGATCTATACAGAGAGCATGCAAAATCTGACAATGAACTTGTAAAATCTATAGCTCCTAAATTATCAGGCCTATGGTCATGAACATTTATCACAAGGTAGATTATGAAATTATCTACAACTTTGGTATTAACTACAACCATAGAAAACATCATTTACACCACTAAAATAATTGCACAAGGAAAACTACACATGCAGCCCAAGCAGCAGTGGTACAAAAAACTGATAGGAATTTAAGAAAAGCATAATTGGAGTTCTAGACCTCCAACAAACATGAATCATAACTTTATAGAAATATTATTAAGTTACCTACAACTTTATTATTATCATATTAAGATGATTCTACATCTAACAAGGTCAATTAATCCAATAAATGCATCTCTGTCTAAAACATAGATAGAATCTGACATGCTATTTTAAACAGCTATAACTAGCATTCCACATGTCCACAAAATGTGGTTCTAGACTTTTTATAAAGCTTACAAAATTCTAAATAAGTTTGTTATAAACACCTAGAGCTAATTCTACTATTAACAAGGCCACAGATTACCAACAAGGCAACCCTATCTAGGTTTGGGTAGAAATAGCCACAAAAATGTAAGCAACTATAACTAAAAATCTACTTAACTAAAAATTATGCTCTTTAGCTTTTTGGAAAGCTTAAGAAAAGTACTACAACTCATTTATTGTCATCAAGGCATGATTCATAACTTAACTGAGCCAATTAATACAAACATGCAGGCCTATTCAGAATAGGAGCAAAGCAACACAGGGCATTTGTTATTTTATAGCTCTTAAACTATCAAGCCTAAAATACTGAAATTTTTAACAGACATCAACTATCACCTGAGTGGAACTCCATAAACATTTCACATTTATTTGAGCAGAACAACTGCTGTCATGAAAAAGACAAGACACAACTAGTATTAAAAACCTAACTACATAAATTGATTTCTACAGCAAAATCTTTGAACCAAAGCATGCCATATTATAGATCCAATACATAGCAAATTTCACAAGGATTCCAAAAAGTCCTCATTTTCTATTTTTGGATTTTTCTACAATTTACTACAATTTTCCAAAGTTGATCATTCAAATCTACAAAAACCAAAGAAAAGGGATGTAGATCTTGCATCGGGGACCCTGTAGTTTCCACAAATTAAACTCAAACAAACAGATCCATTAAGGCACTATTCATCTATGTCATGGATTCTTTAGTTAACCCCCTTCCTTTTCCCTAACTAAAGCCGCCATCCTTCGTCTTCTTCCTACAACAGAGAACAGGTGATGGCCGGCGGGGAGGCCAGAACCCGGTCGGAGGAGGGCCGGCGGCGACGAAGAAGAGCAGCACGAGCACCAGCAGCCCATGAGCATCTAGGAGACCACTCAGCTAGGCCTAAGGTGGCCCTAGGTGGCTTGACCACCTATGAGCAAGCGGATGCGGCAGGTACAGCGCGCCGGCGGTGGCCCGAGGGCGACAGCAGCCGGCTGCCACAGGCGAGGAGGAGCGGCGCACGAAGGAGAAGGTGCCATGGTGCATGAGAGAGATAGAGGGAGCTCGAAGGACAAGTGGAGCGGTGGCCGCAGACCTCAGCAGTGGTGTCCATGGCGGAGGCGTCCAGGAGCGTGCACGACGCCAGAGAGCGAGGGAGGGAGAGGGGGAAGCTCAGCGTGAGTGAGGAGGGAGCGTCTGCCACTGTATTGACGCAAGGGAAAGGCAGGGGCGTGTGGTGTAGAGGTGGGACGCATGGCAGCAATGGTGGGGCATGCTCTGCTGCATGATCGCCACGTGGGCATTCTGTTTAATAGGTCACGTGCGCGAACGAGGCTGACTTTCAGTCTAGATTTTGGTAGCTTTGGAACATATTGTCCCTGGGTGCTTGAAGCAAATTTGATAATATCAGACTACACTACAACATTACTTAAGGCGCCATGGTCATTTGAGTTCTACATCCCTAGGTAATTAAGCTCTAAGATGGCATTGTCAACGCATTAACGGTGATTAACAACCTCCAAAATTGTTGGTCAAAACAAGGTCAAGCGAGTGCAATCTTTTTGCACGCTCTTCTCCACAATGTATACTCCAACTTCTATCTTTGGACCAAATTGAGTTGTTTAACAAAATCATGAGAACGCGAGATGCCAAGGTTGATGACGATGAATTCCAGACTTAGCAAAATTTTAAGTACTGAAAACAGTTGCAGATTCAAAGTTTGAGCGTCTATTTGACTTAGTTCCAAGTTGATCTGGCTCTTGGTCCAAAAACAAAGTTTGTTACTCTCCACTCAAAATTTAGCTTTTATTTAGGGTGCAACTCCATGCAAGAAATGTAAGCGATTGGTCAACATAGGTCAAAATAGCATCACGGTAAAGCTTAAATCATAGTTTTTGACCGATTGAGGCATTTTCTTGACCTTTGCTCAACACGAACCCTTCATGACTTTTGTTGTAGAGTTCAATGAGAGTCATTTGGGAAAGGTATCAAGGTTTGGTTGATGACCTATAATTCCATTTACTTAATAAAGCAATCCAAGAGAGATTATAACTTATCATTTCATGTGACTTCTTGATTCCGAACTTCATGAAACTTTTCCACTAGTCAAGGTGGATGCATATTGATGTAACGTACATGAAATAAGCATGTTTAACATTACTCATGCATAATCTTAACAAGGGTCCACATGGAAGTAAGGTGTGTTGCCCAAGTTTAAGTTGGAGCTCACTCTTGTAGATTTGATCTTGACACCTTCATCACCACTTAACATGTCATGTTTGAGCTCAAACCTATTGCTTAACTAGTGACAAACACCTAGGGTGTTATAGCCCTCCCCCCTTATAAGAATCTTGCCCTGAGATTCAGTGCAAAATACTTTTAAGGGAAGAGAAGCATGGCATCGATTTTCCAACGTTAGTGATAGCATTAGGCTACTTAACTTCAGAGTATCAGAGAAGCTAATTTGGTCACAACACTTTTTGATACTTTTCCTTCGTAATAAGTTCTATCTAAAGAAATTTCTTCATTGGCTTCCATGAAGCATTGTTACTTTGGGAGGAATCCAAGATAGCACAACACTTCATTCTCAGGATACGGAGAGTACTACGGAGCATAAACCAATTACCCACAATCTCTATTTCCCTAATGAATATAGCATGGACCATGTGAACTTTGTACTAGCCTACAAGCTTCTGAATTCTACTCATTACAATGGTTCCATGTTCATTCACAAAGTTCGAAAAGCAGTTCTCTACCAAAGTAGCTTGAGTACAACCTTTCATAAGGGATGAGATCACAGACGGGGTAAGCATCCTCCGAGGTGGTAAGAGACCGAGTAACCAACAGACAATATCTATGCCGGTCGTAATTGTTTAATCACTCAGATGCCAACCAATGGAAAACTACATAATGTTCCATGTGTGCAGTTCTCTTTCTCTAATGATAACACTGTATTATCTGAGTCTGTTGAGTGAGCGGTAAATGTGATAGCTAATTCTGTTGACCCATCATTTTTTATGATCATTATTTGAGGGAATCCTCATATCCAAGCGGCAACAGTTATCTGGGTTGAATTTGATGCAACCTCTTGGGTAAAACGCATGGAAGGTACCAAAGGACAAGTCCACCTTGGAAAACATTGCTGAAGAAGGATGGCAGCAAGGTCTGAAGGTCAATGAAAGTTGCAAGTACACACCAACTAGAAAAATAGTACACTACTTAGCAGGTTGAGCACAATTTGCCATCATGGTGCAGTGGCACAGTAAGTTAGGTTGACTTACACTATCACAAAATTAGCCTGGTTGGACTACTTTTGACATTGAGGTTTCCTTTCTAATGTCAATCAACAACTCAAAATCAAAGTCTAAAATCTGTTGTTTGCCCCTTTTTCGTATTGTTTTCTACTCGTAATGGCACAATTTGACTTGTAGAACACCTTGACTGCTCCAGCATTGTTGATATGAGAGGGCAAAAACAAGGCACAAAGGGTGCAAGGAGTCTTCTCTAGGGTATCTAAAGTATTAACAATCATCACATTGCCAACATGACCTGAGCTACAAACACAACCTACTAATATGAGGGATGCTAGTAGTCAGCAGTGAAATCACAGATTTTGTATCTCTCGGTAATCAGTTTATATCCTGCAAACAACTACTCCATTGTGCACAAATTTTGGTAGGCATTTCGATCCAAGAGTCCTTTAACTACTGTCCAAAATTTAGCTCAAATGGACACCGTTTGACTATCCAAACTAATCCTCTACCAAAACTGCTTTGTTCTGAAATTTTGTGACCAAACTGTCAAAACATCTCTCAAATCTGATGCTTTACTGAACCAATCCTCAAACCAACTTAAGACATCGAAGTTCCTTATGCGAGGAATGATATTATCAAGTATTGTGGCAACCCAACCATGTTTGAGCCTCTAATCACTGGCTTAAAGATAAACAATTTAGTGCCATGAAATCTCGATAGATTTCCCGTTCTTCTTTTTCTTTGCTTTACACATTAGGAAGTGTGTGCTGCACTTTCTAATTCTCTTTATGACAACGGTAGCTTTCTCGCTGAGGATGGAGGCTAGGGTTGTCCTCATATGCTTCCTAGGGAACAACTTCAACCGCTGATGTAAGCACCAGCTCGACGATACACAAGCATTGAACTGGTGGGATGTTCTTGTAGGGCACAATGCATACTTCATGTGGAGGGCAATCCTACTAGATAAGTAAATGTCTCCGATTATCCTTCTATGCTTTATCCAATAGAGTCTTGAACAAATCCTTTGATAGCACCATATACATAATGATGCTGACTAAGACTAGGGACGTGCTTTCTCCAGCTCTTTACTTAGCTGATACAATATCTTGCACTACCCATGTGGTTGTCCAAGGTGGACTTGACTTGATGACACAGGGCTTGGAGAAGAATGAAGTACTGGCATCACTGATCGGCTTTGTTGTTTCTTTGCTTATCATTGTCCTATGAGACATAGCCTTCAGAGTTACCAAAGAGTCATTACCTAGCTGGAGACTAATCTTCCTACTGGTAACTAATTAATTGTCTCTCAACATATAAAAGCTTCAAAACTTTTTTTTGACGGCAACAATTGTAGCTGATGCGTAAACAAACAGTCACCATGGAAGTCAGCAGAAAAGGGTCATATTGAAGAAGGTCGGTTGATCATCTTGCACATAAAGGTCAAGGCTAAGATAGATAGCTCATAAGCACCAGGTGACCTATAACAGGACATAATATCCATGTCCATTTATCATCCAACTGATAACTTGTCCAACTTTAAGTGTTGTGTGCCCTTTTGATCCAACAGAGATGACATAAGTTGCTCACTAGATGACCAATGTCATTACAAGGACAATCAAGTAGAGTCACTTGTCTACCATCTCTTGCAGTCTGTTAATGTTCCTGTCAGTGACCTATTCTTCAAAGGTTATTATTTGGATGACTTCAGAAGAAAGCTTTCCTACTACATCTGGTTCGACCTATAGATCTTCTGACAAGATAAGGAGAGATAACCAAGGAGGAGCTCACATGAAAATAACACATCGGTGTAGTTCTGCAATGTATCATGACTAGGAACTTCAATACCAGCGCGT
This sequence comes from Miscanthus floridulus, assembly GCF_019320115.1. Classification (NCBI taxonomy): domain Eukaryota; kingdom Viridiplantae; phylum Streptophyta; class Magnoliopsida; order Poales; family Poaceae; genus Miscanthus; species Miscanthus floridulus. The sequence continues at coordinate 91,681,904 of NC_089580.1, read as the reverse complement.
GTCGAGCAGCACAATCTTGTGGCTACAGTCCACAGGATGCCCTTGGTTTCATAGCGGCACCATAGTTGCTACTCATAACACCATTACTGATCACACACCCAAGTGAAATTTCAAGTTGCACAGATTGGGTCGAATGACCAAGCACTATGCAAAGGAGGGATAGCAATCAAAGGTGGTCATAAGGTTAGGAGTCAACAAGCAGGTGATTCGAAGATCAAAACACAACGCAAGAGAACATAGCTTAATTGCCGAAGACAACTGAGCAGGGGACTCTTGACTAATTTCCATATACGTCTTGTGTCCACCAAGGGGCTTACCAGATAAAGATTAACATGAGATTTGGTCTTACCAAGCGAAAACATGATATCAAGATTAATAAACCTCTAGAGACTGGGAAGGGTTGGAGACAAAACAAACAAGATTCGAGAGACAGAGCCAATGCACTGACTAGGGATTCAGTTGATAAAACCACGACATGATCTGTGAGGAAAAGGTTCCAAAGCCAGGGTAGATAGTGATTAGCGTTGCACCAGATCATCTGTAGAAGAAGGAGCAATGAGATCCAACAGGGATTTTTGAGCAGGGTCCTCCCACACAGGAGCGAGACAACCACGACTCTTGCAAGCATTCAAGGGAACTAAGCTTGGGCCTAAGGATAAGCAAAGGCATGGATAAAGGTCTTCGTAGCGCAACGTTCAAGGGCTAGCAACCACGTGCACAGGCTCAGGCTCCTAAGAGAGAACTTAATTAGAGACGACAACCATGAGATTATCAAAACTTGGACGCTATTCTAGGATTAGGCCCTTCAACACTTGTATGCCCACCGTGGACAAAAAGGGGTGACAGCTACAACATTACCTAGATAACGAGCATCCACACATACATCATGGTCTTAAGCAAGCATTTCAAAATACTCAATCCAATTAGCTTAAGCGACTATTACTAAGCACAAAGCTCGCACCTAACAAGTAGTCACCTACAGCAACATTACTACACATATCATGCAAAACATGGTGGCAAAGTACTGTTATCTTTTATTTCTTTTTGAAGCAAGCATAAGGCAAAGCTAATCACACACTATCTTCAAGCATAGCTATTCAAGCAGCATGGGACCAAGGCATTTTGTCTAGCTTCACACAAGGAAGATAGTAACATTACATTGATCACAAGTTACTTAGTATTAGAACAAAGTGAGGGAAGCATATTTATGCACCAGCACAATCATGATGCATGACCGTCCTATTTATCCTCACAAGATTGCTAGCCAAAGGCGGCAATCACATTCTATATCGGTGGCATAACACATACTCTCTTGGCATATAGCTAGTCACCAGCTACATTCAATCTATGCATTCGTGGTTAGCGTACCTACAGAAGGATTTCATTTTAGCACAACCCCACAATTATATATGCAGAAATGAAAATCTGGTCTCTAGGTTGCAAGCTAAATACTTCCATATATATATACCCATATATATATATATATACTTTCATATCAAAGCTACCTGATCATTAAATTTGCTACCCACAATTAAATACGCACCATACACACATGCAAGCATGCGTATACAGTCGTATCAAAGCTAGCTCTCCCCGACTGCACGCTCACACTTGCGGTCATGCCACTCATCAACTTACCTACTTACCTAGGCGTAGAGGTATAGTGATCTATACATTACCATTCAAGCAAATGGCATCCATACAATAGCACGCCGTATGGATGAAGAAATAAAAATTGCAATAAAGTACATCCCCCATAGTTAGTACTTAGATAGCCACCTAATAGTCCTTAACTGGGCATAAAGGAGGATGTCGCTAGCATTGTGTTACAAATTAGTCTTGACAAATTTGCCTGTAGCTAAAGTTTTAGTCAAAATAGGCTTTTTAAAACCAAACTTTGTTTTTAAAACTATGTACATGACATTATTATGCTTAATCTTGCTCTGATAGCAGCTGTGATAGGACCGTCCAATTTATACAAGATCAAGTATGGTTGTCCCCGCTAACACATTGACATACGCATACTTTCACTTATATAAACCCGGTAGTCCGCCGAGTATCACGAAGGACCTTGGTAAATCAATAACACAACCAAGATCGCATGATTAAGCAAATACACATCACATACACAGAGTTATAGAGGAAATAATATTATAAAGGGGTTCACAAATAATAGTACAAGTTTGTGTTTCAAAACCAATTAGTGAAAACAACATAGCTTTCAAATGATTACATTAATATAAGTTCCAAATACATTGCTAGCATAGTGACATCCTCAGATAAAAGCATATAGATGAGAAATAAATATAGAGTCACTGAGCCCACCGACGATTAGCCACCATCTTCAGCAGGCTAAGAACTTCACCTGCAACATGGTGAGATAAACCCTGAGTACTCAAATGTACTTAGCTAGACTTACTCATCATAAACCAGAAATAAAATGACTCCAAGGATCATGCAAGGCTTTATAGGTGGAGGTAGCTTGACAACATTTTGCATGAAAAGCGATTAACTCCGTTATACAGTTGTAGTTTGGACATCAAGTTAATTATATCTATTCATCTCTAGATTAGCAACTATCCTATGCCAAACATGTGGTATATCATTTAATAACATACAATAGTAACCATAGCCGGTGTAGTAATTCCATGTTTATCCGAACCCTCACATTCCATAATACAATTACTACGATGTTGGGACTAGCCAAGTTTCTCACTGTCCGGGAGAGATGGCAATTCAAATCGATTTCAATCAGCTAGGAATTTATTCCTAATACAAACCCATACAAACCTGCGCCAAGATAGTCTTAGGTCACCTTTGGTACAACTCAGGTCCACATTTCGTGGGTTCGGCCAGCGCCGCACAATCAGGGACGACCAACTGCCAGGATGATCAGGACTACCCTACCCTTGGGCTCACGTATGGCTCCCCACACATCCTTACTTCCATCCAACATGCGCACTTTGACAGAGCGGGGCCCGACCTGAGTTGAGCTACTCGGCTTCGCAGTCGGAACGAGTTATCTGGCCAGCTAAGTGATAGGCATGTGTTCAATCTTATCAAAAAGCACCAACAATGGTACGGTCCTTAATCAACACAGACAGGGATAGATCCACACCCAAGACCACCATGTCTTGTTGCTTCTCTATCGATATCCCGCCCGGTCTCCATTCATTATTAACACATGGTTATTTTCACGATAGCAAATATAGCCAACTGTGCTTGGGTATCCACATATATCTCACAGGTGACAGGAAATCACCTGACTTCTACTGGTCTAAGCATTGCTAAGCATACATTCGATCCTAGACCTACATAGGGTTCAAGGTATATTTCTGGACAAGGTAGTTCTATGCATCAAGTGGTTCCAATCAACTCTTATAACCTAATGCATCAAACATAAAGGACTCAAGTGATATTTGTAAAAACATAGGAGGCTTAGAATGCTCCGGGGCTTACGTGTGATCCAACACTAGGTTAGTGTTTGTTAGATGACACTCGCTAGGTGAGTATCTCCCATCTCGGCACTTGCTTAGTCCTTCCTCTTCGGGATAGGTCCACCATACACCGCCTTCGGGTTTGGCTCCAACATCACGTCCTTCACGTGGTTCATCTAGCGTACCTAGATGAGATATAAGATGCAAGTGCATGAATATGAAGAATGGTAATATGAGAGACATCACATAATAGCATTCAAGGCAAACATAAGATCATGCAAGACATAGGCACCTAGAGTTATTTAACTAAACATCACACAACCTATTATAGAGGGATAGCAAGCATATTAGGCATGGCACACAAGTTAACTTAAGTTTAGATATTGCACCCATGCATCGATCAAAAACTAACCAACATGTTTAGCCGAAACAAGAGCAAGCTAAAGCAATCACCTAGCACATGTATAGAAATCTGGACAGCAGCACAACAGTCACTTGTTTTATCCATAACTAGAGATCTAGACATCCAAATAAGGTGATCCTAGACTTTATGGAAAGCTAATGAAATTTCCTACGACATTGTTATTATCACCAAAAGCTTATTCCAAAGCGAACCAGGTCAAACATGCCAATGTTTTAGATCTACACAGAACTATGATAGAAAAGTAGTAGTACTTTCAAAAATATATAACTAGAGTTACAGACATCAAACAAGCATTAACCTTAACTTTATCGAAATCTTATTAAATTATCTAAAACATGTTTATTATCATCACAAGGTGATTCCACAATTAACAAGGCCAATCAATCACAATTGAGCACCTATTGTCCAGACTTGGACATATTCTACCATACAACTTCTCAAGCTTATAACTTGAGATTTAGACCACCAAAAGGTGTGATCTTTAACAATTTGAAAAGCTCATGAAAATCACTCTACTTCTTATATTATCTCCAAGACATGATTCAAAGCTTAGATAAGTCAAACAACATAATCATTCAGATCCGTACAGAGAGCATGCAAAATCTGATAATGAAATTGTAAAATCTAACGCTCCTAAATTATCAGGCCTATGGTCATGAAAATTTATCATAAGCTATACTATAAAATTATCTACAACTTTGGTATTCACTACAACCACATAAAATATCATTTACACCACAAAAATAATTGCACAAGTAAAACTGCACATGCAGCCCAAACAGCAGTGGTACAGAAAACTGATAGGAATTTCAGAGAAGCATAATTAGAGTTCTAGACCTCCAACAAACTCGAATCACAACTTTTTGTAAATATTATTAAGTTACCTAAAACTTTATTATTATCATCTTAAGACAATTCTACATCTAACAAGGTCAATTAATCCAATGAATGCATCTATGTCCAAAACATGGACAGAATCTGACATGCTACTTTTAAACAGCTATAACTAGAATTCCACATGTCCAAAAAATGTGGTTCTAGATTTTTTAGAAATACTAGCAAATTCTAAACAACTTTATTATAAACACCTAGAGCTAATTCTACTACTAACAAGGCCACACATTACCAACAAGGCAACCCTGTCTGGGTTTGGGCAGAAACAGCCACGGAAATGTAAGCAACTATAACTAAAAATCTACTTAACCAAAAATTATTGTATTTAGATTTTTGGAAATCTTAAGAAAAGTACTACAACTCATTTATTGTCATCAAGGCATGATTCATAACTTAACTAAGTCAATTAATACAAATATGCAGGCCTATTCAGAATAGGAGCAAAGCAACATAGGGCAATTGTTATTTTTACAGCTCTTAAACTATCAAGCCTAAAATCCTAAAATTTTTACCAGACATCAACCATTACCTGAGTGGAACTCGATAAACATTTCACAATTATTTGAGCACAACAACTTCAGTTATGAAAAAGACAAGACACAACTAGTATTAAAAACCTAACTGCATAAATTGATTTTTACCGCAAAATCTTTAAACTAAAGCATGCCATATTATAGATCTAGTGCATAGAAAATTTCACAAGGATTCAAAAAAGTCCTCATTTCCTATTTTTGGATTTTTCTACAAATTACTACGGTTTTCCAAAGTTGATCGTTCAAATCTTCCAAAACCAAAGAAAAGGGATGTAACTAGAACAAACAGATCCAATAGGGCACTATTCATCTATGTCACGGATTCTTCACTTAACCCTCTTCCTTTTCCCTTATTCAAGTTCGCCGTCCTTCTCTTCTTCCTACAACAGAGAACAAGGGATGGCCGGCGGGGAGGCTAGAACCCGGCCGGAGGAGGGCCGGCGGCGACGGATAAGAGCAGTGCAAGCACCAGCGGATTGACGAGCATCCAGGGGACCTCTCGGCTTGGCCTGAGGTGGCCCTAGGTGGCTTGGCCACCTGTGAGCGAGCAGACGCAGTGGGTACAACGCGTCAGTGGTGGCCCGAGGTGTAACATTCCTGGTGTTACGAGCTTGTTTAGCACCACGATTTAGGCCTAAGAAAAAAAAAATTGAAACGATTTTTTCTCGGATTTTAAAATTTGACTCCTGTGTTGCTGACATGTGGGACCGTTGACCTACAGTCCCCCGCTGTCAGCCACCTTGGGTGTATAGACCAGGTGCAGATAGCTACAGCTCCCAGGGTGAAATACTAAACCAACAATAGGCATACTTGGATTATGGTCTTCCTATTTAATCTTAAATAATTGCTAATTTCTAGTGAAAATAATTGGGGTAAAAATATATAACATATGATCATGCAAATTTTTACACAGTGTTCTTATGCTAGGATGATAGTAAGACAAATATGAAATCTGTTGTTTGGCACTTTTCACTAGGTTAAACTATTTTTGCCAAAATAAGCATATGCAACTTGTCATTTTTGTATAGTGTAAGGAAAATGGACCCTAGGCCCATTTACATTGGATTTTAGTGTTTGATGACCAACACAACCAAATTGGACTAATGAATTTGCATGTAATTATTTTATAGTTCAATAGGGTGCAAGACGTGACTTGAACAAAGCAACATGATGATCCCATGATCAACACCATAAGGAAGACCCTAGAAGCACAAGAGAAGACCCAAGATATCAAGAAAAGTTCAAGCATAAAGATGGGAACCAAGCCGGACACAAGATCATGAAGAAACAAGCTCGACAGAGATGACCGGATGCGGTCCTATGAGGACCGAACGCATCTGATCAGTTGCACGGCAATAGCAGACGTCAACAGCTATGACCGGACACTGAGTCTCTCTTGGACCGCTCCCTGTCATCTTCACTATCAAGCTTCCGGCCAAACCATCGCGGGCCTTGTTCCCTTCGGTGCACGGGGGCGGCCACACCACAAACACGGTTGGTGTGATCTCGTAAGAAACAAGCAAGCGTTGAGGGTAAGAGGTATGCAAACCTCACTAAACACTAGGCCTAAACCTAAAGCAAGCGCATAAGTGGTGGTCTAATCAACCTAAGCACTTCACAAAGTGTAACACCCTAGGTGTTTGTCACTAGTTAAGTAATGGGTTTGAGCTCAAACATGACATGTTAAGTGGTGATGAAGGTGTCAAGATCAAATCTACAAGAGTGAGCTCCAACTTAAACTTGGGCAACACACCCTACTTCCATGTGGACCCTTGTTAAGATTATGCAAGAGTAATGTTAAACATGCTTATTTCATGTACATTACATCAACATGTATCCACCTTGAATAGTGAAAAAGTTTCATGAAGTTTGGAATCAAGAAGTCACATGAAATGATAAGTTATAATCTCTCTTGGATTGCTTTATTAAATGAATGGAATTATAGGTCATCAACCAAACCTTGCTACCTTGTCCAAATGACTCTAATTGAACTCTACAACAAAATTCATGAAGGGTTCGTGTTGAGCAAAGGTCAAGAAAATGCCTCAATCGGTCAAGAACTCTGATTTAAGCTTTACCGTGATGCTATATTGACCTATGTTGACCAATCGCTTACATTGCTTGCATGGAGTTGCACCCTAAATAAAAGCTAAATTTTGAGTGGAGCAGAACAAACTTTGTTTTTGGACCAAGAGCCAGATGAACTTGGAACTAAGTCAAACCGAGGCTCAAACTTTGAATATGCAGCTATTTTCAGTACTTCAAATTTTTCCAAGTCTAGAATTCATCGTCATCGACCTTGGCATCTCGCGTTCTCGTGATTTTGTTAAACAACTCGATTTGGTCCAAAGATAGAAGTTGGAGTATACATTATGGAGAAGAGCGTGCAAAAAGATGTTACTCGTTTAACCTTGTTTTGACCAACAATTTTGGAGTTTGTTAATCGCCGTCAATGCGTTGACAATGCCATCTTAGAGCTTAATTACCTGAGGATGCAGAACTCAAATGACCATGGCGCCTTAAGTAATATTGTAGTGTAGTCTTAGAGTAACAAATTTGCTTCAAGCACCCATGGACGAATATGCACTAAAGATGCCAAAATCTGGACTGAAAGTCGGCCTCATTCGCGCACGCCACCTGTTCGGCAGAATGCCTGCGTGGTGACCATGCAGCAGAGCGTGCCCCACCATTGCTACCGCGCGTCCCACCGCCGCGCCACGTGCCCAAGCCTTCCCCTTGCATCAATACGGTGGCAGACACTCCCTCCTCACTCACGCTGAGCTTCCCCCTCTCCCTCCCTCGCTCTCTGGCGTCACGCGCGCGCTCCTGGACGCGGCCGCCATGGACGTCGCCGCCGAGCTCCATGGCCACCGCTCCACTCGTCCTTCGAGCTCCCTCTGTCTCTCCTATGCACCGCGGCCCCTTCTCCATCGTGCGCCACTCCTCCTCGCCTATGGCAGCCTGCTGCTGCCGCCCTCGTGTGGTAGAACAGCCTAATCTAATGCCTCCCAGGAGTGCTTGTCTTCCATTAGACACTAAGCACTCAGGGGAGAACACTAAATTACTCGGTTCCGTCGGGCACACCCTAGGGGGGAACCCGAAAATCCACATTTTTGCCATCAGGACCACAAATAAGAGAATAAAGTTTACATCATTCATAACCATTTCTTACATCACTTTTAATACAACATCAGAGTATAACATTTATTATTATAATAGCAGAATGTAATCATATTATTAGAGTTATGAATAATTTAATTGAACAACGTAATATAAACATGTGAATAGAGTTACAGCGGAAATAAACATTTATTAATGACATGACGAAGTATTGATATATAAACTACGACAACAGATTATGAAACTTTCATTTATAAAAGCATTTGGTGAGAGTTATAAATAACAACTAGAATCGTAGCATAAAGGAATCCTCGTTGAGCCCACCAGGAGGAATCCACACACAAGAGTCAGCTTTAACATCCACCTGTCACCTGCAACAGGGGGAATAAAACCCTGAATACTCAATTGTACTCAGCAAGACTTACCCGACAGGAGAAAAGAAAAGACTCCAAGGATATGCAAGGCTATATGGCTTGTGGGTTCATTGCATTTGTAGGAAGCATTACTAAGTGTGCGTCCTTATATTTGATTTTTATTAATAGCCGCATTGGTTCATTAACTAACCATTCTATGTAAGCACCTGCGCTACTTTCAAGCAGGTGGTAAGCAATCAGATTTCCTTTTTTTTTATCTTCCATCTTTCATCTTTCAGTTCTTACTACGATGCTAGGCCGTAGACGAGTGGTATCGGATTTTCCGGCGAATGGCGAATTAATGCCCCCAGCTGGGTACCCCGAAAACACACGCTCCGCTTGTACCCCAGGCACAAGCAGGACCAACCCATCTCTCTCCTGTCCTGGGTGTCTAGGTCCCCATCCAAACTGGGACTCCAAGCCCCCGCCCTTGAGTCCCAGACTTAGTGCGGTGCAAGGACCTCCACCAAAATAAAACCCTGACAGTCGGTCCGAAAAAGAGCTGGATCTGCGACAAGAGAGCAATAAATCTTCCAAGCGCCCATACCTAAGTATGTGCTCGGGATAATAAGTCTGTGACTTGCCTAGAGCCTCATGCAACGACCGGTCCTTAATAGACACGGACAGGGAAAAGTGTAACCAAGTCATGCCCTGTTGGCCGCAGGACACAACCCCTTACACCCACCAGTACCCAAACCATATCCCTTCCTGGTCACCATTTTCCTTTCCATCATTTTTATATTTTCCAAGTGATAATAATTCAGTAATATATTTCCTATCTCTCGCGAGTGACAGGCAATCACTCGACTTCTACCGGAGTCCTGTAGCATAGCAATCTACACGATCCTGTCATACTAGTAAGACTCATAGGATAAAGATATATATGCAAGTGGGTTTCATTCAACTCCTTAAACTTAATGCACAAATATAATTTAAACTGCAGAAAGTAGGGGTTATGCACCGGGGCTTGCCTAGGTAAGATATATATTAAAAGTTAGTATCTGCATCTCCAGATCATCCACCATCAACTGGAAAGAAAACCCATTGCATCATCTCCTGAAGAGAATACCCTTACACCATCTCCTGGAGAGAATACCCTTACACCATCGTCACAAACCAGGAATCCGATCACCCTTATTAGTTATTACACGAGAAGTTTCACACTCAACTATACAGGAAACGTTCATATGAGTATGACTAGCAAACATAGAAAAATCAATCTGTTGCAATGTGAGCCGCCGCACGGCTTAGCAGTCCCTTGATCATGTTACGAGCGATGAACCTATTGGCAGCCTCGGTGAAGTGGATGCCGTCCCAGGAGACGAACTTGGACGGGTCGGCGCACGTCGTCGACGCTGGCGTGCCGCAGAACGCGATGAAGTTGAAGTTGTTGGGGCCACCGCGGCCCCCGCAGCACGCGGCCAGCGGCGTGTCGCCGAAACCGTACAGGGTGGGGGACGCGATGGCCTTCAGCACGGGGTGGTAGACGTCGGCGTAGAGGAGGGTGAGGGACCTGCCGTAGCTGCTCCGGAGCTCCCTGAGCATCTTCCGCAGCATGTGGTTGTGGTGCTCGGCGAGCACGTTGAACCGCGTGATGCAGCTGGTGGTAGGGTCGTAGTCGCCCGGACCGCCTGGGAACAGCGCCAGCTGCTGCGGCTCGCAGCCGATTGGCAGCATCCCCGTGACCACCAACGTCCTCGCCCCGGCAGCGATCATGGCCTGCGCCGCAGCAGGTTTATTAACAGATGAGGAGAGCAGTTTTAATTTGTGCCGGGAGCGTTGGATCACCGCCAACGGATGCTTACTGTCAGGGCCGAACGGATGGTGTCGATGATGTGTGGCACCAGGCTCACCGCCAGGTCGATGGAGTTGTTGCTTAGGGCGACGAAGTAGTCATTGACACCGATCTCGCCGACGTAGAAGACCGACTTTGCCATGATCTTACGCTGATCTGTGACACGAGTTTTATCTTAGATCGATGATCGATCCACTGACTGTGACTGATATATTGATCAGCTAAACGAGACTCTACGGGCTTTATATTAGTTAGTTTCCACAAGAAACAAATGCTAATTAGGAGTAGTTTTTACCGTAGTCTGATGCGTCGAGTAGCTGCAGAACGTTCTGAAACCAGCTCGTCTCATTAGCCAGAGAGATGGGCACGAACGGCTTTATCCCCTTGGTTGCTAAGAACGCCTGGTCGAGCGCCGTTGCACCACACAGCGCGAAGTTGGCCCCGTTGACAAAGTCGGCGGCCGTCCTGCCGGCGAGGTACGGCGTCGGCTCTGGCACCTTCAGCTCCTCCACTGCATATATATATATACATTTTTGTGAATGCGCTTGAACGTGATGAACACTAACGAATGAATGACATATATATACACACACACACACACATACCGAGGAAGTCGAGGATGAGCCTGCCGTTGGAAGCCCGGCCGGTGGGATAACCAAAGTAGGTCTCCCCGTAGGGCGGCTGTGTGGAAGGCCCCCCTGCAGTCACCGGGAAGATGGCCCCGTTTCCCGTGTCAGTGAGCGAGTTGCCGAACGCGAACAAGCAGGTGTGCCGCCTGCGGTTGCCGCCATCGATATCGGTGTCCGCATAGGCGGGGATTAGTGCGACGCCGAGAAGGATTATTAGCAGAAGCAGCACGGCCGGAACAAGACGTGAGAACGGCGGCGCCATTGAGAACGGGAAGCGCGGGCAGTGTGGGATTGCTTGCTGATCTATTACTAGTATTTATTTGTGGTACTGGTAGTGGCATGTGCAGCATAATAACGAAAGCACAAAAAAAATGACATGCTGCGTCCCAGTTGGTTGGAGCCAGTGGTTCCGATACTACTATGTTCGTTTACAATAAAACAGTATCAGTCGGCTTACAAGTTACAGAAACGATAAGCGAACAGGTGATAGTTGGGCTGAAATTCCGTTGGGACGAGCAAACTAACCAAGTATTAATGGCGATGTTCCGTTTACGACCGGGGCAGATTTGGTGTGTGGAGCCTATCAGCCGGGGTAGGTTTCCATCAACAACCCTCTTGCATGCATGGAGCTGAGGAAAAAAAAGGAGATTTGGAACTTCCCTCGTTGTTCACATGGGTGCATTTAATTCGCTGCATGAGCAACACACGGAAACAAGTTATATTGTTCCTGGGTCCCATCTCCTTTGACATAGTATTATACAATTTCAAGTGGCCATTTAATTCGCTGCATGAGCAACACGGAAACAAGTTATGCAGTTGCAGCTAGTACAATAATTAATTTAAAACCAAGTGAATGCTAACATGGAGGAGAGAAGACCGAAGGAGAGCTCTCATGCAAGCAACAACCTAGACACAGAAGCATATGCAGTGGTGGACCCATACAATAAGTGAATGTGAGAAGAATTAGGAAAAAGAAAGTGAGATATAAATAAAAGTAACAAAAAATATATTTATTGTAGACAAATAAGAGACTACTATTACATAGGTTGGCTTTTACAACACGTCAATTTACTAATACATATCTCTGCATGTACATCAGCCAGCTATTAGTACGGATAGGTCAGAAATGTCGCCATTATGAATCTATGGACAAGTACTTATCTGACACAGTATATATGAAAAGGCAACTTGTGATTTTCTTTCTCGAATCACATTGAAGTTGAAGGTTACATATTGATACCATTCTGTGTTCAGCAAATCTGATGGCTGATGTATACCCAAAAGCTGAGTAAACACATACTAGTAATTAGGTGTTACTAGAATTTATCTTATTCCTGAATCTTGACAATTTGCTGTTGATCAAACTTTTGCAATTGTGAACATCTGAAACTCTGAATGTTGGACTGTTAATATACATATACCCTTCTGTGTCAGACTATTTTCACTATTTTTTGCACCTTCAGTTTTCAGAAAAAAAAAATCAGGGCAGTTAGTAACTTTACGATTAGGTTCACATACTGTGTATGATTGATCATTCGATAATTAATGTTATTATAAAAATGAGAGAATTGCAGGTATGGACTGTCCGTTAGGTTTCTTTAATCTCGGTGGATATACTATTTTATATATTCTGTATGATTGATCATTCGGTAATAAATCTCTACAACTAAAAAAATGTCAAGAGAAGACTACCGGGCAGCGTCGCCCCACTCCGCCGTGCCCGGCTTCGCACGATCTGTACGCGTGCCCCGATAAGCACCCGACACTACCTAGTGCTCCGTTTCCTAAAAAACCGGCACCAACAAATCAAGAAAGTAGAAATTAGAATCAATCGTTCTCAATCATAGGCAATCTGAAATAACCGTGGACGTTTCCATTTTTTATCCCAAAAAATGGCGATCAGAAACAACCGCGTCAACCAATAAAAAAAGAAACTAGAATCAGGCCGGACGCTCTCTGGTTTTCCCTCCTGTTTCCTTTCCTATTCGCGTCGACTCCTGGATTGTCTCCGTTTCATGTCTGCCTCCCTCCCTTTCGTCACGTAGTCACATTCCTTTCGTAGTTTCAGGCCCGCCTTCTTCGTACCTGACTAGAGATGGCAATCACACCCGCGGGGTGCGGGTGCAACACTGGACCCGTGAGGGTCTTCGGGTCGGGCCGTAGTGGTGTCGGCTTGGTTGCGGGTATCATATTTCAGCCGCGGGTGACCCGCTGGGCCTAAATTGTATGTTTTCACTCCTCTAATTGGAGGTCTAGAACTAATATTTGGCATAAGCCTGTGTAAGACTTAGTATAATTTGTATGGACTATGTTGTCTGTGTACTAGACTAGATTAAAGTTGTGAACTTCTGGTTCATTGGTGGTGATAACTTAATAAATATATGTTATTTCTCCTGAATTTTATATTTTTTTCTTATCTGTTAGTTTCTTATTAACAAACCCGCTGATGACCCGAAACCCATGGGGCGGGTGTGATATTGCAACCGCACGTCGCATTGAGGGCGGGTTTTTACTCCACCCGCGCTAAACCGGATCCGTTGTCATCCCTATACCCGACGTGAGCCAGGATAATCAATCTCAGCTCCATCGCAACCACTCCAAAAAGGCATGCGATGCGATGGAGTGGTTGCCGGAACAAAGTAGGCCACCGGAACCGCTCCACGTTCTCCACGCCTCTCTTTCCAGATACATTCGGCCTGTTCGGTTGGCTGGTTCGTATCGTTGCTGGTTCGTGAAGAAGTACTGTTGGTTGGTTTGTGTGAGAGAAAAATACTGTTCCGATTGGAAATTTACGATCGTTTACGACAAGCCACACTCAAACGAACAGGCTGATTGTCCATTTTTTTCCTCCACGTTCTCCACTACCCGGCGGAGCTGGTGCGGATCAGCTACGGGGATGCACCATGCTGATGAATTAGTAATTTATTGATGTTGTTGTCCATGCACATCAGGACATCACTGCATGCTGATGAATTAGTAATTTATTTATATTATTTATAATATTGGCATAATGGTTTCATGATTTCTCACTTGTAATATACTTCTGCAGCTTGAAATTATAGGTTTACTACTCTGGATGTTGGTATTCAACTGCGCTACAGAGAGAGCAGTATTTCCATTATCTTCATTTAATGTTTCTCATCTTGTAGGCTGTGTTCGGCTGGCTGGCTGGCCAGCCCACTCACGCGGGCACTGTTCACAGTGTTTTTCAGGCAGAACAATATTTTTCTCTCATAATAATTCAGTCGAAATAGTATTTTGCCTTATTAACCAGCCAGCCGAATACTCTTGTAGTATACTATTTTATTCTTACAAGTCACCAGATGACACAAAAAAAAAAGCTATTCTTGAATGCTTAGAAATTGTCGTGAAGATTATTGTTTAGTTAACAGAGAAAACTTTTCATTTACTAGGAGTAACAGAGGAAACGGTCAATCCAGGTTGTTTAGGTAAAATATTACATTTGGCGTACAGTAACTGAAATGGATCCCAAGAAAAGTAACGAACGTCTCCCAACATTAGGAGTCCTTCCGTATGTTGCAAATAATAAAAGGTAACTAATTATAAGTTTGTTTACTTGTGTATGCTTTAATATATAATCATTACTGTATTTAGCACCAATCTATCACACAATTCTTAGTGATATGGAATTATCTCAGTGTTTAGCATTCAATATTTAGTATGAACTTTTCTCTACCAAATGCCTCCTAGTGAGGATGCCCATGTGTTAGGACCGGTGATAGTGTTCTTATTAGGAGAACTCCACCATTTTGGTAGTGTATATAATAATTTTTTTAGTAGGTCAAAATGCATGAGATTTAGTGAGGATAGATGAAGGCCCGAAGGAGTGCAAGAGGGAAAGAGAGAGAGCAAGATTTGCATCAATGTCTAAAGAGAGAAGGAATGAACTGAACAAGAAGCATCATGATATCTCAACACAAAAAGGGTGATGCTACTTTGAGTATTATTGTTATATGTAACAAAGGCTATGGTTTCTCATCTTAAGTTTTTTTTACCGTGGGTAAAGACACAGAAGTCATTGACCCTAGAGTACCTAGAAATGAAAGGGATAGATGTAACAGAACCGACCAATTTATAAGAGCACAAGTACGAAAGCAATCACCGGAGTGATCAAACCGTCATACTTGAACCCATATAAACCCGGTAGTCAACTGAAACCACGAATGATTTCAAACCAACTTGCATACAACCAAGATCACAATAATTCAACATAACAAGCCACATGTTACATCCATTTCACAAGTAGTTCGCAAGTACCTCATACATCAGAGTACACATAGTTATTACAAAACGAGTTCACAAATAGCGGAAGCAAAGTAGTTTGACACCATCACACACACTTAGTTCAAATACAAGCTAGTTCCATAGTCATATCCAGTAAAAGCAGTAAGATAAGATAACATAGATGATCATACCCATGATCTAGTCTTCATCCCCCGCAGGGTGGAGACAATACTTGCAGTAGCCGTTATAGAGCACGTCATCTGCAACAAGGGGGAATAAACCCTGAGTACGAGAAGGTACTCAACTAGACTTACCCGTCGTAAACCAGAAATAAATGACACCAAGGAGTATGCAAGGCTTTATCGGTGAATCTTGCTGGACAACCATTTTGCATAAAAGCTTTAGTGATATGAGAGCTTAATTTAAATTATGAGTAAGCAGCAAGTTATCAATATTAACCTGTCAATTAGATTAGCACCTGTACTAGAACAAACAATTGATTAACTCCAAACATTAGTAACCATATCCGGTATAATGTTGTATCATCATCATCATCGATTTAACCATCAAGTTCAATTAAGTGCATCTACGTTGCCACTGCTCAGTCAAGTTCTCACTATCCGGGAGAGACGGCTATTCGAATCGATTCCTATCCAGCTGGAGGGGTATTCCTAACACAAACCCAGCCCTACCATGCGAAGGCAGCCTTAGGTCACCTTTGGTACATCTCAGGAATTGTGGCTCCGAGCAGCGCCGCACCCTCAGGGAGTCCACTCTGCCAGGTGCTCAATCTCACCTCGGACTTACGCCAATAGCTCCCCGCACATCCTTACTACCGCCAGGGTGCGCACATTCACTTCTCGGTCTTCCGGCCTGAGTTGAGCTACTCGACTTCGCGATCGGAACGAGTTTTCCGGCCAACTAAGTGATAGGCATGCATTCAACATGACATGAGGACGTACAGCGAATCAGTCCTTAACCGACGCAGATGGGGATAGATCCACACCCAAGACCTCCTTGCCTTGTTGCTTCTCTATCGACATCCCGCCCGGTCACAATTCATTATTAACACATGGTTATTCTCCACGATAGCAAATATAGACAACCATGACTAGACATTCTCCTAACTTGCAGGTGACAGGAAATCACCTGACTTTTACCGGTCTAAGCAAGGCTAAGCTTTGATTCGCTCCTGGACCTAAATAGGATTCAGGTATGTTTACTGGACAAGGAATAGATATATATGCAACAAGTGTTTGCATCCAGTTTCTATCACTTAATGCATCACAAATAACGATACTCAAAGTAACTATTTTCAAAACATAGGAGACTTAGAATTCTCCGGGGCTTGCCTTTCAGAAAAGATAAAGGTTGGTGATCGGGGCACTCTAGAACTTCTTTGTTGACTCCTTCTTCGGGGGCCTGCACCTCCTGCTCCTGAGCTTGTTGCGGCTCCTCCGGAAGTACTGGCTCGAATTCCAGAAGCGTGACTCCCTCCGGAACACCTATTGCATGCATATGCATAGTATAAAAATCATGCATACACATGAGATGGAAGGTGATGATGAAATGTACAGCCATGTATGAATGGACGCATGAAAGACATAATGATACAAGATTAACATCGATTTTTACCGAGTAGGTGCATATCTCTTTTAGAAAACAAGAACGACACACTCACCAAGTTCTAATAACCTAAGATAAAGTTGTTCATCTTTAGTAAGAGGTCTAGCACCTGCAACTAACAATTTATCTTAATTAGCCTAGCATCTAATTCATCACGTCAACTCATATAAAGCAACCAAGTCATTCACTGCACTCAACAGTTTTCTGGCTGCAAACAACAGCTACAAGTTTGATCCATAATTGGAGTTCTACAGATCCAAATACCATGATTTAAGACTTTCTGGAAAGCTTATAAAATTGTCTACAACTTTGTTATTGACCACTTTCCCAGCAAACCAATTTATCAAGGCGAACTTTATAAAGTTCCCAGAATTGTCCAGAAAGACACAACGCAAGGAATAATTATTAACTTACGTTGTAAACCTATCAACGGACAAGACCAACTTTACTAACTCATCATACATGTTGAAAGAACACCAGAAAACATAGTGTCCATTCCTAAATAAATTATTCTCATGCCTTTAATAATTTATTTAGTGACTTAGGTTAAATAATAAACACATATCCAAAGTGTACATAAAATTCCACAAAAATTACAGTAGCTTATACATGTCTTCAATAGGATACTACATAAATTTCACATCAATTGAACAAGTATCTCATCCTACACAAAAATGACAAAGCATAAAGGCTTAAAATGGCATAAATAGGAAACCTTAGTGAAAAGTGTCAAGCAATAGATTTCATATTTTTCCTAGCATCCTTAAGGTACTAGGATGCTACCCACCAAATTTCAGGGTCATAGGATTCCTAGATAATTTACAAAAATTCACACAAGTATCAATCAATGATAAAAGAAAAATCTATAACTCAAAACCCATACATGCAATGACTCTCAAATTTTTACCAGAGCTTCTACTAAGCAAGAATAGCTTACTCACAAAATTTCATAATTTTTGAATCAAAGAAACTCAAGATATAATTTAAACAAGTTTGCATGCATTTAAAAATACATTTCAAGTTCCTATTTAATTCATCCAAAATTTCTACATCATGTGCTCATGTCATATTTTTTGTAAATACTACACTTCACTGTGATTCTACAAAAATTAGCCTCACTCCATTTGGATCTACCACTTTGGAGATGCAAATTTCACAAAATGGCATAAAAATCTGCATTTAAAATCAAGTCTAAAACTCTATGAGCCATTGACAGGCGGGGCCCGCGGGGTCAATGGACCCACCGGCCAGTCGCAGATGAAGCAGGGGAGGTCGTTGACCGATCACCGCTCGACGACGGCGAGGAGCCCGGCGAAGGGGGTGGCACCAACGTGCACAGCACGTTGTCCCGCACCAATGGGAGGAGAAAACGGACCCCCTAGCTACAGAGGAGGAGGTCGCCGGCGGCAATGGTGGTTGCGGCGGCGCTGTGCGAGGTACGTAGACCAACTCAGGCTATGGCGGTCTGACCTAAACTTGGTGTGAGCATCTAGGGTTCGCAGGGAAACTGAGGGAAGGGAGAGAAAGGAGCGAGAGGGCTCCGGTGGGGGTCGGCCACGGCGAGCTCTAACTTCGACGGCAATGGCGCTCCGCCGCGGAGAAGAAGAAAAACAGCGTCTACCTTGACTCTCTGGCTCAGTGGCGAGGTGGACGAGCTTCAAAGGATGACAATGGAGTCATGGGCTAGCTAGAGTGAGAAGTGATGCAACAGCGAGGGTGCACGGGCTCGGCAGAGCAATGGCACGACGGTGGCTTTTCTCGGTGGCTCCAGCACGCGCGAGAGGGGAAAAGAGTGAACGCGAGCGGGTGAACTGGGCAGGCAGACACAGCCTCCATGCACTTGATAGCAGCAGCGGCGTTAGGCTGGCCATGGCACATGGCGGCCACACGGCGGCCGGGAGCTACGGCCGGTCGGCACTGTGCTGATTTCAAATCTTCAGCATTCAGTCGCCGATCAACCGACTGACAACGCAACTTAGGCGATCCATAACTCCCAAACTATGGTGATCTGGTTCATGATGTAGTTGACAAAGTTGGAGATCTAAGAAAGGACTACAACTTTGTCAATTGGAGCTCGAGCTGGTTCGGCTTGGTTAGTGCGATACAAAGCTCCAAACAAAGGTACAAGAAACTGAAAATCAGCTCTTGGACTTAGAAAAATTCTAAGTGTAGAATTCAACCCCAAATCTGACTTGTGGGCCATGTTTGAGACTGTTCCACACATTTTCATGAGTTGTTCATAGAATAACTTTTGTTCCCTATATAATTTGCTACAACTTTGCTTTAGGTTGCTCAGACATGCAAACAATCTAAGTTGTACTTTTTAAATAGTCAAAGATAAGAGCTCTAGGGTCAACACAAGTCAAGCTATTACTTAGAAGTGTAATTAGGCAAGATGGTCAACATGAACATTGTTGCTAAAGACATTCTAAGTGTAGCTAAGTTGTTTAAGAGGACATTTGACACACATTTGCATAGACCACACATGAGCACACATAATTGCTAGCATAAAACCAAGCAGTTCAAATAGAAACACACATGAAATGATAACATTCATAATGGTATGATGCTTATGAATGAGATGATGATGCTCATGCTCATGTGATGCAAGTGTTTTAGTGCAACCATAACACTAAGGTGTTACAGCCCTCCCCCCTTATAAAAATCTCACCCCGAGATTTGAAAAGCGTACCATTTTGAATAAAAGGTAGGGTATACATCCTTCAAATAATCTTCCCGTTCCCACGTTGCATCGCTCTCACTACCCTGGTTACTCCACATAACCTTGTAGAACTTAACCACACGGTTCTGGGTTACTCTTTCTCTTGTGTCGATAACCCGCACTGGTCTTTCTTCATAGGATAGATCTGATTTCAACTTGACATCTCTAAGTGAAACTCTTTCTTTGGGAACACGAAGACATTTCTTCAATTGAGATACATGAAAAACATTGAAGATAGCTCTCATCTCGAAAGGTAACTCTATCTTCTAAGCTACATTCCCACTCTTCTCTATGATCGGATATGGGCCTACATACCTAGGTGCAAGATTTCTCTTTACTCCAAATCGCTGCACACCTTTCATCGTGATACCTTCAGATAAACATGATCACCCACTTCAAACTCAATGGGCTTCCTTCTTTTATCCGCATAGCTTTTCTACCTAGCTTGAGCAGCTTTCATATGTTTTTGGATAGTACGGACTTGTTGTTCAGCCTCTTCAACAAAATCAATGCCATAGTATCTCCTCTCTCCAGATTCTACCCAGTTCAAAGGAGTTCTACACTTGCGACCATACAACGCTTCGAACGGGGTCATCTTGATACTTTCTTGATAACTATTATTATAGGAAAATTCAGCCAAGGCTAACCACTTATCCCATGAATCTTTGGATGATATGACACAAGCCCTTAACATGTCTTCCAATATTTGATTCACTCGCTCCGTCTGTCTGGAGGTTTGGGGATGATAAGTAGAACTTCTAACTAAGTTGGTTCCTATCATCTTATGCAATTGTTCCCAAAAACGAGCGGTCAACTGAGGTCCTCTATCGGATAGAATGGTTCTAGGAACACCATGGAGACGTACTATCTGGTTAAAATATAGCTCAGCATAGTCACTTCATCGATAGTCAACTCTAACTGGTATGAAATGAGCAGACTTTGTTAAACGATCCACTATTACCCATATGGAATTAAAATTCTTTTGGGTAGGGGGAAGTCCAACAATGAAATCCATACTAATCTCTTCCCATTTCCATCCTGGTATAGACAATGGTTGGAGAAGTCCAGCAGGCTTCATGTGAATTGCTTTGACTCTACAACAATTATCGCACCTTGCAACATAAGCTGTGATTTCTTTCTTCATCTTGGTCCACTAAAAGCGAGATTTCAAATGTTGATACATTTTGCTACTTCCCGGGTGGATAGATAACTTGGATGAGTGAGCTTCTTCTAAGATTTGGTTTCTAAGCTCTTTGTCCTTCGGTACTACAAGTCTGTCCTTAAACCATAGAACACCCTTCTCATCAATACTAAAGTGTTTTGTCTCTTGTTCCTTCATCTTTCTTTTGATGTGGAACACACCCACATCGGTTTTCTAAAGCTCGATGATTTTACTTTCTAGAGAGCAACTAAGGGTAATACTGTGCAACACAGCAGGATGAACAAATGCGCCAAATGATAATCCGCTTTCAAGAGAGAATTACAGTGAGATTTCCTACTCAAAGCATCAGCAACAACATTTGCTTTACCCGGATGATAATGAACTTCTAAGTTATAATCTTTAATCAACTCTAGCCATCTTCTCTGTCTCATCTTCAATTCTGGTTGAGTGAAGATATACTTGAGACTTTTATGATCGATATAAATATGGCACATGTTATCGAGCAGGTAATGCCTCCAAATCTTGAAAGCATGAACAACAGCAGCTAACTCAAGATCATGAGTTGGATAATTGGCTTCGTGCTTCCTTAGTTGACGGGAGGCATAAGCAATAACCCGGCCTTCCTACATAAGGACACATCCTAAACCAGTACCTGATGCATCACAAAACACATCAAAAGGTTTTTTGATATCAGGTTGTGCCAACACAAGAGCTGATGTCAACAAGGTCCTTGAAGTGCAAAAAGCTTTCTCACACTCTGGAGTCCAAACAAACTTTACATCTTTTTGAAGCAACCTGGTCATGGGCTTGGCTACCTTAGAGAAATCTGGGATGAATCGACGATAATATCCAGCCAAACCAAGGAAACTTCTAACCTCATGCACTGAAGTTGGTGCCTTCCAATCCATAACTTCTTGCACCTTAGACGGATCAACCGAAATCCCTTCATCGGACAACACATGACCTAAGAAAGGTACTTTCTTAAGCCAAAACTCACATTTACTGAACTTGGCATAAAGCTTATGTTCTCATAGCCTGGATAAAACAACTTTCAGACGCTCGGCATGTTCTTCAGCGTTTACAGAAAAGATCAAGATGTCATCAATGAAGACAACTACAAATTTGTCCAGTTCCTTTATGAACACTGAATTCATCAGATATACGAAGTATGTAGGAGCATTGGTCAGGCCAAAAGACATAACCAGATACTCATATAACCCATATCTAGTGGAGAAAGTGGTCTTAGGCACATCCTCCGGTCTAATCTTTATCTGATGATAACCAGATCTCCAATCAATTTTAGAGAATACCTTTGCCTTAGACAACTGATCAAACAAAATATCAATGCAGGGCAATGGGTACTTGTTCTTTATTGTCACAGCATTGAGTGGACAATAATCCACACACATGCGTAATGACTTGTCCTTCTTCTTCACAAATATAGCAGGACAACTCTAGGGAGAAGCACTAGGTCGGATAAGACCTTTCTCTAACAGATCTTGTAACTAAACTTTAAGCTTTGCTAACTCATTGGGCGGCATCCTATAAGGCCTTCTAGAAATAGGTGCAATGCCCGGCACTAACTCGATCTTGAATTCTATATCTCGATCCGGTGGTAAACCAAGTAGATCATCAGAAAATACATCTGGAAATTCACACACTACTGGGACATCCCCAATTCTCGGGGTCTAGATAGCATTAGCAGTGTTGTGGAGTTCTAGCTCTCTGGGAAGTGGCACTAGAAAAGCCTCCTTACTGATAGGATCCCTCAACATAACGACCCTAGTGGAAGTATCAATGAGCACTCCATGACCGCTCATCCACTTCATTCCCAAGATTACATCTATCCCTAATCCCGGCAAAACTACCATATCGGCCATAAACACTCGTCCCTCAATTTTGATACTCACCCCCAGCACTATTTGATTAGTCGAGATATTACTTTCAGCTGCACTAATGCAATAACTACTCGAGGATACTGTAATTACCTTCTAATTATATTTTGATGCAAAAGCTGGACTCATAAATGAATGCGAAGCACCAGAATCAAATAGTACAACTGCCGGATGTTGATTCACAAGAAACTTGCCCACAATAACCACCTCTCTGGAGGGTATCTCTATCACATTGGTGTAGTTAACATGTCCTTGACGAGCACCAGAATTCCCTTGCTTCTGATTGTTCTTCTGAGGATACGGACAATTCTTGGACCAATGACCTGTCCTGCCACAATTCTAGCAGGGCCTATTAGTTGGCGGAACAAAAGAATTTCCTGGTCCTGTGGTGCCCTTTGGAAGAGGTACAGTAAATGCCTTCTTGAAATCAGTCTTTAGCTGATTCTTCTTTTGTGGTGGCCAGTACCTAACGGTTGTAGTCAGTGGGCGAAACTGAGTCTTCGCTACTGGAGCTTTAGCCTGAGAGACACCTGCCTCAAAGGCCCTCTTGCAATTTTTGGAAGCAGCATAGACATTATCGTTATTCTCTTGAGTAAGAGCATCGCTTACGAACTCATTGAAAGTGACACTCTTGTTGTTCCCCATGAACTTCATCAGTTTGGGACTAAGCCCTCTCTTAAAGCTGGCGATTTTCTTTGCTTCTAAATCAATGAATTCTGGAGCATACCTTGCCAGATGATTGAAGGCATGAAGATATTTAGTGAGTGTCTTGGTGCCTTGCACCAGCTTCATAAACTCATTGTGCTTTATGGCCATCAACCCGGGAGGAATATAATGACTCTTAAAAGCCTCCTGGAATTGATTCCAAGTGATCTAGGCATTTTCTGGTAGGGTGGACCGATAATGTCGCCACCATATACCTGCCGGTCCTTGTAGCTGATGCGAAGCATACTCCGCCTTCATCTGCTCTGTCACCCTGAGCAAACGGAACTTGTGCTCAAGCGTGTTTAGCCACTCTTCTGCTTAAAGCGACTCTTCAGCTTCCTTGAAGACGGGTGGCTTGGTATCTTGGAATTCTTTGAAATCACTAAACTGGTTGGGCTCTGGTCCCTATCGTTGGTTGCGGCCCTGTGCTTGATGCTGGGCCAGGGTACACATAGCATCACCCAACGCACGCTGACCTTCCATGAGCATGGCCAATAGATCAGACGGTGTGGGCGATGGTGGCGGCGGAAGATCATCATCACCACTACCCCCAACACGGCCTGAACGTAGAATGCGCGACATCTGCAGAAGTGCATTTGTGAGTAATGATGGATGATGTCAGATACATTGCAGATGAATTGTAGAATTATGCCAAACTGAACTTATTGGAGAGATTAATTTCATACAATAAACAGAGGCACAATAATTCATCCTCAAAACATCGCCATAACTTTACTCCACACATTCACGCGATGCATACGCTCACATGCCAAATTTTTGCCAACCTCAAAGCTGGACTTTTATTTAAAGCTCACATCCAAATGGAGCCAGCATGCAAGTTTTAGAGATTACATCAAAGCATAATGAGGCGGCCCCGTATATCCTACTGAATGTAGCACCGTCTACAACCGGGTTGGGGTGCCAAACATATGAAGGAATGTGCTGCTCTAGGGTGGTAGTGCTAGTGCGGCCATCAGTAGTAGCATTGTAACTTGGGTGTGGTAGGATTACCTTAAAGGATGAGTAATATATAATGGAATAATTAAAGATAAGGGAGGGAGTGATGCAAAAATGTAATGGCATGAGTAAACATGATGCATGCACATTCCATACGTCCTCCCGAATCTTAAGAAAAATTTAACATTCTAGCGACATAGACGGTGGCATACATACGTTCTCTCATATACATATCTAGTCGAGCTACACGTTGCGTTGTTAGTGCACCTGCAGAAAATTTCATTGTAGCCCATCCCAACAAAAGAAATAAGCACACAATAAAAGCAGTAAACTAAGATACTCTTCATATATACATCCCCGGATATATATACTTTGGTATCCAAAACTACCTGATTGATACACCCACAATTAAGTACCTTTATATGTACATGTGTGAAACATGTAAATATTTCAGTAACCACAACTAACTCTTCCCTAGACCGACAGTTGGATGGTCATGCTCTCACAACTCACTTTACCTAGGCGTAGAGGCAATTGATCCATACATTACCACCCAAGCGGATGGCATCCATACAATAGCACGCCGTATGGACGACGAAATAAAATGAAAGCAATTACCCCCCAAAAGTCATTACTTAAATAAGTCACCTAAAAGTCCTTATTTGGGCATAGAGGATATGACCACTGACATACTTTAGATAAAATTTCAGATTTGAACACCTATATATATGTAGCTATAAGTTGTCAAAACTGATTTTCGCAAACAAAAGCTTTTGTTTTAAATACACATATGACATGTTTAATGTTGAATCTAGCTCTGATACCAGCTATAACAGAACTGACCAATTTATAAGAGCACAAGTATGAAAGCAATCACCGGAGTGATCAAACCGTCATACTTGAACCCATATAAACCCGGTAGTCAACTAAAACCACGAATGATTTCAAACCAACTTGCATACAACCAAGATCACAGTAATTCAACATAACAAGCCACATGTTACATCCATTTCACAAGTAGTTTGCAAGTACCTCATACATCAGAGTACACATAGTTATTACAAAACGAGTTCACAAATAGCGGAAGCAAAGTAGTTTGACACCATCACACACACTTAGTTCAAATACAAGCCAGTTCCATAGTCATATCTAGCAAAAGCAGTAAGATAAGATAACATAGATGATCATACCCATGATCTAGTCTTCATCCCCCACAGGGTGGAGACAATACTTGCAGTAGCCGTTATAGAGCACGTCATCTGCAACAAGGGGGAATAAACCCTGAGTACGAGAAGGTACTCAGCTAGACTTACCCGTCGTAAACCAGAAATAAATGACACCAAGGAGTATGCAAGGCTTTATCGGTGGATCTTGCTGGACAACCATTTTGCATAAAAGCTTTAGTGATATGAGAGCTTAATTTAAATTATGAGTAAGCAGCAAGTTATCAATATTAACCTGTCAATTAGATTAGCACCTGTACTAGAACAAATAATTGATTAACTCCAAACATTAGTAACCATATCCGGTATAATGTTGTATCATCATCATCGATTTAACCATCAAGTTCAATTAAGTGCATCTACATTGCCACTGCTCAGTCAAGTTCTCACTATCCGGGAGAGACGGCTATTCGAATCGATTCCTATCCAGCTGGAGGGGTATTCCTAACACAAACCCAGGCCTACCGCGTGAAGGCAGCCTTAGGTCACCTTTGGTACATCTCAGGAATCGTGGCTCCGAGCAGCGCCGCACCCTCAGGGAGTCCACTCTGCCAGGTGCTCAATCTCACCTCGGACTTACGCCAATAGCTCCCCGAAAATCCTTACTACCACCAGGGTGCACACTTTCACTTCTCGGTCTTCTGGCCTGAGTTGAGCTACTCGGCTTCGCGGTCGGAACGAGTTATCTGGCCAACTAAGTGATAGGCATGCATTCAACATGACATGAGGACGTACAGCGAATCGGTCCTTATCTGACGCCGACGGGGATAGATCCACACCCAAGACCTCCTTGCCTTGTTGCTTCTCTATCGACATCCCGCCTGGTCACAATTCATTATTAACACATGGTTATTCTCCACGATAGCAAATATAGCCAACCGTGACCAGACATTCTCCTAACTTGCAGGTGACAGGAAATCACCTGACTTTTACCGGTCTAAGCAAGGCTAAGCTTTGATTTGCTCCTGGACCTAAATAGGATTCAGGTATGTTTACTGGACAAGGAACAGATATATATGCAACAAGTGTTTGCATCCAGTTTCTATCACTTAATGCATCACAAATAACGATACTCAAAGTAACTATTTTCAAAACATAGGAGACTTAGAATTCTCCAGGGCTTGCCTTTCAGAAAAGATAAAGGTTGGTGATCGGGGCACTCTAGAACTTCTTTGTTGACTCCTTCTTCGGGGGCCTGCACCTCCTGCTCCTGAGCTTGTTGCGGCTCCTCCGGAAGTACTGGCTCGAATTCCAGAAGCGTGACTCCCTCCGGAACACCTATTGCATGCATATGCATAGTATAAAAATCATGCATACACATGAGATGGAAGGTGATGATGAAATGTACAGCCATGTATGAATGGACGCATGAAAGACATAATGATACAAGATTAACATCGATTTTTACCGAGTAGGTGCATATTCTTTTAGAAAACAAGAATGGCACACTCACCAAGTTCTAATAACCTAAGATAAAGTTGTTCATCTTCAGTAAGAGGTCTAGCACCTGCAACTAACAATTTATCTTAATTAGCCTAGCATCTAATTCATCACATCAACTCATATAAAGCAACCAAGTCATTCACTGCACTCAACAGTTTTCCGGCTGCAAACAACAGCTACAAGTTTGATCCATAACTGGAGTTCTACAGATCCAAATACCATGATTTAAGACTTTCTGGAAAGCTTATAAAATTGTCTACAACTTTGTTATTGACCACTTTCCCAGCAAACCAATTTATCAAGGCGAACGTTATAAAGTTCCCAGAATTGTCCAGAAAGACACAACACAAGGAATAATTATTAACTTACGTTGTAAACCTACCAACGGACAAGACCAACTTTACTAACTCACCATACATGTTGAAAGAACACCAGAAAACATAGTGTCCATTCCTAAATAAATTATTCTCATGCCTTTAATAATTTATTTAGAGACTTAGGTTAAATAATAAACACATATCCAAAGTGTACATAAAATTCCAGAAAAATTACAGTAGCTTATACATGTCTTCAATAGGATACTACATAAATTTCACATCAATTGAACAAGTATCTCATCCTACACAAAAATGACAAGGCATAAAGGCTTAAAATGGCATCAATAGGAAACCTTAGTGAAAAGTGTCAACCAACAGATTTCATATTTTTCCTAGCATCCTTAAGGTACTAGGATGCTACCCACCAAATTTCAGGGTCATAGGATTCCTAGATAATGTACAAAAATTCACACAAGTATCAATCAATGATAAAAGAAAAATTTATAACTCAAAAACCATACATGCAATGACTCTCAATTTTTTTCCAGAGCTTCTACTAAGCAAGAATAACTTACCCACAAAATTTCATAATTTTTAGATCACAGAAACTCAAAATATAATTTAAACAAATTTGCATGCATTTAAAAACACATTTCAAGTTCCTATTTAATTCATCCAAAATTTCTACATCATGTGCTCATGTCATATTTTTCTTAAATACTACACTTCACTGTGATTCTACCAAAATTAGCCTCACTCCATTTGGATCTACCACTTTGGAGATGCAAATTTCACAAAATAGCATAAAAATCTGCATTTAAAATCAAGTCTAAAACTCTATGAGCCATTGACAGGCGGGGCCCACGGGGTCAATGGACCCACCGGCCCATCGCAGACGAAGCAAGGGAGGTCATTGACCGGTCACCGCTTGACGACAGCAAGGAGCCCGGCGAAGGGGGTGGCACCAACGTGCACAGCACATTGTCCCGCACCGATGGGAGGAGAAAACGGACCCCCTAGCTACAGAGGAGGAGGTCACCGGCGGCAATGGCGGTTGTGGCGGCGCTGCGCGAGGTACGCCGGCCAACTCAGTCTATGGCGGTCTGACCTAAACTTGGCGTGAGCATCTAGGGTTCACAGGGAAACTGAGGGAAGGGAGAGAAAGGAGCGAGAGGGCTCCGGTGGGGGTCGGCCACGACGAGCTCCAACTCCGGCGGCAATGGCACTCCGCCGCGGAGAAGAAGAAAAATGGCGTCTACCTTGACTCTCTGGCTCAGTGGTGAGGTGGACGAGCTTCAGAGGATGATGATGGAGTCATGGGCTAGATGGAGTGAGAAGTGATGCAACGGCAAGGGTGCACGGGCTCGGCGGAGCAATGGCACGGCGGTGGCTTTTCTCAGTGGCTCCAGCATGCGCGAGAGGGGAAAAGAGTGAACGCGAGCGGGTGAACTAGGCAGGCAGACATGGCCTCCATGCACTTGATAGCAGCAGCAGCATCAGGCTGGCCATGGTGCGTGGCGGCCACACGGCAGCCGAGAGCTACGGCCGGTCGGCACTGTGCCGATTTCAAATCTTCAGGATTCAGTCGCCGATCAACCGACTGACAGCGCAACTTAGGCGATCCATAACTCCCAAACTATGGTGATCTGGTTCATGATGTTGTTGACAAAGTTGGAGATCTAAGTGAGGACTACAACTTTGTCAATTGGAGGTCGAGCTGGTTTGGCCTGGTTAGTGCGATACAAAGCTCCAAACAAAGGTATAAGAAACTGAAAATCAGCTCTTGGACTTTGAAAAATTCTAAGTGTAGAATTCAACCCCAAATCTGACTTGTGGGCCATGTTTGAGACTATTGCACATATTTTCATGAGTTGGTCATAGAATAACTTTTGTTCCTCATATAATTTTCTACAACTTTGCTTTAGGTTGCTTAGACATGCAAACACTCTAAGTTATACTTTTTAAACAGTCAAAGATAAGAGCTCTAGGGTCAACACAAGTCAAGCTATTACTTAGAAGTGTAATTAGGCAAGATGGTCAACATGAACATTGTTGCTAAAGACATTCTAAGTGTAGCTAAGTTGTTTAAGAGGACATTTGACACAAATTTGCATAGACCACACATGAGCACACACAATTGCTAGCATAAAACCAAGCAGTTCAAATAGAAACACACATGAAATGATAACATTCATAATGGTATGATACTTATGAATGAGATGATGATGCTCATGCTCATGTGATGCAAGTGTTTTAGTGCAACCATAACACTGAGGTGTTACAATAGAGGTGGTCGTGCGTCAATGCCTTCCAATAAAAGGGAAGAAATAAACAGAAAGCGTCATGAATCATATCCAAGAAAAAGGAAGAACCAAACAATAGTGGCACTACATACATTTTGCTCAATATAAACATACAATGTATTTGTCATGGTTGATATATAGTTTTGAAACATTTTTGTAGGTTGTGAGCCATCAAGAAACAAGTAAAATGAGGATCCTGCTAACTATGGTAAATGGCTCTATGCGAACGATTCATGTCCACATTACAATGTTAGTAATGATAACTTGTTAAACCAATTACTAGGTGTTGGTATTTATGAGTGCAAACTAAAATGTAAGATTTTTGCAAGCGCATAGAATACCATTGTAGCACTTTACCAGAAGTATTCTATGTATCGTTATTTATGTTTTACCACAGGGAAACAATGGAATAACGATTTATTGGATAGTAACAAAGGAGTATCTACTAACATACCAGCATAGCAGGGGTAATGGTAATGATAGGAGTTAAGCATAATGACACTCAGGGGACTAGATCATTAATGACAAATAACTAGTTAACTCAGGAGAATAACGGGTGAGGTAGATTCCTATGATATTCTTATTACATGGTCAAAGTATATATATCCACCCAACTATAGCTTAGACTCACTTTACTCTTGTGCACTTCAGGATGCCGCTAGATGGTAGAGCACCGCAAAAGATAACTCTTCTGATGTGACTACGATCCTACAATTTAAGAACCTGCTCAACATGGGGTGGATTACAAATGATAGATGGGGCTGTCACCACCCGATGCTACCACATGCTTAGGGAATAGGGTGCACTCATAGGCAAAGCATCGTATAAGCACCTTGTTTACATGAGGCTCGGCTACTCAACCCAACCTGTAAACTAGCAGGCTAAGCGCTCTATGAATTTGCACACAAAAGTAAATATAACCTTAACTAAGCAAGATATATATTCAAAGTAATCATAGCCATGTAGATATGAATGGCATAAGATAAATAAGTCTCATAAGATATATATATAGGTGAAGATACAATGGTTTTACCGAGCCTCCAAGACTAGATCCAAAACCTGAGCATAAGCCCAACTCGACCCTCACTCTCGAGCTACTAATCTACTACATTGGAGAGCTCTAGATCTAATCATCCTGGTGTATCTTGATATTGATCTTTGATGGATTTCTCTGGAGATTGGAGAGATGCCTCAGGGGGGTCTAGGTGGCTATATATAGGGGGCAACATCAAATCTAGACCCTCAGATCAAACCAACCTTGAGCAACGGTGTAGATTTGATCTTTAAGGTGGTGGAGAATCAACGTACAAAGTAGGGACTGACCTGTGGGACCCATAGGTTAGCCAGCCTAGTGGTGGGGCTGGCCGGCCCCCCATGTCGGCCTCTTGGCTCGATCTTCGATGAGTTGTCTTCTAGATGCTTCTAGAGCCTTCCTAAGTCGGTTTCATCGTGGATAAACGTGATTTGATTTGACGATTGGATCCATCTTGCCGGTTTTTTGGATAAATCCTCATGCATTCATAGATTCACCAAAACTTGTGGAATTTATTAGTTTAAACCCCTAGACCTATATTGGTGATCCTTTTTATGCATTTATATAAGTTATTTTGACGGTTTATGATGAATGTTAACTGCCATCAACAAACTCTCCCAAGCTTAACCTTTGCTAGTCTTGAGCAAAGCTAAACTCAGCAATGGATCAATAGTTGCTACAATGCTTTCACGCCTCAAAAGTACACATGCGTTCAATCAAAAATTCTCCTCCGAATTAAAACAAACTAACTTAACTTTCAAACTTATCCATATTACCTTCAACCATGTGGCTTCTTAGCCTTCACTTGGGTCTTGAGCAATTGAAAGATAGGACGATCAAGTCAAGCACTATGTCTCATGTTCTTGTGCTCAACCTTATTCCAGAGGTTTTATAAGTTTTTCAAATAAAACTCAGAGATTCCTTTATATGACACTCTTAGATCCCTTTATATATGTGGTATTTGTGGATGCTCACTCTCTAGTCTCCCTTTATATGTGGTATTTGAGGATCCTCACCAAGGCAATAATGATGTTATTCCTTTTCTTCCTACCACTAAGGCTTATGTGGAGTTCATAGGTTGATAGAAAGCTAGAGCATACTGGAAATACATATATTGTAAAGTGAAACCTCGGATCTAAAGAGAAATGACTCATACAATCAAATTGAGATGTGCATGTGTGTGGATATATTATGGTGGCTAACCTAATTCTACTTTGCTCCTTGAAGACTTATCTCTCTTTTGAAATTTGGAAATATTTTTGCGAGAGGATAGGGGCTATCTTTATTCTTTTCTTTCTTCTCTCTTTTTTTAGACGGGCATCTAAGTACCCTTTGTTTTAAATATCTCAAACACTTTTGTGTCCATTTTTTGTCTCTTTTTCTTTTTATAGCCCCCTGTCTTTTTTTTGCAACAAAAACTTTTGAGAGATAGTAACAAGAAGTTGGAGCATTTAATTGGTGGATGGAAAAATCTATCAAGCATGTTTTTGTGTTCACTACTAGTGTAGGAGTAAAATATTTTTAGGTGGATCTAAATGGAAGGCATGTTCTTGCGCTTACCCCCAGTGTAGGAGTAGTGCATATTTGGGTAGAGTGTACGTGATCTTGATTTTAAAAGCATGACAGACTTCTTATAAGGGTCAACAAAGCTTGACAAAACTCAACACATATGCAAGCAATATAAAGGTGTTTGGTTTTCCTAATCTTAGTATATATGGCATTGGTAGGAATTTTAGCTTTGTCATATATGAACTCATCATGATTGCTTTTTTTTCATTTTTGAAAAGAAAATTTTTTGGAACTTAGTTTCACTTTGGAACTAGATAAATTGCAGCTTAGACCTCCTCATATCATATCTATCAACTACCTAGACTTAGAACAAGCATACGCTACCCTCGAGTATCAAGTTTAGAGTAAATCCTTATATCAAAACAATCTTATCCAAAACTCGGGAGAATTCATGGCTGAAAACTAGGTACTTGAAAGAAATTATAATAGAGCAACTATTCATCATGTCCATCAAAAGTTTATTTGAAGACAAAGTCTTAAACTCCTAACTATGTTTATTTTATTTTATTGGAATTAAGCACATTAAAGAAAACTATCACAACTTTTTTTATTTCTAGGAATGCTTAAAAATAAAATGAAGTGAAAAGATACTTACCTGGATAATTAGAGATGTGTCTCCCCCAAGCTAGCTTATTTATGGGGATGTATCTCCCCAAGATGGCTTTTAATTTATTTTGTTTTACGTTTTATGTTTTTTATTGTCATTATTATTGCCACCATAATGAACATTCATATGGGTTGTTACACGCCATAAGATTGCTCATATGGGGCTTAGCATTTACTTGATGCAAAACTTAGAATGAGACTAAGTTAAATTTATTATGCAGAGTTACAACTTTTTATTTTCTTTTTATATATGCTATGCATACAAGTTTTCTAAATGCAATGCAGAATTAAACATGCTAAAGTTAAAAAGTCATGTATCTAATTTATATGATTATGAGATTATTATTTTTATCATTTTTTAGATGCAAGACATGAATGAAAATACTAAATGCTATAAATAAACATGGATAGCTACCGGGTTACCTTTCGATGAGGGTTTGGTGTTTTAAGTCCTTCGAACAGGGACTTCTCCTTGCGAAGTTCATTGATCAAGTACCTCGGTTCCCTCTTGAAGATGAGGATTCTTGTAGTGGTCTTTTCTTCATGCTTGATGCTTTACTTGCTTGAGCTGTTCATGAGCATCTTGTCTCCTATGTGTCTCCTATGTCGCACTACTTCTTTCTCATTCTTTTATCATGCCATCCTTTTATCTTTATTTTTGTGAATCTTGGCATTTTGTTTGGACCTTCTGCTCCTCTCATTGTTTCTTCTCTGCAAAGGATTAGTGGGCAACACATACCCAAAGAAATATACAAATAATTCAAAGCAAGGACAGTGTTGTCATAGAGCTAATGGTCACCTTTTATGCTACAGAAAAGTTGGTTTTAACATTTTAATTAGCATAGAATCTTTATCCAAAGTTTTAATTAATGTGCCTTTATTGTTCATCACTACTTCAAATTTTCAACACGGTTAAGGAAAAGATGTGTAAAATTGTTTTGAAGAATACCTCAAACCTTGATTTGTTTCTATGAATGATCTCCTATTGGCGAGAGCTTGTGGTTCGTTGAGCAGGACCTTTCCTTATATTAAGCTTTTCTTTGTACCATTCGAATCCTAGAGATGAAGATACGAACAACTGCATGCTCTTCTTCCATCAACATTTCTTGGTTTCTGTTGATTCTTGGTTGACGAGTTGAGGTTCATTGGAGATGCAAACTCATGTTCCTCCTTGATTGTCTTTGTCTTCTAGCAGCATGGCGGAGAGTTATCCCTCTTTGTTTGTTAGCGGTATGCCAGTAGTTTTGATGGTTGAAGAAGGAACCTCATTGGTGTTTGCATGAAAGCTTCATCTCCAATGACTTAGGGGTGTCTTTGTGCATTCATGGTTGTTCACGGCCTTATGAGACACCATCGACAAACCTCCATTGATTACTGATGTTTGTTGATACAAGGATGTATGCCATGATGTAGTGGCATTTGTCATCCTAGTCCTTAGCATCAATGTATGAGCTGGTCTTTTTGAAGGTGATGAAAGCAGGCATATTCTGGCTAATACGAGGTGGGTTGCTTCCTGGTTCTCATCAGCACCTTAGCTTGAGTCTTGGGAAGGCTCAATGCTAGGTTGTCTTTGATGTTGCTCATAGCCTGTTGATTTGTTCATCCACTTCCACAGCTGTAGTGGTGGTTTGGGTTTGGGTTTGTAGGTTCATACCAAACCTTGAACAAGCATAACTTAGATTCATTCTTTTCTTCAAAATGTTAGTGGACACATACCCGAGGGAATATAATGATTTTGAAACATGGGTTGTTGTCCATAATTTTTGTGATTTTTCTCTTATGCTAATGAAATGATAGTTTTAGGATTGCTTTAGCATAGATTTTGTTTATCATATTTTATGTGTTTGTTGCATTCTAACATGGTTCAAGGCAAAGATAACTTTCAACAAGAGATAAGTGAATAAACCTTGATACTCATAGTTCTTCCTTCCATGAAGAATGAGCTAGGTCTTCTTTATGCAAAGTTATTGGAGCACTTGCCTTGATTCATCTTTGATGTGAATTCATCTCTTTGACTTATCTAGATTAAATTTGAGACTTTTCTTGCAGGGGTTAGTCCAACAAATTAACCAGTATCTACTAAAGCATACTATTGGCTCAAAAATTAACCTAGACACTATGTCTAATTTAATTTAGGAAATCATTTTAACCTAAGCACCATGCTTAATTTAAAAGCTTTTTAGAAGTAAAATGAACACACCTTTTGGTTCAAAAATCAAACTAGACACCGCATCTAATTTAATTTAGGAAAATAGTTTCAATTAAGCCCCATGCCTAATTTAAAAGGTGTATGAAGATAGTTCAAAACCTAAGCATACTATAGCAAAGAAAGGTTGCATAAAAGCATTATAGAGATTTATTTAAATAGAGATGAAAGAACATGATCCTGGTGAGAATTATTTTATATAACTTTTTAGATAATTGATGCAAGTGGCATGAATGTATGCAAGGAACTAAATATGTTGTGGATTTGATATGAGAGGATTCAAACAAAATAGAGTGTATGCATGGATTATTCAAAGTAAACATGCAGTGGAATGCAAAAATTAAAAGATAACTACTCATGAAGTTTAAAGTCCATGAGCAAGACTATCTCACCTTTCTTGATCATACTTACCATGACTCACAAGATGGAATTTGTGAGTAGTGTAGCGTCTGTATTCGTCACTTGAGATGCGAGTTGAATTCTTGTGACGTCAACCTTTTTCTCCAATCTACACATGGTTAGAGTAATATATATGTTTATACAAACCTATGAGATGGCAGGGTTCCAGTGATGGTGGATCATGAATGTTCAAGCACCCTAAGTTCTTCAATGTCTTTCTTCTTTTCTTGTGGAAGCTTGCCAGAAGGTCAAAACAACATCTGTTGTCCTGTCTATTTCACAATATAACAGAATAGGGGTAATCCTACTAAAGCTAGTGGTATGTTAATGATCTAAATCTTTACGCCAATTGTTTCCCTTGCAATAGTGCCAAAAATGCTTGTTGACATTTGTGAGCGCAAATATAATATTAAGGATTCTGCAAGCGTACAGAATACCATTGTAGCATTTTACCGGGAGTATTCTAGGTATCGTTATTTATATTTTACAACAGGGAAACAATGAAATAAAGATTTATTAGAAAATAACAAAGAAGTATCTACTAACATACCAGCATAGCAGGGGTAAAGGCAATGATAGGAGTTGAGCATAATGACACTTAGGGGACTAGATCATTAATGATAAATAACTAGTTAACTCAGGAGAATAATGGGTGAGGTAGATTCCTGTGATATTCTTATTACATGGTCAAAGTATATATGTCCACCTAACTATAGCTAAGACTCACTCTACTCTTGTGCATTTTGGGACGCCGCTAGATGGTAGAGCACCGCAAAAGATAACTCTATGATGTGACTACGGTCCAACAATTTGAGAACCTGCTCAACATGGGGTGGGATACAAAGGATAGACGGGGCTATCACCACCCACTGCTACCACATGCCTAGGGAACAGGGTGCATTCATAGGCCGAGCATCGTATAAGCACCTTGCTTACATGAGGCTCGACTACTTAGCCCAATCGGTAAACTAGGAGGCTATGCACTCTATGAACCCGCACACAAAAGTAAAGATAACCTTAACTAAGCAAGATATATATTCAAAGTAAATATAGCCATGTAGATAAGAATGATACAAGACAAATAAGTCTCATAAGATATATATAAGTGAAGATACAATGGCTTTTCCAAGCCTCTAAGACTAGATTCGGAACCTAAGCATGAGCCCAACTCGACCCGCACTCCTGAGCTACTAATCTACTACATTAGAGAGCTCTAGATCTAATCCTCCTGGTGTATCTTGATATTGATCTCTGATGGATTTCTCTGGAGATTGGAGATTGGAGAGATGACTCAGGGGGGTTTGAGTGGCTATAAATAGGGGGCAATGTCAAATCTGGACCCTCGGATCAAATCGACCTTGAGCAATGGTGTAGATTTGATCTTTAAAGCGGTGGAGAACCGACGTACGAAGGAGGGGCTGACCTATGGTACCCACAGACCGGCTAGCCTAGTGGTGGGTCTAGCCAGCCCCCCATGTTAGCCTCTTGCCTCGATCTTTGGTGAGTTGTCTTCTGGATCCTTCTAGAGCCTTCCTAAGTTAGTTTCATCGTGGATAAATGTGATTTGATCTGACGATTGGATCCACCTTGCCGGTTTTCTAGATAAATCCTCGTGCATTCATAGATTCACCAAAACTTGTAAAATTTATTAGTTTAAACCCCTAGACCTATGTTGGTGATCCTTTTTATGAATTTATACAAGTTATTTTGATGGTTTATGATGAGTGTTAACTACCGTCAACACCAGGTACTATTTTGTTTGGGAATTTGGTGTTTTTGCCCATTGCAAACTCCAATGGTGATTTTACCCTCACTTTTTTAACTGAGAATTTGCTCTCATCATTTTGAAATGAAGCAGCCATTTACCCCTACTTTGTAACATTGTCTAGGCTGAATGGATAAATGGCAAAAAAAGAAAAAAAAAGAAAAAAACACACATGTGAAAAGACATTCATGCCCCTTAGATCTTTTCTCCCACACCGGTGCCTCTTTGCTCTCCTCGACCATGCTGGGTCATGGACATGGGCACACGTAAAGTGTTGCCTTGGGTTTCATCGATGATCACTGCAGGGTAGCACGCCTCTCACAGGTTGGTCTCGGCGGCTCCTTGTCCTTCCTCGCCCCCTTTGGTACCCCCCATGCGACCTCACTACACAAGTGCAGTGGCGCCTTGCGAGCATGTGTGGTCTTGGCTCGGGTGGCCGTGGGAGGCCACGATGGCTGTGGTCCTAACTCGGGTGGCCAGCGGCTAGGCCCCACCGGTGCATACCCTGGATGGCAGTGCTAGAGCCTCTCCTCGGCCAGTGGCTCCCCAACCCCCACCCTTGCCTCCACTAGTAGCAGTGCATGCGGTAGTGTTGATGGTCCTTAACACCCCATTTTGTGCCATCAACCATGCCTAATTTATTGATATAAATGACATAAACCATAGTCATAGGGCTTATTTCTATCCATTTCCACAAGTTGTGATGACTATGTGAGTGTAGGAACAAGATGGCTATATACATGGTGAAAAAACTTCATTGAATGCCCATTTTTACTATACCATGTCAAAGAACTCATCGAGATACATGAAATTGAGTTTTGGTTCACCCAATTTGGAGTCCGGATGACAAAGTTATGCCTTCGGAAGATCGCAAAATGGGTTGGGCTGAAACAGGAGACACAGGGGTGTTGAGCGACGTGGAGAGGCATCGATCGACCCCAATCTGAGTCCAAACCCTATCAAACTTGGTCCAAAGCCTCTCTACACATCATAGGACCCAAGGGAATATTTTTTTGCACAAATAGAGGCCCATGGGGCGTCCCCCAACACCCAATGGCATCACCCGACGTGGCAGACCTTCCAGAAGGGCCCATCTTGCTATGGCGGTTACTTACCGACCTTCCTAAGTCAGTTGTGGGCACATGGAGTATCCTAGCCCTTGATCAAGGTTTGTTTCATCCAATGGCGGCCAAGGAACGTGATGTGGATCGCTGATGTGGCGATGGAGTAGCCCCTACTCCACATCTCCACTATATATAGGACCCTCACCCCTCAGTTGTAACACACACCACAAGAGAAGCTCTCTCTACTTTCAATATGTAGAAGTAGAATAGCTAGTTGGGAGTAAGGGAGAGTTGTGCTATGCTTGGGTTCTAGAGGAGTCTTCTAAGGTCTGGTATGCCTTTGTATCTTTCCTTTGTAAGACTCATACTTTAATATAGCTATCTTTCTCTATTTACTTGTATGCCTCTCATGTTTATCTAGTTCATGCCTTAGTTGTTTAGCTAAGTATGGTTAGTATAGTTGTATTACACCTTAGCATGGGATCTTCGCTCCCATCAAATGCTTTAGTTATAGTACATGACTATAGTAGTAATCGATAGTATAGACGTGGTGTCTAGACTATGGGTTGCCTGAGTTTGCACCCAACCCCATGGATAGTTGTGGTAGCCCCAGGTGGTGACAGCCCTGACGGCCGACGTAGTCCACCATGTTCGGGTTGGTGTTTGTAGGACCATAGTCGGAGCTTCCTAGCCCCTTTCTCATCGATGTATGTGGCTAGTGTTTTGATGTCCCAAAGTGTTATTGTGTGTGATCACTATGTTTTACCCATTGCTTAGTTATCCCCCTGGTCTACTCTAGAATGGAACAACAGTAATAGAGAAGTGTGTAGGAACCTCGTACTCACCCATTGTCCTCTTAACTTAGCTTGTCTGTTCTGTTATCTTACCATGGAATTCTCCTGTGTGTGTCATTATCCATAACTCTTATCGTATATCATTTACCCCCACTTTAGTCTAGTCAGTACACTAGTTAGTAGATACATGATGGTTAACTATCATCTTCTTTAACCATTGCTTCCCTGTGGATAAATACGATACCCTAGAATACTCTTGGGTGACATGCTACAATGGTATTCTATGCGCTTGTGGAGTATTCTACTTGAGCATAAGAAATACCAACAGGTAGCAGCAGCACTAGGGTGTGCGATGAAACAATCCATGATTTCCATGAAGGAAAATCCTCATATATAAACCATAATATGATAGTCCCAGGAGATCATGCCATTACATTATTGAATATCAGTCGATATCACAAGTCATACATCGAATACATGTCTTAGAAAGTATAGTAGAAGGGTTTACTCATTATTACATCACCACTTGGAAGAAATACTTAGAGCACACAGCATCTAGAACAGCATCAGAAGGCACATCAGCGGGCGTAGACTCCATCTCCTTAGGCAATCTTGAGTGTAGCACAAGACCCTCTAATCCTCCCAACCCCATGCATTGCACTATCCACTGGCTCCCACCCCATGCTTTGCGTTTGCTTTGTGGTAAGTGGTATGCAAGGGTAGAGCAAAAGACCTATATATGGCTATAGTTTTTCTATGCAAGTTCATCAATATTTTATAATTGTTTCTCAAGTTTTAACCCAATTCCATCCATCCATCCCATCCACACACATATTCACATATCTCATCACACACTAACTCTCTAGGCAGCAAGGACAACTCTCTCTCGTGTCTTGCCTCAATGGCTAACAGCCAGATCCTGATCCAACCTAGGGGAAGAGAAAGAAATTAAAGGACACCTCTCACTAGTCAACTGAAATGGGCAACATAGGAAAGGTCCACAACATTAAAAGAATGGCTATGTATCGATCAATCAACCAAAACTCTGTAGGGGGTTACACCTAGACCCATAAGATCACCATCATCGGTGGCGCCCCACCTAGGTTGATTCGGGCTGCTCTCCAATTTGGAACGATACCACCCTGCCACTCAGCCCTAAGTCACCCTAGAGTACATCGGCATGCTTATACTATGAAAAATAGTACCAGGCCCCCTAAGGTCACCACGCGGTCTTGGGATGGTTGGAGGATATATGCCCTTACCTCCATACACTATCAACAATAACCTAGCAGTAGTGACATTGCCTAAGTTAGATCACATCCGTCCCCTACCATAACAGGAGCGAGTGGTGTGTAATGGTTCCTATGGGTCAGTTCTATGAATGTATCAGTCCTTAGGGGGTCCAGACAAGACATCTTATCAAGTAGGGATACCCAACTCCCCGTGTCTCGATGACACTTCCGTTATGGGGATTTGCCCCACGAAGAGTCTCCTCCCCAAAATCTTCTCATCTCACATGTACCTACCACAAGTACCTCACAAAGAGGCTCAGGTCACACCCTCCCGGCAAGGCCCATGCAAAGACTCATCGTAGAATTCTATCCGGTCGATTCAACCCTCACCACACACCCAAGACACACGGTAGAATCTCTCCTAGATTATCATCATAATCATGGCACCATGTCCCTTAGCCACACAAACATTCCTTGGCCATGCACCACATCACAGATATCATGCATAGTAGAAGTAAGTAGTAAGTATATAAAGGAGATTCTAGACTAAGTGTGTAGAGGTAAGGTTGCATCAAAATAAAGGCTTGAAACAATACTACCATGCAACCTATCACAGATTCATTTGTAGATAGTAAAGCACAAGCAACTACTATATTGCATGTCTAATAGAATTCGACAAGGTTGGGTGGGACATGGCATCTATAGCCTGATCGTCTCTGAGCTCCTCTGTGTAGTCATAGTCCTCCTCCTCAAGTTGTTGCTCCTTCGAGGCTAACAAACAAGACATATAGTCACGATAAGCGGCTCCTATATATGATAAAGCAATAGAAATCCAAAAGATCCAAAAGCACTCAAACACAAGCCTATGACGTAGAGCTTCTTTTTAGAAAAATTTGGACACTGGTTTCATATTTTTCTGAGATCGGATGAATTTCCTATGAATTTTCTATGTTTAATTCATTTTCTAAAAAGAAGAAGAGAGAAAACACATAGGACTAACACGTGGCACTCTCTAATTGGTCGGCTTGATATCGGCTACTGATAGGTGGGACCGAGGTCAACGATCAATGTTGATCGGTCAACAGTCAATGCTGACTAGGCTTGAGTGGCCGGGCTCGGCGGGCCAAATATGGGCTGGGTTCTAGGCCAGTCCAGCCTAGACATAGGTCGCTCAACCAGGCCATCCTCGGGGCAGACTGGGCCTCTAATGGGTTTGGCTCATGCGGCCAGGAGAAGAGTACAATGGAACAAAGTAGGGGCTCCATAATGGTGTTTTGTTTCTTCTTCCCTACTTGACCGACCGTCTAATATGTTCTCTGATCCCCATAGGCCAGAGCTACTCTCTTTTTTTAGAATAAGTCTACAGCTACTTCCAAATGGGATGCTGGTGGATTCAGCAAAGCTAGTAGCATGACCCAGGCCCGAGTGGACACGACATGTTTTGTTTATATATAATACTAGCAAATATATCTGTGCAATGCAATGGGAGAAAAAACAAGTCTTAGAAAAATAATGGATAAAGATTATTATGATTTCATTAGTTGTATTTTCTATGCCTTCATGGAACAAAATAAAAGGCATTATCTTTCCTAATGACACTATTACTATTAGTCAATGTGTCAGGGTTATGATACCTTGGTTACCTCAAGTCATCGATTAGTTAACCACTAGGGCATCCATGCTGCCCAACTAGCAGAAGCTCAGCAATTGTAGCTCGCCTAAACTATGAAGGCCCTGGGCCAAGCACCAAATCGCAAGGTCCATCATGACCTCTTCCTATGTCTCGACCCCCAGGAAGGGATGGGGAGGGACAAGCTCCATCGGACATGTGAGCCCTAAGCCACTACTAGATGGGGTGCACAACCACGACCTTGACTTTCAAGACCGATCAAGCCAATGAGGTCCTCGACCCCATAGCTCAGGATTGAGGCCACCGGCTCCATGACCATCAAGGTGACCAATGACCCGGGAGCAGCTACCTACTCCTGTATTGATGCCATGATGCCCCTAGAACAGCGGGAGACAATGACGAAGGCCACAACGAGCTCACGTCACACAGGATAGCTAGCGAATCACCACCGTGCCAACATTGTCATCATGACCAGCACTGTAGCATCAGACCATGCCATGCAACCACATGGGAGCAAGACCATGACGACAAACACAAGAGGACATGTGTTGATGCCAAAACAAGACATCCTTCCTTGGTATGAACCCACTAGGGTTGAATCCTGAACTTTCGGTGAGAGGGCATGGGATAACTCGATTGGTGGATGGAGACAACGTTCATGGCATGACTACAGCCTTCCAATCTACACCTTAGCAATTGATACACCACCTCCAATGGCTGTCGCGATCTTGTGGAGCGCGTCACTCGGCCACTAGGGCACTAATCCTACAAGCAATCAAAGAACTAGCAAGAACAAGTATAACAAGTACTGAATTTACTAGATGAAGATGAAGGTTTTCAAACTCAATCTCAAATAAGGTGGGGTTCTGGAGACAAGAAGACAGGCGGCTGATGCAGCACGCGTGCTTACAAGCAAGTAGCGAGAGCTAAAGTTGTTCTAAACAAAACCCAACTATTCTTGGTGGTGGCTAAGGGGTATATGAAGGTGGAGGGATGACCACTAGGGTGTTGGGGTCGTGCTCTAACCCTAGGATGCATCCCTAATGGACCCAACTTGATACACGACCCATTGGGCCAAACTAAGGCGACACAACACCTTTTGATAGAAAGCTCTTGGTAGTAATTCAGTCATTACGACCGCCTCAGAATAGATATGGACTTCATTCTGGATCCATGTGAAAATAGACTTCATAAGGATTCCATGAAGTACTTGGACGCCTCAATCCGAGTCCATATGCGACCATGGTGACCATCACAAGTTGGAGCTGTTCTAGAGTCCGAATCTAGCCTGTGCGAATCTTTTTCCCTTTTGGTCCTCTCCCTAGTTCCTAACCAAAACAAGAGTGCATGCATCTCCATGGTCTAAATATGATGGACAGGAACTCAAGAGTGAACTTACTTGA
This sequence comes from Miscanthus floridulus, assembly GCF_019320115.1. Lineage (NCBI taxonomy): Eukaryota > Viridiplantae > Streptophyta > Magnoliopsida > Poales > Poaceae > Miscanthus > Miscanthus floridulus. The sequence continues at coordinate 91,638,360 of NC_089580.1, read as the reverse complement.
TGATTAAGTTGACGAGCACGGGTGCATGTAATAGGACCAGAAACTGGTACTTGTGTCGGCGTGGATGTATCGTTGGTGTTGATGTCCTCATCATCCTCCCCTTCTTGCATTTGAGTTGTCCTCGACTCAAGCTCTTCTTCTTCTCCCAAATATGGCTTCAAATCTATAATGTTAAATGTGGGACTAACCCCAAAATCTACAGGCAGATTGAGCTTATATGTATTATCATTAATTTTCTCTAACACTTTAAATGGTCCAGCATCCCTAGGCATCAATTTAGACTTCCTCAGTTTAGGAAACCTATCCTTTGTCAAGTGCAACCAAACTAAATCTCTAGGTTCAAATATTAGTTCCTTTCTACCTTTATCACTAGCAAACTTATATTTAACATTCATACGCTCTAAGTTTTCTTTAGTTGTTTCATGCAATTTTAACATCAATTCCGCACACTTAGTGGCATCAAAATTTAGTTTTTTAGAAGATTGCAAATGCATCAAATCAATAGGAGCATGAGGCAAGAAACCATATACAATCTGAAATGGGCACATCTTTGAAGTAGAATGCAGCAAACGATTATAAGCAAATTCAATATGAGGCAAACAATCTTCCCACATCTTAATGTTCTTTAAAATAGCCCTTAACATAGTAGACAAAGTTCTATTGACAACTTCAGTTTGACCATCGGTTTAGGGATGACATGTAGTAGAAAACAAAAGCTTAGTCCCTAGTTTTCCCCATAAAGTCTTCCAAAAATGACTAAAAAATTTAGCATCACGATCAGAAACAATTGTGTTGGGCACACCATGCAAACGAACAATTTCTCGAAAGAACAAATCAACAATATGAGCAGCATCATTCATTTTATGACAGGGTATGAAATGTGCCATCTTAGAAAAACTATCAACAACCACAAAAACACTATCACGTCCCTTCCTAATCCTTGGCAAACCCAACGCAAAATCCATAGAAATATCTTCCCAAGGAGCACTAGGAATAGGTAGAGGCAAATACAAACCATGTGGATTTAACCGTGATTTAGCCTTTTGACATGTCATGCAATGAGCAACAAACCTCTCCACATCTCTTCTCATCTTTGGTCAAAAGAAATGACCAGCAAGTATGTCCTCCATTTTCTTAGCTCCAAAATGCTCCATCAAGCCACCTCCATGCGCTTCCTGCAACAACAACAAACAAATGGAGCTAGCTGGAATGCATAGCTTGTTAGCTCTAAACACAAACACATCACTAAAGATGAATTTGTTCCAACCTACTAGTAGTGACATCGCCTAAGTTAGATCACATCCGTCCCCTACCATAATAGGAGCGAGTGGTGTGTAATGGTTCCTATGGGTCGGTTCTCAGAACATATCAGTCCTTAGGGGGTCCAGACAAGACATCTTATCAAGTAGGGATACCCAACTCCCCATGTCTCGATGACTCCTCCGTTATGGGGATTTGCCCCACGAAGAGTCTCCTCCCCAAAATCTACTCATCTCACATGTACCTACCACAAGTACCTCACAAAGAGGCTCAGGTCACACCCTCCCGGCAAGGCCTATGCAAAGACTCATCGTAGAATCCTATCCGATCGATTCAACCCTCACCACACACCCAAGACACACGGTAGAATCTCTCCTAGATTATCAACATAATCATGGCACCATGTCCCTTAGCCACACAAACATTCGTCGGCCATGCACCACATCACAAATATCATGCGTAGTAGAAGTAAGTAGTAAGTATATAAATGAGATTCTAGCCTAAGTGTGTAGAGGTAAGGTTGCATCAAAATAAAGGCTTCAAGCAATACTACCATGCAACCTAGCATAGATTCATTTGTAGAAAGTAAAGCACTAGCAACTACTATATTGCATGTCTAATAGAATTCTACAAGGTTGGGTGGGACATGGCATCTATAGTCTGGTCGTCTTTGAGCTCCTCTGTGTAGTCATAGTCCTCCTCAGGTTGTTGCTCCTCCGAGGCTAACAAACAAGACATATAGTCGCGATAAGCAACTCCTATATATGATAAAGCAACAGAAATCCAAAAGATCCAAAAGCACTCAAACACAAGCCTATGACGTAGAGCTTCTTTTTAGAAAAATTTGGACACTGGTTTCATATTTTTCTGAGATTGGATGAATTTCCTATGAATTTTCTATGTTTAATTCATTTTCTGAAAAGAAGAAGGGAGAAAGCACATATGACTGACACGTGGTGTGCTCTAATTGGTCGGCTCGGTATCGGTTACAGATATGTGGGACCGAGGTCAACGATCAACATTGACTGGTCAATAGTCAACACTGACTAGGCCTGACTAGCCAGGCTCGGCGGGCCCCGGGTTCTAGGCCAGTCCAGCCTAGACATAGGTCGCTCAACTAGGCCATCCTCGGGGCGGACTAGGCCTCTAATGGGTTTGGCTCATGCGGCCAGGAGAAGAGTATAATGGAACAAAGTAGGGGCTCCATAATGGTGTTTTATTTCTTCTTCCCTACTCGACCGACCGTCTAATATATTCTCTAATCCCCATAGGCCAGAGCTACTCTCTTTTGTTAGAATAAGTCCAGAGCTACTTCCAAATGGGATGCTGGTGGATTCAGCAAAGCTAGTAGCATGACCGAAGCCCGAGTGGACACAACATGTTTTGTTTAAATATAATACTAGCAAATATATCTGTGCATTGCAACGGGAGAAAAAACAAGTCTTCAAAACATAATGGATAAAGATTATTATGATTTCATTAGTTGTATTTTCTATGCCTTCGTGGAACAAAATAAAAGGCATTATCTTTCCTAATGACACTATTACCATTAGTCAATGTGTCGGGGTTATGACACCCTGGTTACCTCAAGTCATCGATTAGTTAACCACTAGGGCATCCATGTTGCCCAGCTAGCAGAAGCTCAACAATTGTAGCTCGCCTAAACTATGAAGGCCCTTGGCCAAGCACCAAATCGCAAGGTCCATCATGACCTCTTCCTAGGTCCTGACCCCCAGGAAGGGATGGGGAGGGACAAGCTCCATCAGACATGCGAGCCCTAACAGGGGTAGACACATCCCACTCACTCCGCTAGGACTGATAGGATAGCTATCCCCTCAGTCAGGACAGGTGCCATCCCTATGCCACACTACATGGACATGTGCTGCTGCCAAAACAAGGACTGACAACACTGCTAGGCAGTGATGACTAGAATAGTAACCCACCATCCAAATATGGTGGCCCGACATGATGGCCGTATGACCCCACCCACTATGGGATGGGGCACACAACCATGACCTTGACTTTCAAGACCGATCAAGCCAACAAGGTCCTTGACCCCATAGGTCAGGATTGAGGCCACCAGCTCCACGACCAGCAAGGTGACCAATGACCTAGGAGTAGCTACCTACTCCCATATTGATGCCATGATGCCCCCGGAAGAGCGGGAGACAATGACGAAGGCCACAATGAGCTCACGTCGCACAGGATTGCTAGCGAATCACCACCATGCCAACAGTGTCATCATGACTAGCACTGTAGCATCAGACCATGCCATGCAACCACACAGGAGCAAGACCATGACAACAAACACATGAGGACATGTGCTAATGCCAAAACAAGACAACCTTCCTTGGTATGAACCCGCTAGGGTTGAATCCTGAACTTTCGATGAGAGGGCAAGGGATAACTCGATTGGTGGATGGAGACAACATTCATGGCATGACTACAGCCTTCCAATTTGTGCCTTAGCAACTGATACACCACCTCCAATGGCTGTCGTGATCTTGTGGAGCGCGTCACTCGGCCACTAGGGCACTAATCCTGCAAGGAATCGAAGAACTAGCAAGAACAAGTATAACAAGTACTGAATTTACTAGATGAAGATGAAGGTTTTCAAACTCAATCTCAAATAAGGTGGGGTTCTGGAGACAAGAAGATGGGTGGCTAATCCAGCACACGCGCTTACAAGCAAGTAGCGAGAGCTAAACTTGATCTAAACAAAACCCAACTGTTCTTGGTGGCGGCTAAGGGGTATATGAAGGTGGAGGGATGACCACCAGGGTGTTGGGGTCATGCTCTAACCCCAGGACATGTCCCTAATTGACCCAACTTGATACACAGCCCATTGGGGCAAACTAAGGTGACATAGCACCTTTTGATAGAAAGCTCTCGGTAGTAATTCGGTCATTGCGGCCGCCTCAGAATAGATATGGACCTCATTCTAAATCCATGTGAAAATAGACTTCATAAGGATTCCATGAAGTACTTGGATGCCCCAATCCGAGTCCATATGTGACCATGGTGACCATCACAAGTTGGACCTTTTCTGGAGTCCGAATCCAGCCTATGCGAATCTTTTTCCCTTTTGGTCCTCTCCCTGGTTCCTAACCAAAACAAGAGTGCATGCATCTCCATGTTCTAAATATGATGGATAGGAACTCAAGAGTGAACTTACTTGATGATTAAGTCGACGAGCACGGGCGTGAGTAATAGGACCAGAAACTGGTACTTGTGTCGGCATGGATGTATCATTGGTGTTGATGTCCTCATCATCCTCCCCTTCTTGCATTTGAGTTGTCCTCGACTCAAGCTCTTCTTCTTCTCCCAAATATGGCTTCAAATCTATAATGTTAAATGTGGTACTAACCCCAAAATCTACAGGCAGATTGAGCTTATATGCATTATCATTAATTTTCTCTAACACTTTAAATGGTCCAAGAGCCCTAGGCATCAATTTAGACTTTCTCAATTCAGGAAACCTATCCTTTGTCAAGTGCAACTAAACTAAATCTCTAGGTCCAAATATTAGTTCCTTTCTACCTTTATCACCAGCAAACTTATATTTAGCATTCATACGCTCTAAGTTTTCTTTAGTTGTTTCATGTAGTTTTAACATCAATTCAGCATGCTTAGTAGCATCAAAATTTAGTTTTTCAGAAGATGGCAAATGCATCAAATCAATAGGAGCATGAGGCAAGAAACCATATACAATCTAAAATGGGCACATCTTTGTAGTAGAATGCAGTGAACGATTATAAGCAAATTCAATATGAGGCAAACAATCTTCCCATGTCTTAATTTTTTTTAAAATAGCCCTTAACATAGTAGACAAAGTTCTATTGACAACTTCAGTTTGACCATCGGTTTAGGGATGACATGTAGTAGAAAACAAAAGCTTAGTCCTTAGTTTTCCCCATAAAGTCTTCCAGAAATGACTAAAAAATTTAGCATCACGATCAGAAACAATTGTGTTGAGCACACCATGCAAATGAACAATTTCTCGAAAGAACAGATCAACTATATGAGTAGGATCATTCATTTTATGACAGGGTATGAAATGTGCCATCTTAGAAAAACTATCAACAACCACGAACACACTATCATGTCCCTTCCTAATCCTTAGCAAACCCAACACAAAATCCATAGAAATATCTTCCCAAGGAGCACTAGGAATAGGTAGAGGCAAATACAAACAGTGTGGATTTAACCGTGATTTAGCCTTTTGAGATGTCGTGCAATGAGCAACAAACCTCTCCACATCTCTTCTCATCTTTGGTTAAAAGAAATGACCAGCAAGTATATCCTCCATTTTCTTAGCTCCAAAATGCTCAATCAAGCCACCTCCATGCGCTTCCTGCAGCAACAACAAACGAACAGAGCTAGCTAGAATGCATAGCTTGTTACCTCTAAACACAAACACATCACTAAAGATGAATTTGTTCCAACCTTTCCCATCTCTACAATGCAGCAACACATCTTTAAAATTTGCATCATTAACATATTGGTCTTTAATTGTTTCTAATCCAAAGATTTTGTAATCAAGTTGATTCAGCAATGTATACTCCTAGACAAAGCATCATCAATAATATTCTCTTTCCCTTTCTTGTGCTTAATAACATAAGGAAAAGATTCAATAAATTCAATCCACTTAGCATGTCTATGGTTCAATTGTCCTTGACTATGCATATGCTTCAAAGATTCATGATCAGAATGAATAACAAACTCTTTGGGCCACAAGTAATGCTGCCATGTTTCTAATGTGCGAACAAGAGCATACAGTTTCTTATCATAAGTAGAATAATTTAGAATAGGCCCACTCAATTTTTCACTAAAATACGCAATATGTTTGCCTTCTTGTAACAAAACACCACCTAGTCCAATTCCACTTGCATCACATTAAAGCTCAAAAGTCTTATTAAAGTTAGGAAGTTGGAGGAGAGGTGCATGTGTCAACTTATCTTTCAGCATGTTGAAGGAGTTCTCTTGTACTTTGCCCCAACTAAAAGGCACTCCCTTCTTTGTAAGCTCATTCAAAGGTGCAGCAATGGTGCTGAAGTCCTTCACAAAATGGCGATAGAAGCTAGCAAGTCCTAGGAAACTCCGCACTTGTGTGACAATCTTTGGTACATGCCATCCCTGTATAGCTTCTACCTTGGCTTGATCAACCTCAATTCCCTATGGAGTCACAACATAGCCAAGAAAAGACACTAGATCGGTACAAAAGGTGCACTTCTCAAGGTTAAGAAATAAATGTGCATCTCGTAAAGCATTAAAAACAGCATGTAAGTGATCAAGATGTTCATCCATGGATTTGCTATAAATCAATATATCATCAAAGTAGACTACAACAAATTTTCCAATGAAAGCACACAGAACCTCGTCCATTAATCTCATGAAAGTACTAGGTGCATTAGTTAACCCAAAAGGCATGACTAACCATTCATATAAACCAAATTTAGTTTTGAAAGTAGTTTTCCATTCATCCCCCAATTTCATACGAATCTAGTGGTACCCACTACGCAAATCAACTTTGGAAAACACAACATCACCACTCAGTTCATCAAGCATATCATTCAAACGTGGAATAGGGCGTCTATATCGAATGGTGATATTATTAATAGCTCTACAATCAACACACATACGCCATGTTCCATCTTTCTTTGGCACTAAAATAATAGGAACAACACAAGGACTAAGGGACTCACACACATAACCTTTGTCGAGTAGTTCTTGCACTTGTCACTGAATTTCCTTCGTTTCTTCTAGATTTGTCCTGTATGGCACATGGTTTGGCAAAGATGCACCAGGAATAAGATCAATTTCGTGCTCAATCCCTCGTATTGGTGGCAGTCCCGCTGGTATCTCACTTGGAAAAACATCCGAATACTCCTGCAAAATGTTAGCAACAGTAGGGGGTAAAGAATGTTGCATATCGTGAACTGAAATCAAAGCATCCTTGCATACCAAAGCATAGGCAATAGAAGTGGAAGCAACAAATTCATTAATTTTAGATTTAGTAGCAAGCAAGCAATGTCCTTTCAATCTTATCTCATCTTTCTATTTACACCAAAATTTGGAAGAAGAATCACAAGGACTCGAAAGCTCCCAAAATCATGTCATCGAGGAATCAATTGTGGGTAGATCGGTTTCAGCTGATTTGAATGCAACACTTGAATTAGCTTCCTTCAGATAGCGCCAGCAGATAACGACAAAGGCTACAGTCGATGCTGGGACAAGACATATTGGGCTCTACAAAAAGGGAAAGATTAGAGTCCAAGTTATCTTAAATTAGGAATTTCTTCTCTAGGATTGCAATGAGTCATTCTTAGATAGAAGTCATGTGCAGGTCTTGGGTATAAATATCAAAGCCCAACTATTATAAAAGACACACAATCAATCAAATATAAGTTATTTACTTTTTTCAGCTCTGGCCACCTCTTAGGAGTAGGAGTAGAGTAGATCTCGGCGAGTTCTTCAGCAAGTATGACTGCATCGATCTGGTCAACCTCCACTGCTTGTCTGTAAGTACCATCATGGCTTATACCTCTGTTCGTATGGCTGCATCGATCCGGTTGACCTCCACTGTGACTCTGGTATGAGTTAGTTATCGACTCTTGTCTAGTTCAAGTATGGCTGCATCGATCCGGTCGACCTCCATTGCTCGAAATAGATTAAGGTCAAGTTATCGGCTCTATCTAAGGGTGGCATTCCTTCAGATAGATTCATTAAGTTACCGATATTGCTTATTGCTTCCATTATTTATTTAATTACATCAATATCACTTCGCCCGATTAAGATTGATCTAGATCGGCCTTATATCTTTTGAACCCATCGTTTGTTAATCGAAACCGATCTAATCTGCACTTTCAACGATGAGTTATGTTTTATCAGCTGTTTTACATCAATCTTGATCATGCATAACATGCGGTTAAGGCATGTTTAATCTTGAGTAGATCTATTGGCTAGCGAAAATTGTTCCATGGCCCGTTATCACAGCCTGTGTGATTCTGCCCCACACCCCACTGTTAGCACCATGGAGTGGGGATTGTTATTTGGTAGATCTATTCCTGAGAGGGCATGAACTTAACTATGTGCTATGCCTAAATCGGCTGTTTTAGCCAATATCGAGCGCTTTCACGAACAGTTCGCATCACAAGATCATTGAAGTAGTGATAGGTTGAAAGATGTGTTAGCCCCATGATCTTATTATTATATTACAGCCTGCATGATTCTGCCTCATGCCCCACTGATATTAGTAATAAGTTAGGGTCATCGAGTCTATTATTGTTTCTATGGCCTGCATGATTCTATCTCATGCCCCACTGGTCATAGCGATAGATGAGATCTAACATGTTCATTAGATTTATCTCTATTAAATGGTTGAATGTTGATGAACTGTTTCTTTTATAAAGGAGTTCGGTTACTTGTAGTCATTGGCTTAGTATAAACTAATTATTGCTAATATCTTATTGCCATTAACCAATATTTGTTTAAAGAATGATATTCATCATGAACGATAACCGATTCTTCTTACACAACCCCATGAGCTTTAACCGATTTATTCTTATGAATATGCTGGAATCGACTATTTAGTTGATCTCCTTTTATATCGGCTCTCAAAGCCGCACATTCGGGACTATCTGGTAACACCGGCATGTTCCACCCTTAATTACATATAAACTTTCTCTCCTTGTCAATTGCAGGGTCAAATTGAGTGGCTTGTCTCGGAAGGAGTGCGCAGGATTGACCATCCCTGCGCTGAAGCTAGGCAGATCTCCAGCTCCATCGAGTGGACCCTTCCGACTTGTTTGTGTGTCCTCGGCACGGGACAAAATTCCATGTCGACACACATTTCTAGCACTCCCGGTGGGACACCACAATCGTCATGGTGGTTCACAACAACAATGACATCCTTATGGTACATTATGAAGATCTACCTGATAGAGATAAAGGTGCCATCAGTAAAGCTACAAAAGAGTTTTAGAACAAGTGTTTGTTGTCATACACCAAAACACGTGACAACATAATTGTTCAGAAATTTCCACTACCAAGAGTTCTATTACACGAGAAGACAGATACAACTAAAGCTGAAGACAGACGTTTCTTTATGGAAGTTATAGACAAATCTGTTTGTGATGCCATATCAAGCCAAAATGAAGCTTTCTTGGACACATTCCACAACGCCATGAAAGAAGCGATTCATGGGTTTCCAGTTGGTCAAGTTGGGCCAGCTTATTACAACATTCTAGATCATCGACCTAAGGAACTAATCAAGTCGGTACCAGCCATCAAGAAGCAGCACCAGCTGGTAATAATGATGTCCAGGCAGTTTTGGATTCATCTAAACAGGCTTAGGGGACTACTACGAATCAGATACAGTATAACCCTGGACCATCAGTATAGCATGTGCAACAGCCAGTGGGGCAAGGTCAGAACCAGGTGATCAATTTTGGCACATCAGGCCATATACCATCGTCGGCTCAAAAAATAGCACCATCAAATCAAAGGATCCATAGAGATATAGATCCTTATGTCTATAATCAGAGACTTTAAGCAGTAAGCCAGCAAAGGACCCAGCAGATAGAGGTTCCACAAGGATATCACTATGGATCAAACGATAATACCCTTCACATGATTCCAAATCTAGTGTATCAAGGCACATGGAATTTCAATCCATAGATGGGTCAGCAAGTACAGAGAAATCTAGATTCAAATGCTGATGAGTTGCTGTTGACGGTGACCGAGATGATGAAAAATTAGTTCGGTCTGAAGCCAAAAGGGCTGACCTTTTTGTACAAACGCCCATATCCAGAATGGTATGATTTGGTCGCTCTTCCCACAAATTACAAGCTCCCAGAGTTCGCTAAGTTTACTGGCCAAGACAGTACAAGCACGATAGAACATGTCAATTGGTATCTTACGCAATTGGGTGAAGCATCAGTTGAGGATGCCCATCGAGTTTGTTTCTTCTCCTTGTCCTTATCAGGGCCAGCCTCCACTTGGTTTTCATCATTGCTAGTCAATTCCATTGCCAATTGGGCTAACCTAGAGAAGAAGTTTCATACATATTTTTATACTGGGACCAAAGAAAAGAAGATTACCGATCTGACAACTATGAGGCAGAAGACTAATGAATCGGGCTGTCACAGAACCGACCAATTTATAAGAGCACAAGTACAAAAACAATTGCCGAAACGATCAAATTCTCACACTTGAGCCCATATAAACCCGGTAGTCAACTGAAACCTCGAAGGATTTCAAACCAACTTGCATACAACCAAGATCACAGTAATTCAACATAACATATCATACGTTATAACATTTCACAGAAGGTTTGCAATTAGGTTACAACACCTCAGAGTCATCGTTATTACAAAACAAGTCTTGTAAAGTACATGGAAGCAAATAGTTTAACTTACACACCCGAGTTCAAATACAAATACTGGTTTGCTGATCACAACCCGCAAAAGCATTCAGATAAGCGAAACAGAGATCATGCCCATGATCTAGTCTTCGTCACCCATCGGGTGGAGACAATACTTACATAATCCTTGATATAGAAGGTCATCTACAACAAGAGGGAATAAACCCTGAGTATGAGAATGTACTCAACTAGACTTACCTGTCGGAAACCAAAACAAATGACACCAAGGATTATGCATAGCTTAATTTAGTGGATCTGGCTGACACTTTCTTTTTGTGGAAAAGCATAAGTAATCATGATCAACTCTTAACCTGAACTAGCCATGACTTTTAGCCATTAACCTGTCATCTATATTAGCACCTGTACTAAGCAATCATTTAATTAAGATGCAAACATTAATAACCATATCAGGTATAAATCATGGCAACATTATCATCATCATCATTTAACCATATCGTTATATTAATTGAATCTATATTGCCGCTGCTCAGTCAAGTTCTCACTATCCGGGAGAGACGGTGATTCGAATCGATTCCTATCTAGCTGGAGGGGTATTCCTAACACAAACCCTGCTTCCCCCGTCAGGGTCGCAAACAAGTCACGTTTGGTACGATTAAGGAATCACAAGTCCGATCAGATCGACATTCTCAGAGAACCACTCTGCCAAGGTTGCTCGGGACTCTAACCCGCCTTGGACTTATGCCAATGGCTCTCCGCACATCCTTACTACCTCCAGAATGCACGCCACTACTCGCGTCCCTGGCCTGAGTCGAGCTACTAGGCTTCGCGGTCGGAACGACTTATCCGGCCAACTAAGTGTTAGCTGCGTTCAACATGACATAAGGGCGTACAGCGTATCGATCCTTAAACGACACAGGCGGAGTCACTATGTCGAACCTACACAAGACTCCGCTCGGTCTTAATTCATTATTAACATGGTTCTTTTTCCACGATAGCAAATATAGCCAACCGTGATCCACCTCATCCTAAAGCTCGCAGGTGATAGGAAATCACCTAACTTCTACTGCACTAAGCATGGCTAAGCATTTAACCCGTTCCTGATCTTAAATAGGATTTCAGTGCGATATCTGGATAAGGATGGATATATAATGCAACAATTGGTTCCAACCAATTCCTATACTTAATGCATCATCAACAAATAAAAGGTACTCAAGGTATTTGTAAAAACATGGGAGACTTAATATGCTCCGGGGCTTGCCTTTCAGGAAAGAGGAAGGACGGTGGTCAGGGCACTCGGTCAACTCCTCCTCGGCGGCTGCTTCGTTGATTTCCTGCACCTCGGGCTCCTCCTCCTGGTTGGCTCCCTCGAACTCTAGTAGCATCACTCCCTCTGGCACACCTATTGCATGAATGCGCAACATAAATATCATGGATGCACATGAATGACGTTAGGGATGCTCGGGGCATGCACATGCTCACTGTAGTCCGCATATTCCAACTTAAGCTCTATTCAAATCATTTTGACTTACCAAGTTTATACAACCTAATGTATAATTGCTCATCTTCAGTTAAGGACCAAGCACCTACACCTAAGCATGTTCTTAAGTTAGGCTAGCCCCTAAACGATCAACAAGAACATTGCAACAAAGCATACACACAAGCATTTGTATTTCAGCAAAATAGGAACTATATAGCGGTACACTAAACTGGCCATAACTGGAGATTTAGAAATCCAAATGACATGCAACAAGACAATTTGGAAAGCTTATGAAATTGTATACAATTCATTTTCAGACCTCAAGGCATGATTCTAACCTTTACTAGGTCAAATCCTTTAATCAACAGAAATCTATCTTCACAAGATAGAGAACAGGCAAAACTATGATCCAACTTTAAACGACTGTAATTCCTAAACTACTAGGCCAAATACCACCAAATTTTAACAGGAGCTAGATACATAAGTTATCTACAACTTTTGTATTCACTGCATTTCCAGCAAACCAAATTATCAGGGGAAACTTTGCAAAGTCCCCAGAACTGTCCAGAAAGACATAATGCCAGGAAATATTTATTAACTTATGTTGCAAACAAATAATTGAACAAAACCAACTCTACTCACTATCACACATGTCACAAGAACACCAGAAAGTAAAGTGTTCACCACCAATTCATTTCTTTTAATGCCTTTCTTAATTTATTTAATTAATTAGGGGAAATGGTAAACATATATTAAAACTACACCATTTAATCTACAAAAATTACAGTAGGTACTACATGCTCTAAGTAGGCTACTATAAAAATTTCACACCATTTGAGCAAGTATAACAGCCTACACAAAAATGATAAGACATAATGGCTTAAAATGACATAATTAGGAAACCTTAGTGAAAAGCATCAAGCAATAGATTATATATTTTTCCTAGCATCCTTTAGGAACTAGGATACTCCCCACAAAATTTCATGGTCATTGGATTTCTAGATAATTTACAAAAATTCACACAATGATCATTCAATGATAAAAGGAAAATCTATAACTCAAAAACCATTCATGCAATGACCCTCAAATTTTTACCAAAGCTTCTACTAGCCAAGCATAGCTTACCCACAAAATTTCAAAATTTTTGGAGCACAGAAACTCAAGATATAATTTAAACAATTTTGCATGCATGTAAAAACACATTTCAAGTTCCTATTTAATTCATCCAAAATTTCCACTTCAAGTGTTCATGTCATATTTTTCCTAAATACTAGACTTCACCATGATCCTAACAAAATTGGAATCACCCCATTTGGATCTACAAAACTAGAGATACAAATTTTACAAAAAAAAACATTCAAAACTAGAAATATTTGAATTAGCTTTTTTCATAACGATCACTGGCAGCTGGGACCCGCATGTCAGCCAGGCCCATGTGTCAGCGAAAGCAAAGCAGAGGAGGCGGCTCGGGACGGCGCGGAACCGGCGGAGCTCGCCAATGGCGGCGTCTCCGGTGATGGCACCGGTACCAGCGTGACCGCCTCGACATCCCGAACCAATGGAACCCCCTAACCTAGACTCTAGCGGCCTCTAGGTGTGTCAGCCATGGCGCGCGGCGGCTCGGCCATGGTGCACGGTAGCGCGTGGCCACGTTTCGGCCTGACCGGACTGGCGAAGCTGGCTACATCATCACACAAGCAATGGTGAGTGACGGTGAAGCTAAGATGGAGGCTAGGGAAGGACGAGAGAGGCTGTGCCGTGCTAGCCACGGTGAGCTCCAACTCCGGCGAGGTACGACGGCGGCGGAAACCAAAAATACGGCCACTACCTTGGTTTGCTGGCCCAACGGTGAGGTGGAAGAGCTAAAGGAGGCTACGATGGAGCTTTGGACTAGCTGGAGGCAGTGTTTTCACAGTGGCAAGGGAGCTAGGTGACGGCACGTGCTCGGCGGCAATGGCGGAGCCGGCGCACTGCTGCTGCTGCTGTGAGCGGGGAAGGTGACGGAGGGTGAAGGAGAGTGAGCAGAGAGGCAGGAGGACACGGCTTCAAGCGGAGGACACTGGGCAGTGGCGTCAGGCCAGCCACGGTGCGTGGCAGCCACATGGCGGCCGGTCTCTGTTGCCGATCGGCACTATAGCGCCGATTCAGTTACGCCATCGACGTCTGACAGTGCAAGTTCATCGCTCCATAACTCCTAAACCGTGATGATTCAGTGCATGACGTAGTTGACAAAGTTGTAGTACTAAGTGAGATCTTCAACTTTGCCAATTGGAGCTTGAGCTGGTTCAGCTTGGTTAGGGAGCTACAACGTGAACAAGTCGGGTACAAGAAACTGAAATTGCAATTCATACTTAGAAATTTTTCCAAGTGTTGAATCAGCCCTCAACACTGACTTGTGGGCCGTTTTTGAGCATGTTGTGCACATTTTCATGACTTGGCTTCTAAACAAAGTTTGTTCCTTATAAAATTTTCTACAACTTTGTTTTAGGTTGCTTAGACATGCAAACACTCTAAGCTACACTTTTTAAACAGTCAAACTCAGGAGCTCTAGGGGTCCATAATGGTCAAACCATGACTTGGAAACCTAATTAGGCAAAATGATCAACATGAACATTGTTCCTAATGACATTATAAGTATAACTAAGTTGCTTAAGAGGATTATTAGCCACACCACACATTGGTCACACCAAAATCAAGCATCACATGCATTGAAACAAGGAAAAACAAGTGAAATGTTACCTTTGTTTCAAAGTCATGTTTCACATGTTTCATGATTTTGTTGCATAGTACTAACTAACCATGTTTCACTAAAGTGAGTTGCACATGTTGCACTTGAGTGTTGCACACTATTCATTTCATAAAACAAGCACACATGAAATATAACAATATGTTGCAATGTTTTGAAAACATGTTTCATGCAATATAAGCTCATGAATGGATGAATGATGCTTATGTTCATGAAATGCAAGTGCAAATGTGGAAGCCAAACACCTGGGGTGTTACACGAGCACTGAGTTTCTTCAGCGGTTCTGAGAGACTAGGAACTTGTGCTTCTCCTTAAACTTGGCTGATGATCAACTAGCTACTATAGCCGTTAAGGAAATACTACCAATGTGGAAAGAAAAGCTACTAGGACAAGAATTTGATAACTTGGGTCAATTGGCTCAATGAGTGACAGCACTCAATAGCCAATTCCAGAGTATGCGCAGAGATACCCAATTTTAGAAAAGTACCACAGTGGCCAAGGCATACAATCCATACTCTGTCGATGATGGCTGTGAAGATGAAGAAGAAGAGGTTGCTGCGGCTGAATGGAATTGGGGCAAGAAAATAGTAATGGTGCCAAATCCTTAGGGAAGAGGAGTTGAGGAGAGCTATGACTTTGATGTCACCAAATCAGACAAGCTCTTCGATTTCTTGCTTGAGAAGGGGCAAATCAAGCTGCCCGATGGTCATGTTATGTTACCCCCTGATCAGTTGAAGAATAAGAAGTTCTGCAAGTTCCATAATGCTACTTCTCATTCCACTAATGAATGTAGAATCTTTTGGCAACATATATAGAGGGCTATTCAGCAAGGAAGGCTCAAATTTGATACACCTCAGAAAATAAAAGTTGATGATAATCCTTTCCTAGGAGATCAAAACATGGTTGATGCTGGGCTACTCAAAGGAAAGAATAAGGTCCTAACATCAGCCAAATCAAGAGAAGCTAGAATAGTCGATCCCAAGATGCAAATATTGGTCGACGAATATAGGGAAATTAAGAGACGTCACGATGAGCAAAAGTGCCGAAATGAGCAGGGAGGAATGTCAAAAGCAGGGACGACAAAGTCGCAAATTACATCTCAGATTCTATTGAATAAGTGGCAGTAGCAGAAGGAAAAGGATCATCAGCGTTGGTTAAAGGATCAAGAATACCAGCATCAACTAGAAAGAGAGAGGTACAAAAGGAAACAAGCCGAATCACATTGGAATTGTCCTTTCTTCAGACATTGTTGAAATGAAGGTTTAAAGTTGCCTACCAGACATGGCTGTCCAGAATACAGCAATCAATATTGGGAGTTTAGGCAGTCTCAAACCAACCGCCGGTCTATCCATGCTCAAAATGCATATCATCATAATAACATGGATTGGCGCTTAAAAAAGAAAAGTGTTCATGATCGGCTTGGAAAGCGAGTTGTTGACTAAGACTAGGCTGATTATGAAGAAGAAGTAAACGAAAGAAAATATGTTTGGCAGGAAGGCCAATGGTGTCTAGGAGGTTTAACAAGAAGACAGAAGAGAAGGGTGCAACGCTTAAGGAATAAAGAGTTGGAACAGGCTCAGGCATCTAGCAAACCTGAAGTGTGGTGTACTAAGCAAATAGCCAATAGAAAGCAACCATTGGCTAATATCCAAATGGCTTTTCCGTTGCCATCAAAATTCAGAGCTTCGGTAGATCAAGAAGTGTATTTAGATTTTGATGAATCAGAGTATGAAGAAATAGTTGCCAAGTTAACGGTTGTACAACAAGCAATATTTGATAAACCAATCAAGCATCGACACTTAAAAGCTTTATATATGAAAGGTCTTGTTGATGGAAAGCCGATGAACAAGATGTTGGTGGACGGAGGTGCTTCTGTCAATCTTATGCCTTACACCACCTTTTGTAAACTTGGCAAGGGACCAGAAGATCTGATGGAGACTGTCATGATGCTTAAGGATTTTGGAGGTAATGCATCTAAGACCCGGGGGGCAATAAATGTCGAACTAACAATCAGAAGTAAGACTCTGCTTACCACGTTCTTCGTCCTTGATGGAAAAGGGTCGTACAGCTTGCTCCTTGGTCGTGATTGGATTCATGCGAACTATTGTGTACCATCTACCATGCATTAGTGTTTGATTCAGTGGCATGGAGATGCTGTTGAGGTGGTTCGCGCTGATGAATCTATGAGCATTGCAATAGCCGATCCAGTCTTTTGGGAACAAGGAGACTTTGAGTGCTTTTCTGGCAAGTTTTGGGAGGGAGGTTCCATGAAGATCAGCAATAGATGCCAACAGCCAATGCAAGCGATCAGCTCTAAGAGTTTGTTTTAGTGAATAGTCACGGCTTCACATTGGCCATTAGAATAATGGAAAATAAGCATTAGTTCCGAGAATGGGTTTAGGCCAACATATGTGAATGCTAAGTCGAATCGAAAGTGTGATTCAGAGTTGGTAGGTTTCTTAAAGGAGTTTTGTTTCGCTTAATAGGATGCTTGACATGGGTTGATTAATCGCTTGACCTTTGGTATGAAAAGTTCTACAGCAAAATATTTAGGGGAATGTCATCCTAGAATTTGATTAGCACTTGATAGCCGATTCAATTAACCATCGGCTTTAATAGCCGGTACCAAAAGGGTATCGCCTCTAGTTCAAAAAACAAACCTGAAGGCAATAAAAGCCAATACGATATGTATCGCCTATAGAGCAAAAACAAAAAGCAAAAATAGTCATACACAAGGGCATTGCACTGAGACACATTCATGAAAGAACAGGGGTCTTTGTTCATCGGATTACCCTAATTACAAACTAATCAAAGACCTTGTTCACTACATCCTGAGCGGATGTAATGTCCACAACGACCTCCGTGACAATGATGAATTCTTTGAGCAGGTCCTCATGTCCCTCAGGGCCGTCACCAGCTGGGAAGCCAACCTCCATGGCATGGAGGTCATGCCTAGTCTAGACTTGCGCCACGGTCAATGCCACCAACACGCCGTGACAAACGCTGTGGAGGGTGATCTCCCGAACATGAGCCAAGATATCTTGGAGACGAGCATCAATGAGGGAACCCCAAGCATTGATGGCATCTATGGCCGCATTAGCCACCAATTGGTGAGATTCTGACTACACCATCAGGGCTGATGATCATAGAAGACTATCAAGATAGAGACGATGGAAACCAGAATAGAGGCACTCATGGAAATCATCTTACCTACCACCGCAGCGTCAGACTCAGCTAGCCATGCTCGAATGGCGCTGGCCTCCTCCATAGCCGCATTGAGGGCCGCTTGGAAGACCACCTAGACAAATCTCAAGCTAGCCATTTTTCTAAATCACCTCGGAATAATGGTCCTCGATAGCCCTCCATTCCCAAAAGAAGCGTCGGGCATCATCGCTGTTATATGAGTTGGAAGAATCCAATGACGAAGCCGACATGGAAGATGCAGCGTCAGAGGGCTTGCCGGCACTGAGGAGAGGACGAAGACTATCATTTATAACAAACCTATAGGCGAGTCAGAATAGTTCATCATCATAAACAGGAAATGTCAATCTCACCTCATGCGTCTGAGATGCTGGTTCATCGGCATGTTCTCCTCTAGGATCTCCTCTGCCGCGCGCTTGCCTTGGTTGTCCTTGCCGGCCATGAAGAATGATTGGATCTATGGAAGGGAGAGAGAAAATCGCTATAGGGTTTTTGCAAGCTTAGGAAAGCAAAGGAACAGTTGCGGATGGAGATATGTTTGAGGCTGAAGTCCTCGATTGGTATTTGAAGACATGAGATGAAGAGGCGGACGCCTCGGGATGCACGAAAGGCAACCACAGTTAATAGAAGGTGAAGTGCCACTTCACCAATGCTGAAGAGAATACGGTGCTAAGCAATTAAGGGCAAAATATCGAGGGGTTTGCTTAATGAAGGCCTTGTTTTCAGACTTAATTGGATCAAGATTAGAAGTTTGGGATCGGCTGTATCAAATCGGCTCTTTAGCCGAAACAAGAAGCATAATTAAATAACAGAGAGTATGATCGATTCTACATAAGATACGCATTGACATGCAGATTTCAAGTCTGGAACATCATGGATCACTCTCAACATTTCTAGCCGAATAGCATCAGCTTCCGCGATCTATTGTTTGCCTTCATCGGCTGATCCAGGAATGCTCTCGAGGATGTACTTATGATGATAAATGGCAATAAGACTCTGAAGAAAGCTAGGGATGGATTACCCTTGATGGCCAAGAGCAACAGAGCTGGTATGGTCGCCTAATTGGGAGAGACCTTATCGGATCAAACGTTGTATGCCTGGTAATACTTACATTTTGGAGACACCGAGAGGAGAAGAGGAATTCGGCAGAGCAATCAAATGGGGAATATTTAAATAAATATTACCCTAATGTTTAGATTAATACTTGACAACCAATTTGCTCAGCTGTCAGCTCTAATAGCCGATACCAGAAGGGTATCGCTTCTAGTGCGAAGATAAACCCAGAGGGGTAAAAGCCAGTACAATGTGTATCACCCGCAGGAGCGAGGCAACCACAGACAAAGTGATGCATGAAGTATAAAGCAAAAGGAAAATCATTGGAGACAAGGGAATTGTTTGTTGATATCACTTATTACAAGCTACAAACCAAAAAACACTTTGTTTACTATATCATCAGTCTGGGAGGTCAGGGCTACAGAGTTGGCGGTGTCGAAGAAATCCTCGACCAGGCGCTCATAATCTCTAGGGTATCCGGTGGCTGGAGCTCCACAGGGAAGAAGCCGAAGATCATGGCTGGAGTGAACTTGCACAGCAGCCAACGCAATGGCAACACCATGACAAATGCCATGAAGAGCGACTTCTCTGATGCGGTTCAGGATATCGTGCAAGTGAACCACCAGAATGGCACCCCTGGCATTGACGAGTCCTGCCGCATGGTCCATAGCTAAATGAAGGCTTCCTAGCTAAACTGATAGATCTAAAGGATTTAAGGAAGAGGTGATCAGGATCTTGGAGAATAAAGTTAAGAAGAAACAGAAAATTATGGTAAATGTCTCACCAGCGAGTCTGGCTTCAGCATTGGCCAGCCTCTCCCACACTGGGTTGGCCTTAGGGGGTGATCAGCCCTGAACTATGGCTAGAGCTGACTCCGCAATAGAGAGGTAGTCGGCAAGTTTCTCACCAGTCTGGTCAATGGAAGCAATCAGGTCGTCGTTATCTCTCGGCCTCCTCGAATAGCGGGGGAGCTGGCGAGGAATTGGTCCTGAGGATGACCCCAAAGGCTGAGCAAAGTCGGCCCTTTGCTCGGGAATGACAGGAGCATCACGAGTTGCACCCCCTTGATGATGGATGCGCTGGTGCGATGATGTAGGTCCATCGAGGGCCTCCTCAGTAGACTTCTTGCTATTCTCCATGATCTCAAACCTACGGAAAAGCAGGGACTATACTAAGGATGCAGAAGGTTTGAAATGAAGTGGGTTGTTTTTCGATCCCCAGCCATGGCCCGTATATATAGACTAGGAAGGCGAGGAGATAGGTTTCACCGGAGGTCTGAAATTGAAATTAGATATAGAAATGGATCGACACTCTGGAAGTTTAGGGGACAGATGACGAAGAAATAATAGATTTAGACTTATTGCTTCCCCAAATTACAAAATATCTAACCAGAGACCGACTCACCAAGGCTTCTTTGGATCGAAGGGAGTCCGGGTCCCCACAAGGCCGAAGGTTATCGTGAACTGAGTCACATCGGCCCATTGATAAGATTGTGCTAGGAGAAGGGGAAAAGCCGCCCACCTAACAGATGCCCAGCTGATTTCTCAATGACTGGGAAACTGGGGGAAAGAAGCATGTGGCTTTCCCGTTGGGCGTTTGGTGGAACAAACAAGGGAAAGGTGTCCACACATTTTAGCCCTTGCAAACAGTAGAATAGCTCTACGAGCATGGTGAGAAGACACAGGTGATATGACAAGACTTCTTCTAGCCGTAGTAGCTGATCCTCTTGCTCGACAAGGCGCTAGAATGGGCGACACAATCACCCTATGCACAAGAATTCTTCTATCCAATCAAGATCTTCATAGCAAAAGTATAGACCATGGAGGGTTCGGCGGAGTCAGAAGCACTTGAGAGGGTAGATGAAAGAGAAACATAGCTACATTGTTGAGTTGCTCTCGCTAGGGTCGGATAGGCATTTTATAGCCGGCCTGGAAAGATGAATCCAAGTACCCATGAAGCAATGATACTCTCATAATGGTTTTGAAGCATAGGCTCATGAGCTGACATAGGTGGCGATAGATAGTAGACCCCAGATCAAGATTCTCTACACGTGACTGTAGACCTATCAGGGATACAAATGTAATAATTTTGGAATAAAATTACTTTTATCCCAAAATTGGGGGGCATGTGTTTACACCAAAATTTGGAAGAAGAATCGTAAGGACTCGAAAGCTCCCAAGATCATGTCATCGAGGAATCAATTGCGGGTAGATCGGTTTCAGCTGATTCAAATGCAACACTAGAATCGGCTTTCTTCAGATAGCGCCAGCAGATAACGATAAAGGCTACAATCAACGCCGGGACAAGACATATTGGGCTCTACAAAAAGGGAAAGATTAGAGTCCAAATTATCTTAAATAAGGAATGTTTTCTCTAGGATTGCAATGAGTTGTGCTTAGATAGAAGTCATGCGCAGGTCTCGGGTATAAATATCAAAGCCTGGCTATTGTAAAAGACACACAATCAATCAAATACAAGTTATTTACTTTTTTCGGCTCTGGCCACCCCTTAGGAGTAGGAGTAGAGTAGATCTCGGCGAGTTCTTTAGCAAGTATGGCTGCATCGATCCGGTTGACCTCCACTGCTTGTCTGTAAGTACTGTCATGGCTTATACCTCTATTCGTACGGTTGCATCTTTGGTATGAGTTAGTTATCAACTCTTATCTAGTTCAAGTACGACTGCGTCGATCCGGTTGACCTCCACTGCTCAAACTAGATTAAGGTCAAGTTATTGGCTCTATCTAAGGGTGGCATTCCTTCGAATAGATTCATTAAGTTACCGATATTGCTTATTGCTTCCATTATTTATTTAATTACAGCAATATCACTTCGCCCGATTGAGATTGATCTAGATCGGCCTTATATCTTTTTTAACCCATCATTTGTTAATCTAAACCGATCTAATCTGCATTTTAAATGATGAGTTATGCTTTATCGGCTGTTTTACATAAACTTGATCGTGCATAACATGCGGTTAAGGCATGTTTAATCTTGAGTAGATCTACTAGCTAGCGAAAGCTATTCCATGACCCATTATCATGGCCTGTGTGATTCTGTCTCACACCCCACTGTTAGCACCGTGGAGTGGGGATCATTATTTGGTAGATCTATTCCTGAGAGGGCATGACCTAAACTATGCGCTATGCCTAAATCGGCTGTTTTAGCCGATATCAAGCCCTTTCACGAACAGTTCACATCATGAGATCATTGAAGTAGCGATAGGTTGAAAGATGTGTTAGCCCCATGATCTTATTATTGTATTACGACTTGCATGATTCTGGCTCATGCCCCACTGATATTAGTAATAAGTTAGAGTCATCGAGTCTATTGTTGTTTCTACGACCTACATGATTCTGTCTCATGCCCCACTGGTCATAGCGATAGATGAGATCTAACATGTTCATTAGATTTATCTCTATTAAATGGTTGAATGTTGATGAACTATTTCTTTTATAAAGGAGTTCGCTTAGTATAAACTAATTATTGTTAATATCTTAGTGCCATTGACCAATATTTGTTTAAAGAATGATATTCATCCTGAACGATAACCGATTCTTTCTTACACAACCCCATGAGCTTTAACCAATTTATTCTTATGAATATGCTAGAATCGACTATTATTCAATCTCCTTTCATATCGGCTCTCAGAGCCGCACATTCAGGACTATCTGGCAACACTGGCATGTTTCGCCCTTAATTACTGATAAACTTTCTCTCCTTGTCAAATGTAGGGTCCAATTGACTGGCATGTCTCAGGAGGAGTGCGCATGATTGACCATCCCTGCGCTAAAGCTAGGCGGATCTCTAGCTCCATCGAGCAGACCCTTCCGACTTGCTCGTGTGTCCTCGGCACGGGACAAAATTCCATGTTGACACTTTCTTACTACTAACAAATTTGACATTTTTATCGATCTCGGTTTTAGTTTTCTTAGCTTTAGCAACATCATCATGCACAATAGCTTCAGGAGACATAGGAAGCAAAACAATTTTCTTATCATGGTGTATGAGAGAATACATATTTGATCTACCATGATGCATACAATCCGTATCAAATTGCCATGGTCTACCTAGCAGAATACGACAAGCTTCCATAGGCACAACATCACACTCAATAACATCATGATATGATCCAATAGCAAAATTAATTCATACTAGTCTCGTCACCTTAACCTTACCACTATTGTTGAGCCATCGAATGTGATATGGATGTGGGTGTGGTTTGGTTGTAAGTGCAAGCTTCTCTACCATATAGCTGCTAGCCAAGTTGTTGTAGCTACCTCCATCAATTATCAAACGACATGAATACTCTTTAATGACACACTTTGTTTGGAATAGTGTATGCCGCTGATTTTGCTCTGCCTTCTCCATTTGTGCGCTAAGCACATGCTGCACAATGAGACTCTCATAATGATCTGCATCCTCTGCACCAATCTACTCTTCTGGTTGTTCCTCACTACCTACATGGTCAGTAGCAAGCAAAGCAAGTGTATCTTCATCAAAATCACTAGCAGAGGAATACTCACCATCATCTTTGACGACCATAACATGCTTGCTTGGATAGTCACGCATCATATGTCCATATCCTTTGCATCGGTGACACTAAATGTCTCTTGTTCTACCTGTTGATGCCACGAATGAAGCACTCATAGCAGGCTTCTGGATCGTCTTTGCCACTAAATTTGTGGGAGTAGCACAAGGCTTGTCGCTAGATGATGGCATAGGAGTACGTGTAGTCAGATAGTAGTCGTGCGGGGCTGCCATGAATTAGTCTTCCCTATAGAAATATTATTCTTGGCACTGGCATGTCGCCCCTGCACTTCCCTTTTAGATTTTCAAGCAAGATGAAACAAACGGGTTACGTTAGTGTATTCTTTATATGCAAGGATGTCCTGAATTTTATGATTTGACCCACCCAAAAATCTTGCCATAGCAGGTTCCTAATCCTCATCTAAATTACAACGCATACCCATTTGCAATTTTTGATAATATTCTTCTACACTTTTAGCACCCTATCTCAGTTGTTGCAATTTATTTAACAAATCATGTGCATAGTAAGAAGGAACAAATCTGGCCCTCATGATTCATTTTAAAGCATTCCAAGTTTGTGGTATGTTATTAGGATTTTTCTTGACATGTTCTATCCACCAAACAGTAGCAAAATCAGTAAACTCACTAGTAGCAGCTCTGACATGTGTATTCTCAGGAAATTCATGACATGCAAACTTTTGGTCAACAACAATTTCCCAAGAAATGTATGCATCAGGATCATACTTACCATCAAAAGGAGGTATTTTAAATTTAATTTTACTAAAAGCATCATTATTATTGTGTACCTCGCATCGGCGGTGACCACCCATACCTCTACGATTATGGCGTAGGCAACATCAATCACGAGTGTCATGAGCATCATGTTTAGTATCAGCAGTATAATCATCATCACAATTATCTTCGAGTCGCTTTTCGTCCTTGTTGTCTTCATTATACTGCTCTTTGTCTTTCATGTGGAAGTCATCAAAACACTTCAGAAGAGCAGCAAGGCTTTTGTCCATACGGGCAACAGATGCCTCCAATCTTGTAAGCTTGGTGGTGGTGGCAAGTTGGGTGGCCTCCAATTGCCTAATCTTGTCATTGGTCACCTATAAATCTTGATCAAGTCCTTCTGTATGCAGCTGCACTTGCCTTGTAAAATGTTGAATGATGCCCTTGGTGTGAGGAGATTGTGGCATCTTGTTAACATCCTCTGATCCTAACATGGTTTAAAAGACAAGGACAACAAGAAAATAGGTGAAGAAATAAAAGCCCTATAGCTATTAGGATGTAGCTATAACAAGATGCTCACTCTCAACCCATTACACAAGGTCTTACCAATTCTTACCTTGCTCAATAGGAGGGGACAACAACCAATAAGTCTACAAACCATGGAATGAAGTGTATCGGTGCTGCAACAACAACACCTATCAAGCTATAGTCAAAATATGTGGAGCTGTAGGTGGGCTGAAGCAAGGAAGTACTAGCACCACGTTAGTCACAAAAGCAAGCTGAATAATCATTCAATAGTGGTACTGTGCTGGTCCTAGCCTACACCGTGCTAGAGGCACGAGCCTGGACACAAAGGATGTCATAACACACCACTAGAAACAATGGAGAAGCACAACAAACAACCCCTTTTTCTTCCTATTTTTTTTCTTTCTTTTCTTTTTTCTTTCTCTAGAGTAAAACCAAGCCAATATGTATGCACAGTGTAGAGGAGTCGAGTACAGCTATGGACTTCTGCTACCTTTCTAGAACACTTCAATATATGTAGCACAAGTGCCAACAGCAACAAGATTTGGTAACACAGCGCATCAACCAATTCAGACTCCACACCGATTCCAATTTGGTCTTCAACAAGATTAGGACTCTAGAGTAAGCTGAGCTAACATGGATATGTTGGACGTGGAGTAGTTGAGTATAGATATGAACTACTGCTGCACAAAAATGTACTCAGATTCAGACTCAAAACATCAACAAGGCAGCTATAAGTTCGGACTCAAAACCGATTCCAACTCGAACTTCAACACCACATGGGATTCGGTCAGAAAACAAACTTAGATTCCTACTCAAGCTTGAACACAAGGATGTATTCAAATTCAACCAACAGAAGGTTTATATTGTAGCACACGGCTATGACAAGAACGTGATAAGAACTCAAAACTCTAAAGGATTAAAACTAAGACCAGCAACTCGACACAACCGATGCAAACCAAAAACTCAACAAGCCCTAACTAAGTAATGCAAGCAAAGGCTCAAAGGGTTTATAGGATTGTGGGTAAACTAACCTACTATTTTTTTGCTTTTCTAGACTATAGATAAAAATTAAAAACAACGAAGGATTCAAAGTCTCTCACCGATAAACCTTGCTCTGATTACCAACTGGTATGAACCCGCTAGGGTTGAATCCTGAACTTTTGATGAGAGGGAATGGGATAACTCGATTGGTGGATGGAGACGACATTCATGGCCAAACTATAGCCTTCCAAGCTATGCCTTAGCAACCGATACACCACCTCCAATGGTTGTTGTGATCTTGTGGAGCGCGTCAACCGGCCACTAGGGCACTTGTCCTGCAAGCAATCGAAGAACTAGCAAGAACAAGTATAACAAGTACTGAATTTACTAGATGAAGATGAAGGTTTTCAAACTCAATCTCAAATAAGGTGGGGTTCTGGAGACAAGAAAATGGGCGACTGATCCAGCACACACGCTTACAAGCAAGTAGCGACAGCTAAACTTGATCTAAACAAAACCCAACTATTCTTGGTGGTGGGTAAGGGGTATATGAAGGTGGAGGGATGGCCACTAGGGTGTTGGGGTCATGCTCCAACCCTAGGACGCGTCCCAAATGGACCCAACTTGATACATGGCCCATTGGGCCAAACTAAGGCAACACAACACCTTTGGATAGAAAAGCTCTTGGTAGTAATTTAGTCATTACTTCCACCTCAGAATAGATATGGACTTGAGTTTATATCCATGTGAAAATAGACTTCATAAGGATTCCATGAAGTACTTGAACGCCCCAATACGAGTCTGTATGCGACCGTGGTGACCATCACAAGTTGGACCTATCTTGGAGTCTTAATCCAGCCTGCGTGAATCCTTTTCCCTTTCGGTCCTCTCCCTAGTTCCTAACCAAAACCAGAGTGCACGCGTGTCAACAGAATATCATCGGTAGTCCTCCGAGAGGTATCCCACGAAGGTAGATTGATCGGCAGAGATGTGTGTAATCGAGAACAAGAAGGCAACAGAGACACACGAGTTAGACAGGTTCAAGCCATCAGTATGATGTAATACCCTACTCCTATGGTCTGTTGGATTGTATTGGCTATCGTATGATATTGCATGAGTTTAGAGGGGGTCTGTGCCCGCCTTATATAGTCTAGGGGGTAGGGTTAGATCTAGGAGATAACCAGAAAGTAATAATAGATTACAGGAATCATGGGATCATACGTATCCTAACAGATCTCGTTGTTTCTTCAGGATGTCTTCCCGGTGTCTTGCAGGAGGCACCGAGTAGCATCGTGCCCTGCAAGGCTTCATCTTGTGGGCTGGGCTGCCCCTAGGGTGTAGCCCATGTGGTCTGCCATGGGTATCTAGGGTTGTACCCCCCACAGCTAGTCCTTGAGCGCCTTGTATCCGTTGTGCAATGCCGTCTTGAGCTTGTCCGAGCAGGTGTGAACAAAGTCAAGCAGTCAAACTCATGATCTAACCACCATGATGAGTTGCTGAGCAGTTGTGAACCATCACCGAGCAGTGTGAACCGTCATCAAGTAGTGTGAACCATCGGCGAGCAGCATAACCCATGTATGGCTTGCCATAAGGGTGTAAGGAGCTCAAGTTCAAAATTGAAAATGTCCTCACAGTGGACCAAGTGTGCCCACTTAGAGTCCGATCACGAGAAAGGTAGATAGTCTTCTTCAACTTAAGGAGGAGCGGAGTCTTCCAGATTAATGCAAACACACTCACCGCAAGGTGAAGTGTGCCCACTTAGTCCCCGAGCCTGACAGTAGGTAACGTGGTCATGTGATGCTAGGGTCCAAAGTAGAAGAAAAGTAGAAGACCAGCTGAGTAGATAGCCAGTCCCCGGGCCTAGCCTTGAGATGAGAAAAAACACATTCACCACAAGGTGAAGTGTGCTTACTTAGTCCCCAAGCCTAATAGTAGGTGATGTAGTCATGAGGTGCTAGGGTCAGAAATAGTAGTCAACAAAAGAAAGTCCCCAGTGCGGTGAGGAACCAGGTCATAGTGCTGACACAGTCCCCGTGCTACAAGAACAAACCTTGGAGAAAACAAATCCTGGAGAAAAAACCAGAGTAATGGTTGTACACTAGTAATTACTGAGCCATAACAGATGGCGGAGATATCGGCGAATATTCGGTGAGCAGTAACAACTTGTGGCGATAAATGGGCGATATGGGCTGCAGTTGCACGAAAGGCCAGGTAATGGCCCACCATGCTATTTCAGATAATGCAGAGATAATGTTGATAGGGATCCCAATCTTCCATCTGGTAGAGGTAACTATCGTTGTGGCGGAGAATGACACACCGATCCAGCTTTAGATTGAAAGATCGAACCCTGCAATCTTAGCACCACAACTCCTCTGGTTATCAACCAAGATACGGATCTGGTTGACCTCACCAAGAAGGTTAATCTCTACCTGCGCAACGAAGAACATAAGCAAGAACAAGAAAGAAAACAACCAAATTGCAGATGAATGATTAATCTCATGATGTTGGGGTCTCACAAACCGATGAACGGTGAAACTGTTCTTGATAGATTAATCTAAGCAAAACCCACCCCCTAATGGAGGGATGGTGGCACTTTGTGAAGACTCTAGGGTCATGCAAAGACCCCTGGATGTGCCTCTAATGGGCCCAAACATGATACACGGTCCAACGGACCAAACGGCGGTGTTGTAGCACCCTGGTAGATTCTGGATGCTGACTTGTTTCGACGATTCCCATTGATTCTGAAGCGCTTTTGATGTGAGACCACTTGAATTGGCTTCCTTATCTAATTAGCTTTCCATCCATATGTGGATCATCGAAAGCAGAGCCTAGACACGCCCATGTGACCAGTTTTATGATAGACTGGTCCTGGAACTTGAGATGGGCTCCAATTTCAGTTGGACTGGACCTCCAGCTTGTGTTGGTAATCCTTGTTGGTCTTCTCCACCTCTATACCTTTCTCCAAGTTCCTCATGACCCCCTCCTATGTTCCTAAGCAAGATAACATCATTAGGTAGTAGTCTATTCTCAAAAGTATGAAAATGATCGCTTAAGAACGAGCTCACCTCTAAATTGAGTTGACGCATTCGAGCTCGGGTCATTGGACCTTGTATAACGGTTGGAGGATCAGCGGGTACATCTAAAGGAGTGATGTCCTCATCAGGAGAGGCACAAATCATGGAGCGGTTTCCCAAAAACCTTCGAATGCGGAAGGTGGGGGAGTGCTTTATAACTGCACCGCCGCACCCCGTGCTCCCACCTTTGCCACTTCATCTTCCTTCCTCAGCTGTTGCGCTTCTAGATTCGTATTCGCACGCGTTTCCACCACCAACCCCACAATAGATCAAAGAGATGGCGCTAAAGAAGGGAGCTGGGTGCCATCGCGCACGGGGGAGGCGGAGCTCAATAGGATGGTGGAGGTGGTCATTCTTCCAAACCGCGTCATCACCGGATGGTGGCCAGCCAGCGGTGAGACCTACCCAATGCCTCATAGTGACAAAGCTGTAGTATTTGTGGATTACTTCTAGTGTGGGTTAGGATTTCCTGTTCATCCTTTCTTGAGGGATCTATTGGAGTTCTGGAGAGTTAGTCTTTGCAACCTCCACCCAAACACCATCTTGCACATTTCGATTTTCATTCATTTCTGTGAGGCGTATCTTAGGATTCTCCCCCACTTCAACCTCTTCTGTCACCTATTCTGGCTAAAGAAGAAGGGCGACGGTAGTTCCAAGGTGGTCGGTGGTGTGTATCTTCAACTGTGCGATGGAATGGCGGGCGATTACCTCACTGTGCCGCTGAACATGTCACTGAAGGGGTGGAACACCTGGTGGTTCTACATGAAGCAGAGCCACCCTATGATCCGCTATGACGTCGACCACATCTTGGAGAGCCAGAAAAGCTGGTCGAAGAGGCCAAATAGTGCTGATATGGAGCAAGTGAGGGAGCTCCTTGGCCTAATAAAGGGCGTGAAGACCAATGGTGGACTAGTGGCAGCGAGCTTCATAGTGTGCCGCGTTTAGCCCTATAAGGAGAGGGCCCACACGGGCTATGACTTTAAGGGCAACACCGATGGCACTCGAGAGAGGACAGAGATGCTGTCGAGGGACGATGTGCTAGAGCGTGCTATAGAGCTATTCGCTCCGTTTGCCTCATTCAGCATGTCACGACAGACGAGGCCCTTTAACTGCATGAACCCGCCTCCTTAGGTAAACATCTCAACTGTGTGTTCCTGATCCCTTTTTTAATCTATACCATTGTCGAGCAGTGAACTAATTCACTTATGGGAAGATCCATTCATAGGAATGGGTGGTGTACTTCTCGAGCGTGTCGAGGGGCTATTGGCCGCAGGCGGTAAATGCCCGGCCACCAGCTCAGCCTGAGGATGGAGTCGTCAGTGCCTCATCAGAGTCCAGAGGCATAGACGCTGGTCGGACAGAGAGTCCCCCTCTGCTTCAGTGTAGACGAGCCAACCCAGAAGAAGAGGAAGATGGTGGGTGCCGCCCCCCGCAAGCCGGGCATCATCTCGCTTAGCAGTGACCGCACCACTCGGACACAAAGTGCAGCAATGTCCGAGTGGTCGGATGATGATGGGGCTCCAGTAGCTCCTTCTTCGAGCACTGAAGCGGCTCTACGCAACACGCGCGTGGAGGAGCGATTGAAAGGAGGGGACGGAGTCCCTGAGCAGCCGACGAAGGGAGTCCTCGAGCAGTAGGTGAAGGGAGTCCCCGAGCAGTAGGCGAAAGGAGTCCTGGAGTGATAGGCGGAGGGGAGGCCGACGGTGGAGACCATGATTCCTCCATCCTAGGGCGCGGGAGTCGACCCCAGGGCCACACCTAGGGGCTCTGGTAGGCAGTGCTGGTTCAGAAAAGTATACCACCAAGCCAACACATAGGTATCATTGCCTTTTTGTTAATTTTGCTATTGTATCCTTATCCCATTCGGCGATTGATGAGCTAATCTAATACAGAGCAAGGCGTATGGAGAAATTGAATCCGTTCGCCTTGACCAGCGAGCAGCCGGGGGCTGGTCCCAGCGTGGCAACATCGACAGATCTCACCTTGGAGTCCCTGGGTGCTCGGCAGCCTGCGGAGGAGTCAAGTGCCCCTGCTGGTGGACTTGGGGGCGGAGAAAAGTTGGTGCCGATGGCGGATGGGTCGGCGGCGGTACCCGGGGCAATGGTGGTCGCCACCGGGGCTTCGGAGGTAGATGCTGGAGTTGCCGACACTACGCCTGAGTCTGCAGCTGATAAGCCGGTGGTGCCCGAGGAGTAGACAACACTCCCTCAAGCATTAGAGGGCATGGTCGGACATGTTGTCCGGCCACCGAGCCCCCTGGTGGTGCCGCTAGCTGTGGAGGAGGGGGAGGAACTGGAAGAAATTGAACGTGAGGAATCACGACCCCAAGCTGTCCAAATCCTCCGCAAGCGAGGCGACGAAGTGGTGGTTCATTGAGGAGGAGGGCACCACCAGGGAGCTCAGGAGGCTGGAGTCCACCCTATCGATGGCGATGAAGTAGATCAAGGTTAGCATTGTGTCATCAATGTTCATCTTTAATGTTAGAGATTGGAGTTTGTCATAGTCTTGATGCTTTTGTAGGGGATAGCTCGGACTACCAAGCAACGGCGCCAACTGGTCAAGAGGATGGAGCCCCTCGTAGATGAAAACACAAAATTGAAGGAGGCGATGAAGCTCATGGAGAAAAACATCCAGAGGGCCCAGCGCGAGTGGGACCTTATCGAGTCTCAAGCGTGGGATCTAGAATACCAGAAGGGGGCTCTGTCTGAGCAGTTGGCGACCATGTCCGAGCAATTGCGGGGGAAGTCTGAGCAGCTTGCCGCCATCTCTGAGCGGCTAGTGAGTGTGACTGAGCAGCTAGAGTAGAAGTCCAAGCAGCTCCAAAATGTCTCTGAGAAGAGAAGAGGTATGGCGTATCGGTGATTTTGCTTTGCATTGTTGTACAGTCATATTATTGCTAACACGGCTATTGTGCTTGTAGAGCAAGATACGGAGCTCGGCCAGATGCGCCAAACCGTCGGGCAACTCTAGGAGGAGGAGAAGAAGGCGACTGGGTGAGCGGAGAAGCTGGCTGAGGAGCTAAAATGTGAGCACTTCGTGGTCCGAGTTAGTGCTGGAGTAATATATCTAGTTAACAGATCCTTGTGATCCTGCAGAGTACCATCGGAGGACCAAGGCATAGTTTGATGTGCTGGAGCAGGAGGCCAGGACCTAGAGGAGCAAGCTCGATGCTGTAGTTGCTGGAGTCAAGCCAGTGCTCGACTACGTCGACCTGGAGGTGGCTCCTCAGCCCGACGGCAAGCCGCCGCGTCCAGACACCATCATCGACATGTGCATGGTGGTGTGGGAGAACTTCAAGAGCTTCAACCATGACGCCACCATTACCACCGTTACTCATGCCCTTGCGGTGGTTTGGTCCCACTACCCAGCCATTGACCTTCAAGCGATAGGGGCTGGATTCATAGAGGGACGGGCGTGACGGAGCACCAGTAGCTGGAAGATGAGGTGGAAGACGCAGCGAAGAAGCTACCCGACGACGTCGACCCATTCGGCGAGATGGACGGCGATGGCGAAGCCCCATGATCTACTTGGAGAGTATTCTATATTAATTGGAGAGAGTAGTTAGAGCACGCAAGGGCGCAAATAAACATTTATGGATATGTATAAATGTTGTAAAGTGACAAGTGCATGTTTTATGCAGTTTGCTAGTATTGCGGTGAAAAAATTATTACAGTGTTAACCCTAACATAATTATACGTAGTAAAAGTAGCATCCGAGCAGTTAGTTCGTTACTGAAATCTTGGCCTTGGCTAGCCCATAGTCCAAAATGTCGAGCACGGAGCCTGTGCACGTGTAGGAGTGTTTACACCAATATTTGGCAGTCTTATTGTCTACGAAGTTTGCGGAAGAAAGCCGACAATTTGATGAATATGTGTGAAGAAGCTTCCAGCTGATTTATCTAGACTACCTAGTAAGCCATATCAGGCCCATAATGAAGAATCAGCTAACATCACCTATACAGGCTGGAGACCCGACATGACGTGCTATTTTGATTGCGTGTTCGAGTGTTGAAAAAACTAAATCGGTCTTTCGTTGCCATGCAAGAAAGGTTATAATATTTCAAATATTCGGCAAGGAACGACAAAGGTGTGCATCACGTGAATAGAAGAAAAGGCAAGAGAAGCCAGAAAATTAAGGGAAAGTAAAAGGCCTGCACGCATCGGAAAAAGAAATTGATTGATTCATATTGCCGACGTATTGAGGATGCATGCGTACACGTATACCAGCCTAATATGGAGATGGTTTCTAGGCTCAGCCAGTCAAGGGAAAACAAGTTGTGCTTACATGGACTTTGGAAAGTATCTTATATATATTTACATGGCCGATCAAATAGGAATATTATAATCTGTTTGCTTGACAAGCAAGGATACACACGTATTCAATTCACCAGCAAGGACTCCACGTGAAGGAAGCTAGAGTCCATGTATCCTAATGTTTTCTTTTTTGATATTTGTTTGTACGGGTCAAGAGTCATTAGCCTAGGGTATAAATATAAACCCCGGCCATTGTATCAGACACACAATCAATCAAATACAAGTTTCTTACTTTTTTCGGCTCTGGCCACCCCTTAGGAGTAGGAGTAGAGTAGATTTCGGTGAGTTCTTCAGCGAGCAGGGCTGCATCGGTTCGGTCAACCTCCGGCTTGTCTATAAGTACCGTCATGGCTTATACTTCTGTTTATATGGCTACATCGATCCGGTCGACCTCCACTACGACTCTGGTATAGGCTAGTTATCGACTCTTGTTTAGTTCAAGTACGACTGCATCGATCCGGTCGACCTCCACTGCTCGAACTAGATTAAGGTCAAGTTATCGGCTCTATCTAAGGGTGGTGTTCCTTCGAATAGCATTAAGTTACCGATATTGCTTATTGCTTCTATTATTTATTTAATTATAGCAATATCACTTCGTCCGATTTGGATTGATCTAGATCGGCCTTATATCCTGTTTAACCCATCGTTTGTTAATCTAAATTGATCTAATATGTACCTTAAACGATTAGTTATGTTTTATCGGCTGTTTTATGTCAATCTTGATCGTGCATAGTGTGCGGTTAAGGCATGTTTTATCTTGAATAGGTCTATTGGCTAACGAAAACCGTTTCGTGGCCCGTTATCATGGCCTTTGTGATTCTGCCTCACACCCCACTGTTAGCACCATGGAGTGCGGATCGTTATTTGATAGATCTGTTCCTAATAGGGCATGACCTTAATTATGCGCTATGCCTGAATCGGCTGTTTTAGTCGATATCGAGCGCTTTCACATACGCAGTTCACGTCACGAGACCGTTGAAGTAAAGATATGTTGAAAGATATGTTGGCCCCATGATCTTATTATTGTATTATAGCCTGCATGATTCTACCTCATGCCCCACTGATATTAGTAGTAAGTTAGGGTCATCAAATCTATTGTTGTTTCTACGGCCTGCATGATTCTGTCTCATGCCCCACCGGTCATGACGATAGATGAGATCTAATATGTTCATTAGATTTATCTTTACTAAATGGTTAAATGATGAGCTACTTCTTTTACATAAAAAGGGATTCGGTTACCTGTGGTCATTGGCTTATCATAAACTGATTATTGTTGATATCCTATTGTCATTGACTAATATTTGTCTGAATAACGATATTCATCCTGAGTGATAACCGATTTTTCTTCCACAACCACATGGGCTTTAACTGATTTATTCTTATGAGTATGCTGGAATCGACTGTTTAGTCGATTTCCTTCCACATTGCCTCTCAGAGCTGCACATTCGGAACTGTCTAGCAACATCGGCATGTTCCGCCTTAAATTACTGATTAGCTTTCTCTCCTTGTCAATTGCAGGGTCAAATTGACTGGCATGTCTCGGGAGGAGTGCGTAGGATCGACCACCCCTACGTTGAAGCCAGGCGGATCTACAGCTCCATCGAGCAGACCCTTCCGGCTTGCTCGTGTGCCCTCGGCACGGGACGAAATTTCGTGCCGACACACGTTCTAGCACGCTCGGTGGGACCATAATCCTTTGATTAGAAGTAAAAAAAATATACACAATGGAACATGACAAAAATGCCAAGAACTTGCATATAGGCATCGACATAATTGGCAACCATCTTATTGGACCTCATATTCAACCTCGCCATATGTACGCCGTTGCCTTTTTCTCGAAGATGCAAGCGAAAGAGCATTGTGCGGCATGGAAAGGATCTCCAGCTCTTCACGTATATGATGCATAACTATTTGAATTCATGCATGAAAGAAACGATCGGAGCGTACATGCATGTATGAAGTTCGGCTTTTTCAGGAAGCAATTTCAGTTGTCCGATGAAATTTTAAGCCAATGGATCAAGCTAATAAGCATCGACCGATGGTCATCTAAACAAAGATATAAGAGGTGATGGACCACGTTAAAAAGCATAGGCTGAAGAGCAAACACATCGGCTATCTATGCTTCGGAGATTATTGCTTCTAGTTGAGAAAATGATGGCGCACAGGGGCAGTTGATGTGACTAGATACACAAGAATGCTGACTGATGTCTTCAAGAAATTAATTGGTTTAATTCAATTGGCTATGGGGGAGCCAACAAAGTTTTAATCGACTATGGGATAGCCAATTTCACCAGCATAGGAGCCGATTTTACCATCGGCACACCTCCAGCACAGGGAACTATGGGCTCTCCACAAGCCGATATGTGCCCCAATATGCAAATAGGGAAAAATCAGATTAATAATGATTATTCTAGCACATGGAGATCGGCTGTTTCACATTGACTTGCTGACAATCAAAAAGGGAATGACCCATGTTCACTTACCATTCACGGATGCGTGCATGACATGAATTACTGAAGACGAAGCAAGTCTAACTAGAAGATGCGTATATGTGTATGGCAGTGTTTCATCATCAGCAGCGGGTATTGGAAAGTGAATTGGATAGCAACTGCGACTTATGCTCTCTCACTTCCATTGGCTCTAAGACTAGATATCCAGACCATGAAGCTGATGGAGTATGGAGCATATCGGCCGAGAACGCAAGCTAGATGCCTTCTTATGGATATAATATTAGCTTCCAAATCACGAAGGTTGAGAAGCATTGACGAAGGTTTCAGTAGCCGGATGGCCGATGGAATTAACGATGAGCCGATGGAATTGATGATGAGCCGATTTTTCATTTGGTGCCATGAGCACTATGGCATCTTCACGTGATAAAAGTATTCATTGGTTGGATTTCATTGGCTGGAATTTGTCATACGAGGCATGTATGTCACGAATAAATTAAGCGGTAGCCCGACTGACATCCACAGAAGAAGTGATTATTAAATTTATGTCAATTATAATATTGACGTTGAAAGCTAATGAGATGTGTCTATCGGCTACGTGTTATTCAGATAGATCTGGCGCCAAGTTAATTACGGAGGCATTGAATGTTGAGTTAATGGTTCAGGCTATATCTTGAATTCTTTCATCGGCTATTGTTTCTTGGTATGATAGACAACCGATGGAGGTAATAACCAAGAATAGCCGATGGCTCGTGAAATGTTTTGGTCCTCTACTGCCAGGGGAAACAACGCCAATAGTCGATGAACCGATGGGCCTGCGGATGTCAACACAGTCGATTGACAAATACAGTGAAGAAAGATTATTCACATAGATGCAAGGACAGCCGATAGCAGAGTTCAGTAGTTGTCCTTGGTGTTTTCAATGGCATGCATGTTGATGCTATCTCGGTTGGGTCCAACCCATTCAGTCATGGCGACGACACCAGAGGAAATATCAACTAGCACTGCTACAATCGGCCATATAAGAACCGATGCAGCCACAATCGGATATATAGAGCCGATGCAAATCATGTTAGTACCGACCAAGATGCCACATAGGAAATAAATCGAGACGACGATAGTTTGCTGTCTAAAAAATGCCTTGCAGAATATATCCAAGTATAAGTTATATAAATACAGCTGAACATAACTTGTGTTTGGCTACGAAGTAACATGTCAGGGTCTGCTTCAGCATCATCGACAATCATGCGCTTCATGTTGCTTAGAGTAAATATACACATATAGATAATAGAGAGGTTGAAACCGGTACAACCGAAGAGAAGGAATTTGTATCTCCTGCAGGTGCAGTTCACCAAGATGCATGTACGATTCATCATCAAAAAGCAACGGTCAGATCAAGCTCAAGTTCAGACGAGAAGAAAGTTATAGGAGTGGTTAAGGCATCTGTCATATCATAAGTCAGAGGCTTGAATCGGCTAATATTTCACAAGAGCAATTATCAGGACTCATGTTTTTTTCCACACCACCTATCAGCCTCTCCATCATCAACTCCAAGACCAGAAAACAGAGATCGGCTGTCTGATCGTTAGAATCGGCTGTGAACTGCCAATGCCTACGTCAATTAGAATATATGATGCGTCTCGATTGGCTGGACGTGCATTTTAATTAATACTCCCACGGAAGGAGTATATTGGAAGGCCTCCATCCATCAACTCCTCTTGAGTGACCTGTTCAGCTGATGAATGAAAATATCAATGAGTGGTAATAAAGAATTATCTGAGCTGACTCAAGTTGGAGGAAGTCAATGTTCATGCTATCGGCTAGTTACATGCAAATGGCTAATAACGAGAAAGAAGACCTACGCACTAATCGACAGCTACGTCGACTGCAGCGTTTCATACTAGCGGGTCCCCGAGCAAGTAGAGCGCCCAGCGATGCCATGTTAATTCATCAGCCTCCTGCTGCGGTTCGTTCGCCGTGGCACAAACAGCACAGAGATCGTCTGGCGCACGCTCCACCTGGATGTGAACATGAAGATGATCGTCGGCAACCAGCTAGCTATCGACAAGGAGACAGTGCGGTGCCTTAACATGTACCTGTCCACTACCCTGCAAGACTACAGCAAGACTAGCGATGGACAGTCTGATCGACAAGCTTCACTAGCACTTTTCAGCGAAGCAAATAGGATCAAGGTGAATGGATCCGCCGGATGTTCCTAGAGCACGAATACGAGATCGTGAAATGACCAGACACATCTACGACATGCCGGCGATGACGTGAATGACACGTTGGCACTGAAGAAGACGGAGTCGACAAAACGAAGATGATGAGGCACTCGTTGGCACAGCTACAAGACCAAAGCTCTCCACAAGACTTGGAGGTCACCTTGGCCTCGACGGCGCGAGCGAGGCTGCTACCAATGACGATGGCGCCACAAGGTTGCCGTGCAAGACGGCGAGATCGTGCGCTGCCGATGTTGCCGCGAGATTGCCAGGGATGCCAAGGCCACCGCGCCGTCGCGTCGTAAGGCTTCCTCGTTCCAATGAACGGAGGCGCTGGTAGTGCGTGCCTTTCACAAGTACTATCAGAGCACATCAATAAGAAAACAAGAGAACAAATTCTTGCGTGTATAGCCATGCAATACACCAGTACGTGTACATATGTTGCGGTACACGGCATGCACTTTACTAGCTGACAAAGCAAGCCACCAGGGGACTATGGAGACTTGCATCTGTGTACAGATGCATCACTGCTACAAACTATTGATCGTAAAGCCCTTCATGCATTCAAGATAGAGACGACGATGAGGCCGCGTGGCTGCTGGCCAGGGTCACAAAATAGTGTTGCTGCTGCCGACGATATTATCAAGTGCCATCAGGTCCAAATCCCTCTGCGACTCAGCGCCGCGCCCCTCCCCTCTGCGACTCAGCGCCGCTCCCTCTGCGACTCAGCGCCGCGCCCCTCCCCTCCCCGAGCAGCACCGCCACTCCCTCTCCCTCTTCATCGACGCGGCAGGCGCGGCCCCTCTCCTTCACCCCCGGATCCGGCCAAATCCATGGCGGGCGCACCCCCAGGCGGCTGGATCCGCCGCCGACCGAGCCGATCTGAGCCCTCCCCCTCCTTCTCCCCCGCCGGCGCCCCTTCCCTCCCCCTTCTTCCCCGGCGGGTGCCCCTCCCCTCCCCCTTCTTCACCCGGCCGGATCTGGCCCTCCCTCTCCTGGATCCGGCCGGCAGCGGGGCGTGGCGGCGGCCTCTTATCCTCCCGAGCATAGCCCTCACGGCGTGCGGGCCCTCCCGAGCATGGTGGATCTAGAGCCCCTTCTCAGCCCGACGTCCAGATCTGCAGCTCCAAGCGCAACCACATCAGGGCAGTTGCAGCTCCGAGTGTAGCCTCCTTCCAGTGGCCGAGGTGAGCCCTTTGCCAACGACAAGCACCCACAACACAAGCCAGGTATGCATGTTCCTTCTCTTCCCCTTTGTGCAAATTTGAGAACGAACCCTAATTTAAGCTATTTGGTTATGTGTATTCAGAACAGATCTGATCTAATCCCATGTGTATGCCGTAGGATGTGGATTGAATTTTGTTAATATAACTAGTACTGATTTTTTTACCAGAGCAATACATGTAAGATTACTCTGTTATGCTTAAGGAAGATGAAAGTGACATGTAAGATTACTCTGTGCACTTTATTTTTGCTCTTAGTTGATGTTCATGCTGTTTTGTCTTCTCTATTTTAAGTGCCTACTAGGTGTAATATTAAATTATTTTTGTAGTCAACAATCTATAGGCAACAGATAGAGCACACTATGTGATTGTAGTCAACAAAGATGGTATTGGTGAACCCAGCCAGACATACTAGGCATTCAGGGGAACAAGCATGTTGGCACAAGCAGCAGTAGGCGCGGCTTGGGGGCACAAGCATGTTGGCACAAGCAGCAGTTTGACCACTAGAAATGTTTGTACTTATTTCAGTTTGTGGGTTGGTGATTCCAGTGCCTTTAAGTGCTAGTAAGGATAAGACCTGTGAATTTATATGATGACTAGCAGTAGTAACATTTGTATATTTAGTAAAAAGTTAATATTTCTATGTCATGTCTGGTTGTGTTAGAATTAAATTAAAAAGAGATCTAGTGAGATTGATATGTGGTTCGTAGTAGAATTGAAAATACAGTTGCGTATATGTTGCTTGCGTCTAAAAATTCAGACCATGCATTAGCAGTTACTCTGTCTACAGATTGAAACAATGTCTTATTTCTTAGCAATAATTTGGATATTTTTGTGAAAGCGCTGACTAGTATAGCACCTCATGTATGTTACTACATATTGAATTGCTTCTACAGATTGACACATTCAAAAATATTTCAGCTTTAGGGGACTGAAATTGGAGGTGCATCCTGCAGCTTGGAGATGCTATGAAAACAGTATCTTGAATATCTTGCATGTATCAACTTAATCAATCATTTTGATATGTGATATTTGCGGAGCTGAGATGATATGGAACCCTAGTCTTGTGCCGCGCTGCTCTCCCCTTCCCTAACTATGCCTTGTGACTTTTTTTGTTTTGTACTACTCTTGAGTGGCTGTGATGAATCAAGTTTCCATTAGAGAACTTCTGCACTTTAGCATCTTATGAGCTGGTACTTGGGATATTTTGTTTTGTTTGCTGCTTAACTAGGATGGCTTGTACCAGTACAAGCAACCAGTTCTGTGGCCAGTTCAATTCCCATTAGAGAGAGAATTAAATTAAGCTCCAGCTGAAATTAAGTTGCAGTTGTAAGGCTGATAATGGGTAAATCTGAGCCATTTCTCGAGTTCTTTTGCTCTTGATAATGGGTAAATTTCTGGAGATGGTCACTGTCTTGTGGTATTTCTTCTGTGAAATTTTGGCTGGAACTTTTGTCTTCTTCCGTTTGTAAGTGCTTGGCTGCTCCTCCCATTGACAGTTGCTTTATCTCAATGCCTTGTAGTAAATATGATGGCAACTGCTTTTAGAAATCTAAGCATTTGTCGCCTAGATTTTGCACATGATGATGCCTAGTCCAATTTACAAACTGAGCAAAGTGCCTTGGTCGATAATGTTTACTTAACCCTAGGCGCTGGAGGAGCACCCTATGGTGTGGCAGCCGCGTCTTGCTTAAGTCCATAGCTCTGATTCTAGATCTAGTGAGGGTTCTTTGTGCTGAAGCATCTAGAATTTATGACACTGATGTTCAATCTCTTGATATGACTGTGATGTTCAAACTCTTGATATCTATTTGGCCAATGATGCAACATGAAAAATAAACTCTGAGGTGGCTGCAATTTGTTTTTTGTGCATTCTATTTTTTGTGCATTCTGTATGATTCTCATGACTGTCATCAAACCATGGGACATGATCTTAGTTTTCTTCTATCTGTTTTTTTTTTGCCTTGGCAGCCACCTATGATTGAGTATCTAGAAATTGTACCAACATATCGTTAAGCTGAGGCCTCACTTACTTTGCCAATGATGATATCATATTAAGCATGCCAAGAACTGATGACCTTGAGCTTGTGTTGAGGTACTGGAACTTTGTTTCTTACTCTGTTTGTTTCTTATGCTCCAAGCTCAAGGTCAACCGAGGAGCAACTGATATCTGAGGCCAATGTGTTAAATACTACATCATTTGATCACCATCTTATTATTGGTATTTTGTGTACGTGGGCTACATGCCATGCGCTCGTGACCTGTTTTTTTTTCTTCTTATTATTATTTTGAGATATCATCACTACTCTGTGCTAGTATATAACTGATCTGTGCTAGTATATAACTGATCTGTTCATTTGCACTGTCTTATTATTATTTTGGTCTACAGATTTTTTTAGACATCTTTCTCATATAAGAAAACTTGCCCATTCTACCATGTTAGCTTTCTGTTATTGCATTCATGTGACAAACCACTCAAGATTACTCAACTTCTCACACGGAATATTATGGGTTCAACTTCTAGAAGAATGTTCTTCTCCTCTATTGTTAGTTCAAACCGTTGTCTTGGTGGAGGTGGACCCCTCTCATCCAGTCTCCTTGGGGGTCTCCCAGAATTGTTTCTTTGGCTGCTCCAGTTACCAGATTTGGCACCCCATCCATCTGCTTTCCTTCTGGTCCTTGTTGTCAGATTTGGCACCCTATCTCCATATATTTTCTGGGTCGACTGTTTCTGAGAGTTTATTTTGTGCCTAGAGCCATCGAATCCAAATCCAATACGTCCTTCTATGATCCTTCCAGTTCGTTTCATTGTTTCGGATTTTTTTTTCAACTTGGTGAGTACTGAGTAACTATCTACTAGTAGCAGCTAAGTCTAGTTTACTAGTACTTTGTTTTTTTGAGGTTCGGCTACTGATCAAAGCAGCTTGGAGTGATAAAAGTACTGAGGTTAGTGTCCACTGGTTCCGAGTTCCGACGGCCAGGCAGCTGAAACCGAGATATTTTGAATCATGTACATGTCGCTGTCGTCACTCGTGAGACAACTCTAGTCACTTTTGTTATGCTACTAATAATATATGGTACCAATAATATATGCAGTATATCTATAAACATCTATGTTTGACAGCTTGCATGTGTATAGGGTGTACACAGCGTACTTGTACTAGCTGGTAAATTTGGTTCAGGGCTTAACAGTGCTGTTTACTACAGCAATTGTATTTTACAACAATTCAGAAGACAAGTTGTAGCATCACATGAATAATGGAGAGAGTTTCTTTTGATTAGTAGGCAGAGTTTTTGTCACTATTTGCAGTAATAATCAATGGTGTAATGTGCTTTGATGTTAATGTGTTCAGGCTAAGAGTGTCCTAGTCTTTGAAGTTTGAACTTACCTATAGAAGCACACTAACGTGGTGAGCCTGTAGAAATAGTTTTCTTTAATCATCTCTCTACATTTTTTCACTTGAACTG
Organism: Miscanthus floridulus; assembly: GCF_019320115.1. Lineage (NCBI taxonomy): Eukaryota > Viridiplantae > Streptophyta > Magnoliopsida > Poales > Poaceae > Miscanthus > Miscanthus floridulus. The sequence continues at coordinate 91,595,723 of NC_089580.1, read as the reverse complement.
TTTTGCATGAGTTTATTAGTAGCACTACCTTCCTGACATTTGAAATGATGACACCATAATCTTTGGGGTCACAAATAAATTGAGGAACTTGTTCAAAAGAAATGATCTCCTGTCATGATTGTTTTATCTTCTTTGCTTCGGCATGCTCAAATCTCTCTGTACACTTATATCTTTGCATCCCTTCTATAATTTCCTGTTCTATTTTCTGCAGTGCGTTCAACTTCAAGCCCAGCACCTCCATTCTTGATTAACAGATGGTGATGGAGTGCTGAGTGACAGTTTCTTTCACAGCAGCAGTTAATTCTTTGACTCTTTCATTTGCTAGCGGGTCCATCAGTAATGCTTCGTTTCTTTTATATGATAGCATGTCCCTTTGAGTATTGTATTTGTGTATTATTTGAATGAAACCTTGTTGGTCATGCACATAAATTACTGTATGGAAAATATATATTTTAATATTCTGTTGCTACTGTTTTAAAATAATTTTTTTGTGCGTTTAACTCTTTTTTTCTGTGAGGCTGGCTACACAGAAATATTATTTTTAATCTGGGCGAAATGAATTTTTCTGTGAGTTCACCTGGACCGACAGAAAAAAACGTGTTTTTCTGTGCGTTTATTTCTTTTTTCTGTGTGGATTAACACACAGAAAATTTAGTTTTAATCTGGGCGAAAATAATTTTTCTGTGCGTGTGAGACCCACAGAAAAATTGTTTATGACGGTGAACCCACAGAAAAAATTGATTTTTCTGTCATTATATTTCTGTGGGTATTTTTCTGAGGGTACACTGTCAGAAAAATGTTTTTCTGACGGTATTCGCATTTTTCTGTGTGTTTTCGTACACACAGAAAAAAACAAGATTCCAGTAGTGGTAGTTGATGAATGAGATATGGTACGATGAAAGGAACCTTGCTTCTTTCTACAAAGTGCTTGGGAAATTTTCTTATAAAAAATCAAAATCAATAGCTTGTCTCCTCAATGATATTGAATTTTCTACCAAGGCCATATGTTAGTCTCATTAAAGACATGCCACATAGATTGCTTACTTTGTGTTGAGTTTTGTGAAGTCTTGTTGACCCTTGTTAAGAGATTTATCATGCTCCCAAGATCAAGATCATGTACACGCCACATATATGTGTTGCTTCTACACTGGAAGTACGTAAAAACATGCTTTTCATCCACCTCAAAATGTTCTGCTCCTACACTAGGAGAAGACAAAAAATATGTTTGCTAGGTTTTATCAGAATAAGTGCTCCAAGTTCTTGACAATGTTTCTCTCAAACGTTGTTGTAAAAAAGAGACATGGGTTATGCTAAAATATAAAAGATGGACACAAAAGAGGTCCAAAGTAAAAAAAAGAAAGGAAAAAGAAAAAGAGATGAGAATAAAGATAACCCATGTTCTCGTAAAAATATTCCATAAGAGAGAAATATATTTTAGAGAGCATAGTAGAATTAGGATAGCCACTAAATATTCCACACACATGCACATCTTAATCTAAGAGTATGACACTTCTCTCGTTGGATCCGGGATTTGACCTTACAAAATATGCAAGGTAAGTATGCTACATATTTTATCCTAAACTCCACATAAGCTTTGTAGAAGTAGGATGAAAACAAGCAAAATAATGCCTTCGTGAGAAACTATACACATTGAGCGATACGAGAGAATCATTTGAGGAGCAAAGCCGTGTTTTTAATTTGAAAATCTTTCAAAAAACCCAAATTTTCTTAGCAGGAGAAGTGAGGATGACTAGATTCTAATCTGTTCTATTCCTTAACCACCTAAGATGGTGTGACACTTCAAAGTTCACATGTGTGGGCAAAACTTGGAATAAGGTAAAATGACTCGAAGCATGATCAACACTCAGCATGTGAAGAATATCTCTTTATCGTCGGCGGTTAGTCATGAGCAATTAATGGACGACGATCAGAATGAAAGTATATGATCAAATGCTAAGTATCAGCAAGCAGGTTCTGCAAGAAGGCCAGGCCAATCAGGCTGCGCACAGCAAAAGGAGATGACCGAGCCCATCAGTTGATCCAACTTACACATGATGGTTGGTACTCAGTAAATTTATTCGGCCAAGAGATGGCACTGTGGTGGCCGATTCACAGCATAAGGAGGATGAATGGGAGTACTTGTGGCAGAAAGTAAAGCACGGCGAGCAAGAAACAAAACGGGGCAGCGGCTATGATATTTATCTCCTGCACGAGCATACACGGCGGGGCCAATAGCTGCTTGTGTACTGGCACGCTGCTGGAGTCATGGCACAGAAGGCTTGATCGGTGGTGCTTAGATGGCAATCAAACATCTGCATGGTGTAAGCTTAAAGCGGTAGCAAGACTCGTCGGTGAAACGAGCAATACATCGGCTAAAAGATTGATGTGCTGGGATCAAGGCATCAAGCCAATAGACCTTTTTATATTTCAAGTATAGCTAGGGATGAAAACGGATCGGATACGAATGGATATCACCAATATTACATTTGTTTTCATATTTCTGTTCGGATTCGGATTCGAATACGGATAGTGTCGACTATGTCGGATATGATACGATTGGATATCGACATCATAAATATGTGATTTGAGTATTCGGATACGGATACGGTATCGGATGTTGGATATCCGGACTCGGATACGGACAGATCTCAACCCCTCTAAACGGATTCGGTTTCGAATACGGTCGGAAAATATCCGTACCATTTTCAACCCTAATTATAGCCGATGCACTCTTCACCGTTGCAATCAGATGAGATCAAGAAAGAAGACCATAAGATCAAAATAGTTCGAAGCATGAAAATTCGTACTCCGAACTAGGGGGTCTGTGTTTACATCAAAATTTGGCAGTCTTATTGTCTACGAAGTTTGCGGAAGAAAGCCGACAATTTGATGAATATGTATGAAGAAGCTTCCAGCTGATTTATCTAGACTACCCAGTAAGCCATATCAGGCCCATAATGAAGAATCAGCTAACATCACCTATACAGGCTGGAGACCCGACATGACGTGCTATTTTGATTGAGTGTTCGAGTGTTGAAAAAACGAAATCAGTCTTTCGTTGCCATGCAAGAAAGGTTATAATATTTCAAATATTCGGCAAGGAACGACAAAGGTGTGCATCACGTGAATAGAAGAAAAGGCAAGAGAAGCCAGAAAATTAAGGGAAAGTAAAGGCCTGCACGCATCGGAAAAAGAAATTGATTGATTCATATTGCTGACGTATTGAGGATGCATGCGTAACACGTATACCAGCCTAATATGGAGAGGGTTTCTAGGCTCGGCCAGTCAAGGGAAAACAAGTTGTGCTTGCATGGACTTTGGAAAGTATCTTATATATATTTACATGGCCGATCAAATAGGAATATTATAATTCGTTTGCTTGACAAGCAAGGATAGGCACGTATTCAATTCATCAACATGGACTCCACGTGAAGGAAGCTAGAGTTCATGTATCCTAATGTTTCCTTTTTAGATATTTGTTTGTACGGGTCAGGAGTCATTAGCCCAGGGTATAAATATAAATCCCGGCCATTGTATCAGACACACAATCAATCAAATACAAGTTTCTTATTTTTTTCAGCTCCGGCCACCTCTTAAGAGTAGGAGTAGAGTAGATCTCGGCGAGTTCTTCAGCGAGTAGGGCTGCATCGGTCCGGTCGACCTCCGGCTTGTCTGTAAGTACCGTCATGGCTTATATTTCTGTTCGTACGGCTGCATCGATCCGGTCGACCTCCACTGCGACTCTGGTATAAGCTAGTTATCGACTCTTGTTTAGTTCAAGTACAGCTGCATCGATCTGGTTGACCTCCACTGCTCAAACTAGATTAAGGTCAAGTTATCGGCTCTATCTAAGGGTGGCGTTCCTTCAGATAGATTCATTAAGTTACCGATATTGCTTATTGCTTCCATTATTTATTTAATTACAGCAATATCACTTCGTCTGATTGGGATTGATCTAGATCGGCCTTATATCCTGTTTAACCCATCGTTTGTTATTCTGAATTGATCTAATCTACACCTTAAACGATGAGTTATGTTTTATCGGTTGTTTTATGTCAATCTTGATCATGCATAGTGTGCGGTTAAGGCATGTTTTGTCTTGAATAGGTCTATTGGCTAATGAAAACTATTCCGTGACCCGTTATCATAGCCTGTGTGATTCTGCCTCACACCCCACTGTTAGCACCATGGAGTAGGGTCGTTATTTAATAGATCTGTTCCTGATAGGGCGTGACTTTAACTGTGCGTTATGCCTGAATCGGCTGTTTTAGCCGATATCGAGCGATTTCACATACGCAGTTCACTTCACGGGACCGTTGAAGTAAAGATAGGTTGAAAGACATGTCAGCCCCATGATCTTATTATTGTATTACGGCCTGCATGATTCTGCCTCATGCCCCACTAATATTAGTAGTAAGTTAGGATCGTCAAATCTATTGTTGTTTCTACGGCCTGCATGATTCTGCCTGATGCCCCACTGGTCATGACAACAGATGAGATCTAATATGTTCATTAGATTTATCTTTATTAAATGGTTAAATGATGATGAGCTGCTTCTTTTACATAAAAAGGGATTCAGATACCTGCAGTCATTGGCTTATCATAAACTGATTATTGTTGATATCCTATTGCCATTGACTAATATTTGTCTGAATAACTATATTCATCCCGAGTGATAACCGATTTTTCTTCCACAACCACATGAGCTTTAACTGATTTATTCTTATGACTATGCTGGAATCGACTGTTTAGTCGATTTCCTTCCACATTGGCTCTCAGAACTGCACATTCGGGACTGTCTGGCAACACCAGCATGTTTCGCCTTAAATTACTGATTAGCTTTCTCTCCTTGTCAATTGCAGGGTTAAATTGATTGGCATGTCTCGGGAGGATTGCGCATGATCGACCACCCCTGCGTTGAAGCCAGACGGATCTACAGCTCCATCGAGCAGACCCTTTCGGGTTGCTCGTGTGCCCTCGGCATGGGATGAATTTTAGTGCCGACAAGGAAGAATAGGCGTGACCAAAGAACCACAGCCGACCACCCATAACGCAGAGCGCAGAGCCCATAACACGTGTAGAGAGAGATCGAAGACCGGGTCTTCTCCATAGAGAACAGAGCGAAACGTGTGCTGCTCGGCAGTTGGCAAAATGGCTTAGAGATATACGTAGTATAAGTGGCGTTCGAGCAGTGAGTTCCTTTATTGAGCTCTTGGCCTTGGCTAGCCCATAGTCCACAACGTCAAGCGCGGAGCCCGTGCACGTGTAGGAGAAACAGGCGTGACCAAGGAACCGCAGCCAACCACCCATAACATAGAGAGCGGAGCCCGTAGCACGTGTAGGGAGAGATCAGAGACTGGGTCTTCTCCATAGAGCACAGAACAAAACATGTGCTGCTCGGTGGTTGGTGAAATATTTTGGAGATATGGAGAAACGTGGAGGAGCATTTATGGAAATCACGTATTGGAGTTTATTAAGGAGTAGCTTAAAGCCAGTGACCGTAAATGGAGATTAAACCGTAATGGAGAAATAATGGAGACAAGTTATGGCGACCAAAACTTTATTCATCATGGAGTGGAGAATACATATCTGGAGCGTTTCAAGGATAGAAATATATAAGGTGCTCGATGTGCCATGAATTGGGGATATTGATTCCGTCCATGTCGCATAGCCGATAAGACCCTGGTCGGGTAACCCCTTTGACTACATAGGGCCCTTCCTAGGGGGAGGAGAGCTTGTGCACCCCTTTGGTTTTCTGTTTTCTGCGGAGAATGAGGTCGCCAATAGCAAATGAATGACCTTTGATGTTGCGGTTGTAGTATCTTCACAAGCCTTCTAGGTATTTGGCTATGCGGATACAAGTGATTAGGTGTTCTTTCTTGGCCCTGTTGCCGTCCTCTGTCCGAATAGCTGTGGCTTGCTCTTCATCATAATTTTCCACCCTAGCTACTCAGAAGGCAATATTCGCTGGTAGTATGGCTTCTAAGCCATAGACCAAGAAATATGGAGACACACTGGTGCTGTGACTAGCTTGAGTGCGCAGTCCCTAGACAACAACTGGTAGCTCCTTGAGTCATCTACCCAGATGCTTTTCTTCTTTCTGATATAGCCTCTTTTTGAGGGCATCAAGGATCATGTCGTTCGCCCGTTCGACCTAGCCGTTGGCTCTAGGATGGGCAATGGAGACATATTTGACTGAGATGCATCAGTCTCCGCAGAAGTCCCAAAAATGATGACCAGTAAATGTAGTTTTGAGGTCGGTGATAATGCTGTTCGAGAGATCGAATTTGTGCATGATATCTTCAAAGAGCTCGACTGCTTTCTTTGCAGTGGTCGAAACAAGCGGTTTGTATTCAATCCACTTGGAGAACTTGTCGATGGCGACGTACATGTACCGGAAATCACCTGGCGCTGGCTTGAAGGGCCCGATCATGTCCAGTCCCCAACATGCAAAAGGCTAGGAAGCTAGGATGGTCTGCAATTCTTCTGCCGACACGTGGATTTGCTTAGCGAAAAATTAGCATCCTTCACAATGTCGGACGAGGTCTTTAGCGTTGGCGATGGTCGTGGACCAGTAAAAACTAGCTCGAAAAGCTTTGCCGACCAGGTTTCTCGAGGCCACGTGGTTGCTGCAGGATCCAGATTGAATTTCAAGTAGTTTCACTCCCTCTTCTTGGGTGATGCATTTCTACAGTATCCCTTCCTTGGCACTTTTCCTCATCAAATTCCCATCCACCAGCACGTAATGCTTGCTTCGATGGATTAGGCGTTCGGTTTTAGCCTAGTCGATGGGTACGTCGGTGCTGGTGAGGTACTTGATGAACTATTCTCTCCAATTGGTGGCCGGCGAAGGTACTATAAGTACTAGCTGCTCGACGGGGGGAATCTCTTGCACTTCCTTCTCTTCCTTAATGGACGACGTAAAGAGGTCTTGAATGAAAACCCTAGGCAAAATCGCGGCGTGAGAAGAGCCTATCTTAGATAGGTGGTTAGCGAGCTGATTTTGATCTTGTACCACGTGGTGGTACTCGATACCGTAGAATTTCCCTTCAAATTTCCTGATTTAGGCGCAATATGCGTCCATCTTCTCATTGGAGCAGGACCAGTCTTTGTTGAGCTGGTTGATGACTAGCACAAAGTCCTCGTATACCATGAGGCATTTGACGCCGAGCTCAATGGCTATACAGAGTCCGTGGAGATACACTTCATATTTGGTGGTGTTGTTGGAGGCCAGAAAATGTATTCGGATAACGTATCAGAGCTTATCCTTGGTCGGCGTAATGAACAGAACGCTAGCACCAGCACCGTTGATGTTGAGGGCGCCATCGAAGTACATCACCCAGTGCTCGGGGCAAGTAGCGGGGATGGGTTCTTGGATCTCGGTCCACTCAACGACGAAGTCAGCGAGCGTCTATGACTTGATGGTAGGCCTACTTCTAAATTCAATGGAGTAAGTACCAAGCTCAACAGCCTACTTGATGATATGGCCGTTAGCCTCTTTGTTGCGGAGGATGTCTCCTAGAGGGAACTCGGTGACCATGGCGATCTTGTAGTACTCGAAATAATGGTAGAGTTTGCGCGACGTGATCAGAATAGCATATAGCAGTTTTTGAACTTGAGGATAATGAGCTTTGGGCTCGTTAAGGACCTCACTGATGAAGTATACTGGATGTTGCACTTTATAGGTGTGGCCGGCTTCCTCACATTCGACGATGATAGTTGTGCTAACGACGCGAGAAGTGGCGGCAATGTAGATCAGTAGTGTTTCGTCTGGCCGAGGCGTCGTCATGATCGGAGGCTTTGTTAGAAATAACTTGAGCTACTCAAAAGCTGTATCTGCCTCTTCCGACTAGGAGAAGTGCTCGGAAGCCTTGAGGAGTTTGAAGAACGGTAGTCCCTTTTCACCGAGGCATGATATAAAGTGGCTGAGAGCAGCCATGCAGCCTATGAGCTTCTGTATGTCCTTTATGCAGGTTGGACGTTTCATGTTGGTGATGGTGGAGACCTTGTCAGGGTTGGGTTCGATGCCACGGGCACTGACGATGTAGCCCAGGAGTATGCCAGATGAAACTCCAAAGATGCACTTTGAAGGGTTCAACTTCCATCTGTACCTTTTTAGGTTGGCGAACATTTCTTTGAGGTCGGCGATGAGATTATCGGCGGTCTTGGACTTGACGACCACATTGTCGATGTAAGCTTCGATGTTGTGGCCTATCTGTTGATCAAGGCACATCTAGATTGCCCTTTGGTATGTTACCTCAGCGTTCGTTAGTTCAAAGGACATGGTGGTATAGCGATACACAACGAAAGGAGTGATGAATGACATCTTGATCTAGTCATCTTCCTTAAGGGATATCTGATGATAGCCAGAGTAACAGTCTAGGAAGGAGAGTAGTTCATAGCCAGTGGTGGAGTCTACAACCTTGTCCATCCGAAGCAGACCGAAGGGGTCTTTAGGGCAGTGTTTGTTGAGATCAGTGTAATCGACACACATTCTCCATTCTTTATTCTTTTTTTGAACGAGAACAGGGTTTGCTAACCACTCAGGATGATACACTTCTTTTATGAATCCGACAGCTAGGTGCCATTTTATTTCTACCCTAATAGCCTCCTTCTTGTATGGCCCAAATCATCAGAGTTTCTGCTTGATCAGTTTGGCGGTCGAAGAGACATTCAAGGAGTGCTCGATCTTCTCCCGTGGTACCCCCAGCATGTCTGCAGGATTCCAAGCAAACACATCGGCATTGGCATGTAGGAAGGAGATGAGTGCGCTTTCCTTTTTGGGGTCTAGGTGAGCCCCAATCTTCACGGTCTTGGAGGGGTCATCGAGGCCGAGGCCAACCTCCTTGGTTTCTTTGGACTTGGCGGAGGCACATGGAGGCTCCAGTGCTGGGATCTCTAGGTCATCGGCTGTAACACCCCAGGTGTTTAGCTTCTACATTTGCACTGCATTTCATAAACATGAGCATCATGCATCCATTCGTGAACTTATATCACATGAAACATGATTTCGAAACATTGCAACATGTTGTATATTCCATGTGTGTTGTTTCTTTTTATGAAATGTAAAGTGTGCAACACTTAAGTGCAACATGTGTCACTCACTTAGTGAAACAAGGTTAGTTAGTACTATGCAACACACTCATGAAACATATGAAACATGGCCTCAAAACAAAGGTAACACTTCACTTGTTCTTCCATGTTTCAATGCCTGTGATGCTTGGTTCTTGTGTGACCAATGTATGGTGTGGCTAATTATTCTCCTAAGAACCTTAGTTATACTTAGAATGTCATTTGGAACATTGTTCATGTTGATCATTTTGCCTAATTAGGTTTCCAAGTCATGGTTTGACCAATTTGGACCCCTAGAGCTCCTGTGTTTGACTATTTAAAAAGTGTAGCTTAGGATGTTTGCATGTCTGAGCAACCTAAAGCAAAGTTGTAGAGAATTATATAAGGAACAAAAGTTATTTTATGACCATCTCATGAAAATGTGCAGAACATGCTAAAAAATGGCCCACAAGTCAGTTTTGAGGGCTATTTGGAAACTCAGAAAAATTTCTAAGTCAAAAACCAGTTTTCAGTTTCATTGGCTCGACTTTGGGGATGATTTTACTCATGATTCTTTGGGAATTAGGTCTTGGTCTTTTAATAGGAATTGTAGACTATACGAAGGGCTACAATTTTCATTTAGAATGTTTTCGCTAATGACCAACGGATTAGGAGAATGAGGGCCATCAAGTAACGCTGTCAGGCTCGTTCGGGTTCACTGAAACGATGCTACAGTAGCCCGACCAGCAGCAGGACTTCACCACCGTGTGGTGCCGCGCGTCGCCGACGGCCTGACCGGCCAAGCCACGTTGGGCCTGAGCTCGGCGATTGAAGCCCCAGCATGCCACCGAGAGCCCCCTGTGCCACATTTCATTTCTTCGCCTTCTCCTTCGCTTCCCACCGCAGCCGAAGCACAGCAACGCCCGCCATTGCTGCCGAGCAAGCTCCGCTGCACTCGCGCCTGCTTGCCACCACAAAAACGTGAACCACAGCTCGACCAAAGCTCCGCCGTGTCCTCCTCTATGTTCTCCACCACTTAGCCGTGCCATCCGTGCCATAGGTGAGGGCCATTGGCCGTTTTTCCGCCGCCGTCTCCGTGGTCGCGTCTCGTCGGAGCGGAGCTCACCGTGGTCACCCACCACCAAGACCTCCTCGTCCTCCTCTCTTGGCTTGGACAGCTCCATAGTGACCTCGTGGAGCTCATACCGAGCTCGAATGAGGCAGCTAGGGCTCGCCGTCATTAGTACGTCTCGCCGGAGCTTTGCCGTGCCGCCATCACCGGCGACAAGCTCCCTTCGCTAGGTCGTAGCTCTAGCTAGTAGCACCAATCGGTTCCTCTCCTCGCGTAGGTCATGTAGGTAGCCATGGTGTCGCTGGAGTCCTCACCGTCGGCGAGCAAGACCACCGCCGCGCCATCAAATGCCGCCTCCTCTGTTTCATCTCGCTGACCGGTGGGTCCGGCTGACAATCGGGTCCCCCACGTCAGTGACTGAGTTTGAGAAGATAGTTCAAAAATTCTAGTTTTTAGTGCTGTTTTGTAAATTTTGTAACTCCAAATTGGTAGATCCAAATTGAGTACTTCCAATTTTTTTAGACTCACAGTTAGGTCTAGTATTTAATAAAAATATGTCTTGAGCACATTATGTAGAAATTTTGGATGAATTAAATAGGAACTTGAAAAGTGTTTTTGAATGCGTGCAAACTTGTTTAAATCATATCTTGAGTTTCTGTGATCCAAAAATTGTGAAATTTTGTGGGTAAGCTAGTATTGCTTAGTAGAAGCTCTGGTTAAAAATGGAGAGTCATTGCATGTGTAGTTTTTGAGTTATAGATTTTCCTTTTATCATTGGTAGATACTTGTGAGAATTTTTGTAAATTATCTAGGAATCCTATGGCCATGAAACTTGGTAGGTAGTATCTTAGTACCTTAAGGATGCTAGGAAAAATATGAAATCTATTGCTTGACACTTTTCACTAAGGTTTCCTAATTATGCCATTTTAAGCCATTCTGCCTTACCATTTTTGTGTAGGTTGTTATACTTACTCAAATGGTGTGAAGTTTTTATGGTAGTCTACTTAGGGAATGTAGTGTCTACTGTAATTTTTGTAGATTTAATGGTGTAGTTTTCATATATGTTTACTATTTCCTCTAATTAATTAAATAAATTAAGAGAGGTATTAAAAGAAATGTTTTTGTGATGAACACCCTACTTTTTGGTGTTCTTGTGATATGTGTGATATGTGAGTAAAGTTGGTTTTGTCCAATTAAGTGTTTATATCATAAGTTAATAATTATTTGTTTGCATTATGTCCTTCTGGACAGATCTGGGGACTTTGGAAAGTTCCCCATGATATTTTGATTTTCTGTGATTGTGATGAATACAAGAGTTGTAGATAATTTATGTATCTAGCTCCTGTCAACATTTGAGGGCATTTGGCCCAGTAGTTTAGAAACTACAGCTGTTTAAAGTTAGGTTCCAGTTTTGCTTACTCTCTGCCTTATGAGGACAGAGTTCTGTTGATTTATGTATTCGACTTGGTAAAGTGTTGAATCATGCTTTGAGGTCTGAAAATTAATTGTAGACAATTTCATAAGCTTTCCAGATTGTCTTGTTTCAAGTCATTTGGATTTGTAAATCTCTAGTTATGGCTAGTTTACTGTACCGCTACATAGTCTTCATTTTGCTGGAATACAAATGCTTGAGTGTATGCTTGATGCAATATTCTCGTTGATTGTTTAGGGGTTAGCCTAACTTGAGAATATGCTTAGGTGCAGGTGCTAGGTCATTAACTGAAGATGAGCAATTATACATTAGGTTGTATAAACTTGGTAAGTAAAGTGATTTGAATAGGGCTTAAGTTGGAATATGCAAACTACAGCGAACATGTGCATTCCCCGAGCATCCCTGACATTCATTCATGTGCATCCATGATATTTATCTTGCGCATTCATGCAATAGGTGTGCCGGAGGGAGTGACGTTGCTGGAGTTCGAGGGAGCCAACCAGGAGGAGGAACCCGAGGTGCAGGAAGCTGACGAAGCGGTCGCCGCGGAGGAATTGCCCAAGTGCCCTGACCACCAGCCTTCCTTGTTCCTGAAAGGCAAGCCCCGGAGCATATTAAGCCTTCCATGCTTTTACAAATACATTGAGTATCTTTTATTTGTTGATGATGCATTAAGTATAGGAATTGGTTGGAACCAATTGCTGCATTATATATCCTTCCTTGTCCAGATATCGCACTGGAATCCTATTTAAGTTCAGGACGGGTTAAATGCTTAGCCATGCTTAGTGCGGTAGAAGTCAGGTGATTTCCTGTCACCTGTGAGCTTTAGGATGAGGTGGATCACGGTTGGCTATATTTGCTATCGTGGAAAAGAACCATGTGAATAATGAATTGAGACCGGGCGGGGTCTTGTGTAGGTTTGGACATAGTGACTCCGTCTGAGTCGTTTAAGGACCGATACACTGTACGTCCTCATGTCATGTTGAACGCAGCCTAACACTTAGCTGGCCAGATAAGTCATTCCGACCGCGAAGCCTAGTAGCTCGGTTCAGGCCAGGGACGTGAGCAGGGGTCCGCAATCTGGATGGAAGTAAGGATGTGCAGGGAACCATTGGCGTAAGCCCAAGGGCGGGTTAAGTCACCGAGCACTCATGGCAGAGTGGTTCTCTGATTTTGCGGCACTGTTCGGACTCGTGACTTCTGAATTGTACCAACGGTGACTTGTTGCGACCCTGACGGGGGAAGCAAAGTTTGTGTTTAGGAATACCCCTCTAGCTGGATAGGAATCGCTTCGAATCACCGTCTCTCTCGGATAGTGAGAACTTGACTGAGCAGCGGCAACGTAGATTCAATTAATTTAACGATATGATTAAATGAATGATGATGATGAGGTTGCCACAATGAATACCTGATATGGTTATTAATGTTTGCACCCTAATAAAATGATTGCTTAAGTATAGGTGCTAATATAGATGACAGGTTAATGGCTAAAAAGTCACTGCTAGTTAGGTTAAGAGTTGATCATATTACTTATGCTTTTCTGCAAAAAGAAAGTGTCAGCCAGCTCCACTACATTAAGCTATGCATAATCCTTGGTGTCATTTGTTTGGTTTCCGACAGGTAAGTCTAGCTGAGTACATTCCCGTACTCAGGGTTTATTCCCTCTTATTGCAGATGACCTTCTATATTAGGGATTCTGTAAGTATTGTCTCCACCCGGTGGGTGATGAAGACTAGATCATGGGCATGATCTCCGTTCTCTTATCTGAATGCTTTTGCGGGCCGTGATCAGCAAACCAGTATGTGTATTTGAACTCAGTGTGTGAGTTAAACTATTTGCTTCCGCATGTTTTACAAGACTTGTTTTGCAATAACGATGACTCTGTGATGGTGTAATCTATTTGCGAACGTCTGCGAAATGTTGTAATGTATGATATGTTATGTTGAATTACTGTGATCTTGGTTGTATGCAAGTTGGTTTGAAATCCTTTGAGATTTCGGTTGACTACCGGGTTTATATGGGCTCAAGTTCGAGAATTTGATTGTTTCGGCGATTGTTTTTGTACTTGTGCTCTTATAAATTGGTCGGTTCTGTGACATCGGCGGGCACCATCTTGGCGTTGGTGACCACGTTGGCCATCTGGATGGAGAGGTCAGTGGCTTCGGTGAGAGCGAGACTCTCAGTCTCACAGGCATAGGCGATGACGAGGTTGGCCCATAGGGCCAAGACTCCTACCGGTGAAGGCATCTTTAGCACTAGATAGGCGTAGTGCAGTACAGCCATGAACTTGGCCAGAGCTAGCTGACCAAGTATGGCGTGGTAGGTGGTGTTGAAGTCGGCGACGTAGAAGTTGATGTGCTCGACACAGTAGTTGCTTGTCGTGCTGAACTGTACTGGTAGGGTGATCTCTCCAAGTGGTTTGGATGCCCTACCAGGTACCACACCCTAGAAGGAGGAGTCAGAGGGTGTGATATCTCCTATCCCGAGCCCTAGCTCCATTAGGGTTCCAGCAAAGAGGAGGTTTAGAGCGCTCCCACCGTCGATGAGCACTTTTCTGAAAAACACTTTCTGGACAGTTGCGTTGAGGATGACGAGGAAACGCCCTATGTAAGGGATATCCACCCACTGATCAGCCCTGCTAAAGGAGATGGGGACCTCAGACCAGGGGCGGTAGCTGGGGTTGGCGACGGCGTCTTTCGCATTGATGGTGAGCACCCGGCAGGCGACAAGCTTTCATTCTCTTCTGCTCTCGGTGGAGGCGAGGCCCCTGAAGATGGTGGCGACCACCTTGTCATGATCCTAGAAGGCATTGTTATTGCCCCTAGGTGGTCAGCGGCCTTCGGCGCTGTCATTGTTGTCGTCCTCTAGTTTTTTGGCCTAGAATTCCTTAGCCAAGCTGAGGCAGTCCTTCATCTTATGCTTGGCGTTTTTGTGGAGAGGGCATGGGCCATTGAGGATATTCTTGTACTACTCGTCGTAGTTGCGCTTGGTGCGAGGTTCATCCACGGCGGCGATGTTGTGGTCTGGTTAGTGGTGGCAATATTGACCAGACTTGGATCCTTCTGGCCGATCATGATCGTTGTCCCGATGGTGACTACGGTCATCGTAGCGGCGGTTGCTGTGGCATCGATCGTTGGGGTGATCGTCGCTGTAGCGAGTTGGGTGATGAGTGCCCATGTCCTCATTGAAGCGTACATCAGCTTCTTCAGCGTCAGTGTATTGGTTGGCGGTCGTAATCATCTCGCCAATCCCCGTGGGTGACTTGTGGTTGAACTTAGAGTGAAGATCGCAGTGATGGAGTCCTCGGACGAAGGCGGTGATGACCTCAGCTTCCGTGATGTTAGGAATAGAATTCCTCATCTCGGAAAAGCGTCTGATGTAGCTATGAGGAGCTCGGACGGCTTCTGGTAGATGCGGTTCAGATCATGCTTAGTGCCCGACCGAGTACACTTAGCCATATAGTTGTCGGCGAAGACCTTTATAGCTCTTCCTAGGATCCAATGGAGTCCAGGGCAAGGCTAGTGAACTAGTTCATCGCGGTTGGCATGAGTATGATGGGAGAATAGTTCACCATGACACTGGTATCTCCTCTGGTGGCATGGATAGCAGTAGTGTAAGCCTGTAGCCACTGTGTGGGGTTCATCCTTCCCTTGTAGGGCTCGACCCTAGTGATTTTGAAACCATGGGGCCACTGGAGTGTTTGGATTGGCCTTGTGAATGCTGGGAACCCTTTAGGGTTGTTGGCGCCATGATCTACAACGTTGTCGGCATTGAGTGGATCGAGGGCTGAGTCCGGGTTACCGAACTCTTGCTCATACTCTTGATGGCGGCGTACTTCTTCTTCATAAGGACCAAAACAGTGCTCGTCGATACGTCATCACGCATCTCGGAGATTGTTGAGGTGCACTCGGACATCCTGGTTGACCTCTTGGTTGTGTTGGAAAGGGTGTTCGATACAGTTACCCCTAGCTCCCCCCTAGAGGGGTTGTCCATCATCGCAGTGCTAGTTGGCAAAACGGCTTTAGCTGGGGCAGCGATTAGATCTTGGCATAGTTGATCAGCGAATCAATCTTGTGGAGTATGAAGGTCTCTGATCCTAGCAGATGTCATTGACCTAGCAGTGCGTTGCTTTAAGCATGGCGATGACCCTGGCGATCTTCGGTGTCTACAGGAGCCGAGCGAGCTCATTGGTGGCCATGGCTAATTTGGCGCTTGGGGTCTTGTAGACGTTGTGGCCATCAACATGGATGAATTCATCGTCGAGGTTGCGCTGGAGTTGGTGCGGCCTTCCTTGCGAGTCAAGCTGAGCCTCAGCTAGCACAAGGGCAGCCTCATTTGCTATGCGCTGAGCATGGTTGATGTTCCTGTTGATGCGGGCAGCGCAGTCCTCCTCGGTTTCCCCTTCCCACAGGGGGCTATCGACGCTGACATTGAAGATTGCGCCTCCACGGAAGGGAGGGAAGGGAGTTTGCTCAGCGGTGGTTTTGGCGACAGTCTCCATAGAGCCTAGGGACTCAGAGTCTGGATTCTCCTCCAATATGGTTTGGAGGGACACTTTGGGGCATCGGCCGACATGTAGCATGTTGATAGATGGTGGGAGCTGGTCGATGATCTGGTCGGCAAGAGGATGGACATCTCCAACCTGGTCGGTGAATTTGCCCCGTAGGGCATCTTGATAGGCCACGGCGATGTTGGTGAGCCCAAAGGGTATGGCCATAACCCCTGGAGTTTCTCGAGTAGCCTCCATTAGATCTAGATCGGAGGGTGCTCGGCGCTGAACTAGAGTGGTCAGTGCCGATTCTGTGATGGAGAGGCAATCAGTGAGCTTCTGGTCGACCTGATCGATGGATGTGATCAGATCATTGTTGTTGATTCGCCTCCTCTAGTAGTGGGGGAGCAGGCGGCGAGTTGTCGGCGAAGGCAACCCCAGAAGCGGTTCTGAGATCGGATCTATAGTCGCAGGTGTTGGGGTGGTTGGCGCAGTATTGATCTGCACCGGCTCGATGAGCTCTCTGACTCCATCAGCATTGATGATCCATGAGATCGATCCGACCATGAAGATCTGACTGGGCTATGGGAGGGACGACGAGCTTGTGGAATGTACCATCTTGTTTGACATGGAAATAGAATGCACACCCCTTCCTAGCGCGCCAACTGTCGACAGAATATTGTCGGTAGTCCTCCGAGGGGTATCCCATGAAGGTAGATTGATCGGCTGAGATGCATGTAATCGAGAACAAGAAGACAACAGAGACACATGAGTTAGACAGGTTTAGGCCGTCAGTATGATATAATACCCTACTCCTATGGTCTGTTGGATTATATTGGCTATCGTATGATATTGTGTGAGTTTGGAGGGAGTCCCTGCCCACCTTATATAGTCCAGGGGGCAGGGTTACAAGTCAGTTAGATCTAGGAGATAACCAAAAAGTAATAACAGATTAGAAGAATCATGGAATCATACGTATCCTAACAGATCTCATAGTATCTTCAAGATATCTTCCTAGTGTCTTACGGGAGGCGCCGAGCAGCATCGTGGCCTGCAAGGCTTCATCTTGTGGGCTAGGCCACCCCTAGGGGCGCAGCCCATGTGGTCTCCATGGGTATTCAGGGTTGTACCCCCCACAAAGAGTCTCCATAGTCTAAATATGATGGACAGGAACTCAAGAGTGAACTTACTTGATGATTAAGTTGATGAGCACGAGCGCGAGTAATAGGACTAGAAACTGGTACTTGTGTCGGCGTGGATGTATCGTTGGTGTTGATGTCCTCATCATTCCTTGCAAGCCAAGTTTACTAGTTTCCCCCTCCCTCGGGCTCACAACCTCTCGGTCGGGAGAACCCATCTCTTTCTATAACCTAGCCCTCGGCCTCTATATAAGGGCATCCAGGGCTCCCATCCTAGGGGACAGACTCTCGAGACTTCATTCAGGTTTTGTCCACCTAGCGCCTCCTACCTCTCACCCTCTTCTTACACACCCCATTGTAAGAACTTTAGAGCATTCAACCGAGGAACAAACACTCGAACTCCCTCTTAGACTAGATGTAGGGCCCCAGCCTAAACTAGTATAATTCCTTGTGTCTTTGGATGCTACCATCACCTTCCTAGATTAGCGAAACACATGTATAAATTCACTTGCCAGTTGACAAAACACCGATAGTTGGTGTGCCAGGTAGGGGACGGTCGTGCACTCTCCTTATTGAGAATTAAGTGATGGCGACTCGCACTTTTGATGGACTTGCCCATGAAATGGCCTCTAGTGGCCGCATCCTCCATTGGAACCCTGAGTTCATGAAGGTCGATGGGCCAACGCTCATGTTCGCTTTCGACCCAAGCCAGATCGTCCACACCGGAGTGCTTGCCTTCGTGGTCTATGGCAGACACACTCTCAGAACAGCCCCCAACGACCGCATCCTAGAGTTCACCTATGTAGGAGGGACAATGCCCTCTTTTGCATCTGGCCATGGCCATGTCTTCCATTTTGGAGACATGAGATCCACGGTCTATGATGAACTGGCCCAAGGAATGACCCTCAATGGCCACTTCCTTCTAGGGATCTATGAGTTTGCCCACATGGACATGCTAATGCCTGCCACCAACTACTGCCTTGGCCAGGCCTTCCACCTTGGAAGTTTGGGCCCCATGGCAGAATCAAGCCCCGAGTGGTGTCAATGCTGTTGGCAAGACGTGACTGCTCAGGGTGCACACGGGCGATGGAACCATCCATCGCCACGTGGTGCATTCACAAGCAATCACATGGCCTTTCGACACCCTACCCCACGGGGTCAAGATCAGAGTCAAGGCCAAACCACTCGAGTAGGGCTAGCCATCTACCACACTTACAAGACATGCCAGCCTCATAGCAAAAGCGCGCACCTCTAAGAGCGCGGGCCCCATAAACACTTACCATGCCACATAAGGAAGACTGGGCCGCATCACTTTCAAAGCCCGCACCCATAGCTTTAGGTCCCACAAGCTCACTAGCATGAGCCATAACTCCAGCCAGACTAACGTCAACAAGCGAAGAAGCCATGGCCATGACATGGCCACAAGACAAGATCTCGAGCATCCAGACGCTTAAGGCGTCGTGGTCGTGGTCGTTCTCAGCAAACACGAAGAAGCAGTCCTCAGGGGCTGATGAGCCCACTGAGGACATCAAAGTGGTGAGGGTCAATCTAAGAAATGCTAGGAAGACAACTTGGCTCGACTGTGACCCCTCTGGACCATAGAGAAGCATCGTCATCGGCCTACAGCTCAGGAACTACAACGACCCTGCTGAGAACACGCGCTCGGGGGCTCGCCACGCTCCGAGCGATGACTATAGGATCTATAACGGCTTCCCAAATGCCGATCAGTTATGTCAACTCTATCCTTAACCTCTCTACCCAAGCACGTTCACATACACATGTAGACTCATTGATAGCAGGAGAAAACTTTGGGTCGAACTATAGAGTAAACCTAGGAACATGAGATACACAGCTTCTTTAAATATCATTTACCTTCTGAGTGACCCATCTCGACTCGCACTAGCAGTCGACCATGACTCACTTGTGGGGGCTACACATATAGGCACATGTACCTATGCTTTAAGGTGTAGCACTATTTGTCATCATCTAAGAGACCTGTTTCAAGTTTTCCTATTTGCACCCAGCGCTGCGATGAACAAGTGCCTGTTTCTCAACTTCTCGATCGCACCAAGAGGTCGCTCAGACCAAGCCTCATGGACCAACTCCAAGGCAAGGTCAAGCACTCATGCATGAGTACGAAGGGGAACAAAATGTTATTTCATCTTGGGAAATGGGATGAGGGAAATGGAACTCTTCCCATCCGCTCTCTTTGCTCTCGCATCGCAACGGATTTACGACCTGCTCCCTGACGTCTTGACCATGCCGCCAGGTCATGCAATGTTTTAAGCCCCATAGGCCAGCTCCCAGGCTAAAACACGCACCTACATGTACAAGGCTATAGGGAATGGATCACATTCCTAACTTGAACAAGAAGAACAAGAAAATGGCAAAACAAACAAACGAATGCGCCAATTAAACACCTTATACACACAAGTGTAACATGTTCGTTGCGACTGAACCACCCATTTTACACAAGACACCTAAGCTAACAAGTTCTCAAGCACTGGGGGCTTGATGTTGAACGTGGATGTTGGCGGCTGACACCTTGCTTGCGAGGACCTCGGCACCATGAGCGACGGCATTGCCGCTGGCAAGGATATCGTCGTTAGACTTTTTTGACGCATATCCTTGCCCAACGGCATCAAAATTGATGATGTCATAGTGGGAGCCAACCGATGTTAGGGTGGCGAGCACACCGCCATTAGAGCCATGCGCCTTACGACTCTTGACTTCGAAGAGCTACGAAACAGGTCCTTGTTGGGCTCTCTCCCAAGGAAGGCCTCACAAACAATGACGAAGGCCGTCAACTGTGACACCACATTAGGGGGAAGATGCTGCAGTTGGACCCCATACTCATGGAGGAAGCCACGAAGGAAATCTGATGTCGGGATCATGAACATGTGCTCATGGAAGTTGGTGAATGACACCGCCTCATCAAGCCATGGAAGCGGGAACACATCACTGGCAGCTGCCCTCCATCCGGCAACCTCCTTTGGTGGAAGGAGGCCCTTCTCCACAAGCTGCTGCAACTTCGCCTCTATTACCGTCGAAGGTACCCACTCACCTATCTTACAGCGTAGGCAAGGAACAGGACAGCCAGGGCCGGTCCTGAGTTTTTTTGGACCTAGAACGAAACTAAATTTTTGGACATTTTTATATAAATATGATAATACTACTAGTACAACCCATTGCTAGTATATATATATACACACACATATATGAAATGTTACTAATAAGCATTTAACTGAATGCGAAAACAATATTCATATAAACAATTTAAATTACCTCAAAAATTTCTTCTAACATTCCTCGATGCGAAGTCATCGATGATGGTGTCAATATCAATCTCATCCAACAATTGCTTCTCAATGACAATCTATTTAGCCTCTATTGTGATATTGTTGATCTAAAATAGTTCATCAGTAATTTTAATTTTAATTTTAATTTTGAGAAGCTTTTTTCAGCTGATGCCACAGTCACTTTGTTGATGACATAAAATTTAGAGAAACAATTAGTAATAACAATTTCAAAATTTAGAGAAAAAATTAGTAACTAAAATTTAGAGAAACTAGTAACTACAAAATTAGTAAGTAGTAACTAGATTTCAGATTCCTACCTTGCTGCTGCCTGTATGCTCTCCTGGAACTGTCGAATGCCCGAATAGGGAATTAGGGATGAGGGATCACATGAGATTAGGCATTGCTCTGCTAGAACTGTAGAACTACTGAGTAGGTGAGCACGCCGCCAGGCTTCGCCTCGTGCCCAGGCCGTAGGTGCAGAAAGGAAGGCGGAAGGCCGAAGACATTCGTGAGGAAGGAAGTCGAACAGGAAGCGCCGAAGCGGAGGCGTCGAGTCGAGTAGATTGTGCGGGATTACGGGGAGACAGGGTTTCATCTGGCATAGTATAGCTACTGTATACGTACCTAGGGAGTGGGGAGGGGCCCATTGGCTCTCTGGGCCTAGGACAGCAGTCCCTCCCGCCTCCCGCCTCCCCCCTCCCCTTTCCTTTTTTCTTTCTCGATTGCAGCGGATGGTGATGGAAAGTGAGAACAAGGTAAGGGATAGACTTGGGCTGAGGGGTTATTTATGTGGCGGCATCCAGGGATGTAAGCCACGCCCGTGTGGAGTCTGCCCCAAAACAGACCCCACAAACCCTCAAGAGATGAGCTAGCATGGCGCAATGCACGATCGCACGGGTGAGGGCGCCATTGAGTCATGAGGAAACCAGAGAGGTCGACCGCCCCATGGATCCACACGTAGAGTGACCCTCCACAATCATGACCATGTAGCGCAACACACGATTACACGTGAGTGGGCACCATAAGTCACACCATGACCGGGGAGGCCAATAAGCCCCTAGGTCCACGTGTAGAGCGACCTGCCATGTCCACGACCATGTGTCGCACTTAGGAAACCTAATTTTGGGCCGGCTGTTAAATGGGCTCGAGGCCACCAAAGAGATAGGGGTAGGGACGAGATGGGCCCTGAGTGGCTCCTATCAGTGGTGCAAAACCTCTTGACCATCTCTCCCTATGTTCGAGTCATTGCCTTCGAAGTCGCCCGGGTTGACCCTCTAGGGGGGAGGCATCTTGCCCTCTAGCCACTACGGAGGCGGTCGGGAACCGACGGGTTTGATGGTCGATGATTTATGGGACATCTCTCGATGAGGCATAGACAAGCTTCACATTGATTGTTGAAGGATACCGAGTCCCACTCAAAATACCCATTGACCTAGACGAGGCGCACCGCTCCGACCAACGAGGTTACGGTGGACAATCTCTCCTCGTTTGGGGCAAAAACAAACCTACCTGTAACAAGGCATCACATCCTCTAGGGGTCAACGAGACACCTATGAAGAAAGGAGTTGGGCCCCATGACCTCGCTAGTGGTCAAGGCCAAGCCTTGACCAGCTCCTCTCTGTGTCCCTAGTCATCGACCTAAAACTAGCTCTAGAATCTCATAAACCGATAGAGGTCAACGATCCCTCTAAGAGGGATCAACTGGGCTAATGGCTAAGGATTCGTAGAAGCACCTTCCCCAAGAAGCAATGCCAAATCCTACTAAAATGTAACCATGACCCGGATGCACATGGTGAGGATTGTTTTAGGCCTAAGCGGCAATCCTCGATTAATGAGGGCATCCCAAACCATGCTGCCACCTAGGAACATGATCGTAGTCTGACAACGGTCGGGGAACCACGAACAAATGAGCTAAGGCGAGATCAAGGGAGGAACGCATGAGCAAGGGCCATTGGTCGACCTACCCATCTTGCATGGCGGAAAGTCAACGACCCACTCGAAAGTCATGACCTTGAACTAACATGTACGACCCCAACCCAAAGGCTCGAGGGCTCGTCACAACCTTGAAAGAGGTCTCTCAAAAAAGAGATTCCTCTCTTTTCAACATTCATAGGTACAAGGTGTGGACAAGCCACATATAAGGTACAAAAACTTGATACTACCACACGGACGGAATCATAGACAGCTCCAAAAGCCCTTGCTATGAAGGGTGCACCGGCTCTAATTAAGAACACCTCGGCAGGCACCCGTGGGCTTTTAGGCTCACCACCTGGGCCCGCATAGAGGGACGTGCAGGCAAGAAAGAACCATCATATCCATGAGGGGGTTGTCTCACCTCTAGAGTGCGAGTGCACCACCATCATATCCTCCATGATGAAGATGGTGCGGTGAAACCTTTCACAGGGGATGACACCCCAAAATTCCTATTTTGGGTTGTTATTAGAAAACACTAAATCAAATAAAGGATTTAATAATTTTTTCTGAAAGATTCCAAGATTTAATTAATTGTTGTCATTGCAAAATGAGAAAAGTGGCTTTATAAAACTTTTATAAAATTATTATGAGTGTGTCTGATTGTTGTTGTGCCTTTGCTTTGTCTTTGGTTGTGTGAAAAAAATAACTTTCTAAAATTCGATCCAACCACGAATACATCTTTTTCGTTTTTGAAAAACAAAGCCTCAAAAGTCCTGTTTGAAAAATGAGTTCAAAGTTTGAGTTTGAAAAACATTTTTAAAATGTGTTTAGTAGAAAAGATGTTTTGACTTTCAAAATAGTCTAAAAATCTTTTTCCAAAATAATATCAAATTTATTAATCAAATTACGGTTTGAATTTTTTTTGCAAAATGGTTTGCAAATCCAGTTTTATAAAAAGGAAAATCTTTTTTTCTTTTCTTTTTTTCTTCTCTGGTTTTGGCCCGCGTCTTGTTTTTGGCCTAGCTCTACAGCAGCTAGTAGGCCCAGCCCATGGCCGGCTTGCCTCCCCTGCCACACACGTGCTGCGGGCCGCGCGGCCTAGCGTTGGCTAGCTCCACGCCTCGCCTCCCCGTGTCGCTGGCAGGAGGGCCTCGCCCATCAACCACAGCTGCACCACGCCTGCCTAGGCTCTCTGACGCTGACCATGGGTCCCACGCATCCACAGGAGCAACCTTCTTTCCCGCTGCTCCACATAAGGCGGAGTGCCACCGCCGCCGCTCGATCTACCCTACGTGCGAATCTAGGTTCTCCACCGGCTATAAAGGGTGAGCCCCTGCGTGCTATGATCTCCTTTGAGCCCAAGTAGCAGCCGCCATCCTAACCCTAACCCTAACCCTAGCCCGCGCCACCGCCATCACCGCCACACCGAGGAGCAGCCGCTGCCGCTGACCTCCTCTGCCAGCAAGTCCCTGCCAACGAGACCGCTTCTACGGGCTTTGAGTCGAGGTGAGGAAGCCATCGGACGCTCTTCCACCCTATCTCTTGCTCTCGCGTGCCCGCACGACCTCCTCGTGGGCCGCCGCCATGTCCAACTAGCCGTGACGCGTGTGGCACCGCCTCTAACCGCTAGCTGCCACCGAGAACCCACCCGCCGTGTTCGTGAAGCCACGCTCCATGCCCCCGTACCCTCGCTTTAGCTCAACACACGCCCCACCGCTATTGGCCACACCCAGTGATGGGATGGGCCCCACTAGCTCCGATGTGCTCCGCGCCGCATCCCTATGCCCTCCCCTAGCCAAATCGAGCCCCACGACGCTGCTTCCACAGCGCTTCGGCGATCCTCGTTGGCCGCACATTATCGCGCCACCGCGACCAACGATGCCTCGGCGACTATCCCCGCCAGAGGCCCCTGGCCATCCGATCTAGAGCAAGCGATCCAGATCCACCCATGATCGAGTCAACTGGCCCATCAGTAGCTGACGTGGTGGCCCCATCAGCAGCTAATGTAGCGGCCACGTCAACGCCATGCAGGTATGACCAAGTCAACTCGGTCAAGCACAGTCAGCCCTGGTTCTTTTTGTAGATGAGCCCTTGGATTTTACCAAAATCAACCCACGGTCGAGATAGTTCAAAAATCATTAGAATTAGGCCCTTGCTTTTTATGTTTGAGCCCCTGTGCTTTTATGAAATAAAACACGCCATCCAAGCCCTTCATTTTAGCGAGTTAGCCCTAGATGGCCATGTTTAATTATGATCTAGTCCCTAGTTTCGTCTGGTAGCCCCTGGTTTTAGTCTTTCTTCGTAGTTAAGCCCCTAGACGCCTGTTTTAGCCATAACTTGCTCGTTTAGCTCCGCTTAAGCCCGTTCTTGTTGCGTTAGTTTCATAACAACGTAAGCCACATGTTAGCAGCAATGTTTACCTTGTTCCATGCTTTTGAATTTTGGCATAAATATTAATTTGATTAATGCTTATTCATTGCCCTTTTAAATTAAAAGCAATTCAGGGTTTAAGCTCTGATCTTTCTTAAATAAATAATAACTTGATTAATATCAACATAAATGTATTTTCAATTATGACTTGCTCAAAGCATAGAATGATTCAATTAGTTGCTATCACCTGCTTTATGCTTTCTAAATCATAAATGTTTAAGTAACCTAACTACTATAGTAATGTTTATAAATACAAAAGTGACTAAGGGTTAACTTTGGCTTTTATAAATCAATATAATTTAGTTAAATCCTTTTTGGGATATTTCTCTGAAATGCCCATGACCTTATTTCGATAACTAAAATGTATCAAGCTTATAGTCTGTCTTCTCTGTTGTGTTGCAGCTTCTCTAGTCGTGTCCTCTTTAACAATAGCTCTGTTTTCTGTTGTTCTTGTGCTCTCGCGATCGTAGCAAAAAGACGTGTCGCTTAGTGCACTCTCTTCAAGCATTTCTTGTGAGTGATCTGTTGTTCTTAGTTGTGTTTGTCTATTTGTGTTGCTTGGTTGCTGCGAGTAGAGGAAGCGTGGTTCATTAGCGCTGAAGGCTAGGAGCTAGGGACCAACGGTCAAAGCAGAGGTTGGAGACCAGAAGGCAGAAGCTGAAGACTTCCGAGCAGCTAAACTTTGGGGAAAAGGCAAGTGCAGGCACCATTTGATCATATTGCTCCTATTCATTAAATTCATTTTACTTTCGTTGCATGTGTCTTAATATTGCAAACCCTAAGGACATCACTAGTCTTCTTATGACCTTCCTTGTGTTACCTGGGGTTCAACATTTGGGTAGTGTAGTCATGCTTAGCTGCTCCACCCACAACTACTACATGATAATGAAAGTAATGATGATTAATGACTTCCTTAATGATGATTTAATGGTTACTATAATCATGGAGAAGTGAAGATGCTTTTATAGCATTGTGGTTAAGGTGATGAAGGGGGAGTAGGTACTAGAGCTTGGCCTGGTTTCTAGGGGTACCCATGTCTGCCCTCCCTAAGGACATGTTTGTGGAGCGGCCACCTAGGACTTATCGTACAGCTTCAAGCTATATGGATCTGGCTTGACATAGTATCAGAACCTCTGCTAGTAGGGTGTGACTTACCGAGCAGGTGCTACATGGGGGTTTAGGTTTTGAAGTATGGTAATTCGGGTCTCATGGCTATGGGGACGATTGCCATGCGCCTAAGCTCTTCCTAGCGGGTTGCACTCTATTAGCTAGAAACTGTGAATAGTCTCGTAGTGAAACCCTGCCTGATAACCTTGGTAGTGTTTTAGGGATTCGTGATCCTGGGCACATGGGAATCATGACTTGAAGTGAAAGTGTACACCTTTGTAGAGTTAAAACTAATAAATTAGCCATGCTCATGGGCACGAGCGGCCCAGACTCTCACATGATTAGAATATGACTCACAATTGGACAACGAAGGCGGATTTATGGTTTGAGGTGGCTACCTCATGCTTTGGTGGGATTGCTATCCCATGCTCTTAATTGGGGTTGCTACCCTGGGTTACTATTTGGGGTTGCTACCCCGTGGTTAATGTGGAGGTTGCTATCTCGGTTATATGATGATAATAAAAATGTTATACTCACTCTATTAATTAATGGTTGGGATCTTTCACTCATCTTAGTGATTAGGTTAAAATAATAAAAGATTGCCAACTAAAATGCTAATCTACAGTAAGCCTGAGTCAGCCTTTCCTTTGAATAAGCCTTGCATGTCATTATACTTTTCGCCTGTACTTGTTGAGTTCAGCATGGTCTCACCCTTGCTATTCCCCCCACACCCCCAGTGTGTAGTAAAGTGCTGCTCAAAAGAAGGACAAAGATACAGAGGAGTTTTCCAAGGTATGTCAAAAGTGCTTGGCATACAGAGCCCCCAGTCAACCGTCCCTGAGAAGTTTGGCAACCATTCTATGATACTCTGATAGTTGTACGTGTTAATATAAGTATGTTTTTCGCTTTATATAGACATTGTTTTGATATTTCTATTCTATTGTTGTATGTGTGGACTTCCTGGGCACACATATGACTAGTGCTTGGTCTTCTTTAGAAAACCGGGCGTGACAATAGCCAGCAACCACGTCGTGCACTCAAGACTAGGGTTCAGGGAAGGACAAAGTCACATGGTTGTAGGATCGGTGGCTGCACAATCTCATCCTCCCCTACTCGCAAGCCTCCTTCTAGCACCAGTTGCTGGTTGAAGCACCGCCGACCTCTGGCCATCGACCCCTAGTGGGTCACATTCTCAAAAACATCCACTATCTACCAAGAAACAAACCCTCACTTAGACTTAGCTTCTCAAGAACCCAAAAGTGACCTAGAGGCATGGTTAAGACAGACTAGTTCAAAAGGGAGAAAGGCCCCTATTTATAAGACCAAGGGTTGACTATGCGGCCAAGACCTCCATGCCACGTGGCAAACAACGGGAGGTCACAGCCAATGTTAGAAGCCCGCATGAGGTCGGAGAAATTGAGATCCTCCAAAATACAGAGTCGGTACAGTATCAACAAGACCACTCGGCTCTATCTGGATCTTGTACCATGGCACGCAGCACCCTGACATGGCCAAGCTTAGTAGAGCAGTCGCGTACCGGACCGTTGCTGACGGTCATTAATATCAATTATAAACCATCCACATATCCTACATATGTACTTAATTCCATCACCAAACATAGGTATAGGGGTTTAAACTAATGAATTCCATGAGTTTTAGTGATTTCACTATTGCATGAGGATTTATCTAGAAAACCATCAAGGTGGACCCAATCATTAGATTAAATCACGTTCATTTGCGATGAAACCGACTTAGGAAGACTCCAGAACACTCCAGAAGGCAAACCACCATGACAGAGCTTGAGAGGTCGCCATGTGGGGCCAACCGGCCCCACCTGCAGGCCGGCCAGCCTATGGGGTCCACCGGTTAGCCTCCGCTATGAATGTTGGTTCTCCACCGCCTTAAAGATCAAATCTACGCTATTGCTTGAGGTCAGTTTGATTTGAGGATCTAGATTTGACGCTGCCCCTATATATACACCTATGTACCCCCCTCTAGGAGAGCCATCATGAAACCCTAA
The DNA here is from genome assembly GCF_019320115.1 of Miscanthus floridulus. Classification (NCBI taxonomy): domain Eukaryota; kingdom Viridiplantae; phylum Streptophyta; class Magnoliopsida; order Poales; family Poaceae; genus Miscanthus; species Miscanthus floridulus. The sequence continues at coordinate 91,567,770 of NC_089580.1, read as the reverse complement.
TTCATATCCTCCTCATCAGGATCAGAGCCAGCTATCAGGAACAGATTAGTCCTCTATAGGATCTAGTCTTGTAAATAGAAATAGTGAGATAGAGAGTGAGGGAAGAGTTTGGAGGAGGTGTCGGCCTATCGGTACTCTCTCTACGGCTTGTACCTTGGCGGATCCAAGTTCTACTTGAGCTTGGTTTTGAGATTTCTCTGGTAATCAAATTCTAATTCAAGTAAGTCATTTGTTCATATTGTTTATCAGGTTCGCGACTCTATTGAGTGCTTTATCCCTATTCTAGAGGGAGTAAAGTAGTAATTGTGGTGTAAGCATGGTGCTTAGACTCTGGTTACTCATGGATGTACCCTACATTCCAGACCGGTCATACATCGTGAGGATGACTATCTAGCCTTGTTGAGTCCTTTGTAGTCCACCTCCCTTTTGTAGGTCGATTAGGACCTGGTTCCTATGAAAAGCATCTTTTGTTGGTGTATTTCCTTAGTAATGGCCCTAGTTGAACAGTAGAGGACATAACTTACCCCATTTAGAACTAGAGAAGCTTAGTAATCTTCTCTATGCTCCTGTTTATCCTAACCTTGTTGCTACCCCTAGTTAAGTTTGACTGTAGTTGATCTCACATGTTTCCCTATGGATATGATACTTGGAATACTTCCGGGTGAAAGCTACAGCAGTATCCGTGTGCTTGTAGATGTTTTCTATGTGTGTTAGTGAATACCAACAAGCTTTCTGGCGCTGTTGCCGGGAATGGTTGCTGAATTAACTACGAACCTAGCTTAATTTTGTATCTTTTTGTTTTAATTTTTTTTAGCATGGATAGCACACCTATATATCAATATGGTAAACCTACGAGTGCACGCCTAGAGCTACCAAAATCTTTAGAGCCTATCCTAACACTAGGTTATGAGTTGCGCCCATGTTTAATAAAATTGATTCGGAACAATCCTTCTCGGGAGACGGCGATGAAAACCCATACTCACACCTATGAGAGTTTGAACAGACTTGTGCATGCTTGCATATCACTGGCATGTCGGACGAGACCTTAAGATGGAAGTTGTTTTTGTTCTCTTTGATGGGAAGAGCTAAATGATCTGGTATAGAAAAAAAAATTCACACATCATGGGCTCATTTTAATGACCTCATCACCACTAGTATGGAAGGAGATTGAGAAACATTATGCTCTAAATTTTGTTTAGCTTTCTTTCCCATCTCTAGAGTTGTTCGCCTTCGATTTGAGGTTCTATCTTTTAAACAAAAAAGAATAAGAATCTTTTGGCACGTCATGGGCTCATTTTAATGACCTCATCACCACTGGCCCTGACCTTGCCATTCAAGACCCTATACTTCTTCAATATTTTTATATGGGTCTTAGCAAGGATTCCATGAAATTCCTAGATATGGCCTCTAGAGGAGCTTTCGTTCATTTGTCTTCTAGTAAGGCAAGGACTATCCTTGACAAAATTATTGGACGTATTCCCTACACTTGCATTCATGATGAACTACTCAAGGATGAGAAGAAATCATTTCCCGATCAAGATAAGGAAGTTTTGATAGCCAAGTCACAACCATTCCAATCCCAAGATTTAGCTATCAATTCTAAACCATCAATACTCCAAAATCCTCCAAGGGAAGAAGAAATTCCACCTTTGGAAATCCCTGTTTAAATTAAGGATGATCTTTTTTATGCCAGTTTTGGGAAAGTTTAAACTTTCTGCTACATAAGAGACCTTCGAGTGAATATAATTCAAATCCTCTCAAGAAGGGATCTCTTAGAAAGAGTCTTAAATCAAATTTCTTTGGAGGACATCTAGAAAAACTCAAGGGTGGCATGTCAAGTGATGCAATAGAAGGAGAGTCGAGTCATTTAGAAGCCAATCCTATCTTCTCCCCTTCTATGCCCACATTAGATGTCTCATCTGAACCCATCTCTAAACCCATCCTTGACCCAGATGATTCCCTTTATGCTGTTTTTCCTGAGTCTCATGATGATCCTAGAAATCCCAAGCATAAGAATCATGAAGGATCCAAGGATGACCAAGAAGAGCAACGACAATGACTAGAGCATTCATGCATCGTTGCAAGTAAAGAATGGTTGGGCATGGCCGAAACCTTAAGGTTAGAATCCAAACCTGATCCAAAGGGTGAGCTTAAGTCAATCTTCTTAATAAACATGGCTCATCCAAGTTTGGAGGAGGCCTTAGACAAGATCAACCCGAGAGTCACCAATCCAAGAGAATTTTTGGATATTCACGAAGAATCAACCTTGGAGATTGAAAATGAAGATGACATCAACCAGCATGGAAGCTACTTCATGAACACCTCATCAAATCTATGCTCACATGAGAAAACTCCTGAACCAATTGGTCTCCCCAACATTGGCACACATGAGATCTTCAACCCCCTCATACTTCTAGTTCATAAAATTTTTGAAAGGGTGGTTGTAGATGCGTTTGTTTATCATAAATATTGCAGATCTCATTGTGTGTTGGCATGAATCTTGAGATAGGTACATAAAGACTGGTGTTGGAGGGGAAACCACTTCAACAACATGAGGTGAAATTCAAAAGTTTCCCAAGGACAAGCTTTTGTCCTAAAACATGCACTTTTGGGAGATAACATGAGCATTCACCTTTTGTTGTAATGCCCTTGTGAAATAAGGAGAGAAATATAATTGTGAAAATATTCCTTCGGGTATTTTTGTCACTAACCATCCTAAGTTTAAAGCAAAAAGAATGAAGGATGACGATGCAAGGTATGTCCAACCAATCATCATGCAACATTGAATCACATTCACACATGAGAGTTCTATCATCCAAACTTGATTTTGCTGTAAAATTCAAGTTGTGGGATAGACTTCCCTAAAAACATCTCTTGCCATGTTGCTAAATTATCTTGGTTGTCTCTACCTTCAAGCCATGCTCAATTTGCTAAATAACAACCATGCTTTTTCATCTCTATTTGGATAAATATATAATGCTTTCATGCTATCTTTGTTTGCTATAGTATGCTTAAGATTTGGAGTATGTTCATACATCTTTTAAATTAAGCATGATGCTTAGTTTAGGGGTGTTGATTTTACTTCCAAAGGCTTTTAAATTAAGCATGGTGCTTAGGTTAAAATGACTTCCTAAATCAAATTAGACGTGGTGTTTAGGTTGATTTTTGAGCCAATAGTATGCTTTAGTAGATACTAGATATTTTGTTAGACTAACCCCTACAGGAAACTTTCAATTCAATTTGGGTAAGTCACGAGATGAATTCAAATTAGAGTTGAAGCAAAACACAGCTCATGAAGAACTAGATGAATGAATATAAGCTACGCATGTCCATGGTTTGGCATAAATGTGCAAACCTAGCCACCACTGCAGCTATGGAACAAAGAGGAAGAAGACGAGTGCCATAAAACAAGATCTACAATAAAAGCACTCACTCATTGGAAGTGGATGAACAAATCAACAGGTCCAACAAAATGTCAAAGATCAAAGAGCAAAAAGATGGCATGTCAAAAGAATGAGAAAGAAAAGGTGCAATCTAGGAGACAAAAAGCTCATGAACAGCTCAAGATGCGAGGCTAGCCGAACAAGAAAAACTTCAAGCAAAAGGGAAGGACCATCATGAGTCATCTACCCTTCATCATATGGTGTCATCATGCTCTAATGATAAAGGTAACATCCTAAGGTAAATGGTCATTATTTAAAGAATTTTCCTTGAGTATGGTAGGCACATAAATAAGAAACAAACATGTTTGAGTTATAGCTTACTTGATCCAACCTGATTAACTCAACATGTTTAGCTCTTTAAGCTTGTTCCTAGCACCACTTTCTTGATCTCATAGTTTTAACCAAATGAGCTAAAAAGTTGCACACCTTATCTCTGGAAGATGATAGTCATAATAATGTAAAGATTGATACATTATGTAGATAGACAATCCTTCCGTAGGTTAAGCAATTTAATCCTTTTTTCCAAATGTATTTAGATGCTATATTCATGCTCAATCTTCTGATCTTATCTCCCATGTTATAAATGAACAAAGCACATAACATCAACTTCATCTTATTCAATGTGCTTAAGGTTAGAGAAGAATAAGTAAAGTCTTGGTTCTGTTGGTGTTTTCCCACCAACAGAGCCCATGCACTTGATCTCTACCTTGTCTTTATAAGCAAGACACACTTCAAGCAAAGCATGGGAAAGTCAGTTGATTCCCCAAATCTCTACACACGAAAGTTCTAAACCTATCAAACCAAAATCAAAACTCAAAACCAAGAGAGTTTGGCGGAAGAAGGTGGCATCACCATTAGAGGCGTCATCGCAAGAATCCTCGTATTCGGAGCAAACTGAGATAGTCGATCAATGAACTTCACAAGGAGAAGTCCGGTTCGAAGGACTAAAAACACTGAACCCTCACCGAAAGAGCTAGCTTGGGGGAGAATTACTCCCATTTATCTAGGTAAGTATTTTTTCCCCTTTTGTTTTAGTTTTAGTTTCTTGTAAATAGTTAAAAATGATGAATGAAAACAAAATAAAAAGTGGGTATGATAGTTTGTTTTAAAAATTGTTAACAAATAAAGAGGACTCTGAATAATCTCTTAAATGAAAATGATTAATAGTTGCTCTATTGTAATTCCTTTCATGTATATAGTTTTCAGCCTTGAATTCTCCCGAGTTTTGGATAAAACTGTTTTGATATAAGGATTTACTTTGAACTTGAAACTCATGGGTAGCATATGCTTGATCTAAGTCTAGGTAATTGACGGATATGATATGAGAAGGTCAGAGCTGCTTTTTATCTTGTTCCAAGTGACACTAAAATTCTAGAGATTTATCTTTTGAAAAACATAAAAATGCTAGATGATGAGTTCCTGTATGACAAAGCTTGAATTCTCACTAGAGCCATTCATGTTATTTAGGCTAGAAAAACTTCCACTTATATGATGCTTGCTATGCATTGAGTTTTGTCAAGCTTTGTTGACCCTTATGAGAGGTTTGTCATGCTCTTAAAATCAAGAGCACGTGCACACCACCCACATATGCGCTGCTCCTACACTGGGGGTAGGCGCAAAAACATGTCTTCCATCTAGATCCACCAAAAAATGTTCTACTCCTACACTGGGAGTGAACAAAAATATGCTTGATAGGTTTTCCACCCACCAAATAAATGCTCCAATTCTTGTTGATACCTCTCTCAAAGCTTTATTGTAGAAAAGAGACATGGGGCTATGCAAAAGTTATTTATAAAAAAAGAGAGTTGAGAAAAAAATAGACACAAAAGTGTCTGAGATATTTAAAACAATGGGTACTCAGATGCTCGTCTAAAAAACAAAGATGAATAAGATAGCCCCTGTTCTCTTGCAAAAATATTTCCAAGTTTTAAGAGAGAGATATGTTTTCAAGTATCAAAGTAGAATTAGGCCAGCCACCATATATATATATCCACCATACATTCACACACATGCACATCTTGATTTGATTGTATGACTCAACCTTCTTTGGATCCGTTGTTTGACTTTACAATATATGCATTGCAAGTATTCCCTAGCTTTCTCCCTACCTATGAACTCCACATAAAGCCTTAGTAGTAGGAAGAGAAAAGGCAGAACATCTTTATTGCCTTGGTGAGGGTCCACAAATACCACATATATTGAGAGACTTAAGAGTGTCATACAATGGAATCTCTGAGTTTTATTTTGAAAACTTTAAAAACTCTATAACAATGGTGAAACAAAGAACTTGAGACATAGTGCTTGACTTGATCTTTCTGTCTTTCAATTGCTCAAGACCCAAGTGAAGGCTAACAAGCCCCATAGTTGAAGGTAATATGGGTAAGTTTGAAAGTCAGATCAGTTTGTTCTAATCCGGAGGAGATTTTTTTTTGATTGAACACATGTGTACTTTTGAGGTGTGAAAGCATTGTAGCAACTCCTGATCCATTGCTGAGTTTAGCTTTGCTCAGGGACAAGCAAAGGCTAAGCTTGGTGGAGGTTGTTGACGGTCATTAACATCAATCATAAACCATCAACATATCCTACATATATACTTTATTCCATCACCAAATATAGGTATAAGGGTTTAAACTAATGAATTCTATAAATTTATCCAGAAAACCATCAAGGTGGACCCAATCATCAGATTAACTCATGTTTATCCACGATGAAACTGACTTAGGAAGACTCTAGAACACTCCAAAAAGCAAACCACCACGACAGAGCCTGAGAGGCTGCCATGTGGAGCTAACCTGCCCCACCTGTAGGCCGGTCGGCCTATGGGGTCCACCGGTCAGCCTCTGCTTCGAATGTCAGTTCTCCACCTCCTTAAAGATCAAATCTACGCCGTTGCTCAAGGTCGGTTTGATCCAAGGGTCCAGATTTGACGCTGCCTCCTATATATACGCCCCTGTACCCCCCTCTAGGAGAACCATCCTGAAACCCTAATTCATATCCTCCTCATTAGGATCAGAGCCAGCTATCAAGAGAAGATTAGTCCTCTATAGGATCTAGTCTTGTAAATAGAAATAGTGAGATAGAGAGTGATGGAAGAATTTGGGGGAGGTGATGGCCTATCGGTGCTCTCTCTACGACTTGTACCTTGGTGGATCCAAGTTCTACTTGAGCTTGCTTCTGAGATTTCTCTAGTAATCAAATTCTGATTCAAATAAGTAATTTGTTCATATTGTTCATCAGGTTCGCGACTCTGTTGAGTGCTTTATTCCTATTCTAGAGGGAGTAAAGTAGTAATTGTTGTGTAAGCGTGGTGCTTAGACTCTGGTCACTCATGGATGTACCCTACATTCCAGAATGGTGGTAGATCGCAAGGGTGACTATATAGCCTCGTTGAGTCCTTCGTAGTCCACCTCCCGTTTGTAGGCCGATTAGGACCCGGTTGCTATGGAAAGCATCTTCTATTGGTGTATTTCCTTAGTAATATCCCTAGTTGAACGGTAGAAGATATAACTTACCCAAGTCAAAACTAGAGAACCTTAGTAATCCTCTCTACAGTCATGTTTATCCTAACATTGTTGCTACCACTAGTTAAGTTAGACTATAGTCAATCTCACACGTTTCTCTGTGGATACGATACTTGGAATACTTCTAGGTGAAAACTACAATGCTATCTGTGCGCTTGCGGATCTTTTCTATGTGCGTTAATAAATACCAACAAACGTCAAGGCAACTTGATGGGACGGAACGTGATAGGCCACCTACCGCATTGAATGCTCTAGCCAGGAAGGGGTCGAGCTTCAAGCTCAGACCGGCCATGACCTCGAGTCTACACTTGGCACATGCAGACATCAGCATCTCCACGATCACTTCAAGATCGTGAAGACGCTCGGGGGCTACTATTGGGGTTATGATACCCTGGGTACCTCAAGTCACCGATTAGTTAGCCACTCAGCCACCCCACACTGGCCCAATCAGTAGAAGCCCAGCAATCGCAGCTCACCTAAACTATGAAGGCCCTGGGCCAAGCACCAAATCACAAGGTCTGTCATGACCTCTTCCTGCTTCCACTGCACGCTACGCAGCACCGCACGACCTCTCCTCTGTCCCGACCCCTGGGAAGGGACGGGGAGGGATCGAGCTCCATCAGACATGCTAGCCCTGATAGGGGTAGGCACGCCCCACTCACTCAGCTAGGACTGATGGGACAACTATCCCCTCAGTCAGGACAGGCGCCATCTATGCATCACATTGCGCAGACAAGACAACACCGCCAGGCGGTGACGACCGGTACGATAACCTACCGTCCAAATACGACCCAACGAGACAGGCCTACGGCCCCACCCACTATGGGATGGGGCGCACGACCATGACCTTGACTTTCAAGACTGATCAAGCCAATGAGAGCCTCGACCCCGTAGCTTGGGATCGAGGCCACCAGCTCCACGACCAGCAAGGCGACCAATGACCTTGGAGCAGCTACCTACTCCCGTACTAACGCCACGATGCCCCCAGAAGAGCGGGAGATGATGACGAAGGCCACGGTGAGCTCGCGTCGCACAAGACAGCTGGGGAACCACCACCGTGTCAACAACACCGTCATGACTGGCACTGTAGCATCACGCCACACCATGTCGCGACGTGGGAGCAAGACCATGATGACAACCACACCAGGACGTGCACTGATGCCAGGACAAGACAACCTTCCTTGCAGCCAAGTTTACTAGTTTTCCCGTCCCTCAGGCTCACGATTACTCAGTTGGGAGAACCCATCTCTATCTGTAACCTCGCCCCCGGCCACTATATAAGGGCAGCCAGGGCTCCCAACCAAGGGGATGGACTCTCAAGACTTTATTTGGGTTTTGTCCACCTAGCTTACTCTCTTCTTGCACACCCCATTGTAAGAACTTCAGAGCATTCAACTGAGGAACACACACTCGAACTCCCTCTGAGACTGGACATAGGGCTCTGCCCTGAATAAGTAGAACTTTTTATGTCTTTCGATGCTACCATCGTCTTTTTAGAGCAGCGTGACACACATATAAATCCACTTGCCGGTTGACAAAACACCGATACAATGCTTTCAGGGTTAACTTACCATAAATTTCTTGAGCGTTTTGCGTGTCCATAAGCACTTGAGCACACTAGCGCGTGGCATTGGGGCCCTACTTTTTTCGTGATGCATAGCAAGAGATAAGCATCCCGCATCCCAGTATCGGATTCTCAAGCCTATTGCTTTCCATCCATCACCCTTTTTTATGGCAAAAAGTGTGCTGCCATCCACCATCTCACCACCTCCAAACCACTTCTACTCCTATCTTGCTGCTTGGGAGAGCCAAGCATGTAGCTCGGTGCGAGCTCCTCTAAACCCCTTACATCAGCGCTAACTTGTGAGCTTCTAGAGCAGATCCTGCCTTAGCACCTCGCCATGGCATTAGGCCACAACAGGGGCGGAGACAAGGCGGGGGAGGGGGCAGGCCCCCCCTATGAATGTGAATTTTGCACTGAAAATTTTAGAATTCAAATAAATTTTAAAATTTCAACATTATTGGCCCTCCCTTACATTCAAAAAACCAACTTTCTAGCTCTGCCCCTGGTCCACAAGCTCAGTGAAGCAGGTAATGATGGAGCCCCTTGCAACGCGGTGGGTCTCGGCAATGTGAGTTAAGGGATCTTCGGCCGCCCAGAGTGCAAGGACAGTGGGTCCTAGCATAAAGGTGTCGACTCTCGACTATCGACCATGGCGTGCAGACTTGAGCCGACGACGACCTCGTTGCTGTGTGGCATGCCGTTTCAAGCGGCCACGTGCCATAGCCACTCCATGAGGTACCCCGCGTGTAGCGTGGTGAGCGGGTGGTGCGACAGGCCGGTGGCTTGGCTGTGGTGGCTCAGTGAAACGGCAGGTGGCTTTAAGAAGTAAAAAAGCATGCGCTTCGATATATAATATTATCATATTATTATATTATTGTAAAAAATATGTTTGTGCTTTGCGACAAGTGAAACCTATATGGATATGTTATCATCGCGCGGCAATATGCCTCCGCATTAGTAAACAAGATTTCTGTTTAAAAAAAAAGAACGTGACCAAGCCAACTCACCATGCTTGTTTGGTCTCATGCGGATAAGTGGATCAATCAACACGTAAAGGTAGAAATTCATAGCGGCGTTGCTTGCCTCTCTGATATGGGAGCTGCTATATTTTCATGAAATATAACTTATTTTCAGGCGACAACTAGTAGCCACATCTAGCGGCCACAATCTATTTGCACTGCAGTTAGATATGCTCCTTGACGGATCTAAAAAAATAAATATTAAGAGCATCTCCAAGAGTACCCAATATTTTCTTCCCCAAAACATGGAGTTTTATAACTCCTAAAAAACTATTGGAAGGATAAAGAAAGCCATCTCCAAGAGTTTCTAATAATCCACTCTAAAATATAGAAGACAATTTTACATCAGGAATCCTATAATATTTCTAAATTATCCTAACAACTTTTATATATTCTCTCTTGTACATTTGCATCAGGAACTCTTTACTGCTCTTTATTATTTCCACACCCTTCCACCTTTAGATTGGCCGACAAACAAGTGCGGGGAGAGAAGATATGCGCGACTCAGAAGGACGTAACTTTACGCGGAACAAGGTGACTTTTTTCAAGTTCTAAAAGATTAGAATGATGAATCAGGAGTTGTTAGAGAGGGATTTTTTCTTATCTTACTAAAAATAAGGATTAGAAAGGGATTTAGTTACACTTGGAGATGCTCTAAGCTTATTCAAGGTTTACCGGTGAATAAACATATGGGCCCATTTTCATATTATATTGGGCTTTACCTCTCTCACTAACACATACAAATAAGCAATCACAAAAATCTCATGTGTATCGACACAAAGATAATTAACAAATGATAATTCTTTCTATAGTCAAACGATGACAAGAATCGAATATATATTGACACGTACAGAGATAAAAAAAAACAACTTACAATTGTTTTTATAGTCAAGCAAGGACAAATATTAGATCTGTGTTGGCACAAAAACAATTAAAAGTTTAAAATTGTTTCTATAGTTAGACAAGGACAAAAAAATAAACTGTGTTTACACAAATACAATTAACAAATTATAATTTTTTATATAGTCATACAAAGACAAAATTTTGATATGTGTTTTGACACAAGTGCAATTAATGAATTATAATTATTTCTATAGTCAGACAAAGACAAAATCTGATTTGTGCTGGTACAAGAACAATTAACATTGCACCGAACAATTCGTCCGGGTCCGAAGCGTGTAATCAAGTCTAGCTTGTAACGGATCACATCTGAATAAATGCAATATAACCCAGTAAATAGGTTTGATGCTGCAAGGATCGAAGACAGAACAACGAACGCCACGAAGCCTAAGGCCCCGTTTAGATTCCAAAAATTTTCAACTCAAAGTGTCACATCGAATCTTACGGTACATGTATGGAGTACTAAATGTAGACGAAAAATAAAACTAATTGCACAGTTGGATGAGAAATCGCGAGACGAAACTTTCAAACCTAATTAGTCCATAATTAAACACTAATTGTCAAATACAAACGAAAGTGCTATAGTAACCAAAACCAAAATTTTTTTACCAACTAAACACGCCCTAAATAGAAGCCATAATTTACGCGACTGACGCCTATGAAACGTGTGGGACAAAAGGTCCTTTCAGTCCCGATTACCTGACCCGGGATTAAGGACGGAGCTTTTAGCCCCGGATACACAGTCCCGGTTGGCAGGGTTTCCCAACCGGGACTGTAGGAACATCCCCCACCTTACACTAGTAGTTTGAGTTCCTTAAGCATGGTGCGAGTAACGAGCCTATTGGCAGCCTCGGTGAAGTGGATCCCGTCCCAGGAGACGAACTTGGACGGGTCAGCGCACGTCGTCGACCCTGGCGTGCCGCAGAACGTGGTGAAGTTGAAGTTATAGGGGCCACCACCGCCCCCGCAACACGCGGACAGCGGCCTGTCTCCGAAGCCGTAAAAGGTTGGGAACGCGACGGCCTTGACGACGGGGTTGTAGATGTCGGCGTAGAGGAGGGAAAGGGACCTGCCACGGCAGCTGTAGTCAAGCCGGTGCTCGCTGAGCATCATCCTCAGCGCACGGTTGTGCCGCTTGGCGACCTCGTTGAACCGCGCGATGCAGTGGGTGATGGGGTCGTAGTCGCCTTGATCGCCTGGGAACAGGGCGAGCTGCTGCGGCTCGCAGCCGATTGGTAGCATCCCCGTGATCACCACCGTCCTCGCCCCGGCAGCGATCATGGCCTGAAGTGCACATATTAATGATGAGTACATCGATCAGATGAGCAATTTCGCTGAGATGAGACCGAGTTGAGTGGGTCTCCGATCCTTACGGTCAGGGCCGAACGGACGGCGCCGATGATGTGTGGCACCAGGCTCGCCGCGACGTCGACGGAGTTGTTGCTTAGGGCGAAGAAGTAGTCATTGAGACCGATCTCGCCTACGTAGAAGATCGAGCTTACCATCAGCTTACGCTGCTCTGTTAATTACACACGAGTTTTAGTTTAGACCGATCGATCCACTGACTGATAGATCATACGATACAGTGCTAAGCGATAGTCTAGCTAGTTTCCACAATTAAGAAATAATATTTACCGTAGTCGTCTGATGAGTTGAGCAGTTGCACGACGTTCTGAAACCAGCTCGTCTCATTACTGAGAGAGATGGGCACGAACGACGTTACACCTTTGCTTGCTAAGAACGCCGGGTCCAGGACCGTCGCACCACCCAGCGCGAAGTTGGTTCCGTTCAGAAAGTCAGCGGCCGTTTTGCCGGCGAGGTACGGCGTCGGCTGTGGCACCTTCAGTTCCTCCACTGCGTCAGTGAGAGTGTCGATGGTCACAAGACTACGATCGAGAGCCTTCCATGTTGTATATGGGAATGAATGAATGAAGCGTTTGACGACAACATACGTACCGAGGAAGTCGAGGATGAGCCTGCCGTTGGAAGCCCGGCCGCTGGGATGACCAAAGTATGTCTCCCCGTACGGCGGCCGGGTGAAAGGTCCTCCGGCAGTCACCGGGAAGATGGCCGAGTTCCCCGTGTCAGTGAGCGAGTTGCCGAACGCGAAGAGGCGGGAGTACCTGCCGTAGCCATCAGTGTCCGCATAGGCGAAGGCCTCTGCGGCGACGAGGAGTACTACGAGCAGCGGCGCGGCCGGCGCCATTGATCGAGATTTGAGAACGTGAAGCCCGTTGTGTGTTTGTGATGCTTGCAATTGGCAAAGCTATTTTTGACCTCGAGATCCTGGCGTGGGGCGCAGTTCGCCAAGATTGTCATGGCTGCATCAACGTTTGACCTCGAGATCGATGCATTTAGTAGAAAAGGCCGGACTTCCATGCCCCTGGCATCGTTTTTCCAGCTGGCCGGGGCCCCTTTACTTTCATATTTAATTATACATCGTCAAGTGGCCATTTGTTGCGTGAGCAACAGGGAAAGAAGTTATGTTACTTTACAAGCTGAGCATACATACGCATCCGGCGTATGAAGTCCCATCTGGCATATCATCCGAAGTCAAATCGAAGCATGATGCTGATTGCTACTTGCTGTTCAAATTCATAGTTAAAGTACTTTCTCTTTCTCCCTAAATAAATAGATTCTTAGAGTTGTCTTAAATCAAACTTTTTAAAATTTGACTAAAAAATTCATCAAGATTTATGACATCAAATTAGTATCATTAGATATACATATAATATATTTTTATAATTAGCTCATTTCATGTTATAGATGTTGTTACTCTTTCCTATAAAGCTAGTCAAACTTAAGATAGTTTGACTTGCACGAATTCTAAGAATTGATTTTTGGGGGAAGAAGGAAGTATCAACTACTTGGCGTTAGGAGATCGATCAAGAGACAAAGTCAAGGACAGACCAGGAGTTTTATTTTCTGAACTTATCCATGATGGATACTTGTACTAGGAAAGATCAGTAAAACAAAGGTATACAAGAGATAGTGGATGTAGGTCAGAATACTTAGTTAGGGCACAGTATTTTCAAAGTTTGAACTTTGTATACGGAAAGCAAAATGTCCCTAATACAATATTGTATCCATCATCAATTGAACAAGCCTCGGTAGCACCTCATTCCTGGGTTCGACTCCCCGTAGAAGCGAATTTTTCAGGATTTAACGACGTTATGCTTTCATTGGTAGACGACATTCCTGTCGACAGCGAGACACATATGGTGACTTCATCAATGTTAAGGATTTGCCGGCCCAGTCTTCAAAGAAGCTCATAGGGGTAGGGTTGCGTGTGTATGGTCATAGGGGTGAGTGTGCATGCGTTGTGAGCGTCTGCATTGTATTGTGTAATTCTAAAAAAATCTAATTTTAGAGTCGGTTAAATTTTAGTAAAAGTCACTATTAATTATTCTTATCGGAGGAGGGCACGGGAAATAAATTTAAAAACAAAAACAGCCACGAGGCTGTTGGCGAGCATGTTCCTGAGCCCACCGACGAGTCTACTCCCAGCCCCGTCGTTGTTGCTGAGCCTGCTCTAGGAACACGCCGTGACGCCGTCGCTAACCTTGCTCTTAGACCAGCCGCCGCTGCCCAGTGATAGGAACAAGGATCCGACCAGTGAGGCATGAATAGTCATTTCTAAATTCTAATCGCCCTGACTAACCAAAACAATTGCAGAATTAAACTAATCGGTCTAGCCTCGACTACACCCCTCTATCTATCACTACAAGTATCTTACAAAAGATGCTACAAATTATGTCTAAGGTACCGAGCTAGAGGGAGCTCACCAAATTAAGTCTAGTTAGCAAGGTCACACAAACCTATGTACCTAGTCAACTGAGCACATCAAAAGCTCCTAAACATACTAGTGAGCACAAGCACAATACAAGCTCCAACAATACTAGTCAACTAGCTAGCTACCCAAGCACAACTAGAGAGCTACAACTACATAGCTACACAAGTTAATTAAGCTAAGCTAGTTAGCTACACAAGCTAACTAGATACATAACAAGCTAACTAGCTACACAAAAGCAACAACTACAACACTAGCACAAGTATATGAGTAAGCAATGCAAGCTAGGTGCTAGTGTTAGGGAATTACAAACAATGGGAAGAGAACATTGACACGATGATTTTTTATCCCAAGGTTCGATGGATTGCCAACCACTTAACACCCATTGAGGCAAGACCAAGGTTGTCCACAATCCTCTTGCTAGTAGCAAGGCCGCAAGCTTGCATTCCACCCTTCAAGGTGCGATCCAATGTGAGCCAAGCACTTGACCCGGATGAACCACTTGGCAGAAAGACCTAATTTGGTTTTGGCTAATTGATGAAACCTATTGGACTAATCCTATGCTCTGAGTGTGTAGATGATATATATAGGTTGGTCCAAGTCCAAGTGATGGAGCAAAATGGCATTCATGTGATGGAGATGGCCAAAAGATAGTGATCAAGTGCTCCAACTTGGAAAAGAAGAAAGAGAAAAACAAAACCCCATGGATATCAAGGCAAAGGTATAAATAGGGATTTTGTTTTCCCGATCAAGACGCAATAGAGTGTGTGATCGGATTTAGGATAGATGGTCTTACTATCAAGAGGGGAGCTCTTATTAGACAATTTGGTCATGTAGTGCCACTAGGTGTTGGAAAACTATGCATTGCATTTAGCCCTAGTGCACAACGGAGAGCAAGCGAAAAGGTTTATGAAAAAATACTTTGAAAAAATGCTAACTTGGCTCTAAATATATATGTTTGTGAAAATATTTGAGAGTTAACATCTCTTGCAAGGATGTTTTTGGGCTATCGGTGCTACCTTTGGGTGGCGCCGGACTACCTATCCAATGGGTCCAGATAGGGTCCTGAGCTGCCTAACGCATGAAGTTTCAGGGGATGGCACATTGTCGTCCGGTGTGCACCGCAAAGGGCACTGGAAAGCCTGTCCAGTACCGCTAAACTGGTGTCCGGTGCGCCGCCCTAAATATCCAGAGAGCAATGAAAACTAGAAACTTGGTGAAAAGGGGTCATTGGACAAGGTGTCCGGTGCACCGCCCTATTTTTCCAGAGAGGGAGGAAAACGTGAAATTTGCGAGTGAGAGATCACCGGACCGGTCATCCGGTGCACCGGATTGGCTGTCCGGTGACACTGACACAACAACAGTCAAAATTTTTGACCGTTTATATAGCCATTGGGGAGGCACCAGACTGGCTATCCGGTGCCCCCACATAATGTGTCTCAGGAGGGTAACCATTGGATTTCTTTGTGGGGCTATAAATAGATGGTGGGGTCAGCCTTGGCCACTCTCTTGGCACTCCATACAAATGTGCACACATCTTGAGGGCTGAGAAACACACTCCACTCACTTCGATCCTCGATTTCATCATTTGAGTGAGATTTGGAGGGCCTCTAGTGCATTGCTTAGTGGTCTAGCATGTTTGTTGCACTAGTTGGGCTATTTGGGCTGGTGGAACTCTTGTTACTCTTGGTGATTGCCATCACCTAGCTAGCCCGGAGTTTGTGGGATTGTTGAGCGACTATTAGTGATTGTTGTAACAGAACCGACCAATTTATAAGAGCACAAGTACAAAAGCAATCACCGGAGTGATCAAACCGTCATACTTGAACCCATATAAACCCGGTAGTCAACTGAAACCATGAAGGATTTCAAACCAACTTGTATACAACCAAGATCACAGTAATTCAACATAACAAGCCACATGTTACATTCATTTCACAAGTAGTTCATAAGTACCTCATACATCAGAGTACACATAGTTATTACAAAACGAGTTCACAAATAGCGGAAGTAAAGTAGTTTAACACCATCATACACACTTAGTTCAAATACAAGCCAGCTCCATAGTCATATCCAGCAAAAGCAGTAAGATAAGATAACATAGATGATCATGCCCATGATCTAGTCTTCATCCCCCGCAGGGTGGAGACAATACTTGCAGTAGCCGTTATAGAGCACGTCATCTGCAACAAGGGGAATAAACCCTGAGTACGAGAAGGTACTCAGCTAGACTTACCCGTCGTAAACCAGAAATAAATGACACCAAGGAGTATGCAAGGCTTTATCGGTAGATCTTGCTTGACAACCATTTTGCATAAAAGCTTTAGTGATAAGAGAACATAATTTGATTTATGAGTAAGCAGCAATTTAACAATATTAACCTATCAACTAGATTAGCACCTGTACTAGAGCAAGCAATTGATTAACTCCAAACATTAGTAACCATATCCGGTATAATGTTGTATCATCATCATCATCGATTTAACCATTAAGTTCAATTAAGTGCATCTACGTTGCCGCTGCTCAGTCAAGTTCTCACTATCCGGGAGAGACGGCGATTCGAATCGATTCCTATCTAGCTGGAGGGTTATTCCTAACACAAACCCAGGCATACCTCATGAAGGCAGCCTTAGGTCACCTTTGGTACATCTTAGGAATCGCGGCTTCGAGCAGCGCCGCACCCTCAGGGAGTCTACTCTGCCAGGTGGTCAATCTCACCGTGGACTTATGCCAATAGCTCCCCGCACATCCTTGCTACCGCCAGGGTGCGCACTTTCACTTCTCGGTCTTCCGGCCTGAGTTGAGCTACTCGGCTTCGCGGTCAGAATGAGTTATCCGGCCAACTAAGTGATAGGCATGCATTCAACATGACATGAGGACGTACAGTGAATCGGTCCTTAACCGACACAGACGGGGATAGATCCACACCCAAGACCTCCTTGCCTTGTTGCTTCTCTATCGACCTCCCGCCTGGTCACAATTCATTATTAACACATGGTTATTCTCCACGATAGCAATTATAGCCAACCGTGACCAGACATTTTCCTAATATGCAGGTGACAGGAAATCACCTGACTCTTACCGGTCTAAGCATGGCTAAGCTTTGATTCGCTCCTAGACCTAAATAGGATTCAGGGTATGTATACTGGCCAAGGAATAGATATATATGCAAGAAGTGTTCGCATCCAATTCCTATCACTTAATGCATCAATAATTAAAGATACTCAAAGTAACCATTTTTAAAACATAGGAGACTTAGAATGCTCCGGGCTTGCCTTTCAGAAAAGATGAAGGTTGGTGATCGGGGCACTCAAGAACTTCTTCGTTGACTCCCTCTTCGGGGGCCTGCACCTCCTGCTCCTGAGCTTGCTGCGGCTCCTCCGGAAGTACTGGCTCGAATTCCAGAAGCGTAACTCCCTCCGGAACACCTATTGCATGCATATGCATAGTAAGAATCATGCGTGCACAAGAGATGGAAGATGATGATGAAATGTATAGCCATGTATGAATGGACGCATGAAAGACATAATGATGCAAGATTAACATTGATTTTTACAGAGTAGGTGCATATCTCTTTTAGAAAACAAGAACGGCACACTCACCAAGTTCTAATAACCTAAGATAAAGTTGTTCATCTTCGGTAAGAGGTCTAGCACCTGCAACTAACAATTTATCTTAATTAGCCTAGCATCTAAATCATCACATCAACTCATATAAAGCAAACAAGTCAGTCACTGCACTCAATAGTTTTCAGGCTGCAAACAGCAGCTACAAGTTTGATCCATAACTAGAGTTTTACAGATCCAAATACCATGATTTAAGACTTTCTGGAAAGCTTATAAAATTGTCTACAACTCTGTTATTGACCACTTTCCCAGCAAACCAATTTATCGTGGGGAACTTTATAAAGTTCCCAGAATTGTCCAGAAAGACACAACGCCAGAAATAATTATTAACTTGCGTTGTAAACATACAAACGGACAATACCAACTTTACTAACTCATCATACATGTTGAAAGAACACCAGAAAACATAGTGTCCATTCCTAACTAAATTATTCTCATGCCTTTAATAAATTATTTAGATACTTAGGTTAAATAATAAACACATATCCAAAGTGTACCTAAATTTCCACAAAAATTACAGTAGCTTATACATGTCTCCAATAGGCTACTACATAAATTTCACATCAATTGAACAAGTATCTCATCCTACACAAAAATGACAAGGCATAAAGGCTTAAAATGTCATAAATAGGAAATCTTAGTGAAAAGTGTCAAGCAACAGATTTCATATTTTTCCTAGCATACTTAAGGTACTTGGATGCTACCCACCAAATTTCAGGGTCATAGGATTCCTAGATAATTTAAGAAAATTCACACAAGTATCAACCAATGGTAAAAGAAAAATCTATAACTCAAAAACCAAACATGCAATGACTCTCAAATTTTTACCAGAGCTTCTACTCATCAAGAATAGCTCACCCACAAAATTTCATAATTTTTGGAGCACAGGAACTCAAGATATAATTTAAACAAATTTGTATGCATTTAAAAACACATTTTAAGTTCCTATTTAATTCATCCAAAATTTCTACAACATGTGCTCATGTCCTATTTTTATTAAATACTACACTTCATTGTGACTCTACCAAAATTTGCCTCACTCCATTTGGATCTACCACTTAGGAGATACAAAAATCACAAAATAGCATAGAAATCTACATTTAAACTCAAATATGAAACTCTATGAGCCATTGACAGGCGGGTCCCGCGGGGTCAATGGACCCACCGACCAGTCGCAGCCGAAGCCGAAGCAGGGGAGGTCGTTGACCGGCCACCGCTCGACGACGGCGAGGATTCCGGCGAAGGCGGTGGCACCAACATGCTCAGCACACTGCCCCGCGCCGATGGAAGTAGAAAACGGGCTCCCTAGCTACAGAGGAGGAGGTCGCCGTCGGCAATGGTGTTTGCGGCGGTGCTGCGCAAGGTACGCTGGCCAACTCCGGCCATGGCAGACCGACCTAAGCCAGGCGTGAGCATCAGGAGTTCACAGAGACAATGAGGGACAGGAGAGAAAGGAGGGAGAGAGCTCCAGTGGTGGTTGGCCATGGCGGGCTCACCTCCGACGAGGTTGCGACGGTGCGGGAATGCCGAAAGCGGCCTCACCAGAGGTTGACTGACTGCATGGAGGCGACGACGAGCAAGAGGAGGTCGCGGTGGAGCTTGGAGCTGGCTGGCGGCAGTGTTTTTGTAGTGGCACGTGAGCGAGGTGATGGTGGAGGCTCGGCCGGCAATGGCGAGCGGCTGCGGCTCGGTGCTGCGCGATGAGGGCGAGAGGGAAACGAAAATGAACTTGAGGGCCGGTCGGGCAGACGGACGTGGTTCAAGCAGTGGCCAGCAGCGCCAGGATGGCCGCGGCGCATGGCCTGCGCAGCCAGGCAGCCGGTGATGAGTGTCCTCCACACAGCATTCTTTCTCTGTTGCCGGTCGGAACTGTAGTCACCGATTCAGTTACATAGGTGCCGACTGACAGCGAAACTTGTCGACCATAGATCTCTCAAACCGTGGCGATCTAGGTTAAGTCGCAGTTAACAAAGTTGGGGACCTACGTGAGTACTACAAGTTTGCTAATTGGAGCTCAAGCTGGTTTGGCTTGGTTAGTGAGATATAGTGCTCCAAACTAGGGTACATGAAACTGAAATCCAGTAAAACACTTAGAAAAATTTTCAATTGTTGAAACAGCTTTCAATTCTGACTTGTGGGTCCTTTTTGAACATGTTGTGCACATTTTCATGAGTTGGCTCCCAAACAAAGTTTGTTCCTTATAAAATTTGCTACAACTTTGCTTTAGGTTGCTTAGACATGCAAACATTCTAAGTTGTACTTCTTAAACAGTCAAACTTAGGAGCTCTAGTGTTCTACAAAGGTCAAACCATGACTTGGAAGTGTAATTAGGTAAGATGGTCAACATGAACATTGTTGCTAAAGACATTCTAAGTGTAGCTAAGTTGCTTAAGGGAACATTTGACACACATTTGCATAGACCACACATTAGCACACACAATTGCTAGCATAAAACCAAGCAGTTCAAATAGAAACACACATGAAATGATAACATTCATAATGGTATGATGCTTATGAATGGGATGATGATGCTCATGCTCATGTGATGCAAGTGTTTTAGTGCAACCATAACACTGGGGTGTTACAGCCCTCCCCCTTATAAAAATCTCGCCCCGAGATTTGAAAAGCGTACCATTTTGAATAAAAGGTAGGGTATACATCCTTCAAATAATCTTCCCGTTCCCACGTTGCATCGCTCTCACTACCCTGGTTACTCCACATAACCTTGTAGAACTTAACCACATGGTTCCGGGTTACTCTTTCTCTCGTGTCGATAACCCGCACTGGTCTTTCTTCATAGGATAGATCTGATTTCAACTTGACATCTCGAAGTGAAACTTTTTCTTCGGGAACACGGAGACATTTCTTCAATTGAGATACATGAAAAACATTGAAGATAGCTCTCATCTCGTAAGGTAACTCTATCTTGTAAGCTACATTCCCACTCTTCTCTATGATTGGATATGGACCTACATACCTAGGTGCAAGCTTTCTCTTTACTCCGAATTGCTGCACACCTTTCATCGGTGATACCTTCAGATAAACATGATCACCCACTCCAAACTCAATGGGCTTCCTTCTTTTATCTGCATAGCTTTTCTACCTAGCTTGAGCGGCTTTCATATGTTTTTGGATAGTACGGACTTGTTGTTCAGCCTCTTCGATGAAATCAATGCCGTAGTATCTCCTTTCTCCAGATTCAACCCAGTTCAAAGGAGTTCTACACTTGCGACCATACAACGCTTCGAATGGGGCCATCTTGATACTTTCTTGATAACTATTATTATAGGAAAATTCAGCCAAGGGTAACCACTTATCCCATGAACATTTGGGTGATATGACGTAAGCTCTTAACATGTCTTCCAATATTTGATTCACCCGCTCTGTCTGTCCGGAGGTTTGCGGATAATAAGCAGAACTTCTAACTAAGTTGGTCCCTATCATCTTATGCAGTTATTCCCAAAAACGAGCGGTGAACTGAGGTCCTCTATCAGATACAATGGTTCTAGGAACACCATGGAGATGTACTATCTGGTTAAAATATAGCTCAGCATAGTCACTTGGTCGATAGTCAACTCTAACTGATATGAAATGAGCAGACTTTGTTAAACGATCCACTATCACCCATATGGAATTAAAATTCTTTTGGGTAGGGGGAAGTCCAACAATAAAATCCATACTAATCTCTTCCCACTTCCATCCTGGTATAGACAATGGTTGGAGAAGTCCAGCAGGCTTCATGTGAATTGCTTTGACTCTACAACAATTGTTGCACCTTGCAACATAAGCTGCGATTTCTTTCTTCATCTTTGTCCACCAAAAGCGAGATTTCAAATCTTGATACATTTTGCTACTTCCCGGATGGATAGATAACTTGGATGAGTGAGCTTCTTCTAAGATTTGGTTTCTAAGCTCTTTGTCCTTCGGTACTACCAGTCTATCCTTAAACCATAGAACACCCTTCTCATCAATACGAAAGTGCTTTGGCTCTTGTTCCTTCATCTTTCTTTTGATGTGGAACACACCCACATTGGTTTTCTGAAGCTCGATGATTTTACTTTCTAGAGAGCAACTAAGGGTAATACTGTGCAACACTGTAGGATGTAACAGATACGCCAAATGATAATCTGCCTCCAAGAGAGAATTACAGTGAGATTTCCTACTCAAAGCATCAGCAACAACATTTGCTTTACCCCGATGATAATGAACTTCTAAGTTATAATCTTTAATCAACTCTAGCCATCTTCTCTGTCTCATGTTCAATTCTGGTTGAGTGAAGATATACTTGAGACTTTTATGATCGGTATAAATATGGCACACGTTACCGAGCAGGTAATGCCTCCAAATCTTCAAAGCATGCACAACCGCAGCTAACTCAAGATCATGAGTTGGATAATTAGCTTCATGCTTCCTTAGCTAACGTGAGGCATAGGTGATCACTCGGCCTTCCTGCATAAGGACACATCCTAAATTGGTACCTGATGCATCACAAAACACATCAAAAGGTTTCTCGATGTCAGGTTGTGCCAACACAGGAGCGGATGTCAACAAGGTCCTCAAAGTGCAAAAAGCAGTCTCACACTCTGGAGTCCAAACAAACTTTACATCTTTTTGAAGTAACCTAGTCATGGGCTTGGCTACCTTAGAGAAATCTGGGATGAATCGATGATAATATCTAGCCAAACCAAGGAAACTTCTGATCTCATGTACTGACGTTGGTGCTTTCCAATTCATGACTTCTTGCACCTTAGATGGATCAACCGAAATCCCTTCATCGGACAACACATGACCCAAGAAAGGTACTTTCTTAAGCCAAAACTCATATTTACTGAACTTGGCATAAAGCTTATGCTCTCGTAGCCTGGATAAAACAACTCTCAGATGCTCGGCATGTTCTTCAGCATTTACAGAAAAGATCAAGATGTCATCAATGAAGACAACTACAAATTTGTCCAGTTCTTCCATGAACACATAATTCATCAGATATACGAAGTATGCAGGAGCATTGGTTAGGCCGAAAGACATAACCAAATACTCATACAACCTGTATTTGGTGGAGAAAGCGGTCTTAGGCACATCCTCCGGTCTAATTTTTATCTGATGATAACCAGATCTCAAATCAATTTTAGAGAATACCTTTGCCTTAGACAACTGATCAAACAAAATATCAATGCGGGGCAATGGGTACTTATTCTTGATTATCACCGCATTGAGTGGACGATAATCCACACACATGCACAATGACTTGTCCTTCTTCTTCACAAATATAGCAGGACAACTCTAGGGAGAGGCACTAGGTCGGATAAGGCCTTTCTCTAACAGATCTTGTAACTGAACTTTAAGCTCTACTAACTCATTGGGCAACATCCTATAAGGCCTTCTAGAAATAGGTGCAGTGCCTGGCACTAACTCGATCTTGAATTCAATATCTCGATCCGACGGTAAACTAGGTAGATCATCAGGAAATACATCTAGAAATTCACACACTACTGGGACGTCCTCAATTCTCAGGGTCTGGATAGCATTAGCAGTGTTGTGGAGTTCTAGCTCTCTAGGAAGTGGCACAAGGAAGGCTTCCTTGCTGATAGGATCCCTCAACATAACGACCCTAGTGGAAGTATCAATGAGCACTCCATGACTGCTCATCCACTTCATTCCCAAGATTACATCTATCCCTAATCCTGGTAGAACTACCACATTGGCCATAAACACTCATCCCTCGATTTCAATACTCACCCCCAGCACTATTTGATTGGTCAAAATATTACTTCCAGATGCACTAATGCAATAACTACCCGTGGATACTATAATTACCTTCTGATTGTATTTTGATGCAAAAGCTAGACTCATAAACGAATGTGAAGCACCAGAATCAAATAGTACAACTACCGGATGGTGATTCGCAAGAAACTTACCCGTGGTGACTACCTCTCCTGAGGGTATCGCGGTCACGTTGGTGTAGTTAACATGTCCTTGACGAGCACCAGAATTCCCTTGCTTCTGATTGTTCTTCTGAGGATACGGACAATTCTTGGACCAATGACCTATCCTGCCACAATTCCAGCAGGGCCTATTAGCTGGCGGAACAAAAGAATTTCCTGGTCCTGTGGTGCCCTTTGGAAGAGGTACAGTAAATTCCTTCTTGAAACCAGTCTTTGCCTGATTCTTCTTTTGTGGCGGCCGGTACCGAATGGCTGTAGTCGGTGGGCGAAACTGAGTCTTTGCTACTAGAGCTCTAGCCTAAGAGACACCTGCCTCAAAAGGCCCTCTTGCGATTTTTGGAAGCAGCATAGACATTATCATTATTCTCTTGAGTAAGAGCATCACTTACGAACTAATTGAAAGTGATACTTTTGTTGTTCCCCATGGACTTCATCAGTTTGGGACTAAGCCCTCTCTTAAAGCTGGTGATTTTCTTTGCTTCTGAATTAATGAATTCTGGAGCATACCTTGCTAGATGATTGAAGGCATAAAGATATTCAGTGAGTGTCTTGGTGCCCTACACCAACTTTATAAACTCATTGTGCTTTATGGCCATCAACCCGGAAGGAATATAATGACTCTTGAAAGCCTCCTGGAATCGATTCCAAGTGATCTAGGCATTTTCTGGTAGGGTGGACCGATAATGTCACCACCATATACCTGCTGGTCCTTGTAGCTAATGCGAAACATACTCCGCCTTCATTTGCTCTATCACCCTGAGCAAATGGAACTTGTGCTCAAGCGTGTTTAGCCACTCTTCTGCTTGGAGCGGCTCTTCAGCTTCCTTGAAGACGGGTGGCTTGGTATCTTGGAATTCCTTGAAATCACTAAACTGGTTGGGCTCTGGTCCCTGTCGCTGATTGCGGCCCTAGGCTTGATGCTGGGCCATGGTACGCATAGCATCACCCAACGCACGTTGTCCTTCCACGAGCATAGCCAATAGATCAAATGGTGTGGGCGAGGGTGGCGGTGGAAGATCATCATCACCACTACCCCCACCATGGCCTGAACACAGACTGCGCGACATCTGCAAAAGCACATTTGTGAGTAATGATGGACGAGGTTAGATACATTGCAGATGAATTGTAGAATTATGCCAAACTGAACTTATTGGAGAGATTAATTTCATACAATAAACAGAGGCATAATAATTCACCCTCCTAACATCGCCATAACTTTACTCCGCACATTCATGCGATGCATACGCTCCCATGCCAAATTTTTGGTCAACTTCAAAACTGGACTTCGATTTAAAGCTCACCTCCAAATGGAACCAACATGCCAGTTTCAGAGATTACATCTAAGTATAACGAGACTGCTCCGTGTATCCTACTGAAAGTAGCACCATCCACAATAGGGTTGGGGCGCCAAACACATGAAGGAATGTGCTGCTCTAGGGCGGTAGTGCTAGTGCGGCCATCAGTAGTAGCATTGCAACTTGGGTGTGAGAGGATTACCTTACAGGATGAGAAATCTATAATGGAACAATTAAAGATAAGGGAGGGAGTGATGCAAAAATGTAATGGCATGAGTAAACATGATGCATGCACATTCCGTACGTCCTCACGAATCTTAAGGAAATTTAACATTCTAGCGACATAGACGGTGGCATACATACGTTCTCTCATATACGTATCTAGTCGAGCTACACGTTGCGTTGTTAGTGTACCTACAGAAAATTTCATTGCAGCCCATGCCAACAAAAGAAATAAGTACGCAATGAAAGCAGTAAACTAAGATACTCTCCATATATACATCCCCGGATATATATACTCTGGTGTCCAAAGCTACCCGATTGATACACCCACAATTAAGTACCTTCATATGTACATGTGTGCAACATGTAAACATTCCGGTAACCATAACTAGCTCTCCCCTAGACCGACAGTTGGACGGCCATGCTCTCACAACTCACTTTACCTGGGCATAGAGGCAATTGATCCATACATTACCACCCAAGCGGATGGCATCCATACAATAGCACGCCGTATGGACGATGAAATAAAATGCAAGCAATTTCCCCCAAAAGTCATTACTTAAATAAGCCACCTGAAAGTCCTTATTTGGGCATAGAGGATATGACCACTGGCATACTTAGATAAAATTTTAGATTTGACACCTATATATATAGGTAACTATAAGATGTCAAAACTGATTTTCGCAAACAAAAGCTTTTGTTTTAAATACACATATGACATGTTTAATGTTGAATCTAGCTCCGATACCAGCTGTAACAGAACCGACCAATTTATAAGAGCACAAGTACAAAAGCAATCACCGGAGTGATCAAACCATCATACTTGAACCCATATAAACCCGGTAGTCAACTGAAACCATGAAGGATTTCAAACCAACTTGTATACAACCAAGATCACAGTAATTCAACATAACAAGCCACATGTTACATTCATTTCACAAGTAGTTCATAAGTACCTCATACATCAGAGTACACATAGTTATTACAAAACGAGTTCACAAATAGCAGAAGCAAAGTAGTTTAACACCATCACACACACTTAGTTCAAATACAAGCCAGCTCCATAGTCATATCCAGCAAAAGCAGTAAGATAAGATAACATAGATGATCATGCCCATGATCTAGTCTTCATCCCCCATAGGGTGGAGACAATACTTGTAGTAGCCGTTATAGAGCACGTCATCTGCAACAAGGGGAATAAACCCTGAGTACGAGAAGGTACTCAGCTAGACTTACCCGTCGTAAACCAGAAGTAAATGACACAAGGAGTATGCAAGGCTTTATCGGTGGATCTTGCTTGACAACCATTTTGCATAAAAGCTTTAGTGATAAGAGAACATAATTTGATTTATGAGTAAGCAGCAATTTAACAATATTAACCTATCAACTAGATTAGCACCTGTACTAGAGCAAGCAATTGATTAACTCCAAACATTAGTAACCATATCCGGTATAATGTTGTATCATCATCATCATCGATTTAACGATCAAGTTTAATTAAGTGCATCTACGTTGCCGCTGCTCAGTCAAGTTCTCACTATCCGGGAGAGATGACGATTCGAATCGATTCCTATCCAGCTGGAGGGTTATTCCTAACACAAACCCAGGCATACCTCGCGAAGGCAGCCTTAGGTCACCTTTGGTACATCTCAGGAATCATGGCTCTGAGTAGCACCGCACCCTCAGGGAGTCCACTCTGCCAGGTGGTCAATCTCACCATGGACTTACGCCAATAGCTCCCCGCACATCCTTGGTACTGCTAGGGTGCGCACTTTCACTTCTCGGTCTTCCGGCCTTAGTTGAGCTACTCGGCTTCATGGTCGGAACGAGTTATCTAGCCAACTAAGTGATAGGCATGCGTTCAACATGACATGAGGACGTACAGCGAATCGGTCCTTAACTGACACAGACGGGGATAGATCCACACCCAAGACATCCTTGCCTTGTTGCTTCTCTATCGACCTTCCGCCCGGTCACAATTCATTATTAACACATGGTTATTCTCCACGATAGCAATTATAGCCAACCATGACCAGACATTTTCCTAATATGCAGGTGACAGGAAATCACCTCACTCTTACTGGTCTAAGCATGGCTAAGCTTTGATTCACTCCTGGACCTAAATAGGATTCAGGGTATGTATACTGGCCAAGGAATAGATATATATGCAAGAAGTGTTCGCATCCAATTCCTATCACTTAATGCATCAATAATTAAAGATACTCAAAGTAATCATTTTTAAAACATAGGAGACTTAGAATGCTCCGGGGCTTGTCTTTTAGAAAAGATGAAGGTTGATGATCAGGGCACTCAAGAACTTCTTCGTTGACTCCCTCTTCGGGGGCCTGCACCTCCTGCTCCTGAGCTTGCTACGGCTCCTCCGGAAGTACTGGCTCAAATTCCAGAAGCGTAACTCCCTCCGGAACACCTATTGCATTCATATGCATAGTAAGAATCGTGCATGCACAAGAGATGGAAGATGATGATGAAATGTATAGCCATGTATGATTGGACGCATGAAAGACATAATGATGCAAGATTGACATTGATTTTTACTAAGTAGGTGCATATCTCTTTTAGAAAATAAGAACGGCACACTCACCAAGTTCTAATAACCTAAGATAAAGTTGTTCATCTTCGGTAAGAGGTCTAGCACCTGCAACTAACAATTTATCTTAATTAGCCTAGCATCTAAATCATCACATCAACTCATATAAAGCAAACAAGTCAGTCACTGCACTCAATAGTTTTCAGGCTGTAAACAACAGCTGCAAGTTTGATCCATAACTAGAGTTTTACTGATCCAAATACCATGATTTAAGACTTTCTAGAAAGCTTATAAAATTTTCTACAACTCTGTTATTGACCACTTTCCCAGCAAACCAATTTATCATGGGGAACTTTATAAAGTTCCCAGAATTGTCCAGAAAGACACAACGCCAGAAATAATTATTAACTTACATTGTAAACATACAAACGGACAATACCAACTTTACTACCTCATCATACATGTTGAAAGAACACCAGAAAACATAGTGTCCATTCCTAACTAAATTATTCTCACGCCTTTAATAAATTATTTAGATACTTAGGTTAAATAATAAACACATATCCAAATTGTACCTAAAATTCCACAAAAATTACAGTAGCTTATACATGTCTCCAGTAGGCTACTACATAAATTTCACATCAATTGAACAAGTATCTCATCCTACACAAAAATGACAAGGCATAAAGGCTTAAAATAGCATAAATAGGAAACCTTAGTGAAAAGTGTCAAGCAACAGATTTCATATTTTTCCAAGCATACTTAAGGTACTAGGATGCTACCCACCAAATTTCAGGGTCATAGGATTCCTAGATAATTTAAGAAAATTCACACAAGTATCAACCAATGGTAAAAGAAAAATCTATAACTCAAAAACCATGCATGCAATGACTCTCAAATTTTTACCAGAGCTTCTACTCATCAAGAATAGCTCACCCACAAAATTTCATAATTTTTGGAGCACAGGAACTCAAGATATAATTTAAACAAGTTTGCATGCATTTAAAAACACATTTTAAGTTCCTATTTAATTCATCCAAAATTTCTACAACATATGCTCATGTCCTATTTTTCTTAAATACTACACTTCATTGTGACTCTACCAAAATTTGCCTCACTCCATTTGGATCTTCCACTTAGGATATACAAAAATCACAAAATAGCATAGAAATCTACATTTAAACTCAAATCTGAAACTCTATGAGCCATTGACAGGCGGGTCCCGCAGGGTCAATGGACCCACCGGCCAGTTGCAGCCGAAGCAGGGGAGGTCGTTGACCAGCCACCGCTCGACGACGGCGAGGATTCCGGCGAAGGGGGTGGCACCAACATGCTCAGCACACTGCCCCACACCGATGGAAGTAGAAAACGGGCTCCCTAGCTACAGAGGAGGAGGTCGCCATCGGCAATGGTGTTTGCA
Source organism: Miscanthus floridulus (assembly GCF_019320115.1). NCBI lineage: Eukaryota > Viridiplantae > Streptophyta > Magnoliopsida > Poales > Poaceae > Miscanthus > Miscanthus floridulus. Next base: position 91,538,480 of record NC_089580.1, on the reverse strand, counting down.
GCGGTGCTGCGCAAGGTACGCCGGCCAACTCCGACCATGGTGGACCGACCTAAGCCAGGCGTGAGCATCAGGAGTTCGCAGAGACAACGAGGGACGGGAGAGAAAGGAGGGAGAGAGCTCTGATGGTGGTTGGCCACAGCGGGCTCACCTCCAACGAGGTTGCGACAGCGCGGGAATGCCGAAAGCAGCCTCACTAGAGGTTGGCTGACTGCGTGGAGGCGACGACGAGCAAAAGGAGGTTGCGGTGGAGCTTGGAGCTGGCTGGCGGCAGCGTTTTTGCAGTGGCGCATGAGCGAGGTGACGGTGGAGGCTCGGCCAGCAATGGCGAGCGGCTGCGGCTCGGTGCTACGCGATGAGGGCGAGAGGGAAATGAAAATGAACTTGAGGGCCGGTCAGGTAGACGGACGTGGTTCAAGCAGTGGCCAGCAGCGCCAGGATGGCCGCAGCGCGTGGCCTACGCAGCCAGGCGGCCGGCGACGAGTGTCCTCCACGCGGCGTTCTTTCTCTGTTGCCGGTCGGAACTGTAGACACCGATTCAGTTACATAGGTGCCGACTGACAGCGAAACTTGTCGACCATAGATCTCTCAAACTGTGGCGATCCAAGTTAAGTCACAGTTAACAAAGTTGGGGACCTACGTGAGTACTATAAGTTTGCTAATTGGAGCTCGAGCTGGTTTGGCTTGGTTAGTGAGATATAGTGCTCCAAACTAGGGTACATGAAACTGAAATCCAGTAAAACACTTAGAAAAATTTTCAATTGTTGAAACAGCTTTCAATTCTGACTTGTGGGTCCTTTTTGAACATGTTGTGCACATTTTCATGTGTTGGCTCCCAAACAAAGTTTGTTCCTTATAAAATTTGCTACAACTTTGCTTTAGGTTGCTTAGACATGCAAACATTCTAAGTTGTACTTCTTAAACAGTCAAACTTAGGAGCTCTAGTGTTCTACAAAGGTCAAACCATGACTTGGAAGTGTAATTAGGTAAGATGGTCAACATGAACATTGTTGCTAAAGACATTCTAAGTGTAGCTAAGTTGCTTAAGGGAACATTTGACACACATTTGCATAGACCACACATTAGCACACACAATTGCTAGCATAAAACCAAGCAGTTCAAATAAAAACACACATGAAATGATAACATTCATAATGGTATGATGCTTATGAATGGGATGATGATGCTCATGCTCATGTGATGCAAGTGTTTTAGTGCAACCATAACACTGGGGTGTTACAATTGTTGCCGACTTCGATCATTCGATTGTGAGGGGTTCTTGTGCCTATTCCCCGCGGGAGCCACGAAAGGCAACTCTAGTGGATTGCTCATGACTTGGGTATTGTCGGGGTTATGATACCCAAGTAACTCAAGACACTGATTAGTAAACCGCTCGGGCGGCCCACGGTATGCAAGCTGGTATAAGCCCAAACGATCGAGGCCTAGCTAAGCTATGTGGACCTAGACCAAACACTAAGGCAGGGGTTGGCCACGACTTCTTCCCTCTGCTTTCACCTTATGCCGCGAACACCACATGACCTCTCCCCCATCCCGATCCATGGGAGGAGCAGGGAGAGATCGAACTTTGCTAGGCGCACCTGCTCTAACAAGAGCAGGCACACCGCATTGACCCTGCGAGGACCGAGGGGATAGTAGTCCCCTCAGCTCGGTCAGATGCCATCCTTACGCCACGCAGCAAAGATAAGACAACACCACCAAGCGGTGGTGGCCAGTACGGTGACCCATCGTCCAAATATGACTCGATGAGATAGGTGTACGACCCTATCGACTATGAGATGGGGTTCACGGCAGCGGCTTTGACTTCGAGGCCATCCAAGCCAACGAAGGCCATGACCCCAGAGCTCGAGATCGTGGCCACCTACTTTGCAAGCAACAAGATGGCCAATGACCTAGGGGCGGCTACCAGCTCCCATATGACGCCTCTAGAAGATCAGGAGGCGATGATGAAGGCCATAGTGAGACCACGTCGCCTAGGATGGCTGGCAAATCACCACTGTGCCTATAGTGCTACCACAATCGGCATAGTGGCACCATGCCACTCTATGCCAAGACATGGGCACAAGACCATGACGACAGCCATGCCCGGATGTGCGCTACACCAAGTTAAGATGGTGTTTCTTTCAAGCCAAGTTAGCTAGGTTCCCTCCCTCAGGCTCATGACCCCTCAGTCGGGAGAACCTCCTTCTTTGTATGTGACCTAGCCCCGGACTCTATATAAGGGCAGCTAGGGCACCCTTCAGAGGCATCAGACTCTCAAAACTCTCATTCGGGTAGTCCATCCTCTAGCTCTAGCTCCATTCTCCAACCTCTTCCACCATTCTTGCACCCTCCATTGTAAGAACTTCAGAGCATTCAAGTGAGGAACACACACTACACCACAACACCATATCACCGTCAGACATCTGACGCTAAAACTTTTTTTATCGATGGATGATCTGACACTAAAGATAACTCACAGACAATCTGACGCTAATTCTCCATTTAGAGATTAACTGCCTGTCGCTATAGGTAATCATCTTTAATGTCAAACTATCTGTCACTGAAAACATGTATAGCATCAATCCTTCTGTCGCTAAAAAAAGGGCCCCACCTTGCTCACGCGCCCACTTACATTGAGCTCGCGTGTCCACTTACATTCGGCTCTCACGCGCAAATTTTGGCCTGGCCCATGAGTACAGAAACCCTAGACCCTTCTCTTCCAAATCCCAAATCTAAAGAAAGAGGCACCGCTAGCTATTCTCGTCTTCCACCTGCCTACGTACCCCCAGCTCACGCCCTAGCTCCCACCCGTTCCCACCCTCCCCTCCCTCTCACCCCAGCTCGCTCCCTCCCCGGATCCCACCGCGCTCCTCCCTACGCCCCACCAGCGGCCGACCCCTCCCTCTCCTTCCCCGCTGTCCCCTCTCTCTCCCCGGATCCAGCTGGCCCCTCCCTCTCCTTTGTCGCCGCCCCCTCTCTCTTCCCGGATCGGATCTGGCGCCGACGCCTCCCTCCCTCCCGGATTTCCCCAGATCCGGCCGCCGTGCCGCCCCTCCCCTCCGGATCTGGCCCCGCCGCCTCCCACCACGCCCACCCACGATGCCCCACCGCGCTCCTCCCCGCACCCCACTGCTCCCACCGCGCCATGGACGGCGGCGGGAGGCCCTTGGCGCGGTGGCCCGGCACAACGACCCCAGGCGCGGCAGTGGTGGCACAGACAGGCCCTGGTGCGGCAACCCCGGCGTGGCGGCGGCGCGGATCCAGTGGCGCGGTGACCCCAACAAGGTAGGCCCTCCTCCTCCTGGATCTAGGGTTCCGGCGAGCTTTTCTCCTCTCTCTCCCAACTCCAATCTGTGGCGTGAGACATTCTAACTACATTGTAACAACCTTGCTTGTAAGCTCTACCTGAAGGTCAAATGAATGTGACAGGAGGTAGTAGTTTATCTACGATTTAATTGTTTGTTTGTAATATTGAGTGGCAAATGGATATACTATTCGAATAAAGTTACTACATGAGCTCTCACCTTTCTATAAATTGACTACTTCCTTGCTAACTGGTCGGTGTACTTCTAGATGGGTTTCTTGTTTGTTTGGGATAATTTCTTATGGAGCCTTATATGTTTTTGTAAAAGACGTGTCCACGTGCAAGTTATAAATATGTTTTATATTGATAATGTTCTTAAATTCAAATAACTCTTAAATACATTTGGACATTTTGTGCTCCCGAATACTGTCCTTTGTGGAAGTTAAAGTTTCCTGTTAAAAATGTCAATAGTTTTGCTTTTGGCGATGTCATTAATTGATAATTCATTACCTGTTGGCACTGAAGAAGATCTGTGCTCTTGTTTAGCCAAGTGATGGTCACATCTCAAGAATATTACCTTAGCTGAACTAGCAATAAGCGCCAATTTTGTGTTATGCGATAGCTGTTAATTGTTAGGAATCTCAATTTAGTCATTTGTTAGGCACACTGGATTAAAAATTTGCAGACTAATATGAGCCTATAATCTAGATTTAGTATTCATGTTAGCACAATAAGGGAGACATCAGAACTTTCTGCCTTATTTAGAGGCTGCATGTACCATACTATTTGAACAGAAATTTTCTGCCTTATTTATAGGCTGCATGTACCATACTCTTTGAACAGAAAGTATCTTCATGTATATATCAGATTACCAATCATCTGCCTAGAGGGGTGCTTTCTTTTGAATAGCTTTGATGAACTATGGTATTTGTTAATAAACTTCAATTTAGGTTGAAACTTTTTTTGTTCAACTAAGATCTTCTATAGTGTCAGTTTCTGGATGATAGTTTGATGTTTGCGCTGATTGTGCCACAGAAAATGCTGTTCTAGGCCTCTAGGATTACGAATTTCTTGTACTTGTAGTGTCTTCTGAGTACAATTATTTTGCAAATTATGGTTCTATGTTAATATTAGAGTGGCACTTTTTTCTTGAAAGAAACTGATGCGGCAGTTTTTTTCTATCCTGCATTTGTCATTTTGTTTACGCTTGAGAAAATTGCATTATGTTGTTTTATGTTTCTTATTACTGGTAATGACTACATGCAGACGACAGCATCTGAAAGTGGACTTTTTGATCATTTGATAAACGTTTGGGAATTTAAGCCTGGTCCTGTTCCAGGGACATGTGACCTCTACTTCTTAGTCGATTTTAAGTTTCAATCACCACTGTATCGTCAGGTAAGTCATGCTTTTAGTGATACTGCACATCTATTAACTTATCATATGCCCTCTGTGTCTCTTACAGTATGAATCTTTCTCATCTCAGGTTGCGTCAATGTTCTTCAAGGAAGTTGTTTCACGACTAGTGAGCTCACTTAATGACCGTTGTTTTAGAATATTTGGACCTGCTGTTCCAGTGCTTGAAAATACTTATGGACAAGGAAGATGAAGCCGTTATGATAATTTCTACTCTATAGAAAGAAGGAAGCGACATTGCATAGGAAGGTCCAAGATGCAGCCTACAGAGTTGAAGGTAGGTGCCAACTGTGATTTGTGAATATGTTAATAATGGATCAAATTTGACCAGCATGTGTACTACTGATAGCTTGTGATTTTGGTAAATTCAAATTTGCTATGAGATGTTAACTAGAACATCAACTATTTGTGTTAGATTGATTTTTGCTGCAGGATTGTTAACATGTTTATATGATTTGAACCTATTTATTTTTATATGATATATGAACTGAACCTGTGCTTTTTCATCTCCGCTCCACCATCCTTGATGGGCTACCCGTTCCTAAATCAGCTTCCTCCAACAATCCAGCATCCAATCGATCATCTGTCCAATTTCCCAAGCTCAAAGGATAAAGGTACATTATTTCCATGAACTTTGTCTAATAACATTGCACTTGCAGACTTGAATGCACAGTAGGTGTTAGAACTTGTGATACTCAAAACTCATCTGTAGATTCTTTTAGTGCTCATCAGTTATGACTTTAGAATATTTAGTTACTCACATTTCTAGGCTAGTAGGCAGTGCTATGCTAGAATTATTTGCTCTTATGTGATGTTTTGGAATTATGGTAATGCTGGCATGACCTAGCTTCCTTGCTGGTTATTTTGATAGAACATTTATTTTCTTCATGAAATGAAATTGCTAGCAATATGTAATATTACGTGTTGCATCTATTTTGACTAGTTGCAGGACACAATAAACAAGTGACTCCATTGTAGCTTGAAAAATAATTATCTATTCATCTCTTTTGGTACTAGCAGGTTCCCAATGCATGATTGGTAGCCCAATGCATGCGGCTTAGAGCTTGTATGCTGCTGCCAGCAGGAATATTGTAGACTTAGCATTAATGAATCATTGATTCATGTTTGTAATGGCTGACCATATATGTTTTGTATTAATTTGCAACAATTTGTTTGTAATGGCTCCAGTTCCGTCCAAGCTATTGTGGATTTGTTTGCTAACTGGAGTTCTGGTTGACCACCTGAAGCAGGGTTCAGCTGAACCCCATGCCCAAATTTAAGTCCAGCCCGATTTGTATGTCATGCAGTTCGATGAGGACCGGGGCGGCAATGGTGAAGTTGATGACAGAGTGGACGAGCCTGCCAAGTGAGGAAATGATACTATCTTTAACAGCCAACAGTCAAATTTAGCAATATGATTTAATTTCTACAATGAATTTTGGGGTGAGTAACTATTTGGAACTCACGATCCGGCAGGAGCCAGTAAAGCTGTTCCAAATTTTCTATCGAGTTTGTTCCTTAAGGACAGGTCTAAACTTGATGTGGAGTCCAATTTAGCTAATGCTTGCTGTGTTTTGTGCGGTTAATGCGCAATGCTAGATAGCTAAGTAGTGTAAATGTAGCTATTGAATGTCATGGTAGAACTGGTGGTGCATTTCTTGTGCAGCTAAAGGTTGTTCCGTGTTTTCGGTTTATCATGTTTAGTAGAATTGTTTGGATCTTAGGTTCCCGAAAAGGGTCATGGCCTGTCTAGACTTTTTAGGCTTGGATTATGTGGTAGTGGGACCTGAATTCAGATAGACCAAATGATCTATGACCATATTTAGTATATTTTGTCTGAAAGGATTGTCAAAACAATAAATTTTCAATGACCGCCGTATTCCTATGCATAAAGCAGTGCAATAGTTGACTTGCTATTTTGGCTTTTATGTTATTTATTATCTTTTAATAGATGAACAGAAAGGTATATCACTATTTTAGTGATTGCCAGTTGTATTGAATTTCAACAGCATGCCAGGGTGATCCGAAAGTAGTGCTGCTTTTTGTTTTTTATTCAAATTAATATTGCACTGTGCAGCAGTAAGATAATTTCCAAGCTCTGTGTTATAGCTGTTCAGATGCCTACGCTGTGGCATCAGCGCAAATGCGACGCCTCATATGCATCGTGGACCAGAGGGGCGTAGGACTTTATGCAATGCGTGTGGCATAACTTGGGCAAAGGTAGGTACCAACTGTTCTTCACCACTCACTTCTGTATAACAATTCTTTTTTTACATCAGTGTTGGCTGCACTCTTGTTCGTAACTCTATTCTTGTTTTCTCATGGTTTATATAGGACCAATTGCAACACATGTTAATAGCCTCTATATCAGATTTAAGCATATGGCCACTTACTTTAGTTATGACTATCATGAGTATTTGTTTGAAAGTTTTAGTGTTCGAGCAAACTGAATATGTGAATTATATTTGTCAAACTATGTCATCTCATTCTCTCATTATAAGTTGAAAGTTGCATTTGTAACCGAGTTATATTTATCATTCCGTTATTGCACTGCAGTAATCAATTGAAATAGCAGCAGCTCATCTCGCTCTATTCGGCAACTTGGTCTTGGCTTGTTTCAGTTCAGCAACAACTCAACCATGTGTTTCAGGTTCTGAATTTTTGAGTAGTAGGAGAAATGACAAGCCATCCTTGCTTTTCATCTAGTCAGCTACTTAGACGAAATCAATAATATTTATATCCTGTAGTGAAAGAGTATAGACTTGTTGATTGTGCAGGTTTACAATTTTTATAGGCATGTAACTTTGCTTCTTTTGAAAGCAGTGTTTATATGCATCTAAAATGGAGTGATTCCTACTTTTGTAATAATGCATCATACTGAAGCATAGTAACTTTATCTGATCATGGATCTATGTTTTAGGTTCATGAATGAATCTATTTGTATGAGAAATGTGCACAATGATGTTACTTTTATATTAATTTGCAACCAAATGGCCTTTTATTTTTTTAAATGCATTTAAATGATCTCATCAAACCATCAGTCGCTAAAAACATTTGTAACTTCAAATTGTCTATCACTATAGAGTACTGGTAGGCTATTTGTCGCTAAAGAGTAGCAGCAGACTATCTGTCGCTAAAAAAATTCAGGGCAATGGACTGTCTGACGCTAAAAGTACTGTCTAACGCTAAAGATTTTTAGCGATAGGACTTACAGCGTCTGCAGAAGTCTATCACTATAATTTTTTAGCATCAGATTGTCTGTCGCTGTAGCCGCTTTTAGCGTTAGACCGTCCATCGCTAATCTTGGTGTTGTGCTATAGTGACACACTCGATCATCTCTGAGACTAGACGTAGGGCTCCGGCATTCTTGTGTCTTTTGGATGCTACCATCGTCTTCCGGGAGCAGCGCGACATTCAGATAAATTTACTAGTCGATCTACAAAACACCGACATGTATGTACCCTAATCTTGATTGTGGTTCTTACGGTGCCCTTGTGTAGGACTAGGCGTGTGATGCCTATTAGCGCATGAGCTACCAAGTGAGTGTGTCATCACAACGTGGACTAAGTTGTCGGCAAGCAATAGAACCACAGGATAAATCATTGTCATCTTAGTACTATTGTGATTGATTTATTGCTTGCCTGGTTCGGTATACATTTCTATATCTTTCACATTACATTCATTCATATACTTTGTGTAGTGGTAGTGCTTGCTTATCTTGCTAGTTGAGTAGATAGTTGTAGTTATTTGTTTGGGTTCTAACTAGTTTCTCATCTAGCTCACTTGTTGTGTAGTTGCAACATAGCTAGATTGCTTGTGTGACTAAGAAATCATAGCAACTAGCACTTGGTAGGTGGCTTGCTTATCATCTTGTAGAGCTAGAGCAAAATTGCATTATAGTCTTGTTTTGGTCTAACCATTTGCTCTAGTGCTTTGTAGAATTTTTAATAAGCTATTCACCCTCTCTAGCCATTTAGGACCTTTCATTGGTGCTTTTCGCACCTCACTTCCACTAGATAGAGTTGCTATTCATGATCTCCCATGGGGTGAGCACAACACCCCTCACAATGTGGTTGCTTCTAGAGCATCGCACAATCTCCATGCATGCTACGATGGAGCACACTCGCCTCCAAGCCATGTAGGAGGTGGAAAGAGTAACAAGCAACCCGTCTGAAAGGTCCTAATAAATGGCTAGAGGGGGTGAATAGCCTATAAAAATTCTCTATAAATTCACTAGAGCAAATGGTTAGTAGACTAAAAGGTGAAATGCGATTTTTCTCTAGTTCTAATAGGGTTGCAAGCCACCTATTCCAACAAGTGATGGGGATGGGGGATCCTGATCTTCCGTCAGGTGATGATAACTACCATTTTGTTGGAGCACGGCACACCGATCCAGCTTCAGATCGAAAAACCCAAACCCTGTAATCTTAGCACCATGACTCCTCTGGTTATCAACCGTGTCACCAAACTAATTGACCTCACCAAGAAGGATAATCCCTGCCTATGAAATGAAGAACACAAGCAAGAACTCGAAAGTACGTAGCTCAAAAATTTGGGACAAACTGCAGATGAATGATTACGCACACGAGTTGGGGTTCCACAAACCGATAGACGGCGACTGTCAATGACAGAATGATCTAAGCAAAACCCAAAAACTAACAATGGTGGCGGTGACTGATTATAAAGGTCTCATGGTCGTCGCTTCCCCTGGATGCGCCCCCCTAACGGGCTCAACGATGATACATGGCCCAACGGACCAAAAGTGGTGGCGTAGCACTGGACATATTCTAGATGCTGACTTTTTTTGATGATTCCTATTGACTCCTATAGAATTTGGGCCTCAAACCAAAGCCATTGATTATCTTATGAAATTATCTTTCCATCCATATGTGGATCGTCGAAAATAGAGTCCGGATGCATCCTGGGAGTCCATTTTAATGCAGACTGGTCCTGAAGGCCGAGGTAGACTCGAAGTCGAGTTGGACCCTTCCACTTGTGTTGGACACCCTTGTTGGTCTTCTGCACCTCCACAACTTTCTCCAAGTTCTTCATGACCCTCTCCAATGTTCCTAAGCAAGATAACATCATTAGGTAGTAATCTATTCTCTAAAGTATGAAAAGGATCGATTAAGAATAAGCTCATCTCTAAATTTAGTTGACGCATTCGAGCTCAGGTCATTGGACCTTGCATAATGGTTGGAGGATCAGTGGGTGCATCCGAAGCAGTGATGTCCTCATCATCCTTCCCCTCTTGAAATGGAGTCATCCTCAACTCAAGCTCATCTTTGTCTCCCAAATAAGGCTTCAAATCTGCAATGTTAAAAGTGGGACTAACCCCGAACTAGGGTGGCAACTCAAGTTTATATGCATTATCATTTATTTTATCAATTATATTATAAGGACTGGCAGCTCTTGGCATTAATTTAGATTTATGTAGCTATAGAAATATATCTTTTCTCAAATGTAACCAAACCAAATCACCCGGTTCAAGTTTAACTTCTTTTCTACCTTCACTACCAGCAATACTATACTTGTCATTCATCTTTTTAATATTTTCTTTAGTTGTTTCATGCAACTTACGAATAAAATCAGCACGCTCGCTAGCATCATTATGTGTTCTCTCAGCGGTAGGTAAAGGCAAATGATCAATAGGGCTATGGGGGTTAAAGCCATACACTACCTGGTAGGGACTTACCTTGGTGGTGGAGTGTTCCGCCTTGTTATATGCAAACTCCACATGCGGCAAACACTCTTCCCACAATCTTCAAGTTGCGCTTCAAAATGGCTCTCAACATGGTGGACAAATGTTCAATTCACTACCTTAGTTTGTCCATCTGTTTGGGGATGACAAGTTGTAGAAAACAGTAGCTTTTTCCCCAATTTATTCCACAAAGTGCGCCAAAAATGACTCAAGAATTTTGCATCACAATCTAAAACAATAGTAGAAGGCATACCATGCAAGCGAACGATTTCTTGAAAGAACAAGTAAGCAATATGAATAGCATCGTCGCTTTTATGACAAGAAATAAAATGTGCCATATTAGAAAAATGATCAACCACCACAAAAATACTATCCCTCCCCCTCTTAGTCCTTGGCAATTCCAAAACAAAATCTATAGATATATCAACCCAAGGAATAGAAGGAACAGGCAGAGGCATATACAAACCATGTGGGTTCAACCGTGACTTTGCTTTTTGACATGTGGCGCACCAAGCCATGAACCGCTCTACATCTTGCCTCATCCTTGGCCAAAAGAAGTGTGTGGACAGCACCTCCTCTATCTTCTTGGCACCAAAATGTCCCATCAGTCCACCTCCATGTGCCTCCTGCAACAACAAAAGATGAATGGAACTAACTGGAATGCATAGGTGGTTAGCTCTAAACAAAAACTCATCATGTATCATATATTTATTCCATGTACACTCCTCTATACATTTTTCCACGGCATCTGTAAATTCATCATCATTTACATATTGCTTTTTTATTGTCTCAAATCCAAAAATATGACACTCAAGTTGGGAGAACATAGTATATCGTTTGGACAAAGCATCAACAATCATATTATCCTTTCCTTTCTTGTGTTTGATAACATAAGGAAAAGATTCAGTAAATTCAGCCCACTTAGCATGTCTATGGTTCAATTTGTTTTGAGTTCTAATATGTTTTAGTGATTCATGATTAGAGTGAATAATAAACTCTTTAGGCCATAAATAATGTTGCCACATTTCTAATGTTCAAACAAGAGCATATAATTCTTTGTCATACATGGAATAGTTAAGAACAGGCCCATTCAACTTCTCACTAAAGTAAGCAATGGGTTTACCTTCTTGCATCAAAACCCCACCAATTCCATCTCCACTAGCATCACATTCAAGCTCAAAAGTCTTATCAAAATCTAGGAGTTGCAGCAATGGTGCATGAGTAAGCTTGTCGTTCAAAAGAGCAAAGGATGCCTCTTGTTCCTCTCCCCAATGGAATGTAACACCCTTCTTTGTCAACTCATTCAGAGGGGCTGCAATGGTGCGAAATCCTTCACAAAGCGGCGATAAAATCCTACAAGTCCAAGAAAGCTCCGCACTTGTGTCACCATTTTGGGCGTTGGCCAGCTCTGTATTGCCTACACCTTGGCGTCATCTACCTCAATTCCCTTCAAGGTCATAACATAGCCAAGAAACGACACTCGTTTGGTGCAAAAAGTGCACTTCTCGAGGTTACCAAATAAACGTGTAGCTCGCAAAGCATAAAAAATAGCACGTAAATGATTAAGATGTTCAGTTAAAGACTTGTTGTATATCAAGATATCATCAAAATAAACCACCACAAATTTGCCAATGAAAGGACGTAAAACCTTGTTCATTAATTTCATGAAATTGCTAAGTGCATTAGTTAACCCAAAAGGCATTACTAGCCACTCATTCAGGCTGAACTTAGTTATAAAAGCAGTTTTCCATTCATCTCTTAGTTTCATTCTTTTTTGGTGGTATCCACTTCTCAAATCTACCTTAGAAAAAAATTATAGAGCCACTTAACTCATCAAGCATGTCATCTAGCCTAGGAATAGGATGATGGTACCTAATTGTGATATTGTTAATGGCTCTACAATCTATACACATGCGCCAACTGCCATCTTTTTTTGGAACCAAAATAACCGGAATAGCACAAGGACTAAGGCTCTCATGTACATACCCGTGGTCTAGAAGGTCTTGGATTTGGCGCTGAATATCCTAAGTCTCCTCAGGGTTGGCTCTGTAGGCAGCTCGGTTTGGCAAACTCGCTCCAGGAATCAAATCAATCTGGTGCTCAATCCCTCGAATGGGTGTAAGTCCTGGAGGTATCTCAGTGGGAAACACGTCACTATATTCCTACAAAAGGTTAGTGATAGAGGGTGGCAAAGTGCTAGAATTACCATCCATGGAAAATAAAGCATCTTTGCATATCAAGGCATAGCACACATCATTAAGCTCTGCAAGATTAGATTTAGTAGCAAGCATCATAGGAATTTTCAATTTAATTACTGACTGATTCAGAGTTTTAGCATCAACTTGTTTGTTTCCACTATCAAGTGGATGACCCAACAAAAGTGAACAAGCTTGCATGGGTACCACATCAAAATCCTCAAAATCAGAATATGGACCAAGGGAAAAAGCACCCGGGCTGTTTGTGTTACCTTGGCCTTACCGTAGTCATTGAGCCACTGAATATGGTATGGATGCTTATGAGGTCATGTAGTCAATTCAAGCTGCTTGACCAAATTAGAACTCACCAGGTTGTTGCAACTTCCTCCATCAATGATGACCCATGCTCATCGATCTTTAATCATAAAAAAATCTAGAACAAGTAACGGAGCTGCAGTCTCTCTGCTTCCTCCATGTGTGAACTAAGGACTCGCTGCACACAAAAAAACCGCTGGTTGCCTGCATCTTCTGAGCTCACATAAACTCCCTTTTGATCTTCATTTGAAGTAGGTTCATCTTCAATGTTTTCCTCTACATCAGAAGTGCCAACGGAGCCTCCATCTCTTATAGCAATGTATGCCCATTTGCTAGGACATTCCCTTGCCACATGTCCAAGTCCTAGGAAGCAATGACACTAAATGGAAGAGGAGCGACCAGTGGAAGCCATAGATGAAGCACTCTTAGTCGGTTCCTCCAAACGAGTCTTACCAGCGGCCAAAGGGGAAGTCGCAGGTGGTGCTGAATGTGTGCTCACTGGTGAAGTAGGCCATGTGCTCACTGATGGTGCTGAAGGAGATGCGCCCGATGACTTGGTGGATGGCGGCACGATCACTTTGGGCATGAAGGAGCTGCCATAGTTGCTCCTGCTCCTTTGTTGCTATTGGTGTTGCTATCGTCCCTGCAATTCTTTTTCTGCAAGCATAGCATGCTAAAATAACTGGTTGGTAGTGTTAAAGTCTTTATAATCAATAATATCCTGAATTTCACGTCTCAAACCACCATGAAAATGACACACTTTATCCTCCGGATCCTCTTCTATCCCACAACGAATCATGCCCTTTTGAAGCTCTGCAAAATATTCTTAAACAGACATATCTCCCTACTCTAAGCTTTGTAATTTCTTACACAAATGTCGTTTATAAGTAGGAACAAATCTATAACTCATTCCTTGTTTGAGGTCTTCCCATGAATTAGGTTTTATTTGCAAAGAATCCTACCAGATTATAGCAAAGTCTTTAAATTCACTAGTGGCTTGTCAAACCTTATGGCGATCAGGTACAAGGTGGGAAGCAAATTTTTGTTCTACTGCCATCTCTCAATCTAGGTATTCCTTAGCATCATACTTCCCATGGAAAGGTGGAACAGTAAATTTAATTTTAGCATAAGGATCATGTTACCTTGATTGCGCCAATTTTTATTACCTCCCATACCTATTTTATTCTTGTGGAGTCTTCTACGCAGACGGTTTGCGTTGGTTCTAATGTCATCACACAAACCATCAGAACCTTAGACAACATCCTCCTCCCATTCTTGAAAGAATCGTCATCATCCTCCTCGTCTTTATTGTCATTGGGCTTGGGAGGATCGATCTTGAGGTGTTGAACCTTCCCTGTTAGTGTGGAAGCTCGCTTTTCCACACTCTCAACAGCATGATTGAGGCCTCTAACTTCTATTAATGTGCCCATCTATTGTAGCATGAGATCCTTTAGTTCCTAAAACTAACTAGACAAAACAGGCACGTCGTCTAGCATAGTTAGTTATCAACAAAAAACCTATGAACTATTTGGGTTTAGTTGGTGGAATCACACCCTCTCACATGTCTTACCAAGTTCTTACCAACGCAAGCAGTGGATGGTAACCGGTGGTTTGATTGTGATACCTATGAGGAGGTGGCACCAAAATTGCAAGGGTCTTTCTCTGTACTAATCTGAAGAATATGTGGAGCTTGGAAGGCACACAAGAGAAAATTATGTATATGTGGCACACAAATCAGTAGCAGATAGTAATGCTGAATTATAGCCCCAAATACTTGTTCTCGTTGTTGCTGGTCTAAAGTGTTCCAAGTACCAGGTGTGTGACAAACAATTATGGAGAAACAAGTATGATGGATAGCAAGAGCAACAGGAATAAGGCACAAGACAACACATGCTAACATAGCTCACTTTGGTCTTCTCTATGTGCTCCTCTAGATATTGTTCCTCTTTTGCCCCTCTCTTTTTTCTATTTTTTGGGCTGTCGTTGTTTTTTGGGAAACTTTGACTTTTTTTAATTTTTTGATATTTTTCACTTAGGAGCACACAAGAAGTAACAACATAAAATTTGACCCTAAACCTATGAAAGACGTGGCCTGTGGAATTTTCAGAAGATGTTCTAAAAAATGAGAAAAGGCTTTCGGCTCAGAAAGATGATCTTCTGGGCTATTTTTCGCAAAAATAATTTTGGCAAACCCAACAAAGCAGGGTATAGACGGATGTGAAATTTTTTGCTGAGCAATTTTCTTATAAAGACCGCCTCAATCGGAGTTTGTATGTGAAAGTTATGGTTGTTTTAAGAACGGACTCCGAAATAGAGGGCAAAACAGGAACAATGAGTGCAAAAATGGCGGCAGCGGCTAGGGTTTGATGGAAATGACTAGGGAAAACACATGAACTGAACTCTAACATGAGCTAATCAGCAACAAGACCTCGACTAGGACACAAACTCAACACCACGGACTCTGAAACTGAAATATGCAAATGCTATGGCACAAAAGGTTCTAGGATAGGAAAACAAGTATGACATTGGACTATGGGATGAAGGCAAAACACTCAAAACTAGTGGGTATCCTTGGCTCTGATACCATTTGATGGGGATGGGGGATCCCAACCTTCCATCAGGTGATGATAACTATCGTTTTGTTGGAGCACGACACACAGATCCGGCTTCAAATCTAAAGACCCGAACCCTGCAATCTTAGCACCACGACTCCTCTGGTTATGATCCATGTCACTGAACCGGTTGACCTTGCTAAGAAGGCTAATCCCTACCTACGAAATGGAGAACACACATAAGAACTCAAAAGTTGTTTGGTTGTCTATGGACATGTTAATTTCTTCAATGATGGATGTTGTCATTCTTTCAGCTAAACTAGTGTGCCATCTTGGCTTTGTTTGTAAATTGAATTATTTATTTGGTGCACACATGCGTTATGGTGGTGTTACAATAACATTTCAACACCAATGCACTACTAGAAATATCCACTTCTATGATGAAAATGTTAATGACGAATCTAAAACCGTCATAGAAGAGTGATTTTTATGACAAATATTTCTGTTTCATCATAGATCGATGGTGACGATCCTACAACCCTCCCTTTCTATGATGAAATCAGACATCATCACAAAAATGTCATAGAAGAGCATAGGGTTTCATCATAGATCACTCGCGCGACTCATCTGTGATGATCTCCTTTAAAACTGTGATGAACAGGGCATCGTCATTGAACTAATTACACATGTGACGAACAATATTTGATCTGTAATGAATGGCTTCGTCATAGATCTCCACATGGTACTTTCTCCATCCAACATGTACCTATGGGACCTGCAGTTACTCATCCATGATGCTTCCAATTCATCATAAAAGTCTCCGCTCGATCATATCTGCATGCGACGTGTATCTGTGGGACCCTTCTCCGTCTGATGTGTTCCTGTGGGACCTATAGTTACTCATCTGTGACGCTTGCAATTTGTCATAAAAGTCTTCACTCGGTCCTTTCTCCGTCCGACGTGTACCTATGGGAGCCTTCAGCATCTGACCTATGGGACCCGATGGCTTACATGTCATGTGTACCTATGGGACTATTCTCCATCTCCATTCAACCCATGGGACCCAACAGCCCATCTCCATCCGACTTGTGGGACCTGATGGCCCATCTCCATTGGACCTATGGGACCCGATGGCTTGCGTGTCACTTGACACTTGCAATTCATCATAAAAGTCTCCACTCGGTCCTTCTGCATCGGACTTGTGGGACCCGATGGCTAATGTGTCATGTGTCCCTATGGGACCTTTCTCCATCTCCATCCAACCTATGGGACCCGATGGTTCCGTCAGGGTTTAATTTCTCAAAAAAAGGTCTGACGCCTAGGAGTCGAACACAGGATCTAGACCAAGGATTAGAGCGTCTTTACCATTGCACTAGATGCCTAGCTGTGCTGACATCTCTTTGGAGTCGCTATAGTATCCTATTGGTTGTGTTATAGGTTGACCTAAATTGGATATATCCCTACAAGTGGAAACAAATATGTGCCTGCTGGACTTGCAGTGACGGTTGAGGCGGAGGACAGCGACGGTTGAGGCGGAGGATCCTGGTCTACTATGGTGGCTCATGCATCCTTTTGGTGGCATGGCGGGGCTCTCCTGGTGGAGCATGGTGGCATTGGCGTCCGCGTGATCAGGTGCGTGCCGCGGTAGAGGTGGCTTGCAGCTGAGCTGTGCTAGTTCGTAGAACAAAGGTATGAGTACCTTCTTCTGTGATTATAGGACTCCATTTTCTATACGTGATAAAGTAAAGAACACATAAAGAAAGGCTATTATGTATGAATTTCAATTGAAATAAATGCTTTTGTCACACAAAAATAGAAAACCAGACTATCCCATAGTATGATATGAACAAATGCACATATTAGTGCTCTCGAACACTGTATGCTTTGTTCTAATGCTAGTTTTGGCCATTGTCCACTTGATGGTCGAAACTCTAATGGACTTTGCATACTTTTGCTGCAACAGATGGATATATCCTGGATTCCTAATGGGAGACCATTCTCACCGACGTTCATCATAGGAGTTGAAGAGTTCATTAATATGGTTAAACAAAAATACCCAGAGCAAAACATCCCTTGCATGTGTACACATTGTCTTAACCAGATGATTAAAACTTGGTAGGAGGTGAAGGATGACTTACTTATATATAGAATGTCACCCACATACACCAGATGGATTCATCATGGGGAAGAGGGAGGAGGTACTAACATTATAGAGCCATCAAATGTGCATCGATCTCATCATGATGGTTGGATTGCGGAGGAGAAGTAGTAGGAGGACCGCGATAATAACATATTACTAGATTTTGATGATTTAGTTTAAAACCTGTTGACACCTGAAGAGCGGGCTAGAAGAGTCCCAAAGTTTGAAAGAGTGTTGGATGAGTTGAAGCAATCTATTTCTTCTAGATCTACCTTCTCAAGATTTTCCTTCCTTGTTAGGTTGCTCTATATCAAGTCCCACTATCGAGTTAGCAATAACTATTTTGATGCACTATTGGTGTTGCTGTCAAATGCATTCCCTAGTAGCAACGTACCAAAATCATGTGAGGAGGCCGAATGGCACGAGACTAAGCGTCCTACGTGCCACTATCTTTGCTGCTCGAGGAATAGCAGCGGACGCCAAATGGCATGAGACTAAGAGAAGAATACTGGTGAAATGAGCCATCTAGCAGACGGGGAGGCATGGCAAGACTTTAATAGAAAGCACCCAACTTTTGCAGATGATCCAAGGAACTTGAGGCTTGTTGTTGCCACAGATGGTTTCAATCCATTTGGCAACTTTAGCTCGACTTATAGTATGTGGCCTATTCTTGTAATGCGTCTGAACCTGCCACCATGGGAATGTGTGAACCCATCGAATTGCTTTATGTCTCTACTATTCTCGGGCCCAACCTCTCTAGGAAAGGATTTGATGTATTCTTGGAGCCTCTTATAGAAGAACTAAAAGAACTATGGAAGGGTGTCAACACTAGTCATGTACTACATCGTGATAATAATAAAGGCTTCACTCTGCGCGCTGTCGTGCTTTGGTGCATACATGATTTTATAGCATTGAGCACCTTGTTAGGCCGAAGTACAAAAGGTTCTTATGCATGTATTTATTGCGACAAAAAACCATTGTCAAGGAGCCTAAGAAAGAAGCTAGGCTACCTTGGACACTATCGTTACCTTCCTAGGGATCACCCTTGGAGGAAGAGCTTGGATTTTGTTTGATGGAAGAGGACCAAGATGCACCAAAAAAGTTCACCTTATAGGAGGTCCTTGAGGAACTCGAGAAGGTGGAAGATGGCTACCCAGGTAAGCATGGTGGAAAAAGGAAACGAAAGCGTGGAGAAGAGCTAGTGATTTATAATTGAAAATCTACTTTGTGGGGGCTACCATATTGGAAGGACTTGTTGCTGCCACACAATCTTGATGTCATGCACATTGAGAAGAACATATGTGAAAACATTCTTTGGACATTGCTAAAAGTGGAGGGAAAGACAAAGGACACAATGAACGCTAGGCTAGATTTGCACGATATGAAGATATCATGGCGTGCAGCAAGGCACCTCGCTTAAATTCCCGAAAGCTCACTATGTCATGACTGAAAAACACAGAGTAGAATTTTGCAAGTTCCTTAAAGGTGTCAAGTTTCCAGGTGGTTATGCAGCCAACCTAGCAAAATCCATAAGTGCAGATGGTACCAAGGTAGTTGGCAAGCTAAAAATGTACACTTGCCATGTCCTTCTCGAGAGGATCATACCTGCAGGCTTAAGAGGTTTTGTTCCCAAAGATGTATACGAAGCTATTTCAGAACTTGGGAACTTCTTCAGGCAACTGTGTAGTAGAACTCTGAGGAAAGAAGTCATGGAAAAGCTAAAATGGGACATCCCACTCATCTTGTGCAAGCTTGAGAAGATTTTTCCACCAGCCTTTTTTGATGTTATGGTGCACTTGGTTGTCCATCTACCTGATGAGGCACTTCTTAGAGGGCCTGTATAGTATAGATGGATGTACCCAATAGAACAGCGACTAGGCACGTTGAAGAATTTATTAAGGAATAGGGCTAGGCCTAAAGGATCAATTGTGGAGGCTTACTTAGAAAGTGAGACGTTGGTATTTTGGGAGAGGGTCATGGACAATGTTAAAACAAGATATAACTAGGATGACAATATGTCACTTGATGGGCAAGCACCTGGTGAGACCTCTATATTCATGCATGGTGTCAAGCCCATTGGCCAGATTAGGGTAAAGGACATCAAGGATAAAGCCGAAATCAATAAGCTAGCTTGGTATGTGCTTAATGACTGCAATGAGGTTGGACCATATGTGCAGTAAGTATGATTTTTTATATGCTGATTTGTTGTTTCCTATATTACATATGAAATGTTACCAATAATAATGCTTATATGTGCTACAGAACATAAAGCCAAATTTTAGAGGAACAAGGGGCAAGTGATGATGTTGATAGCAGGCTAGTAGCAGAGTTTCCAGCATGGTTTAAGTCTCATGTACGTGATTAGCATATTTTAGTTCTATTAGGCCGATCATTGGCATAATTATACGACAACTTAGTGGTGATGGTGGTTTCATGTTTGTGTGCAGATCGAGGAGCCGCGTAGAGAACAACCAACAGAGGTCAGTGAAGGTTTGTATGCACTATCATGTGGTCCTGATACCCGAGTCCGGGTCTGTGTAGCTTTTAGTATTAATGGAGTCAGGTATAGCACTATTGACCACGAGAAATCCCTACATATATAGAATAGTGGTGTCATGACCGCCGTAAAAAATGATGGACAATCAGTGGAATTTTGTGGTGTCCTTAAAGAAGTTATTCAGTTGATGTATAACTCTAGCGTACAAAGCCATAGGATGGTGGTTATTCTGTGCTATGACTGGTACAATCTAGATGGCACTACGAAGTTTGCGGGCATTGATGATGACGTACATTATAGATCCGTCAACATTAAATCATTTTGGTGCAAGGATGACCCTTTCATTGTTGCAACACAGACAAGGAAGATTTTTTATCTGTGGACACCTCCTTGGGCATAGATTAGCGGGTCATGTAGAAGTTTGAACATAGGGATATGTATGACGTGAATGAAATAGAGCCTATAGTGCACCAAGATGATCACTGTTATGACAATGAGCATGAAGTCCTACTGGGTGATGGTGATCAGGTTATGCACAAGGCTAGTCATGGCAGAGAAGGAACTGACATTCAAGCCAATTTAGAAGACCTTCTAAGAGATAAGAGGGAAGCAGTTGGCATACTTGAAGGCAGCGAGGATGAAGATGAGGATGAAGATGATACTAGAAACCAGTATTGTAGTGACGACAGTAATTGTGGCGGTAGAGATCACATGTCTAGAGATCACGATGACTTGTAGGAGAACATGTATTCTAAAACTAGACTTTGCTTTGGATTTCTAGCTTTGTATTCTGAACATGTTCGGTATGCTCAGTTGCTATAAGCTTGTGCTTCAGCGGACACATAGGCTTTGTCCATCGGGGTTAGTACTACACTATGCGGACTGCCTATTGTGTACATGACTATTCCATTCAACTACAACTAGTACTTGTTATAGGTTCATATACACTGCATAAGCCATGGACATAAAGCAGTCCTTTCACACAGCATTCTTCAACCACTATGGCGAGATCATTAATCAGTTCGAACAACATGCCAAGTACGTATATTGATATGTGTCTGGTTTACCAAACCGAGGCACAAAGCAACCCTTGCGCGGTTGCCAATAGTGAATTGGATACATCAGGAAAGCCTCCACAGTTATTTCACTCCAAAAACACAGTCACAACAGTCGAGGGGCAGACTAAAGAGTGAAGAGGAGTTGCTTTCGTAAGCAACTTCTCTTGGTTGGTTTTGTAGAGGCATGCAGCAGCTAGCTAGAGATGGCTACACTTTTTATTATTCGATGAGATATCAAATGGACAATAGCGGACTTTTTGGCGTGTGTAATAAAAAATGCAACAGCTATGCCTCCTCCGTGGTGCATTAGATCAAGGCGACACTTGTTTAGATGAACTCCTTGCTGCATGGTTCTTGCAAATTCAACAAATTTTAACAAAGACTTGAGTTGGGTTCACCACAGATCAAGCCACTCATGACCGCTACCACTATTGATATGTTTTTTGTTCACCAAACCGAGGCACAAAGGTATCCTTCCATGGTTGTCAAGAGTGAGAAGTGTCTAGGCCGGTTAGATGAACGATGCTCGGACCATCAAGTGTGCACGAAGATAATGGTAAATGTTACTTTGTGAACCACAATGTTTGCACAAATGCACAGTACCATCTGACCATAAGAGGAGAGCAGTGCCATCCCATTACTCAAAGGCATCTAGCTATTACCTAGACATACTAGTTCTAGCTATAGATGATTAACATGACTTCACACGAGGTAGCATACTAGACCTCTCCGCCATGGCGAACCGACATGATGATACCAAATGTATGGCCGTCGGACTTTCTGTCTAGGCGAGACTTGTTTAGATAAACACCTCGTGGCATGGTTGTTGCAAGTTCAACAAATTTTATCAGATACATGTAAACAAGATGAGTTGGGTTCACCATAGATATGTGCATAGTAGAATTTCAACACCTATGGCTACTCTGTTCTGCATTTAGGCCAGGCTTGTTCCTCTCAAAGAAACCTTGCACGATTGCCAAGAGCAAAGTGACAAGTTGGGTTCAACATAGATCAAAGCCACTCATGACTACTACTATCACTACTGATATGTGTTTGGTTTACCAAACTGAGGCACAAAGCAACCCTTGTGTGGTTGGATTGAGATATGTCTGGCCTGTTTAGGTTTACAATGCTCGGACCATCATGTGTGCACAAAGATAATGATAAATGACACTTTGTGAACTAAAATGTTTGCACAAATGTTCACATTACATGCATAATAAGAGGATATCAGTGCTACTAGATAGAAAGATAATGGCAAACTAGACTTCATATATATGTGGATTATAGCAACAATACGAGTTTTGCCTACATAACCATGCCTTCATGTGCCATAATAATAAGAGGAGAGCAGTGCTATCCCACTACTCAAAAGTCATCCAACTACTACCTAGACATACTATTTCTAACTAGTAGATGATTAACTTGACTTCATACCAATTCTAATAGCACCTGGCAGTAAACTAGTCCTAACTACATATGTTGACATGACTTGATACTACTAATGAGGAGTGCCATCCCACACCTCTACGCAAGTCATGCAACAAGGGCACCAACAGGTAAGAACAAATTCCAACGCCTGCAAGGTAAATCGGCCTTGGTTGAAGCCAGCAAACCTCTCCACCATGGTGAACCGACATAGTCTGACGATCCTTTTAGGGCAATGTTCTTGTCATAGGTGTAGGTGCCATCTAGGGGGCGTGTGCCCTCACTAGCACATGCACCCTGGTGTCAGCATTGATCTAACCATGGGCCTTACGGTTGGGGCAGACGAGGCATACCAGGTCGCCATACGGGCTGACACATAAGAATAGATTTAGGCCTAGGAGAACAGGCATTGCGTAGCTGCACAGACGATCATCCTTTGAGTCTATCGTGGTGTAGCCTAGAGAGCCATCGGACTTGGACATAGCGTCAGCCAAGATTTCAGCCACGGCATAGGCCTTGGCCAAGATGTTGGCCTCATCATTGACCTTAGCCTTAGTCTTGTCATTGTCCTTGGCCTCAGCCTCAGCGGATGGTGAGGGGGACCATGACGGTGCAGGTGGCCCGCCCACGTAGGGAGCAGATCCAGTGATGGCGAGTGGACCCGACGATGGTGAGTGGGACTACACTAGGGCTAGCGGTGGCAACGAACCACCGATGCCAGTGGCATGAGTCTTGGCGACGGGAACGCCGATCTACAAGGACTGGACGTCGCTGTCGCCTCCGCCGACACCAACTCGGGGTGCGCCATCGGCCCCGCCTCTGCCGAACCACTGGAGGAAGCGAGGATTGTAGCTAGGCCACCAATGGCCTTCATGGCAACCGATGGGGTGGCGAAGGTGGGTGGCGAGGAGAGGGCTTTTGCACAATGGAAGGAGGAATGGTAAATAATATGAATTGAGGTGAGGCCAGGCTTTATGTATACAGGGACGCTAGGGCTTCTAAGGCAAGATACTATGTAAAGATTTATTTCTACATAGCGATGCTAAGGCTTCTAAGGCAAGATACTCTGTGAAGATTTATCTTTCTCGGAGGTGGGTGCCGTCACACTCCCTCGGGAATCACAACTATATTACACCAGCGGTTGCAAAAATAGAGCACGTCTCCTCCATTTATGCTGATGAGATAGCATGAGTCTTGGCATGATGACATCATATGTGCGGCCGGTGAACTTTCTAGCGTGCGCAGTCAAATTTCATAGTTTGTGATCGACTACACTCACTTGTCATTTCATCCAATATTTATTATTACTAGTAGTAGGGGAGTGGTCACGTGACCGTGTTCTCCTTGGCTTTTAATTTAATAATTCCTAAAAGAAGGTAACATTTTTCATAATCTATGACATGGGGCCGGGAGTACATTTGCACAAATGCGTACTACACGTATACTATCCGACGCATTCAAATATAAGGCAGCAGGACCTTCTTACATGTGCAATAGAATTTTCAACACCTATGGCTCATCTGTTCTGCATTATGCCAGGCTTGCTCCTCTCAAAGAAACCTTGCGTGGTTGCTGAGAGCGAAGTGAATGCAGGATGAAAGCTAGACAGGAGTGAAAATTTTTGAGATTTTGACCACCGTGACATGGTTGAGACTTGAAAGCCTGGTGCGGTTGTGATAGGTCTTTTCACTCCTATCCAAGCAGTCACAACAGTCGAGGGGTAGACAGAAGAGTGAAGAGGAGTTGCTTTGGTAAGCAATTTCTCTTTTGAAGAGACATGTAGCGGCTAGCTAGAGATGGGTACACTTACTATCCGACAAAAGATCCAATGGACAGCGGGGGACTTTCTAGTGTGTGTAGTAAAAATGCAACATCTATGCCTCCTCCACTATGCATTAGATTGAGCCAAGACTTGTTCAGATGAACTCCTCACTGCATGGCTATTACAAGTTCAACATTTTTTATTAGACACATGCAAATAAGACGAGTTGGGTTCACGATGGATTAGAGCCACTCATTTTGAGCATGATCAAAGTGACTCATGACTACTACCACTACTGATACATGTTTGGTTCACCAAACAGAGGCAGAAAGCAATGATTGCATGGTTAGCAAGAGTGAGATGTGTTCGGCCTGGTTAAATTTACATTGCTCTGACAATCACATGTCCAATGAGATAATGGTAAATGTTCCTTTGTGAATGAAAATGTTTGCACAAATGCATACGACACGAATACTATCTAACGCGTTCAAATATACGGCCATGGCAAGACTTTCTGGTTGCCGAGACTTGCACCTCTCAAAGAAACCTTGCGCTTTTGCCAAGAGCGAAGTGAATGCAGGATGAAAGCTGGATAGGAGTGAATTGACCACCATGACATGGTTGAGACTTGATAGCCTGGTGTGGTGGTGATAGGTATTTTCACCCCTCATGGGCTATCGCACTCGCTCGAGAACCTCAACCAGTCATACCACAGAAGGTGTGCTCGATCAGAGATGTAGGAGTATTGATGTTCACAAGCATATACTGATGAAAACAGAGCACGTCTCCTCCATTTACACAGATGAGACAGCGTCAGTCTCGGTGCTGGTTTTTTACAGTACATGTTAGCTCCTACACTAATGCCCCAACACTGTGTGCACTCCTTGCATTTGTGACAACACAAGGAACATAGAAAAATAAACCCCCCCACACACATGAGAGGA
Organism: Miscanthus floridulus; assembly: GCF_019320115.1. NCBI lineage: Eukaryota > Viridiplantae > Streptophyta > Magnoliopsida > Poales > Poaceae > Miscanthus > Miscanthus floridulus. The sequence continues at coordinate 91,513,171 of NC_089580.1, read as the reverse complement.
GAATGAGAACAGAGACATACTAGCAAGGATTCCCCAAGACTATCAAGTTCCCTAGTTGGCACAACAAGGCTGCAAGAAGATCCTTCTTCCTAGATTGTATGCAAAAACATTAGTAAGTGCCCATTTTCTATGTACTAAATCCGATCTACTGGGGTTTGCCTTTGGGAATGAACTTGTTCCTCTATCTAGCTATGTTGATCATTGTGCATGCAGAAACTATCGGCTGCAATGGCCCACGTCGTCGGAGATCATCGAAAACTCAAGCTTTGTCTGGACGATGAGCAGAGCCTATCCCAGTGGAAGGTGGAGGTGTTCCCTGACGGCGGTCACTTGTACCTCCACCAGGGATGAAAGCACTTCGCCCGTGCCCTCGACCTCCAAGATGGGTTCTCTCTTGTATTGCGGTATGACAACCGATCACATATTAATGTCAAGGTCTTTGACCTTACCACCTGCCGCAAGTAGTGCCTGCACGACTTCGAGGCCGCAGGTAGTTAGCTCTCCGTACCCATCATGAAGCTGAGGAGTTTTATTGTGATCCTGAAGAAGTACCACCTCAGAGCAAAGTATCTGGTGAGCACTCACATGAGACGCAGAACGTATCGATGTCACAAGTTACCAGTGTCATCTTTCTCATCAATCTTTTTTTGTGCGAGGCGAAGAACGTGCCAGTGGACTTTGAGGTAGTGCATGACTCCCTATAGTGGGAAGCCATTGAGCTATAGATGGCTAGGCAGTCTTGGTTCATAGGCTTGGAGAGGACCTGCATGAACAACAAAGAGCGCACGTCATTCAAGTACGGGTGGGACGAGTTCTGTGCAAGCAAACACCTCAACATCAGTGACACTTGCTTCTTTAGCATGATCCACGAGGGCACCTATAGCGATGATGAGGATGAGGAATAGGAGTAGGAGTATGATGAAGCTAAGCTCAAGGTGGAGGTGTGCAAGACGAATGGTGGATGGTTGTGATGAACTCGATGCAAGAGTTGACACGATCTGTATTTTGTTGTTTCATCATAACTATTATCTGGCCTGTTAAGATTTCCTAGTATCAGACTGTCTTAGGCCATATTTGGATGGACTATGACTAGTTAGGCATGGCTAAAAAAGCAAACTAATTGTTGGGTTCTATAGACTAGAACTAGTTGTTAGCCCCTGATAGTTGGGTTCTATGGACTAGTTGGATAGCCCCTGATAGTTGCCAGCACTGTATTTTGTTGTTCATTGACTCGTAGTGATCCAGAGCATTTATATTTCATAGGGCCAAACTATCTTAGGGTCCCAATAATCTCAATAGCTATACACCCACGTCCTTTGATCAGAAAGGGCAAACTTTGATGGTTTTGATGCCCTTGCCGATGCGATGGATGCGGCCCAATCTCAATTCAATCGCATTGATGCAGCAATTACTAATCGTCCTCCATCTAGTGTTTGGAACTACCGCAATACATTACTGTACTTAAGTGAAAAAGTTAGTAGTGCACAACTTCTTTCATCTCCCACTTTGTTGTGACATCCATCCACATGACTATTGCCGCTTCCCATGGCCTCCGACGAGCCCACCGGTGGCAACATCCAGCATATGGTGACAAGAGAGCACAACACTGACACTATCCTTGGTGCCTTGGTTGTCGATGTTGATGGTGCAGCGGTTGCCGATGCTGGTGGTGCCATGGTTATCGATGCTGATGGCGTCGTGGTTGTCGATGATGATGCCATGCCCATTGCTGCTGTCGACTATAGGTGACCCATGTCATTTGTCTCTAGGGGCCTGGCGTCATGGTCTAGCCATTCTGCTCCTTTGGGCATGCATCGAGCATCGCCCTATCCGACGACGCCGATGGCGACCGCTGTGAACAACTTAGCGGTTCACCGGATAATGGAATGCATGGGCTATAGTGCTGTCCATGGCCTTGGACTACACTACCAAGGGATCACCAACCTCACCTAGGTGCGACTATGCCACAGGTACTTGGGTCTTAGCACCGACCGCTCCAATGCCTCCTACATCATCCCTGCAGCTAATAATCCCTCCAACGGTTCAACCTTGTCTGATGACGAGGGCGCAAGCAATTTGAGTGCTCATGATGATGAGGTCATGCAACCACCAAGCCCATAGGAGAGCCACACTAAAGTCATCTTGGATATGGTTATCAGTGAGTTCATGAAGTTGCTGACTGAGTATCCCACTTATTACAAGGAGATGTCCCTACCAGACACAACGTGCAAGATGTTGGTCACTATTGTGTAGGAGACGTTCAAGCAGTTGACGTGGTATGATCTGCTAGAGTAGCCAAACATGAAGATGGAGATAGTGAGCAAGATCAAGTACATACTCTTGGATGATGAGTCTGCCTCCTTGCCATATGCCGGGCTGCTCATTGAACTGGTGGTCAACCCCATTATAAAATGGTTGAAGGAGACATGGACTCCCACTAGGTTTCCATAGCAGGAACAACTAGTATAGTTCTTGAACAACTGGTAGAGTTCCCTCACGCTAGGGAATTCCTGCATGATGTCGTGTTGCCTGGACTATCTAGCGCTGCCGATAGGTACGATGCTTCATGGTAGATTGTTCTAGTTAATGTATTTCTGCATCTGTGGATGTCGACCATCGATCGAGACTTGCTTCAGCTAATGCTCACTAAGGTGCTGACCATGGTCCAGAAGTTCCTATTGAAGTGTACTGGTGAAAACACACACAAAAATTATGACATTGTGCTACCATGGAAGCAAGTGGCTTGGTCTGACATTTGGAATGTATTTGTCGATGGTGTCATCATTCCTTACCTGAAGCGCGGACTTGGAAATGTTCACAACAAGCCGCCGCTAGGAGGAATGGCAGCTATGGACGCACGGGTTGACCACCTAATGAGGTGGGCATCTGAGATTTTGCAGCAGAAAATGCTTGACCTCCTACAGGGTGAGTTCCTTGGAAAAGATTGGCAGGGTGCTCTATGCAGGTGGTTCTTCACGATAGATTGTGATGACAAGATGGTGCTACAGTATGACCTCACTTTTGGTGGGACCGATTGGTGGATGCCACTCGTTGACAAGCTCATTGTACCATGCTGGGTGTCCTAGTTCGTTGTCATTAGTGGCGTCCCATCGAATGAAGGGTACGACATGTTGCACATGCTCCTCACTAGGTGGAAGCTGATTGTGTCATCGGAGTCGATGATGAAGAAGGTCCTAAAGCGCTTCATGGAGAAATGGACTGATGGGTTGTGCCACTGGTTGTTCGATGCATAACCCATAAAGGATGAGGATGCGGCTCCTGACGCCCGGTGCCAGGAGTGGATGTGGCTCCTGACGCTGGATCTACTTGCCATCGATAATGAAATGCACAATGGCCTCCAATTGATCCACAAAACATATGAAATATCATAGGTAACTTAGTAACTTATTAGTGTATTTCTATTCTGAATGATTGCACCTGTGTTAGGCATTGTAAATGTTAATCATTGGCTCAATGTGTATTACTCTTTTCTAAATGCACACGCGAGAAAGTCCGATGCTATGCGATTGTAACGTGCCGGACAATGACTGAATGCTTTCTCCTATGTCAGGCATTGTATATTAAATGTTAATCATTGGCACAATGTGTACTACTCTTTTCTGAATACAAACGCGAGAAAGTCTAATACTATCTGATTGCAACATGCTGGACAATGACTGAATGCTTTCACCTGCATCAGGCATTGTATAAATGTTAATCGTTGGAACAATGTGTACTACTCTTTTCTGAATGCACATGCGAAAAGGTCTGATACTATGTGATTGTAACGTGCCGGACAATATCTATTACTCTTTTTCTGACTACACCCGCTGCAACCTGTTGCTTGGAAATCCACAACAAGTAAATATGTATTAAATTTGCATGAAACCTAGAGAGCCCAGTGTGCCTGGTTTAGCCTTAAATCTACGAGAGAGGTAAGAGCGAGGCAACCGCTCTTTTCTGTCTTCCTATGGTACTCCTTCACCTTCTTTCCAACCTTGAACGAGTTGCGTCTTCGGCCAGAGTGATGGACTACAAGAAGCACCCCGATGGAGAACCCTCTAGAGGGGAGCAGGCCTCCGTTGCGTCTCTGCTCCCATTTGTGGTGCCTTGGGTAAGGTGGTCTTATTTTTAGTTGCCAGAGTCGTTCCATTCTGATCTCATTAATCTTTTAAGGGCCATTTCTCATGCCATGGCGCTAGAGGTCAGGCGGTTATCCGGTTCTGTCCTCTATCTAGATGCCCGCCCTATGGAACCGAAGGGGTCTTCTCCCTCCAGTCGCTAGGAAGTCCATGAGCCCATCTATAATCAAGATGCGGCTCGCGACCCGTGCTTCGACCCTGGGGGCGAGGTTAGTTAGCTCGCGCTCTGCCTTGACGCCGTCTAGATTGCCCTTGCCACCTCAGAGTGGGAGACTGCTGATGCCTAGGTGGCAGCTATCGATGCTCAGTCTAGGACGATCGGTAAGGTTTCCTTCATCGAGAAGCTCTGTCCAAATGTCCACGGCCTTGTTTTCACGGTTTTTAGTGTTGTCAGCCCTAAAGGAGGAATTGGCCGCTGTTCGAGAGGCGGCCCTCATCGCCATCAAGGACGTGAATGCAATGGGTGTCCTGCTTGAGGTCTATCTACGGGCCATGCCAGCTTGGGTTAGGATGGTGGCTATAACACCCAGTTTTAAAGACAAAACCAGGTACACACTATATGTGAGCCTAGGAAGTCAAATCTCACATATAGCCACAAATAAGGGTAATATCAATAGACAATGCTTAAATACATAACGTATTAGTATAAGGAAAATAACCTCAGAGTATATATAGTGGAATGACAACTCTAATCTTCATGCGAAGACTCCAAATCCACAGGGACGACTGACTAGTTGACCACAAGCCTAACTCCTCCAAACCAGCAATCTGGTACCCATTCGGGATTTTTATCCATAGTATAGAAAAGTAAAGCAAGTGTAAGTACATCTCGTACTCAGCAACATAACATGGGGTTCATGAGGCTCAAAAGGCTAAAACTAGTTTAACTACGATTAGCTTTTGATTATCATAATTTTAACAATTGGGTAGCAACAAGTTTATCCATAAGCCCATAAACACATGATCAGGTAAACATGAATAATGAATAGCATAAATAATTAATCATTAGTACAATTATCCATTAGTGATCATTTCTATTCCATAAGGGTCTAAGGCCGCTCGTGTCCATGAGCATGGCTGTTATAATAGTTTTACAATCTGTAGAGGTTGTCAAATTTCACTATGAGTCGTGATTTACCCTTTCACCCAAGGTAGCTAATCTCTTGACCCACTTCCAAGAAAGGTCAGCAGGGTTCACTATGAAGCCTTTCAAAGGTTCATCTAACAAGTTAGGGCAGCTAAGGTTTCCCCATCAATAAGCATAAACTCCCCTCCAAGGAGTGACTAACAAAGTGCACCCACTTGGCAGGCTAAGATCATGGCCATCGAAGCCCCTCTTGTGCCATAAAGGTAACCACTAACAAGCTAGAAAAGGTCCTCATACTGAGCTAAAGCCAGAGGCATATAGCCCTCATAGCTGTACTGTAGGTCCTGGATGATCGCTTACAGATAAATCCTTAGGGAGAGGAATCTAAAGCATTTAGAAAGTAGCTAAACACTCTAGCCCCCTATTTTCATGTTGCTAAAAAGTCATGTTTTAATGTTTATTGCGTATACCATTAGTCAAGTTACAAGATCATGGTTTTGGTTAAGCACTAGCAAAAACTACCCAATGCAATATCCCAAAGGTATCAAGGTACAAGATATCAAATATCTAGGATATCCTTATTGGCAACAAGGTAGACACATGTAATATGAATTAAGTGATTAAAGGTGAATAGGTAACAAGGATGGTGCCATGCTATACTTGCCTTAAACACCGATACTTCAGTAAGCTTTAATCTTCAACGTCCTTCTTCTTCTGGATCGCCACGTGTATCTCATTGACTGGACGTAATCGTAGAACACCACACAAACATCCATACACATACATGCATAGCATACCATTTGTGGCAGAACCTCCTAAGAAATCGGACCCACATGCACCTATCGTTGTCTTGACAGACCTCGGATAGCGTACACGAGTTTCCAACAACTCAACAGGTCTGTCGGGTGTCCTCGGGAAACCCGAATCATCCATGATTCTCTCTTCAAACAGGATCCCAATTACAGACATTGCAGATTACAACAACTTATTCAAATATATACATCAGAGTAAAGATAGCGGAAGTCTTAAGATAACATAGTTTACAAACCAGTTGTTTTCAAACTTACAATACCATAAGTGTCATACAACCATAGTAGCGGGATAATATTACATTAACTTTATTTATCATACAAACTAGTGCCTTGTCCAAAGGCCATTCATCACTCCACATCGTCATTGACTTCAAACACAGACATGTAGCAGGGACCAAAACAAGCCTGCGCATGCAACTCTCCTGCAACAAGGGTTAACAATACTCAACAAGACTAACTCGACGTAACTGGGGTTGAAAGACTTTAAAGATGCAGGTGTTGGGACAAGGTAAGGATGTAGCAAGATTCAAAAGTTCTTTGCCAAAAGCTTACTATGCTTATTCTATTTTCAAGTTTTACCCCTAAGTTCTTTTAGTTCATTATTTCAACTAAATGTACATTTCCCATATTCCATTCCTTCTCATTCCATTCTTTTCTCATATTTTAGTAATTCACCAGTCCTGCATTGCTTCTGTAATAAATCGAGTCTCCATATCCACGGAGCACCAGCAATTCAAATTGATTCAAGTCCCAGCTAGGGATTCCTTATCACATGACATATATAGAACTTAATCTTGCATATATCAACCTCGCTACTAGATCCTCCTATACTAAGCCGTCTCCACGCCACCCGAGAGCATAGCACACCTCAAATCCGACCACATTCCAGCCACGAGGGTACATGCTACTCCTGCCATCTCTCCACTCCTAGTGCATGGGCATTCGTCTTAGTATCGAATTAGCCGAAGTAGGCTTACCGGAGTATGTGACCAGTACTATAAAGTGTCTCGTTTAGAAGATCCACAATGAGTGGCCTTTAAGCAACATAGTCGGCAACATTACCCAACATTCAAGATAAGTCACCCGACTAGTCTCTAGTTCATTCTATCTTCTTTCTTTCTTTGGCCAGTATGCCATCTTTGATCGTATCAAAACTTTTACTTTGAAAGCCTACCATAAAGCATACTAAGCATTCTACGCCTTTGTAAATGAAAACATCTTCAAGGATGGTAAACAATTAACAAGGTAGGCAATGCATCAAGTAGGTAACATTTGACATATCAACTTAATACAATAAGTAACATAGGTGATAAACTTTTCAAAGTAAATAAGGTAAGGGTTTAATGCATAAACCAGGGCTTGCCTTCGTTGACGATCTCAGGTTCCGGATCAGTATCACGATTATCGAATCCCGTGACAACTGGGGATTCTTCTAGAACTTGCTCAACTAGAATCGTTTCACTCTCGGGTTCTACACGAAACGATAATATGTGCTTTAACATGATGATAATGTAAACATGATGCTTTCACGGTACATGAAATGTAAAAACACCCCAAATATGATATTCTTTCACGGTACAGTTGCAAGCCAACAAAACCAACTTGAAATCCTACCATCAAGAACCACACATGTGACTTGACCAAAAGAATCTTGAAACTCTACTAGTCACAAAACATGACCAAAACAAGATTCAACACTAATCAAACACTTAGGGTTTGCTTTTATTTATTATTGAATTAATTTGGAAATAAGCCCAAAAATAAACTTGTTCCAAATGACTTGAAAATTTTATGTAAGCTTCCGCATGACAAATTAGTGTACCAAAACAAATTTCATAATTTTTGGAACTATACAGTGACCTACAAAAATCGTGGAAATTGCATTTATCAATTAATGAACTGAATATTTGAACATTAAAAATATACTCAAATTTCAAGTTTTAAATTTTTGAACCATACTAGACCATGTATAGAAGCTACACACAAATTTTCAGAATTTTTGGAGCTATGGTTATTTTCCTACAAATTTCCAAAGATTCAGCACTATTTACAATTTCAGAAAATACAAAATTACACTGTTCTTCTTCCTCTCTCGCACTGACAGCCAGGCCCCGCTTGTCAGTGACCCAAAGAGGATGCACGGCGGCGCTGTATGCTTCGATCGGCAAAACGCGCCGATGGTGAAGCTCTAGCGTAGCAGACCGCATCTACATGACCTACTCTTTCCCCCAAACCGATCTCAGCTATCAGAAAGGAAAAAGGTGCACCGGAGACACCTCCACGCCGGGCATGGCGGCCTGGGCACGACGGTGTACGGCGTAGCCATGGTGATGTTGTAGTAGGGACTAAAGCAAAATGATCTTCACGTTCAGGAGCTCACCGTGATCACGTAGGTAGACTCGGTGAAGACAGAGATGTACTGGATTGACGGGACCATGGTGAGACCGATGATGGCGGAGCTCCGGCCGGCTCCGAAGAAGATGAAGTCGCGCGGTGGCGCTAACCGACTAGAGGCGAGGCGAGCAGGTCGGGAATGAGCGGTAGGGCGAGGCAGAGCTTCTGGCCAACGCAATTGGCCCTAGGTACTATGGTGAGGACAAATTGCACGAGCGCGGGCAGGACACCGGCGGCGAGCAGTCGACGGGAAACTACGAAATGATGACGGCGTGCTCCTATTTATAGAAAGAAGGAAGGCGTGCGGTGTCGATAGCACATGGGCGAGCTTGCCACGAGGGCATCAGCGTGTCACCGCGTGTGAAAGCGGCGAAATCTGATTGGCGGCGACATCCGCGTGGCGCCGGCGACAAGCAGAGAGGTGGATTTTGATTTTTGAAATATTTATAGAACTGCCACTGAGTCCATTTTTCAAATTACTCTCAAATTTTCTAAAGAAGTTGAAAATCTCCAAAAATGAAAGTTGTTCAATTTTTCAAACTCTACAACTTTGCTTCTAGGAACATTTTCAAATTCTGCCTCCATTTTGAAATTTGAAATTGGGGTGCATTTGAGCATTTGAATCATTTCAAAATTACTCCAAATTTTATATGTAAACTTGAAAAACTTTGAATACCAAAGTTGGTCTACATAAAATAATCTCCAACTTTGCTTTTTGCCTCAACCCCAAATTCCACATGGATTTTGAATTAGTCAAAAGGGGCAAAAAGGACTTTTGTGATTTGAATTTGAATTCAAATTTGATTTGTCTTCCTTTTACTTAAATTTTGATTTTTGACCAGTAACATGGCCCATTAGGGTTATTTGAGTCAAAAGACACATGACCTCACATGATCACATGAATTTTGACCATTGTAGCCATGATCTTTATTTAGAGTTTTGAATCACACCACATGAAATAACAATATTATGAAATAAACCTTATTTAGTGAATGCATTCAAAATTTTCTACTTTATGAATGCTTTGCAATGCATATGATGACATGTCAATTTTTAGTGCTTGGTCAAAACACTAGAGGTGTTACACCATTGCATCTATATCAGAACAATACACCAATCATAGAAAAATAAGTAAAGAGTTTGAAATACGATTCTACGTATCGCTATGAACACACAGTCGTGAGAAACACTCTAATCGGGGCTACAGTTGAAATGATACAACTACTAAGAGATTTGCTTTATACGTGGAAAAAAACTATAGGCTTCATTTATTTTAACTATATAAATCCATATAAGATATTTTATAAATAGTATAGATTGAATTAAGTCAATTTTAGATTTGAATTATAAACTTAAAGTAAAACAAATCATATTTTATTTATGAAATCCAGTTGCATAATCATTAATCAAGATATGATTTAAACCATGATTTTTCTAAAATAGTAATATAGTAAACACTATTACTATTGTGTAGATCTCATCGTTATGAATCTAACACAACTTGAACGGACTATTTCGTAGTTAAAATGAATAAGTTATGATTTAAACAAGTTTTTCTATAGTTAAATAATAGATTAGATCTACCCATGAATTTTAAATATTGAAAACATGCCTAACAGTAGTATAAACACATAAAAAACATAAACACGGTCCTAATGCAATTCTAACGGGTCAAATCGGACTTAAAACGCAAAAGTTACACATGAAATAAGGTTTAGTGGCATTTCTGTAAATAACTCGAACTCATTTTTGAATTAAAACAATTAAAATCTGAATTTTCAAAGATTTTGGACTACGCGCACTATTTATGGAAACTACAGGGACTAAAATAGAAGAAAAACATGACCTAACAGAAATTACTTTGAACTGATTTGGATTGCGGGTTGATTACTTGAAAACACAGGGCTAAACTACAAAACGGCGTGGCTTGACTACGGGTTGACCACATCCGCTAGCTGGGCTAAAACAGAAATAACCGTAGATGACTAGGGCTAGCTTGAAAGATATACAAGACTCACAAAATAGTAGATCGATTACGGAAAAGTATAGGGGTTAGAACACAAAGTGCGCATGCACTATGCTGTAGACCGAGTCTGCGTGCCGTGAACCGGTGGATGTGCTGTGAGAGCAGTCCAGCATGGACCATGTCCACAATGGTGTATTTGGAGTTGTATTTCTAGATTTATTTTTCCAAAGGAAAAAAGCCAAAAATGCGAGTGATGTCACGATGATGTCAACAAGCTAACAAGCAAAACAGAGCAGGCACGGCTGGGCTACTTGCTCATCGGAGTCGCGTGTGCATGTGCCATGGCTTGGGCATGGCAAGGCATTGCCAGCGCGAGCTCACATTGGAAACTGGACCAAAAGATAGAGGACCTCACCATGGAACCGATGGAGAGTCCCACGTCGACGGGAGTAGGCCGGAGGGGGAGGGAGTCGGTCAGAGGCAGATGATGATGGATGGAGCTCCGGCGAGCTTGGGGAGCCCCAATTGTCAACTGATTCTTGAAAACAAACAGCAAGGGATGAGCGTCAAGATGATGCGGTGCCAACAGAGAAGAGATTGGGGTCAGAGGTGACTTTACCAATGAATCATCGGCGGCAGCTTTGGATTGGCGCGAGCAGAGGATGGGAGAAGAAGGTCGTGTGGCACGGCGCTTTATAGGCCAGGCGATGCGCGGTAAAAGGAAAGGGAGCAGGCGAGATTGGTCTCCTACCATGCGTGGGTGACGAAGGCTGCTTGCCTTGCATGGCCACACCATCGGCGGGTGCCGAAGAAGGAAAGTGCGCCAGGGAGAAGAAAGGAAAGAAAGGGGTGTGGCGCTGATGGCTGGGCCTATGTCACAGTGAGGGAGAAGATGGCTTGCGGGCATGGGTGCGTGGGTGCAGGAAAAGCCGAGCGCGCCGGGGCGTGAGCTAGGCCGCGTGGTGCGAGCAGTAGGTGCGCGCGAAGTGGTGCGGAGGAAGGAGCGGAGCAGGCCACCGAGCGGGCCGGCGTGGGCAGGCCACACAGGAGGAAAAGAGAAGGAAGGAAGGGGAGGCGCGGCTAGTCTGCTAGCGGCCAGCGTGGGAAGGGGGAGAAAGAGAAAGGTCGGGCCTGTGCTAGCTGAATAAGGAAAAAAGAAGATTTTCAAATAAAAATCCTTTTCTATTTCTTGTTTTCAAATCCCAAGCCAAACTCAAATCAAATTCAAGTATAGTTTCAAATATACTTCCCTATTCAAATAAAAATGGACAATTTTGTTAGGCTTTCCAAGATAAACTTTACAACTTTAAAAATACTTTTATTTTCTAATTTTTTTCCTTTATTTCAAAGCCATTTTCAAACCCTTTTCAAAAACATTCCAAATTACTTTGGAGTTTTGGATCGACACCACTCATCACAATAAACTTTATGCACCAACATGTATGCACAAACATGTTGCTAAACCTTATGATGAATTTTAATTTAATGATTTTATTTTATTTTCCTATATTTTATAAGCACAAAAATTCCAACTTAAATCATTTTAACTCTATTTCAAAAGAGGCAATTTTTAGGGTGTTATAATTCTACCCCCCTTAAGATGAATCTCGTCCCAAGATTCGAAAAAGGCTAGGGACAAGGAAGGGAGACAGAACTAGGAATAGAACTCAGATAAACATTCCAACATTTCAACTTGCATTGTAAACCAGCTTAACAAGCTACACATGTCTTATCTCCAAAGCTCGAGAACAACAAGATTTGTCTGCACGGACTATCCCCATAAGTTGAGGGATACAGCTGTCTTGAATACAAAAACTTTAAACTCAAGGGCACAACCAAACTTCACATGACACCCCCATTTTGACTTCTAACGTGATTGTGTTACACCTCAAAGAGATGAGGAAAATCTATCTTCATTTGATTCTCATTTTCCCAAGTTGCATCTTTCTCTGACTAGTTACTCCATTGAACTTTACACACTCTAAGCACTTCTCCCATAAGAGTTCCCTAAGCTCTTTCTAAGATCTTAACTGGATAATCATCATCTATCGGATGGAGCTCCTTCAAGGGTGTTTGTTCCTCTACACCATCATCTAGAAACTCACAGTCCACTTTACTATCCTCAGTGTTCACACCTTCTATTAGATCATTCCCATTGTCATATTCCTTAGGTGCAGGTTGAATACCCTCATACTCAATTCTTTCTCTTGACGGTGTGGTTAGAAGCACTGAACGCTGGGCATACTTGATCACTCCTTCACATGCAGACATCCATCCCATTCCAAGAATAACATCAATGTCCACTAACTCTAATACAATAAGGTTTGCTTCAAATTTTACCCCCTTTATGTCAAGACTAACCTTTGGGCATATGCAGTTTTCCTTCATTTCTCCTCCTGGGGACTTAACTATCACTGGTTTCTTCATTGGAAGCATAGTTATCTTATGTTCTTTTACGTATGCACTAGAGATAAATGACTGTGATGCACTGGGATCAAACATCACCATAGCAGTGGTTGAGCTTACTGCAATCAATCCATAAATGACCTCCTTAGCGCCATGAGTGGTAATCATATCCACACTATTCAATCTTCCGAGGATGTAATTTTGTTTTAACTTATTTCCATGCACCTGCTTCCCATGGACATTCTATTCTGGCTCTTGAGAGCTGACCTGTTGCACTTCATCATTGGGTTGTTGATACTGATTCTGATCTGTACTCACAAGTAGATTCATAGGATGTGACTAATATTCTGGTTGCATAGTGAATGGAGGATGAGTGTTCCTTAGCTAGCATTTAAGATAATGTTTTCTCTTCTTCTCTTCCATCAGCTGAGTCTGTGTCATCAAAGCTTGCTCTATAGTTGGGGGACTTGATAGCGATGGATTAGAAGTGGGAATATTCCTGGCAACATCTTGTGAAGCACTTCTCCTGGTAGAGGCCATCTGTTTCCAACATATATGCATTAGGATTCAGTCATTCATATCATTCTTTACTATAGTTTCAAGAGATGACAAGATAGGATTGATAGTATGAAAGACTAGAGAAAACCCCAACCATCGAGACATCCAATTCTTCCACATGAAATACTAGAATGCAAGAAAACTTCATCTTACAAACCCTTCAACTTGGCTACCCCCCTTAAGATAAGGTAAAGTAGTGGACACTAAAGTATAGCTTGCATCGTCTTGTGATTGAAGTCTACTGTTGTCCAGAATTTCCTCATGATTTTTTATTGTCCAAAATCAGAGATATGAATCGATAAAGATAGGCTGCTCTAAAGACAGGATAGGAAAAATAGAAGAAAACCATAACCTAACTATTTATTTCATTAATCCTTATACCTTAGGCCTATAAACTAAATGAAATTGTGGGAACACCCAACAAGATCATTGCAATCATTACAAAGATGCAAAATAAGCATAAACATAATGACAAATCAACAAAGCACTTAAAGATGCACAACTTAATCATTGACTCAACTTGCACTACTATCATTTTTATTACATAAAGGGCACAACCTTCTATTCCTTAACTAAGGATCTTGGGTAGTTTAGCACGACTTATTCATTCATCAATTTCACCAAATGCTTCTTTCGGGTTGGGTATCACTGACACTTCCTTGTAGTAGTCCAGTAGTGATCTGACTCTGCTACTTCCATGGTGTACTTGTTGATTCCTCTGTGGGCAAGAGTTAACATAATGTCCTTTTCTGTTTGCAATGATGACACCTTCTCTTAGCTGGATCTTTTGTGATGTCATACCCGATGGAACTATTGCTTGGTGTTTTGTCAACTTTCTAACTGAAGATTCATCTTGTTTGACTGATCTATTTTCTAGCTTGCTTGGTCTTTCAAGGTTGAAACTCCTTATAGGTGATAGTCCACCCATCAATGCATACCTCATGTGAAGTAGTTTTAGCTTGAGAAGCTTCTAACTCTTTACAGTTTAGATTAATCTAACTAGGGATCAGTGCTAGATGTGACAAATCCAAATGTTGATTGCTTCCCAATACTTGCTCTAGTGAATTTGCCTTCCTCTTTTTATCCACATTGGTCTCATAGCTTGGGTTCACCTCGACTTTTCCTTGATTTGGCTTGTTTTGAAGATAGGGAAAACCATAGTGCATGCAACATTGACATTAACACTGACTTCCAAGAGTCTTGCTACCAGCACCTTCATTGGACTTTATTTTCTTCCAAGCTTCTGCCACTTGTCTCTTCACCGGTCCCTTTGGTATGCTGGTTTGACCTTGTGGCAAGCACTGCTGAGCACTTCTAGGCTGATTCATTCCTTCTAGTATTTGCTTTTGCATAGCAAATAGCTTTTCCTTATCAAATGTAATCAAGGGTGGCATAGCTTGGTCCTCCTGTTCTCTGGTGTTGGCAGTTATCTCATTACGATCCATCTAATAGACCAAGAGAGAAGATTCAGAATAGAGACAAGGTTTTCATAACAGAACAGAGGCTAAAGTGAGCATAACTTTTCACAAATAACAAGGTTAGAGAGAAAGCAAGAACTAAGCAAAGATGAAAAGCATGCTATGATGTCTAGTTCTAACTAGGCTTGCGTCCTAAAGTCAGCATTGCTCTGATACCACTTTGTAACACCCAGTTTTAAAGACAAAACCAGATACACACTATATGTGAGCCCAAGAAGTCAAATCTCACATATAGCCACAAATAAGGGTAATATCAATAGACAATGCTTAAATACATAACATATTAGTATAAGGAAAATAACCTCAGAGTATAGACAGCGAAATGACAACTCTGATCTTCATGCGAAGACTTGAAATCCACAGGGATGACTGACTGGTTGACCACAAGCCTAACTCCTCCAAACTAGCAATCTGGTACCCATTCGGGATTTTATCCAAAGTATAGAAAAGTAAAGCAAGCGTAAGTACATCTCGTACTCAGCAACATAACATCGGGTTCATGAGGCTCAAAAGGCTGACACTGGTTTAACCGCGATTAGCTTTTGATTATCATAATTTTAACAATGGGGTTGCAACAAGTTTATCCATAAGCCCATAAACTCATGATCAGGTAAACATAAATAATGAATAGCATAAACCAATTAATCATTAGTACAATTATCCATTAGTGATCATTTCTATTCCATAAGGGTCCAAGGCCGCTCGTGTCCGTGAGCATGGTTGTTATAACAGTTTTACACTCTATACAGTTTGTACACTTTCACTATGAGTCATGATTTACCCTTTCACCTGAGCTAGCTAATCTCTTGACCCACTTCAAAGGAAGGTCGGCAGGGTTCACTATGAAGCCTTTCAAAGGTTTGTCTAACAAGTTAGGGTCGCTAAGGTTTCCCCATCAATAAGCATAAACTCCCCTCCAAGGAGTGACTAACAAAGTGCACCCACTTGGCAGGATGAGATCATACCCGTCGAAGCCCCTCTTGCACCATAAAGGTAACCACTAACAAGCTAGAAAAGGTCCTCATACTGTGCTAAAGCCAGAGCCATATAGCCCTCATAGCTATACTATAAGTCCCGGATGATCGGTTACAGATAAGTCCTTAGGGAGAGGAATCTGAAGCATTTATAAAGTAGCTAAACACTCCAACCCCCTATTTTCATGTTTCTTAAAAGTCATGTTTTAATGTTTATTGCGTATACCATTAGTCAAGTTACAAGATCATGGTTTTGGTTAAGCAATAGCAAAAACTACCCAATGCAATATCCCAAAGGTATCAAGGTACAAGATATCAAATATCTAGGATATCCTTATTGGCAACAAGGTAGACACATGCAATATGAATTAAGTCCATACACATACATGCATAGCATACCATTGCATCTATATCAGAATAGTACACCAATCATAGAAAAATAAGTAAAGAGTTTGAAATACGATTCTACACATCGCTATGAACAAACAGTCACGAGAAGCACTCTAATCGGAGCTACGGTTGAAATGATACAACTAACGAGAGATTTGCTTTATATGTGGAAATGAAAACTATAGGCTTCATTTATTTTAACTATATAAATCCATATAAGATATTTTATAAATAGTATAGATTGAATTAAGTCAATTTTAGATTTGAATTATAAACTTAAAGTAAAACAAATCATATTTTATTTATAAAATTCAGTTGCATAATCATTAATCAAGATATGATTTAAACCATGATTTTTCTAAAATAGTAATACAAAAAACACTATTACTATTGTGTAGATCTCGTCGTTATGAATCTAACGCAACTTGAACGGACTATGTTGGAGTTAAAATGAATAAGTATGATTTAAACAAGTTTTCCTATAGTTAAATAATAGATTAGATCTACCCATGAATTTTAAATATTGAAAACATGCCTAACAGTAGTATAAACATGAAAAAACATAAATACGGTCCTAACACAATTCGAACGGGTCAAATCAGACTTAAAACGCAAAAGTTACGCATGAAATAAGGTTTAGTGGCATTTCTATAAATAACTCGAACTCATTTTTGAATTAAAACAATTAAAATCTGAATTTTCAAGGATTTTGGACTGCGCACACTATTTATGAAAACTACAGGGACTAAAATAGAAGAAAATAGGACCTAACTGAAATTACGTTGAACTGATTTGGATTGTAGGTTGATTACTTGAAAAATGCAGGACTAAACTGCTAAACGGCGTGGCTTGACTGCGGGTTGACCACATCTGCTGACTGGGCTAAAATAGAAATAACCATAGATGATAGGGGATAACTTGAAAGATATACAAGACGCACAAAATAGTAGATCGATTACGGAAAAGTACATGGGTTAGAACGCAAAGTGCACGTGCACTATGCTGTGGACCGAGTCTGCATGCGTGAACCGGTGGAGGTGCTGTGAGAGCAG
This sequence comes from Miscanthus floridulus, assembly GCF_019320115.1. Lineage (NCBI taxonomy): Eukaryota > Viridiplantae > Streptophyta > Magnoliopsida > Poales > Poaceae > Miscanthus > Miscanthus floridulus. Next base: position 91,495,912 of record NC_089580.1, on the reverse strand, counting down.
TCCACCATGGACCATGTCCACAATGGTGTATTTGGAGTTGTATTTCTAGATTTATTTTTCCAAAGGAAAATGGCCATAAATGCGAGTGATGTCACGATGATGTCAACAAGCTAACAAGCAAAATAGAGTCGGCAAGGCCGGGCTACTTGCTCGTCGGAGTCATGCATGCGTGTGCCATGGCTTGGGCATGGCGAGGCATTGCCAGCGCGAGCTCGCATCGGAAACTGGACCAAAAGATAGAGGACCTCACCGTGGAACCGATGGAGAGTCCCACGTCGATGGGAGTAGGCCAGAGGGGGAGGGACACGGTTAGAGGCGGACGATGATGGATGGAGCTCCGGTGAGCTCGGGGAGCCCCCAAAGGTCAACTGATTCCTGAAAACAAACAGCAAGGGATGAGCGGCGAGATGATGCGGTGCCAACAGAGAAAAGATTGGGGTCGGAGGTGACTTTACCGATGAAATCACCGGGGGCGGCTTTGGATCGGCGCGAGTAGAGGATGGGAGAAGAAGGTCATGTGGTGCGGTGCTTTATAGGCCAGGCGATGCATGGTAAAAGGATAGGGAGTGGGCGGGATTGGTCTCCTGCCATGCATGGGCAATGGTGACTGCTTGCCTTGCATGGCCATGCCATCGGCAGGCGCCGAAGAAGGAAAGTGCGCCAGGGAGAAGAAAGGAAAGAAAGGGGCGTGGTGCTGACGGGTGGGCCTATGTCACAGCAATGGAGAAGATGGCTTGCGAGCATGGGCGTGTGGGTGCGGGAAAAGCTGAGCAGGCCAGGGCATGAGCTAGGCCGTGCGGTGCGAGTAGCAGGTGCGCGTGAAGCGGTGCGGAGGAAGGCACGAAGCAGGCCGCTGAGCGGGCCGGTGTGGGTAGGCCGTGCGGGAGGAAAAGAGAAGGGAGGAAGGGGAGGCGCGGCTGGGCCGCCAGTGGCCAGCATGGGAAGGGGGAGAAAGAGAAAGGCCGGGCCTATGCTAGGCTTAATAAGGAAGAAAAAGAAGATTTTCAAATAAAAATCCTTTTCTATTTCTAGTTTTCAAATCCCAAGCCAAACTCAAATCAAATTCAAGTATAGTTTCAAATATACTTCCCTATTCAAATAAAAATGGACAATTTTGTTAGGCTTTCCAAGATAAACTTTACAACTTTAAAAATACTTTTATTTTCTAATTTTCTTTTCCTTTATTTCAAATCCATTTTCAAACCCTTTTCAAAAACATTCCAAATTACTTTGGAGTTTTGGATCAACACCACTCATCACGATAAACTTTATGCACCAACATGTATGCACAAACATGTTCCTAAACCTTATAATGAATTTTAATTTAATATATTTTTTTATTTTCCTATATTTTATAAGCACAAAAATTCCAACTTAAATCATTTTAACTCTATTTCAAAAGAGGCAATTTTTAGGGTGTTACAGTGGCCCTTTGCGGGGTGCGCCATGGAGCTGCCTTAGCCCTGGCCATGGCACAGCTTCATTCCAGCCACGATCTCCGCCTATTTGAACCTGGCTTTCTAGTTTGCGCTGATGAGGAGGAGGAGCAGCTCACTGGCGACTTTACCACTACCGTAGATGCCATCGTGGAGGCCATGCATGCAGGAGACATCATCCTCACTGCCTTCTTTGAGCCATAGATTGTATCTAGGGTAATTCCAATCTTAATGAAAGTCTGGTTTGTTACTTTAATTCGAAGAGCAACTTATGCACGTCACTTTGTCTTTCTCGGTGTTTGCTTCTTGTGCTTGGATGTGAAAGGCTTGTGCGGCCGACATGCTTGGATGAGGTGATTAGGAGGTCATGGGATGGATCCTACCTCCCCTCTCGAAAGGGAGTTAGGTTTTAGGGAAGCTTCCTTTCCTCTTATGAAACACCATAGGCAACTTAGTAACTTCACATATTTCAGTTCTGAATGCTTCCACCTACGTCAGGCATTGTAAATGTTAATTGTCGGCACAATGTGTAATACTCTTTTTTGAGTGCACAAATCAGAAAGTCCGACACTATGCGATTGTAACGCACCGGACAATATTTATTACTCTTTTCTAAATGCGCATGCAAGATTTGATTGCGCACGAAAGAAAGTCCCCTACTCTATGATTGTAATGCGTTGGACAATAGATTTCATGTCTGGGTGACTCCTCGACTTGCAATGGGGTTGTTTGACCCTATAGTTCTCTCTTAAGAGGAACGGCTCGAGTTGCAACGACGTAGTCAGACTAGATAGATGTCGCTCATATTGCACTTAGATGTTAGGTTTAATTTACAGTGGCAACATAGTGATAAAAATGGTTCAACATGTATAACTTATTATAGAACCGTTAAATAGACATTGTGTCCTAAGCAAGACTTCAATTATTACATCAAGAATCATTTTAAATCCAAATTTCGATGCCTACATGGCAATATAGTGATAAAAATGGTTCAACATGTACAACTTATTATAGAACCATAAAATAGATATTATGTCATAAGCAAGACTTCAATTATTATATCAAGAATCGTTCTAAATCCAAATTTTGATGCCTCCATTCCCTCACCTTCTACGACATCCCTCCCTTCGACTGTCAAACTATCGCCAATCTCTTGTATGTCCCTTCATCGGTAGGGAATCAAGGTGACACACATCCAAAGGATGTGGTGATGACGACGAAGCAAGCATCGAAGTCATGATGGTGCTGTTGAGGTCAAACTCGCCTGGTGACTGCATCTCACCTGGTGTCAGTGCAGAAAGTGACCAACAAGTAAATATTTGTAGTTTTGTCATACATTATGATCGAAGGTGGCCTAGCACTCAAGGACACAGGGTTTATACTGGTTCAGGCAACGTGCCCTACGTCTAGTTTGAGTCAGTCAGTGACTTTATTCCTGAGCCTAGGTGCTCGAAGTTTGTAGTGGGGTTACAAATGAGAAGGAGAAAGATGGGGGGTACGAGAGGTCTGGTCGGACTCCGGTCAGAAGGGCCGAGAGTGATGGGAGCCCCGCTATGAGCTAACTGTTCAAGCGTGTGCTTGAGATTCAAACCTGGCAGTTCTGTTGTTGTTTACTAGTGAACTTGATCGATCTAATGAATCTGACTGAGCTTAATGATCCTGAATGTTGGGAGAGAGCGCATCCCCTTTTATAGATGAAGGGGATGGCCTTACAAGTGAGAGAGAGAGAGTACGTATGCTTCTAAGCCTTATTTCCCACGCCAGCAGGTACAAGATGATGGTAGGCGCCCACAATACTATTGAATGTTAGATACACGTGGGAGGTGGTGTTGTCTTCTTTGGGTATGGCAGACGTCTACGCCTGCCACACTGTTGATACCTACAGGCATGCAAGGGGTTTCACCATGTTCATCCGGTATGGTAAAATCCAGCGCCCACAACACTGTCGATGCCCAAAGGCATGTGGGGGGCCCTCACCGTATGGGAGTTAATGGCACCCACAATATTGTAGGAAAATGTCAGCGCCTACAATACTGTTTGGGCTCTGTTGTGCCAAGGAGTTTGCAGAGTACTGTTTTTGCAGGTGTACAGAGTATGGTCCCCGGTATTGCAGTTTGACTTGTGTGCCCTACCTTACTTTCTCCATCCATTTCCTGGTCCTTACCGAGCGAGCATCCCCAGTTGGTTGGTCCCAGTCGGCTCTGATTGTGCTAGTCGGAGAAGAACAGTGAGTAGGGTTTTAGCGTACCCCGGTCAAAGACGTGGGGTTGGAGTCGGATGTAGTGCTTTGGCTAGGCCTTCTGGTCGGAGAGGCCATCCAAAGGTGGGCTAGAGATTGAAGTGAGCACTCCAGTCAGAGAGGTGGGCCAGAGTCAGAAAATGGGCACCGCTCCTCCTCGGCCAGACCTTCCGGTCGGTGATTGGATCGCCCTTCTGGCCTATTGTTTAGATACTTGAGCTGGCCCATGAGTTGTGTGTTGTCTGCTTCTGCTGAGCCTTTGTTGGGAAGTGGGTCTGCAAGGGACCCTGGGTTTATGAACCCAATAGGAGCCCTCGAGCGATTCGGGTAGAATCGTCTAGGGGATTTTTGTCTTTGACAGCGGGTGCGCACGAGCGCACCCGTGGGTGTAGCCCCCGAGCCCCTAGGTGATTCAGATAGAATCGTGTAGGTGGTTTTTCGTGTTGCCAGCGTGGGAGGTTTTTGTTTCATCAACGGGTGTGCGCGAGCGCACCCACGAGTGTAGCCCCTGAGCCCCCGGTCGATTCGGGCAGAATCGTCTGGGGGTGTTGTCAGCGAGCGTGTGTGTGTTTTTTTAGTTGAGACAAAGTCATCAACCATGGCGTCGTTGCGTAGCCGAGGCGTTTAGTTTTGGAATCGAGCGAGACAGAGCTTGTAGATCCTGGCGTCGGTGCGCGCCGTGGATCGAGCGAGGAAGTTAGTTTTAGGGATCGGACGAGACAGAGCTCACGGATCCTAGCGTCGGTGCACACCGTGGGATTGGGCTAGTCGGAGTCGTGGATCCTACCCTCGGTTCAGCCCACGCAGCCGAGGTAGTTAGTTAGTTAGTTTAGGGATCGAGCGAGGCGTAGCTCACTGATCCTAATGGGGCGAGTTTGGGGTCACAGACCCAGGTAGTTTTTGGATTGCAGGCATAGCCAGATGGGACGAGTTCAGGGTTGTAGACATAGGTGTTTGCTATGCAGTCAAAGCATAGCCAAATGAGGCGAGTTTGGGGTTGCAGACCTAGGTGTTTGGTGTGTAGTCGAAGCATAGCTGGATAGGGCGAGTTCGGGGTCACAAACCCAGGTGTTTGGTGTGTAGTCGATGTAACACCCTAAGTGTTTGGCTTCCACATTTGCACTTGCATTTCATAAACATGAGCATCATTCATCCATGCATGAGCTTTGATTGTTTGGAACATGCTTTTGAAACATTGCAACATATGTTTATATTCCATGTGTGTTTGTTTTATGAAATGAATAGTGTGCAACACTCAAGTGCAACATGTGCAACTCACTCTTGAAACATGTAACATACTTTAGTAACATGGTTAGTAGTACTATGCAACAAACTCATGAAACATATGAAACATGGCTTTGAAACAAAAGTAACATTTCACTTGTTCTTCCTTGTTTCAATACATGTGATGCTTGATTTTTGTGTGACTAATGTGTGGTGTGGCTAATTATCCTCTTAAACAACTTAGCTACACTTAGAAGGTCATTAGGAACAATGTTCATGTTGACCATATTGCCTAATTATGTTTCCAAGGAATAAGTTTGACTAGTGTTGACCCCTAGAGTTCTCTTGTTTGACTGTTTAAAAAGTACAGCTTAGAACCTAAAGCAAAGTTGTAGAAAATTTTATAAGGAACAAAAGTTATTTTATGACCATCTCATGAAAATGTGCAAAACATGCTCAAAAAGGGCCCACAAGTCAGTTTTGAGGTCTATTTGGAAACTCAAAAAAAATTCTAAGTCAAAAACCAAATTTTAGTTTCATTGGCTCGACTTGGTGATGATTTTACTCATGATTCTTGGAGAATTAGGTCTTGGTTTTTTAATAGAAGTTGAAGATGGTATATAGGGCTACAACTTTCATTTACACTATTTTCGCTAATGATCAATGATTTAGTAGTTTCAACGCGATCAAAGTACGCTGTCAGGCTCAGTTGGCTTCACTAAATCGAAGCTACAGTAGTCCAACATGTTCAGAGTTTGAAGGCCACGTGTGCGCCGTGCATCACCGCCGGCCTGACTGGCTAGGCCACGATGGGCTGCCGCACGCCACATCAAGCCCCAAGGCACGCCCGTGAGCCTCCTAGCGCCACATTTCCATTCCTGCTTCTCCTTTGCCTCCTCCGCTCCTCGCGCAACAGCAGCCACAGCCGCAGCGGACCACCATCGTTGCCATTGCTCCGTCGAGCTTGCACGAGCTCGCCGCAGCACCACAGCCGACACTAGCCCTCACATAGCTCTGCTAGCACCTCATGGACCTCGTCGACGTCCTCACTAAGCCATCCAAGCCCTAGGTGAGCGGCATTGCTGACTCCACACACCGCCGCGCCATGGCCGCCATGGCCGACACACCTTGAGACCGGTAGCGTCTAGGTTTAGGGGGTCAATCGATGCGGGATACCTTGGGGAGCACGGTGGTACCGGTGCCGTCACCGGAGACACCACTGTCAGCGAGCTCCGCTAGTTCCGTGCCATCCTATGCTACCTCCTCTGTTTTTCTTTTGCTGACACACGGGCCCGGCTGACCTGCGTGTCCCAGCTGTCAGCGACACTGATTTGAAAGCTAGTTCATTTATTTCTAGTTTTGATGTTGTTTTGTAAAATCCATATCTAGAGTTTGGTAGATCCAAATTGGGTGGTTCTAATTTTGTTAGGATCTTGGTAAAGTGTAGTATTTAGGAAAAATATAATATGAGCACTTGTAGTAGAGTTTCTGGAAGAATTAAATTGAAACTTAAAATGTGTTTTTAAATGGATGCAAACTTGTTTAAATTATATCTAGAGTTCCTATGCTCCAACAATTATGAAATTTATATGGTGAGCTTTTCTTGATGAGTATAAGCTCTGGTAAAAAATTGAGAGTCGGTGCATGAATAGTTTTTCAGTTATAGATTTTCCTTTTATAATTAGGTGATCCTTGTGTGAATTTTTATAAATTATCTATGAATCCAATGCTCAAGAAATTTATTGGAGGTTGTCCTAGTACCTTAAGGATGCTAAGAAAAATATAAAATATGTTGCTTGACACTTTTCACTAGGGTTTCCTATTTATGTTATTTTAAGCCTTTCTACCTTCTCATTTTTTTGTAGGATGTTATACTTGTTCAAATGATGTGAAATTTTTACAGTAACCTACTTGGAGCATTTAGTACCTACTGTAATTGTTGTAGATTAAATAGTGTAGTTTTCATATATGTTTATTATTCCTCTTAAGAAAGGTATTAAAAGAAATGAATTGGTGGTGAACACCTTACTTTCTGGTGTTCTTGTGATATGTGTGATAAGTGAGTTAAGTTGGTTTTGTCCATTATATGTTTACAACATAAGTTAATAAATATTTTCTTGCATTATGTCTTTCTGGACAGTTCTGGGAACTTTACAAAGTTCACCATGATAATTTGGTTTGTTGGGAAAGTGGTGAATACAAAAGTTGTAGAGAACTTATATATATAGCTCCTGTTAAAATTTGGTGGCATTTGGCCTAGTAGTTTCGGAGTTACAGTCGTTCAAAGTTGGATCACAGTTTTGCTTGCTCTCTGTCTTGTGAAGAAAGATTTCTGTTGTTAAAGGATTTGACCTGGTAAAAGTTAAAATCATGCCTTGAGGTCTGAAAATGAATTGTAGACAATTTCATAATATTTCAAAATTGTCTTGTTGCATGTCATTTGGATTTGTAAATCTCCAGTTATAGTTAGTTTACTGTATCGCTGTATAGTCCCTATTTTGCTGAAATATGAATGTTTGTGTGTATGCTTTGATTGCAATGTTCTTGTTGATTGTTTAGATGTTAGCCTAACTTGAGAACATGCTTAGGTATAGGTGCTAGGTCCTTAACTGAAGATGAGCAACTATACATTAGGTTGTATAAACTTGGTAAGTGAAAGTGATTTGAATAGAGCTTACGTCAGAAAATGCGGACTGCTGTAAGCATGTGCATTCGCTGAGCATTCCTAACTTCATTCATGTGCATCCATGATATTTATCTTATACATACATGCAATAGGTGTGCCAGAGGGAGTGACGCTTCTGGAGTTCGAGGGATCGAGCCAGGAGGAGGAGCCCGAGGTTTAGGCAACCGATGAAGCAGCCGCTGAGGAGGAGTTGCCTGAGTGCCCTGACCACCACCCATCCTCTTTCCTAAAAGGCAAGCCCCAGAGCATTCTAAGTCTCCCATGTTTTTACAAATATCTTGAGTATCTTTTATTGTTGATGATGCATTAAGTATAGGAATTGGTTGGAACCAATTGTTGCATTATATATCTATCCTTGTCCAGATATCGCACTTGAATCCTATTTAAGTTCAGGAATGAGTTAAATGCTTAGCCATGCTTAGTGCAGTAGAAGTCAGGTGATTTCCTATCACCTGTGAGCTTTAGGATGAGGTGGATCATGGTTGGCTATATTTGCTATCGTGGAAAAGAACCATGTTAATAATGAATTATGATCGGGCGAAGTCTTGTGTAGGGTTGGACATAGTGACTTCATCTATGTCGTTTAAGGACCGATACGCTGTACGTCCTCAAGTCATGTTGAATGCAGCCTAACATTTAGCTGGCTAGATAACTCGTTCTGGCCACGAAGCCTAGTAGCTCGATTCAGGCCAGGAGCGCGAGCAGTTGGTCACAATCTGGATGGCAGTAAGGATGTGTGGAGAGCCATTAGCGTAAGCCCAAGGGCGGGTTAAGTCACCAAGCACTCATGGCAGAGTGGTTCTCTAATTTTGCGGCACTGATCAGACCCATGACTCCTAAATTGTACCAAAGGTTACTTGTTTGCAACCCTAACGGGGGAAGCAGGGTTTGTGTTAGGAATACCCCTCCAGCTAGATAGGAATCGATTCAAATCACCATCTCTCCTAGATAGTGAGAACTTGACTAGGCAGCGGCAATGTAGATTCAATTAATTTAACGATATGGTTAAATGGAGAATGATGATAATGTTGCCACAGTTTATACCTGCTATGGTTAATAATGTTTGCATCTTACTCAAGTGATTGCTTAGTACAGGTGCTAATATAGATGACAGGTTAATGGCTAAAAGTCACTGCTAGTTCAGGTTAAGAGTTGATCATTATTACTTATGCTTTTCCGCAAAAAGAAAGTGTCAGCTAGATCCACTAAATTAAGCTATGCATGATCCTTGGTGTCAATTATTTTGGTTTTCGACGGGTAAGTGTAGCTAAGTACATTCTTGTACTCAGGGTTTATTCCCTCTTGTTGCAGATGACCTTCTTTATCAGGGCTTCTGTAAGTACTATCTCCACCTGACGGGTGATGAAGACTAGATCAAGGGCATGATCTCTGTTTATCTTATCCGAATGCTTTTGTGGGATGTGATCAGCAAGCTAGTACTTGTATTTGAACTCGTGTGTGTGAGTTAAACTATTTGCTTCGCTACTTTACAAGACTTGGTTTGTAATAACTATGACTCTGATGTGTTGTAATCTATCTGCAAACTGTTTGTGAAATGTTGTAACGTGTGATGTGTTATATTGAATTACTGTGATCTTGGTTGTATGCAAGTTGGTTTGAAATCCTTCATGGTTTCAGTTGACTACCGGGTTTATATGGGCTCAAGTGTGAGAATTTGATCGTTTCGGCGATCGTTTTTGTACTTGTGCTCTTATAAATTGGACGGTTCTGTTATAGTCAAAGTGTAGCCGGATGGGGCAAGTTCGTGGTCATAGACCTAGGTGTTTGGTGTGTAGTCAAAGCATAGCTAGATGGGGTGAGTTCAGAGTCACAGACATGGGTGTTTGTTGTTAGTCGAAGCCTAGCCGGATGGGGCGAGTTTGGGGTCGCAGACCTCGATGTTTAGTGTCTTGAGCCCTCGAGCCCCATTAGGCCTTAGTAGGGGTCGGTTTGAGTTGTGTGCGTTACCCCATCCTCGGTTTCTCACAACTAGAGGGGTTGAGTTTTGTCGCTTGCCTCGATCGCTCGGGCTTGAGTGACGCGCTCAGTGAGCTCGCTAACGGGTATGATCGAGTGGAATCTAGGTCCATCGTTCGTGATGAGGTCGGCATAGCCCTCTTGTGACATTCCACTGCTCCTTTACCTACAACTCAATAGATGCCTAGGTCATTCCAGAGACTGACCCAGGTGGCCTAATGGCCTCCCTCTCGATGGAGATTCTATGGGCTTGGCAGAGGCTTAGGATCGAATGAGAAGGTTGAGATGACCCTGTCTGCTCTAGGGCAGACAGGGCGAGGGCCACACAGGGCTCATCTATGTTTTTCTCCCCTAGCTCTATTTGACATGGGGTGGCCTCAAGCCTTTCATGGGCCGGCCTTCGAACCCTAATCATCATTGCTCATGTCGAATGAGGCAACTGCCGCTTCATAACACAACACAGAGCGTTGTGGTATATTTCGCTGTACGTGCGATGCTTAGTTCCCGAGCCCTCGGGCGGTTCAGGGCCCGAATCGTCCGAGGGGCACGGGCGTATGGAATGAATGCGTGTATGGATGTATGAAATGATTATAAAGAAATAGTGGGGGTCGATAGTGTTACTTTGATGACTCGAGTGACGGGGTTTGAAGAGCTCCAATCAGAAATGTCAGACCGGGACCCATGCTCATTGTTTGTGATGGAGTCGGCATGGCCTACATGGAGGCATCCCTTTACTCCTTACCTATCTCTTGGCGTGTTTTTCTGAGCCGTTGGATCGACTTAGGAAGCCTGATGGTTTCTCCTGGCGGAGATCCCATCGTTTGGGGTTTTCCAAGTCCCGCCTTGGGAGGTGGAGAGCTGCCTGCGTGTGGTGGCGCTTTGGTTTTTGTGCCCGGCGTGCAGTAGTGGTGGACCATACCCAGGCCACGTCCCATCCTACCAGGCATCATTCTGTCTAACCAGGCATTGTTCCATCGGTCAGTGTGCGTCCCATCGTTTCCCATCCGCATTGAATGGGGGAAGGGAGAGAGTTTTTCGCTCTGATCTTTTGTCCCTCTTCAGCTGTCATGTTTCCTCCTTAAATAGGGGGAGGGAGAGGGCCTCTTGTCGTAGTACTTTGCCTATTCTCCAACTATTGTGTAACACCCTAGGTGTTTGTCACCAGTTAAGCAGTGGGTTTGAGCTCAACATGACAGATTAAGTGATGATGAAGATGTCAAGGTCAAACCTATGGAAATGAGCCTCAACCTAAACTCGGATATTGCACCCTTGCTTTACATATAGGCCCTTTTCAAGATATATGCTTGGCTAGTGTTATTGGAATATCTTCATGTGTCTCACATCAATACCCATCTATATGGGTCACTGGAAAAGTTTCATGAAGTTTGGAATCAAAAAGTCACATGAAATGATAAGTTATATCCTTATTGGAATGACTTTACTAAGTGCTTGAATTGCACTATTAAGTGAATGGAAATGTAGGTCATCAACCAAACCTTGCAACCTTGCCCAAATGACTCTAGATGAACTCTACAACAAAAGTCATGAAAGGTTCATGTTGGGCAAATGTCAAGAAAATGCATCAATCGGTCTAAAACTCAGATTTAAGCTTTACCGCGATGCTACTTTGACCTGTGTTGACCAATCACTTATAGTGCTTGCATGGAGTTCACCCTAAATAAAAGTTGAAGTCCATGTTATGTACAACAAACTTTATTTTTGGACCAAGAGCTAGATCAGCTTGTAAGCAAGTCAAAACGAGCCCTCAAGTTGGAATCCATGGCTGTTTTGCAGAGCTCCAAATTTGACTAAGTCTGGATGACTGAATTCGTGATTTGAGTTTTCGTGTACCCCACTTTGGAAACTTGTATCTCCCAAACCAGGCCTAACTAGCTCAACTTCATATAAGCAATATTGGTGTACTCATGTAGCTCTACCACTCTTATTAATGGATATCTTGCTAATTCGCGTCAGTTTGAATGTTTGAGGGAGCCGAAGATTGGGTTTCAGTGGTAGTTTCGAGGTAGAATTATAAATTTTGAACTGTGCTGCCGTGGCTTCATGGCAGCCTCTGTGCAGGAACCGAACGCCGCGTGGCTAGCCTCGCTTGTCGCATGAGCACCACCTCGCCTTGCTCTCCTCGTCTTGGATAGCCGAGCCCGAGCCTACTCCTTTGCCCTCTCCATTCGCCCTCTCTCCAGCTCTCGTCGTCACTGTGCGCCGTCACCATGGCTGACAAGCAGAGCTCGCTACCGTTGCGGTGCTGCACGCCTCAAGCCAGGAGCCGCCACTAGCTTGGCCTCCCTGGCCTCGTAGCCGCCTCGTGCCACCGCCGTTCTCAACCACATGCGTGGTGAACCACCGGAGCGCCGCGTCCGCCATGGCCGGCGGGCCGAGCTCGTCGTCGCTGTTGTTCCCTAGCTTCCGAGCCCCCTCATGACCCACCACGTGAACCAACAGCTCTGCCTCTTCCTCCTCTACCCGGCGCACCCCTCCCCAACCTCTCCTTGCTATCGTAGCATGCGGCCGCTAGTGCCATGGCCGCCGCAGGCGCCTGTGCGTGTGGCCAGGAGGCCACGGACAGGCTCTGGCCGAGCCGAAGCCACCTTCGGGTGCGTCTAGGTGCCTCGGACCTCGTCGGCCCATCCCCCGCCGCCGCCGGCCCTTCTCCGGCCGCCACTGGCCGAATCCCCAGCGTCCTCTGTTCAAGTTCACGTCAGGGACCCCGTGCTAGAATTTGACAAAGGGAAGGGGCCTAACTGCGAAGTCTATGACTCAAATGAATAGTGCTATTAAGGACCTTTTTGCTGGAAATTTGCTGAATTTTGGAAATTCATAGTAATTCATAGGAAATTCGTAAAATAGCAAATGAGGACTTTTTGGAATCCTGGTGAAATTGTCTATGCAGTAGATCTATAATATGGCATGTTTTAGTTTAAAGTTTTGGCTGCAAAAATATATTTGTGCAGTAAGGTTGTAATGCTAGTTGAATTTGTTATTTTCCATAACTGTAGATCTAGGGCTCCAAATGAAGTGAAATTTTTGTGGCATGCTACTCATGTGATAGTTGATGTGTGGTAAAAATTTCATGGTCATTGGTTGCTGCATGAGTGAGTTATTGGTTTATCTTGCTCTCACATGATTTCTTGCTTTAGCAACTTGTCTTTTTCATAGAGGTTGCTATACATATTCAAATGGAGTGAAATTTGTACAGTAGACTATTGAGAGGATATGTGAGCCACTGTAATTTTTGTAGAATTTATTGTATACTTTTGTTATATGTGCATTAAGTCACCTTGTTATCTAAAATAAATTAAGAAATGCATTAAAAGAATTTATTTGGTCATGGATACTATGTTTTCTGGTGTTCTTTAGTTATGTGTGACATGTTGGTAAAGTTGGTTTTGCCTAATTATGTGTTTGCAACATAAGTTAATATTTATTTTCTTGCAAATGTGGTTTATGGACAGATCTGGGAACTTAGCTAGGTTCTTCATGATAATGTGCTTTTTTTGTGAAACTTGTTTATACAAAAGTCGTAGATTATTCATGTATCTAGGTGCTGTTAAAATTTGGTGTCATTTGGCCAAGTAGTTTAAGAGTTACAGTTGTTTAAAGTTGGGTTATACAATTGATTGCTCTCTGTCTTGTTTAGACCAGTTTCGGTAAATGTATAATTTTGACCTACTTAACTTGTGAATCATGCTATGATGGTTATAGATGAAATGTAGATAATTTCAAAAGCTTTCCATAATGTCTTCTTTCAAGTCATTTGGACTTGTGTAACTCCAATTATAGCTAAATCTTGTAGCTATTGTTTGCATGTCCAGAAATTGACAGATTCCAATTATAGTTGTTTGCTTGTATATTGCTAAGTGTGGCTCATACCTTTGATGATGGTTGAGTTAGAGTACCTGAGATCTTGGGAAACTTGTGTCATGCTTGGTGTTGTCGTCTTCTTTGTTGTCGTGGCATGATAAATTGTGCGATATTTAAAGTAAGCAATGCGAAGTGCTTGTGCATGTTAATATAACCTTGTGCTTGTCTTACTTACTGCATGCGATGCATTGTCTATTGTACTTCCATGTATTCATACACTTGCATCTTGCACCTCATCTTGGTACGCTAGATGCATCATGGAAAGGATGTGATGTTGGAGCCAAACCCGAAGACGGTGTTTGGTGGACCTATCCCGAAGATGGAAGGACTGAGCAAGTGTTATGATGGGAGATGCTCACCAAGCGAGTGTCGTCTAACAAACACTAACCTAGTGTGGGATCCCAGGCAAGCCCCAGAGCATTCTAAGCCTCCCATGTTTTTATAAATATCTTGAGTATCTTTTATTGTTGATGATGCATTAAGTATAGGAATTAGTTGGAACCAATTGTTGCATTATATCCTTACTTTGTCCAGATAAAATCCTGTGAATCCTAATTAAGTGTAGGATTGAATGATGCTTAGCTATGCATAGACCGGTAGAAGTCGGGTGATTTCCTGTCGCCTACGAGATGTAGGATGAGCTCTGGTCACGGTTGGCTATATTTGCTATCATGAAAAAGAATCATGTGTTAATAATGAAAAGAGACCGGACAGGATGACGGTAGTGCAGCAACAAGGCATGGAGGTCTTGGGTGTGAATCTATCCCCGTCTGTGTCATTTAAGGACTGATACGATGTACGTCCTCATGTCATGTTGAACGTAGCCTAACACTTAGCTGGCCGGATAAGTCGTTCCGACCGCGAAGCCGAGTAGCTCAACTCAGGCTGGGAACCGTGGGGGTTGGATGCATTCTGGAGGTAGTAAGGATGTGCAGAGAGCCATTGGCGTAAGCCCAAGGGGAGTCAGGTGCTTAAAATCCTACACTTCCTGGCAGAGTGGTTCTCTGAGAATGCAGGGCGGCCTGGACCCGCGTCTTTTCTTTTATTTTTCTCCTGAGTTGTACCAAAGGTGACTTGTTTGCGACCCTGACGGGGGACGAAGGGTTTGTGTTAGGAATACCCCTCCAGCTGGATAGGAATCGATTTGAATCGCCGTCTCTCCCGGATAGTGAGAACTTGACTGAGCAGCGGCAACGTAGATTCACTAAATTTAAAGATATGGTTAAAGGATGATGATGATGATGATAATGATAATGAGCCATGAAATACCTGATATGGTTATTATTGTTTGCAACTTAATCATGTGATTGATTAGTATAGGTGCTAATATAGATGGTAGGTAATGGCTAAAAGTCACTGCTAGTACAGGTGAATAATGCTAATGGTTACTCAAGCTTTTATACAAAAAGGTTGTCCAGCCAGATCCACTAAATTAAGCTATGCATGATCCTTGGTGTCATTTGTTTTGGTTTCCGACGGATAAGTCTGGCTGAATACATTCGAGTACTCAGGGTTTATCCCACATTGTTGCAGGTGAAGTTCTCGACCTATTGATGATGGTGGCTAACCGTCGGTGGGCTCGGTGATTCTATACTTACTTCTCATCTATATGCTTTTGTCGGATGATGTCACTTATGCTAGCAATATATTTGGAACTTATATTAATGTAATCATTTGAAAGCTGTGTTGTTTTCACTAAGCGGTTTTCAAACCCAAACTTGTACTTTTATTTGTGAACCCATTTGTAATATTATTTTCGTTGCAACTCTACGTATGTGATGTGTATTTGCTTGATCACGCGATCTTGGTTGTGATGTTGATTTACCGAGGTCTTTCAGGACACTCGGCGGACTACCAGGTTTATATAAGTGAAAGTTTGTGCGTGTCAACGTGTTAGCGGGGATAGCCGTACTTGATCTTGTAGAAATTGGGCAGTTCTGTCATAGCTGGTATTAGAGCAAGATTAAGCATAATACTATCAGGTACATAGTTTTAAAAACAAAGTTTTGGTTTTAAAAAGCCTATTTTGACTAAAACTTTAGCTATAGGCAAATTTGTCAAAACTTATTTGCAAAACTATGCTAGCGATATCCTCCTTTATGCCCAGTTAAGGACTATTAGGTGGCTATCTAAGTACTAACATGGGGGTTTTTTACTTTCGTCGTCCATACGGCATGCTATTGTATGGATGCCATTCGCTTGAATGGTAATGTGTGGATCAATTACCTCTACGCCCAGGTAAGTGTGAGTTGTGAGAGCATGACCGTCCAACTGTCAGTCTAGGGGAGAGTTAGCTTTGGTTACTGGAATATTTACATGTTACACACATGTATATATGAAGGTACTTAATTGCAGGTATATCTGTAGGGTAGCTATGGATACCGAAGTATATATATCTAGGGATGTATATATGGAGAGTATCTTAGTTTGCTGCTTTCATTGTGTGCTTATTTATCTCTTGTGGGGATGGGCTGCAATGAATTTGCCTGCAGGTACGCTAACCACGAATGCGTAGATTGAATGTAGCTAACGACTAGCTATATATCGAGAGAGTACGTGTTATGCCACCGACATAGAACGTGATTGCCACCTTAGGCTGGCAATTTTGTGAGGACGAATAGGACGAGCATGCATCATGATTGTGCTTGTGCATATCTATACTTCCCTCACCTTGTTCTAATACTAAGTAACTTGTGATCAATGTGATGTTGCTATCTTCCCTGTGTGAAGCTAGACAAAATGCCTTGTTCCATGTTGCTTGAATAGGAAGTGCTTGAGAAAAGTGTGTGCTTAGCCTTGCTAGAAATAATTGTGGTTACATGTTTAAACCTATAAATGTCCTCTAGTTTAGCCAAGTGGTGGGTATGTTGTTCTTACAAGCTTTTGCAAATGCTTTAGGCCTCACTTAAGTACTTGGGATTCTTATGACTAAAATTAATTTATTGTTGGTCTAAGGTAACAATGTTTAGAGCTGCTAGAATAACATGTTTGTGTGCTCTCTTGTTAAGTAGAACAAAGGCAAGTTTTGTTTTTCTTGTGGGACGTTGGCTGCTAGAATAGTTTCTGTAGTAGTGATGTTTTCGTGGTCATAACGGTGTTTTCTATAGTTATGGAGAATACCAAAGTCGTAGCTAACTTTCGTATCTTGCTTGTCCTAAAATTTCATGACCCTAGGCCTTATGGTTTAGGAGTTATGAATTTTAGAAGTTTGTTGTCAGGTTTTGCTTATGTTCTGAACAGATCTGAATATTTGGTTTGTTTTACCTATGTGCATATAGAATTATATCTTGGAATTAGTAGAAGAAGTATAGTAATTTTTCTAAGCTTTCCAAAATGTCTAATAGCACTGCTTTTAGTGATCTAAATCTCCAGTTATGAGCTTGCAAAATGGTATGACAAAATCTGTCCAAATCTAGGCAGAGATGTCTCCTTTGTCTTGTTTGGTCTTGTTAGCTGTAGGATCATCTTAATATGATAATAAGAAAGTTATAGACAACTTAATACGCTTTACCTAAAGTCTAGAATCACCTTTGTTTGATGCCTACAACTTCAGTTATGCCTGAAACATGTGCATACTATACTGTTGTTCAGTTTTCTGTGCATATACTAAGTGGATGCTTTAGCTTGCTTTGGTTTTGGGCCAAGCTTGTAGATAGATCTTGTCTGGTAAATGCTTGTTATGTGTGTGAGCCTTGTGCTTAGTATTTATGCTTAAGCTAATTTGATTGAATCTCTCAAATGCTTGCTTGAAACTATGATGTGGTATGTATGTTTGCTTCCATAGGAAATAGATGACAAGTTATTAATTGGCAAAAACTCACCCCTTCAAAAACTAAATTGCTAAATGTAAGTAAAACTTGTTTTGTAGAGATATCCACCTACTCAGTAAAAAGGGAAATAAAAGATAACAGTACCTTACCACCATGTTCGCATGTTTGTGTGTAGTGGTGTTGTTGTAGGTGACTACTTGTTAGGTGCGAGCTTTGTGCTTAGTAATAGTCGCTTAAGCTAATCGAATTGAGTGTTTCGAAATGCTCGCTTAAGAACATGATATATGTGTGGATGCTCGTTATCTAGGTAGTGCCGTAGTTGTCACCCTTTTGTCCTCGGTAAGCATACGAGTGTGGAAGAGCGCTATCCTTGAATAGCGTCCAAGTTTTGATAATCTCATGGTTGTCGTTTCCAATTAAGTTCTCTCTTAAGAGCCTGAGCCTGTACATGTGGTGGCTAGCCCTTGAACGTTGCGCTACAAAGACCTTTATCCATGCCTTTGCTTGACCTTAGGTCCAAGCTTAGTTCCCTTGAATGCTCTCATGTTTCGTGGTTGTCCCGCTCCTGTGTGGGAGGACCCTGCTCAAAAATCCTTGTTGGACCTTATTGCTCTTTCTCCTATGGATGAGCTAGTGCAACGCTAATCGCTATTTGCCCTGGCTTTGGAACCTTTTCCGCGCAGATCATGTCATTGCTTTATCAACTGAATCCCTAGTTAGTGCATTGGCTCTGGCCCTCGAATCTCATTTATTTTGCCTCCAACCCATTCAAGTCCCTGGATGTTTATCAGTCTTGATCTCATGTTGCTGCTCGACAAGACCAAATCTCATGTTAATCTTTATCTGGTAATCACTTTGGTGAACACAAGGCGTATATGGAAATTAGGCAAGAAATCCCCTGCTTAGTTGTCTATGGCAATTAAGCTATGTTCTCTTGCGCTATGTTTTGATCTTCAGATCGCATCCTTGTTGATTCCTAACCTTGTGACTATCCTTGTTTGCTATCCCTCTTTTGCACAATGCTTGTTCTTACAATCTAATTGGTGCCACTAGAAATTTCACTTTGGTTGTATGTTCAGTAATGGTGCCACGATTAGCAATCCACGGTGCCACGACGGAACCTAGGGCCTCCTTGTGGGCAGCTAACGCATGGTTGTGCTGCTGGGTGCACGCTAGTATCGCAGTTTCTAGACATGATCCATTGCAGAACTACACCGATGTGTTATTTTCACGTGAGCTCTTCCTTGGTTATCTCTCCATATCTTATCGAAGATCCATATATCCGACCGAAAGTAGTAGAGCTTCCTTTTGAAGTCACAAAAAGGATAACCTTTGAAGAACTGGTCACTAACATAAACAATAACAGACTGCAAGAGGTGGTAAACAAGCGACTCTACCTAACTGTCCCTGTAATGACGTTGATCATCTGATGAGCAACTTATGTCATCCATGTTGGATCAGAAAGGTATCCAACACTTAATGTTGGACAAGTTATCAATCTAATGATAATGGATGGTGATATCATGTGGTGTAATAGGTCACCGGGTGCTCATGAACCTCCCATTCAAGTTCTTGATCTGTAGGTGCATGATGGTCATATAGTTGAAATCAACCATCTCTAGTGTGACTCCTTATCTGCAGACTTCGATGGCGACCGTCTATTTGTGCCTCGATTGCAATTATTGTTGTGGTCAAGAGTAAGAATTTGAAACTTTGAGTGTTGAGAGACAACTGATTAGTTACTAGTCGAAAGCTTAACCTCTAGCTAGGTGACAACTTTTTGCTAATTACGAAGGCTATGTCTCGTAGAGCAATGTTAAGCAATGTAACATCAAGCCGTTTAGCAATGCAGCTACTGCTTTGTTTTCCAAAATATATGCTATCAAGTCAATTCCATCTTGGACAATCACACAGATAGTACAAGACATTGTATCGGCTATGTAGGAGCTAGCGAAAGCACATCCCTAGTTTCGATCAGCATCATTGTGCCCTAGGTACCACAAACGGGTTTGTTCAAGGCTCTATTGGATGAAGTGCTAGAGAATATTCAGAAACAGTTCCTTATCTATATAGGGATGCCCTCCATGTGGAGTAATGCTTTGCGCCCTATGAAAATAGCCCACAAGTCCAATGCTTGTGCATCGTCAAGTTGGTGTCTAGATCAACGGCGGAAATTGTTACCTAAGAAACATGTCAGGAAGACTATAGCCTCCATATTCAGCTAGAGAAAGGCTACTGCTGCTCCGAGAAAGGTTAGAGAGTGCAAAACACACACCTCAACGTGTGAAGCAAAGAAAAGGGAGAACACGAAATCTGTCCAGATTTTGTGGCACGAAACCGGTTATCTTCAAGCCGATGATTAGTGACTCAAACAAAGTTGGATTGACCCCAAACTTGGTGATCTCATTCCTTGCTTAGGACCCTTCAATGTCTTAAGTTGGCTTGAGTATTGGTTGAGTAAAACATCGGATTTGAGAGATATCTTGTCGGCTCGTTTTGCTGCTATTTCAGAACAGAGCAGTTTTGGTAGATGAATTGTTTGGATGGTCAAACGGTGTCCGGTTGAGTTGAATTTTGGTGAGTAGTTAGAAGACCCATGGATCTACATGCCCACCAAAATTTGTGCATATTGGAGCAGTAGTTTGTGAAATATGAATAGAAAACAAAAGGGTATAGAATCTACAATTTTGTTGTGACTGTGATCATCCTTTGCATTAGACAGTTGTGTTTGTAATTCATGCCAAGAAATTACAACTTGTAGGTGTATTGCTGTTAGACAACCCTCCATACCCTTGAGAAGACTAATTGCACCCCTATGTGCCTTGCTTTTGCCCTCTTAGATCAGCAATGCGTGAGCAGTCCAGGTGTTCTAGAAGTCAAATTGTGCCCTTGCAATTCGAAAGTAATTGGAAAGGTGTCAAACCATAGATTTTTGGATTATGGTTTTTGAGATATTGATTGGCCTAAGAATGGAAGCCACGACGTCAAATATAGTTTAAGAAATCTGGTTTTGCTATGATGCAAGTCAACCCAACTTACTACGCCACTACACCATGAAGGCAAATTGTATTCAACCTACTTAGTAGTGTACTGTTTTTCTAGTCTGTGTATACTTGCAACTTTCGTTGACCTCCCATCCTTGCTAACATCCTTCTTCAGTAAGGATTTCTAAGGCGGACTTGTCCTTTGGTACCTTCCATGAGTTTTACCCAAGGGGTTGCCTCAGATACAACTCAGATAACTATTGCCGCTTGGATACGAGAATTCCCTTAAATAATGGTCGTCGAAAACGCTGAGTCAACAGAGTCAGCTATCACATTCACCACTCACTCAACTGACTCAGGTAATATAGTATTGTTATCAGAGAAAGAGCACTGCACACATGGAACATTATGTAGCTTTCCATCAGTTGACATATGAGTGATTGCACCGCTACAACCAGTTTGGATATTGGTTAACTAGCTTCTCATACCCTCAAAGGATGTTTACCCCGTCTATGATCACATCCTTTACGAGAAGTTGTGCTCAAGCCACTTTAGTAGAGAACTGCTTTTCAAACCTTGGGAGCAAATATAGCACCGTTGCAAGGAATATCCATCAACCGACTGCGATCTAGTGCAAAGTCCATAAGTTCTGTGCTATATCCACTAGAGAAGTAAATGTTACAAGTATTTAGTCTATGTTTGAATCACTCTTCATACATCGAGGACGAAGTACGTAGGATAGTGCTATCTTGGATTCCTTCCAATGTAACAATGCTTTATGGACACCAACGAAGGAAATTCTTCAGACAACAACTTACAACAAAGAGCAAGTATCAGAAAGTGTCATGACCAAATTAGCCTTTCTGATACTCCGAAGTTAAGTAGCTTAATGCTATCACTGATGTTGGAAACTGGATGACATGTTTCTCTTCCCTTAAAAGTCTTTCGCACCGAATCTTGGGACGCGATTCCTTTAAGGGGGGAGGGCTATAACACCCTAGGTGTTTGTCACTAGTTAAGCAGTGGGTTTGAGCTCAAACATGACAGATTAAGTGATGATGAAGATGTCAAGGTCAAACCTATAGAAATGAGCCCCAACCTAAACTCAAATATTGCACCCTTGCTTTACATATAGGCCCTTTTCAAGATATATGCTTGGCTGGTGTTATTGGAATATCTTCATGTGTCTCACATCAATACCCATCTATATGGGTCACTGGAAAAGTTTCATGAAGTTTGGAATCAAAAAGTCACATGAAATGATAAGTTATATCCTTATTGGAATGACTTTACTAAGTGCTTGAATTGCACTATTAAATGAATGGAAATGTAGGTCATCAACCAAACCTTGCAACCTTGCCCAAATGACTCTAGATGAACTCTACAACAAAAGTCATGAAAGGTTCATGTTGGGCAAATGTCAAGAAAATGCATTAATCGGTCTAAAACTCAGATTTAAGCTTTACCACGATGCTACTTTGACCTATGTTGACCAATCACTTACAGTGCTTGCATGGAGTTGCACCCTAAATAAAAGTTGAAGTCCATGTTATGTACAACAAACTTTATTTTTGGACCAAGAGCTAGATCAGCTTGTAAGCAAGTCAAAACGAGCCCTCAAGTTGGAATCCATGGCTGTTTTGGGGAGCTCGAAATTTGACTAAGTTTGGATGACTGAATTCGTGATTTGAGTTTTCGTGTACCCCACTTTGGAAACTTGTATCTCCCAAACCAGGCCTAACTAGCTCAACTTCATATAAGCAATATTGGTGTACTCATGTAGCTCTACCACTCTTATTATTGGATATCTCGCTAATTCGCGTCAGTTTGAGTGTTTGAGGGAGCCGAAGATTGGGTTTCAGTGGTAGTTTTGAGGTAGAATTATAAATTTTGAACTGTGCTGCCATGGCTTCATGGCGGCCTCTGTGCAGGAACCAAACACCGCATGGCTGGCCTCGCTTGTCGCATGAGCGCCACCTCGCCTTGCTCTCCTCGTCTTGGACAGCCGAGCCCGAGCCTGCTCCTCTACCCTCTCCATTCACCCTCTCTCCAGCTCTCGTCGTCATTGTGCGCTGCCGCCATGGCCGACAAGCAGAGCTCACTGCCGCTGCGGTGCTGCACGCCTCAAGCCAGGAGCCACCACTAGCTCGGCCTCCCTGGCCTTGCAGCCGCCTCGCGCCACCGCCGTTCTCAACCACATGCGCGGTGAACCATCGGAGCACCGTGTCCGCCATGGCCGGCGGGCCGAGCTCGTCGTCGCCCCCGTTCCCTGGCTTTCGAGCCCCCTCATGACCCACCGCGTGAACCAACATCTCCGCCTCTTCCTCCTCTACCCGGCACACCCCTCCCCAGCCTCTCCTCGCTGCCGTACCGCGCGGCCGCCGGTGCCGTGGCCGCCGCGAGCGCCTGTGCGTGTGGCCAGGAGGCTACGGACAGGCTCTAGCCGAGCCGAAGCCACCTTCGGGTGCGTCCAGGTGCCTCGGACCTCGCCAGCCCATCCCCCGCCGCCGCCGGCCCTTCTCCGGCCGCCACCGGCCGAATCCCCAGCGTCCTCTATTCAAGTTCGCATCAGGGACCCCGTGCTAGAATTCGACAAAGGGAAGGGGCCTAACTGCGAAGTCTATGACTCGAATGAATAGTGCTATTAAGGACCTTTTTGCTGGAAATTTGCTGAATTTTGGAAATTCATAGTAATTCATAGGAAATTCGTAAAATAGCAAATGAGGACTTTTTGGAATCCTGGTGAAATTGTCTATGCAGTAGATCTATAATATGGCATGTTTTAGTTTAAAGTTTTGGCTGCAAAAATATATTTGTGCAGTAAGGTTGTAATGCTAGTTGAATTTGTTATTTTCCATAACTACAGATCTAGGGCTCCAAATGAAGTGAAATTTTTGTGGCATGCTACTCATGTGATAGTTGATGTGTGGTAAAAATTTCATGGTCATTGGTTGCTGCATGAGTGAGTTATTGGTTTATCTTGCTCTCACATGATTTCTTGCTTTAGCAACTTGTCTTTTTCATAGAGGTTTCTATACATATTGAAATGGAGTGAACTTTGTACAGTAGACTATTGAGAGGATATGTGAGCCACTGTAATTTTTGTAGAATTTATTGTATACTTTTGGTATATGTGCATTAAGTCACCTTGTTATCTAAAATAAATTAAGAAATGCATTAAAAGAATTTATTTGGTCATGGACACTAGGTTTTCTGGTGTTCTTTAGTCATGTGTAACATATTGGTAAAGTTGGTTTTGCCTAATTATGTGTTTGCAACATAAGTTAATATTTATTTTCTTGCAAATGTGGTTTATGGACAGATCTGGGAACTTAGCTAGGTTCTTCATGATAATGTGCTTTTTTGTGAAACTTGTTTATACAAAAGTAGTAGATTATTCATGTATCTAGGTGCTGTTAAAATTTGGTGTCATTTGGCCAAGTATTTTAAGAGTTACAGTTGTTTAAAGTTGGGTTATACAATTGATTGCTCTCTGTCTTGTTTAGACCAGTTTCGGTAAATGTATAATTTTGACCTACTTAACTTATGAATCATGCTATGATGGTTATAGATGAAATGTATATAATTTCATAAGCTTTCTAGAATGTCTTCTTGCAAGTCATTTGGACTTGTGTAACTCCAGTTATAGCTAAATCTTGTAGCTGCTGTTTGCATGTCCAGAAATTGACAGATTCCAATTATAGTTGTTTGCTTGTATATTGCTAAGTGTGGCTCATACCTTTGATGATGGTTGAGTTAGAGTACCTGAGATCTTGGGAAACTTGTGTCATGCTTGGTGTTGTCGTCTTCTTTGCTATCGTGGCATGATAAATTGTGCGATATTTAAAGTAAGCAATGCGAAGTGCTTATGCATGTTAATGTAACCTTGTGCTTGTCTTACTTACTACATGTGATGCATTGTCTATTGCACTTCCATGTATTCATACACTTGCATCTTGCACCTCATCTAGGTACGCTAGATGCATCATGGAAAGGATGTGATGTTGGAGCCAAACCCGAAGACGGTGTTTGGTGGACCTATCCCGAAGATGAAAGGACTGAGCAAGTGTTATGATGGGAGATGCTCACCAAGTGAGTGTCGTCTAACAAACACTAACCTAGTGTGGGATCCCAGACAAGCCCCAGAGCATTCTGAGCCTCCCATGTTTGTATAAATATCTTGAGTATCTTTTATTGTTGATAATGCATTAAGTATAGGAATTGGTTGGAACCAATTGTTGCATTATATCCTTACTTTGTCCAGATAAAATCCTATGAATCCTAATTAAGTGTAGGATCGAATGATGCTTAGCTATGCATAGACCGGTAGAAGTCAAGTGATTTCCTATCACCTGCGAGATGTAGGATGAGCTCTGGTCACGGTTGGCTATATTTGCTATCATGAAAAAGAATCATGTGTTAATAATGAAAAGAGACCGGACGGGATGACGGTAGTGCAGCAACAAGGCATGGAGGTCTTGGGTGTGAATCTATCCCCATCTATGTTGTTTAAGGACCGATACGATGTATGTCCTCATGTCATGTTGAACGCAGCCTAACACTTAGCTGGCCGGATAAGTAGTTCCGACCGCAAAGCCGAGTAGCTCAACTCAGGCCGAGAACCGTGGGGGTTGGATGCATTCTGGAGGTAGTAAGGATATGCGGAGAGCCATTGGCGTAAGCCCAAGGGGAGTCAGGTGCTTAAAATCCTGCACTTCCTAGCAAAGTGGTTCTCTGAGAATGCAGGGTGGCCCGAACCCGTGTCTTTTCTTTTATTTTTCTCCTGAGTTGTACCAAAGGTGACTTGTTTGCGACCCTGACGGGGGAAGCAGGGTTTGTGTTAGGAATACCCCTCTAGCTGGATAGCAATCAATTCGAATCGCTGTCTCTCTCGGATAGTGAGAACTTGACTGAGTAGTGGCAACGTAGATTCACTAAATTTAAAGATATGGTTAAAGGATGATGATGATGATGATGATGATAATGATAATGAGCCAT
The DNA here is from genome assembly GCF_019320115.1 of Miscanthus floridulus. NCBI lineage: Eukaryota > Viridiplantae > Streptophyta > Magnoliopsida > Poales > Poaceae > Miscanthus > Miscanthus floridulus. The sequence goes on along the minus strand of NC_089580.1, from coordinate 91,470,719 downwards.
GAAATACCTGATATGGTTATTATTGTTTGCAACTTAATCAAGTGATTGATTAGTATAGGTGCTAATATAGATGGTAGGTAATGGCTAAAAGTCACTGCTAGTATAGGTGAATATGCTAATGGTTACTCAAGCTTTTATACAAAAAGGTTGTCCAGCCAGATCCACTAAATTAAGCTATGCATGATCCTTGGTGTCATTTGTTTTGGTTTCCGACGGGTAAATCTTGCTGAGTACATTCGAGTACTCAGGGTTTATCCCACATTGTTGCAGGTGAAGTTCTCGACCTATTGATGATGGTGGCTAACCGCCGGTGGGCTCGGTGATTCTATACTTACTTCTCATCTATATGCTTTTGTCGGATGATGTCACTTATGCTAGCAATATATTTGGAACTTATATTATTGTAATCATTTGAAAGCTATGTTGTTTTCACTAAGCAGTTTTCAAACCCAAACTTGTACTTTTATTTGTGAACCCATTTGTAATATTATTTTCACTGCAACTCTACGTATGTGATGTGTATTTGCTTGATCACGCGATCTTGGTTGTGATGTTGATTTATCGAGGTCTTTCAGGACACTCGGTGGACTACTGGATTTATATAAGTGAAAGTATGTGCATGTCAACGTGTTAGCGGGGACAGCCATACTTGATCTTATATAAATTGGGTGGTTCTATCACATATTGTCTCTCCTCCTTCCTCATCGAGACTGCCTGTATGCTGTGCTAGTTCCTAAGTGAGAGAGAGGGTAAGCAAGGGGGAGGACTTACAAATCCTTTCATGAATCCAGAGCGCGATGTTGAGCTAGAGGCTGCCTGGGGCGCTCCTGGTCGTCTTTGCCTGAGAAGGGGCGGCTTCTGCCGAAGGAGGTGGCGCGCTGGATTTATCTGCGAGGCCTTTTTAGAGATGGAGCGGTGTGTGGATTTTCTCCGGTGGATCTTCACCAGGCGATCCTTGTCGGAGGGGAAGTTGCTCAGGATCATGCTGGTGGAGGGTTCCATGCCTGCAGCTGCTCGGGTTGGCCAGTTAGTAAAGTTTGATGAGATCTCTTCCAGTCATGGTGGCCATACCTCGGTGGCCACGTCCATGCCTAGGAGCTACCTCAACTACATGAGAAGGTCAGGAGCTCCATGCTCTTCTACTAAGCATCTATGGGTGCGACGCCCTTGAGGTACCCATTGCGCTCACTGAAGTCGAGGGAGCGGAACCAGGCGGGTCCCTTGAGGTACCCGTTGCGCTCATCAAAGTCGAGGGAGCGGAACTAGGTGGGTCCCTTGAGGTACCCATTGCGCTCACCGAAGTCGAGGGAGCAGAACCTGGCGGTTCCCTTGAGGTACCCGTTACGCTCGTCGAAGTCAAGGGAGTGGAACCTGGCGAGGCCCTCGTGGCGATGGTTATGTCCGGCGACGTGTGTCGTAGCCTCTCCTTTGGCATTAGGTGTTGTCATCGAATGGCCACAATAGTATTTGGATTAGAAGTGGTTAGAAAATGTAATAGTTGAGTTCATGGGTGAGTCCCCGTGTGAATAGTTTTTTGTATCAATGAATACATCAGTTTGGTTTTTGTGATAGAATTACTATCTATTCCCTATTTTTATCCTAGCATAGCCTTTGTTTTTGTCCTTTCTTTTTTGCACCTGTCCGTTAGTTCCGTAGGCTATAGCTTTTAAGAACCTATCCATGGCACGCGGGGCTCGGTTGCTCGTAACCGTAGGTCATGGCGGGGTGCGTTCGGTTAGGAGTAAGAACAAAGTTATGTAGGGCAATCATAGGAATGGAATGTGCTTTCATTCGGGGACAAGGTTGTTTACCATGTGATAGTAAATAAGAGAGGTAATTCTTAGTATTGTACCCTCATGGAGCCCCCGAGCGACCCGAGCTAAAAGTGTTCGGGCTGGGGTGCTTTACATGTGCAAGTGTTTGACTAAAAAGTGGTAAGACCAAATTTAGGGGAAAAATGACGTAGCTGTTCAATGTTCCAAGTGTTGGTAAGAACGTTGTCGTTGTCGTCCTCCAGTCGGTAGGTGCCCGGTCGGATCACTTCGGTCACCGTATAGGGTCCTTCCCATGGTGGAGAGAGTTTATGTTTTTCCTTCATTGATTGGGTCCTACGGAGTACGAGATCGCCAACTTCGAGTATCCTCCCCCTGATCTTCCTTTCATGGTACCTGCGGAGAGTTTGCTGGTAACAAGCGGAGCAGATGACGGTCATCTTGTGGGCCTCCTCGAGTAGGTCGACTGTGTCATACTGAGCCTCCTTGGCTCGGTCACGGTCAAAAGCCTTCACTCTTGGGGCACCGTGGTCGAGGTCGGAGGGCAGTACTGCTTCAGCTCCGTAGGCCAGGAAGAAGGGTGTGAACCCTATGGATCGATTCAGGGTCATTCTTAGGCTCCAAAGGATCGCTGGGACCTCTGTAACCCATTGCCCAGCGTACTTGTTGAGTCGGTTGAAGATGCATGACTTGAGTCCTTAGAGGACCATACCATTGGCATGCTCAACCTGATCGTTAGTACATGGGTGTCTGACCAAGGCCCAGTCAATTCTGATGTTGTATCCATCACTGAAGTCTAGGAACTTCTTCCTGATGAAGTTAGTCCCGTGGTCAGTGATGATGCAGTTAGGAATGTCGAACCGGTAGATGATGTCGAGGAAGAATTTGACCGCCTCTTTTGAGCGGATGTTGGTGTTGGGCTTGGCCTCTATCCATTTGGTGAACTTGTCGACTGCTACGAGTAGGTGAGTGAAACCGCCTGGGCCCTTTTTGAGGGGCCCCACCATGTTGAGGCCCTAGACCATGAATGGCCAGGTGATGGGGATGGTTTGGAGCTCCTGTGCTGGCAAATGGGTTTGTCAAGCATAGAACTGGCATCCTTCACACCTACGGACGACCTCCACTGCATCTCATAGTGTGGTGGGCTAGTAAAAACCTTGTCGAAAGGCTTTTCCGACCAGCAACCTTGGAGCCACGTGATGCCTGCAAATTTCGGCATGGACCTCGAGGAGGAGCTACTTCCCTTGGTTGGTGGGGATGCACTTCATGAGTACCCCTGATGGACTCCGTTTGTAGAGTTCGTCACCGAGAGCGACGAAGGTCTTGGCACATCGAGCGATCTGTCAGGCTTCAGTCCTTTCAGGTGGGAGAACCTCCTCAAGGAGGTAGGCGAGTTGCGGTGCTAGCCAGTTGGTTTGATCGAGTGCCAATATGGCGATGTTGGTGGGTGACGTTGTCATGGAGGTACTAGGATCGGAGCACCCAGGTGCTGGCTTAGCATCGGGGTCAGAGCCCCCGGGCGCTGGCTTGGCGTCGGGGTCAAAGCCCTTAGGCGCCGGGTAGGTGTTGGGGTGTGTTTGGACTGGACCTTCTAGGATGCGGGTGGACGGTTTGTGGATGTCGTTGATGAAGACCCCGGATGGGGACGGATCCTGCCTGATGGCTAATTTTGTAAGAAAATCGGCGACATTGTTGTCCTTTCAGGGGACGTGATGTAGCTCGATCCCCTAGAATTTGTCCTTGAGCTTGTGCACCTCTTGGTAGTATGCTGCCACGAGGGGGCTTTTGCAGGAGGACTCCTTCATGACCTGATCAATGACCAGCTACGAGTCGCCGTGAACATAGAGTTGCATAGCACCAAGCTCGAGGGCGATGCGTAGTCCGTTGATGAGGGCCTCGTACTCTGCTGTGTTGTTTGAGGTTAAAAAGTGGAGGCAGATGGCGTAGCGGAGCCTACTCCCATCCAGGGAGATCAGAACCACTCTAGCTCCCGAGCCGGGTGCCATTATGGACCCGTCGAAGTACATTATCCAGTACTTGTGGGTGATGTCCGGGGTCGGTAGTTGCACCTCTGTCCATTCGGTGACAAAATCCATGAGAGCCTGAGGCTTAATGGCGGTACGGGGGATGTACCTCATGTCGTGGCCCATGAGCTCGAGATCCCACTTGGAGATCCGTCCTACGGCATCGCGGTTGTGGACGATGTCTCCAAGCAGGTATGAAGTGACGACTACGACTTTGTGGTCGGTGAAGTAGTGCAAGAGCTTCTGGGTCACCATCAGAATGGTGTATAGGAGTTTCTGCACCTAGGGGTACTAGACCTTAGGGTCGGTGAGTAATTCCCTAATGAAGTATACTGGCCGCTGGACCTTAAGGTGGTGTCTTGGTTCCTCTCTCTCGACGACCAGGGCGGCGCTTACCACATGGTTGCTGGCTGCGACATAGAGGAGGAGGGGTTCTCCTCGTTCAGGAGCGACGAGGATTGGGGCCAATGTCAGGGATGCTTTGAGGCTCTCCAGAGCCTACTGAGCTTCCATGGTCCAGACGAAGGCGTCTGTCTTTTTTAGGAGCTTGTAGAGCGGCATCCCTCGTTCGCCGAGCCGAGAGATGAACCGGCTTAGAGTGGCCAGACAGCCGGTGAGCCTTTGCATGCCCTTGACATTGCGTATGGGACCCATGCTAGAGATGGCCATGATCTTTTTGGGGTTGGCCTTGAAGCCGCACTCGGATACAATGTATCCTAACAGCTTCCCCTTCAGAACCCCAAAAGCACATTTTTTGGGATTCAGCTTAACGTTGAACCTATGGAGGTTCATGAATGTTGCGGCCAAATTTGCGATCAGGTCACAAGCTTGAGCTGTTTTGACCACTATGTCATCAACATAGACGACGATTGTTGGTTTTGGCCGCTCGGACTGATCACACTGATCGAGCGGATGGATTTGGTCGGCGAAGCATTGCTGCATGCACCTTTGGTAGGTGGCGCCAGTTTTCTTCAGGCCGAAAGGCATGGTTACGTAGTAGTATGAACCATATGGGGTAATGAACAAGGTTGCGAGCTGATTAGACTCTTTCATCACGATCTGGTGATAGCCCGAGTAGGCATCCAGAAAGGAGAGGATCTCGCAACCCGAGGTGGAGTCGACTATCTGGTCTATGCGTGGCAAAGGGAAGTGATCCTTTAGACATGCTTTGTTCAGGCCAGTATAATTAATGCACATTCTCCACTTCCTAGTCTTCTTTTTAACAAGAATGGGATTAGCAAGCCAGTCAGAGTGGAATACCTCTCTGATGAATCTGGCCGCTAGGAGTTTGGTGATCTCTTCACCTATGGCCCTACGTCTCTCATCGTCGAAGCGACGTAGGCGCTACTTGGTGGGCTTCGAGCTTGGGATGAGGCACAGTGCATGCTCGGTGACTTCTCACGGTATGCCTGGCATGTCAGAAGGCTGCCATGTGAAGACATCGCGATTAGCACATAGGAAGTCGACGAGCTCGCATTCCTATTTGGCTGGGAGCTAGGTCTCGATCCACACCATCTTGGTTGGGTTAGTGGGGTCGATTCCCACCGCCATGGTTTCCATGAGCGGGTAGAAGGCCATCAAGGAGGTTGGTTTGTTGCAATCTAGGACTACTGGGGTCGATGACTCCTCAAGCTGCGGAAGCTCGGACAAGTTGATGACCGCGGTGGTGTGCTCAAAATGCTCATGGTCGCACATGAAGGCATGCAAGAAGGCACTGCTCATGGTGATAATGCCGTTTGGTCCTGGCATCTTAATCTTGAGGTTGGTGTAGTTGGGGATTACCATGAATTTGATGTAGCATGGCCACCCCAAGATGGCGTGGTAGGATCCTGGAAAGTCCACCACTTCAAAGGTGAGGACCTCCGAGCGGAAGTTGGCTCGGTTACCAAATGTGATGGGCAGATTGATCTACCTAAGCAGGTATGCCTACGTTCTCGGGATCACCCCATGGAAGGGAGACCCTACCAGGCGGAGTTCTGACCAGGGTATGCACATGGTGTCAAGGGCGTTGACGTAGAGGATGTTGAGGCCACTGCCTCCATCCATCAGCACCTTGGTAAGGCGCTTGTTGTGGATGATGGGGTCGACGATGAGCGGGTAACATCCTAGTCTCATGACGTGGGAGGGATGGTCCCTCTGATCGAAGGTGATTGGAGATTCTGGCCAGCTGAGGACGGAGGAGACGGCCGTCTCGGTGGCGCATGCCTCCCTATAGCACACCTTTGTGCTGGTGTTTGGTCTAGATGGTGTTGGATCCACCAAAGATCATGATGCATTCCTTAGGGTCAGGGAAACCATCTCCGTCCTTGCCCACCGCACGTCCTTTCTTGGCTGCCGCCTCTTTGTCGTCCCCCTCTTTCGGCCCGCCAGCCTATTGGAGGAAACATTTGAGGAGCTCATAGTCCTTGTAGAGGTGTTTGATGGGGTAGGTGTGGTTGGTGCATGGGCTATCCATGAGCTTGTTGAAGTGGTCAGTTAGCCCCTGCTAGGGCTGCTTGCCCATGCGATCAGCCGCGGCGACCAATGCGGTGTTGTCTGATCGACGCTGATTTTTTTTGTAATTCTTGCCCCTCTATGTGGAGGGACCCTCATCTTGGTCCGTGCGCTTGGCCTTGCCTTTGTTCTGGCCTCCATTGAAGACCGCTCCAACCACCTCCTCACCAGAGGCATGGTTAGTGGCGATGTTGAGCAGGTCACGAGTGGTTTGGGGCAGGCAGCCAAGCTTCTAGATCATGGACTTGCAGGTCATCCTGGAGAGGAATGCGCTGATGACGTCCGCATTGACGACATCTGGGAGGGAGTTGCATCATTTGGAGAACCTACGGATGTAATCCCATAGGGATTCACTGGGCTCATGTTGGCAGCTCTTGAGGTCTCTGGAGTTTCTAGGCCAGACATACATCCCCTGGAAATTTCCAACGAAGACCCTCTTGAGGTCCACCTAGTCATAGATGCTGTCGTGCGGGAGGAATTCAAGCCATTCCCAAACATGTTCCCCAACGTAGATGGGGAGATACTGGATGATGAAATAGTCATCATCCACCCCTCCGGCTCGGTAGGCGAGCCAGAAATCTTCGAGCCAAATACCGGGGTTTGTCTCCCTGGTGTACTTGGTGATATTGGTGGATGATCAAAAGCATGGTGGGAACGACGCTCTTCGAATACGCTAGTCAAAGGCTCGTGGTCTTGGGCCCTCAGGGTTGGGACTCTGATCGTTTGGGTGGGGACCATGCTTGGGAAGCATTTCACCACTCCCTTTGATGGTTTGTCCAAGACCCACGTTGCCTGCCCTCATCGCCGCCCGGTGGTCATCATCATCATGCTAGGTCTAATGCCGGTTGCTGATCATGCTACAAGCATCTTGGTGCGGACTAGGCCATTCATGTATCGGCGGTCGGTGTAGAGCAGGCGCTAGGTCAGACCATGGTGCAGCCGCTGCCTCCCGAGCCGCACTTGGTGGCCATAGCGGTGAGCGGACTAAGCGATCCGTCTGGTGCATCCCCACTCCCCCAGTGGGGATAGAGGGCACGTGTTAGAGTTGCAATGTTTAGCTTTCCACCTATTGAACAATGGTGGCTTCTACCAGCACCCAGAGGTTTCGGTAGACCGCTTGCACCTAGGGGTCGACAGGCTCAGGAATGCTGCGCAGAAGCATTGCCGTAGCATCGATGTTCTAGCTAGCCTGAGAGAACTATGGGACGTCATTCCCCTTGTTTATGATGTCGTGTTGGACCTCACAGGTGTGACCCCGGGCGCCACCCACCGGGTCGTGCGCATGGGGCGCAACGTGCTGTACCGAGCGTGCCAGCATAGGCGACGGCTGGTTCTGCTGCCATTGTCATAGTTCCTCGAGGTGTACTTGCACAAATGCGAGGGCCCCCGCACATGGGTCTGGAGGGGTGTGAGTCTGCACAGACTCCGCAATGACCGATGACTGTCCTAGAGCATCTGCCATAGCGCACTCTCAGGACGGATGGTGGCTAGGTGCTACATCACCAATGCTAGAGCCGTCGCTCTCACCCTCATCATCCGAGAGTTTGTGGAAAGTGGTAGGAGCATAGCTCACCATTCCCACAAATTTTGATGTGAGAGGGGATGGCGGCAGTGTCCTTTGGAGCCCCCGAGCACACGTGTCCACAGGGGACGTGAGGCCGCAGGGGAACCGGTTGTACGGTGTTCATGGTGCGGTCAATACGGTCCCTCCGGATAATTGGCGGGAGATAGTAAATAGAGAGTAAATAACAATATGTATGTTACTTACAGTGGGGTTTGAGTAGAGAGTTTGCTCAGAATGAAACACAGATGCCTCATCATTGAAGTCATTGTGCATCCTAGAGCCGATGGAGGGCGCCCCTCTGATGGGCGCCGGCACAAGAGCCTCCTCATGGATGTGTAGTACGCCGAGGCGGTCGGCGATGAAGTCCAGGCTTCCAAAGAGGAAGGCCTAGGACTGCTTGGAGATGGGTGGAACCCACATCCCAATAGGTGGGAGTGCAAAAAACTCTAGTGAGCCGAAGCGAATCGTATCGCCTGAGCCCGCTGTGGCGAAGGTGGCAGAAAAGTGGGCCATCTGATGACCAAAAAGTGTTGAACGTACAACGTCTTCCCCACGGACGGCGCCAACTATCGGTGTAGAAAGTGACCAACAAGCAAATATTTGTAGTTTTGCCGTACGTTGTGATCGGAAGTGGCCTAACACTCAATGACACAGGGTTTATACTAGTTCAGGCAATGTGCCCTATGTCCAGTTTGAGTCAGTCGATGACTTTATTCCTAAGCCCAGGTGCTCGACGTTTGTAGTGGGGTTACAAACAAGAAGGAGAAAGATGGGGGGTACAAGAGGTCCGGTCGAACTCTGGTCAGAAGGGCTGAGAGTGACGGGAGAACCGCTATGAGCTAAGTGTTCAAGTATGTGCTTGAGGTTTGAACCTGGCAGTTCTATGGTTGTGAACTAGTGAACTTGATCGATCTAATAAATCTGACCAAGCTTAATGATCCTGAATGTTGGGAGAGAGCGCATCCCCTTTTATAGATGAAGGGGATGGCCTTACAAGTGAGAGGGAGAGAGTACGTATGCTTCTAAGCCTTATTGCCCACGCCGGTGGGTACAGGATGATGGTAGGCACCCACAATACTATTGAATGTCAGATGCACGTGGGAGGTGGTATTGTCTTCTTTGGGTATGGTAGACATTGGCGCCTACCACACTGTTGATACCTAGAGGCATGCAAGGGGTTTCACCATGTTCATCCGGTACGATAAAAGACGGCGCCCACAACACTATCGATGCCCAGAGGCATGTGGGGGGCCTCACCATATGGGAGTTAATGGCGCCCACAATACTGTAGGGAAAATGTCAGCGCCTACAACTCTGTTTGGGATCTATTGTGCTAGGGAGTTTGTAGAGTATTGTTTTCTATAGGTGTATAGAGTATGGTCCCTGGTATTGCGGTTTGACTTGTGCGCCCTACCTTACTTTCTCCACCCGTTTCCTGGTCCTTACCGAGCGGGCATCCCTAGTTGGTTGGTCCCAGTCAGCTCTGATTACGCCAGTCGGAGAAGAACAGTGAGCAGGGTTTTGGCATACCCTAGTCGAAGACATGGGGTTGGAGTCGGATGTAGTGCTTTGGCCAGGCCTTCTGGTCAGAGAGGCCATTCGGTGGTGGGCTAGAGACTCCGAAAACAGGCACCGCTCCTCCTCGGCCAAACCTTCTGGTCAGTGATTGGATCACCCTTCTAGCCTATTGTTTACATACTTTGGCTGGCCCATGAGTTGCGTGTTGTTAGCTTGTGCCGAGCCTTTGTTGGGAAGCGGGTCTGCGAGGGACCCCGAGTTTATGAACCTGACACCTGGTGAGTACGCTAAAATCTCATCGTCTGAATCTAATGTCTCATCATGCTCAGTGAAGTGGTTACCTGGACAAATGGTGGACTCTCCAGTCTACTGAATTGAAGTAGTAGTGTTAGACCCTAGGGTCAACTCTGCTCCATTAATGGTAGGATTAGTAGGCTCAGTGGTCACATCAGGCTCAATGATTGTTGGGAAAGCCCTAGGAGGCTTTGTATGTGCCCATGTGGCATCACACGTAGTATCTGGCCTCTAACCTGATTGGGCGAAGAAGGTCGATCAGCTGCCTCATGAGTAGAAGCTAAACTCTACATATGCTCGATTGTAGTAATACTAGCATTAGCAGGTTCAGGCATCTCATTCATTGGAGAACCCCTGAGAGGCTCTATATGTGTCCCTGTGGTAGCTTGCACCTTGACCTGAGGGGGCAAAGAAGGTGGATCACCTGCCTCATCAAAACCTGAAGCTAGCTCAGGTATCTCAAGCATTAGAGAAGCCCTAAGAGGCTCTGTATGTGCCTCTGTGGTGACTTGCACCTCGACCTGAGGGGGTGAAGAGGGTGGATCACCGGCCTGATCAGGACCTAAAGCTGAACTCTGCTTATGTAGCATCATAGTAATGGGCACCTTTGTGTGGACAGTTGTATTATCAAGACCAGTCAGATAACCAGCAATGGGGTTGACCTAACTACCACATTGCAACTAAAGCATCTAAAAGTCAGGGCCTTAACCCTTGTGGCATTGTACAGTTGATTAAAGCAACCGGTGAACACATTACACATTAGGTCAATTTTTTGGCCTTGTTGGTTGATGGCCTCACAAAAAGTAGATGATTGCTAGCTCATCTGCTCTTTGAGAAGGACCATGCTCTCCGCTTGCTTATCAATACTTGCTTTCCAACACCTCTCTTGTTGTTCCATACGCTTCTGGTTTTCTTCCTGGACAACAGCTAGCCTAGCAAGTATCTGTCCAAGCTCTGATGGTTGCTGAACGGACACTAGAGGCAGTGCCTGCTTGGCTAACATCTCTTAGTAGGTGGAACATCATCCATCTCTTTGTTGGCCACACCACCGGAGGATGACCCTCCCTCATCATGGTCGTCTAACATAGGGTCATGGTAGTCGCTGCCATTGGAGTCTGAATCTTGCATTTGTAGATTCAAGATTCCTCCAATCCTAGACTAGTGGTCTGCCTGCTCTAGGGCTGCATCCATCATTTCGTGTCTTTCTCTATCCTGTATGGGTAACATCTCTTGAACAGACCTAAGGGCACGCTGTCCATGATGACGATCATCCAGACTTGCTGGCATGTAGGTCATAACCTCACAGGTCAACTCATTGTATAGCGGCCCATTCCTTTCAGAGTCAATTGTGCATAGCAGATAGCAGATGATGTGAGGGTACATGTGCCACCATCCAGTATTGATAGCATCAGCTATCACATCCTTGATCTTAGATAGGAAAAAATGTAAGAAGTCAAACTGCTCACCTCTCCATATTGATAGTAGTAGCCACTGCTGCAATCTGGTCAACAACTCCCTATTACCGCCATGAGGCAGGACTATCTTCTTCAGAGCCATGTGTAGAATGTAAGTGTTGATGTTTCGGACCGGGGGGGTCCTCAACCGACTAGTGAATTTGTTCTACATGCTCCTGATTCTGGATGGTGATGCAAAGAGACACAAGATTTATACTGGTTCGGGCAATCGGTGCCCTACGTCTAGTCTAAGAGATCGAACTTGTATTCCTTGCACCGAAGTGCTCGTAGTAGGGGGTTACAAGCTAAGGGAGAGAGGGAACTAGTCCCAGGTCTCGGCAAGGTGTTGTGTGGGCCGTCTGAGACGTTGCTCTTAAGCGGCTGGGATGTGTGCCTGTGCGTGTTACCAGGTGTTCTCCCTTCCCTAAGTGGCCCAAGTCTTCTCCTTTTATAGTTGAAGGGAGGATAAGGACAGTACATGTATTACTATGCGGCGTCATGCCGACAAGGACGGCATGTCCGAGCCCTGTGGCCTATTCCTGTGGCGACGTGGTCGTCGGAGTGGTCCGTCCTTGGAGTACTGGGGCGGCGTGGTCATCCCATCAGATCCTGTGCGTCATGGGAGCCCCGGGAATGCCTCGGAGTGGACGCGGGGGTGAGCGTGCAAGCCATTGTGGACGGACTATACGTGAGGCCGAGATTTGGTCGATGCCGAGGCTTGCACTGCGGTGGGGGGTCTCGGCAGGCACGAACCCCAAGATCGTTGAGGCCCTAATGTACAGTGCCGAGGCCCTGGTGTATAGAGCTGAGGCCTTGGGCGGGTGGCCGATCATGGGTACAACATTAGGACACAGTGGCCAGTAATCCCCGTTGTACCCTGTCCCAGCCGGTATGGCGCTGATCATGGACACAGTGAATTTACACAGTGGCCGGTAATCCCCGCCGTGCCTTATCCCGACCGGTATGGCGCTGATCGTGGACACAGTGAATTTACATAGTGGCCGGTAATCCCCGCCGTGCCCTATCTCGTCCGGTATGGCGCTGATGCGACCTCGGGTCGCGTCGGCCATTCTGTGGCGTTGAATCACCGTCCGGCTAAGATTGCAGGAGTGGTTGAAGCATTAATGAGACACGACACGCTGTCGAGAGGGTCGGCCAAGGCGGGGGCGACAGACCATGGACGAGCCGGCCTCGAGCGACACGGAGAATGAGGCCTCGCGCGAGACGGAGATCAGGCTCCTTGCCGAGGCCTCGCGCAAGAGGCCTCGCGCGATACGGAGAACGTGCCTCCTGCCGTGGCCTTCCATGGGGAGTCTCGGGTGAGGCGGAGGCGGCGTTCCCTGCTGAGGCCTTCCTTGGGGAGCCTCGCATGAGGCGGAGTTTGTGTTAGGGTGCTGAGACCTCCTGCTCGAGGCTCGAGGTGAGGAGGGGGAGGACCCAGTGGGCTCGGTCGTGGCGGGTGAGGGGCCCACGACTTACCTTCTTGCTTTTATTATTTTTAGATGGGACTTTGGCAACCCACTTGATGTTTTGCTTAGAGTACCCCATTCTAAGGTACCCGACAGTAGCCCCCGAGCCTCGGGGGGAGTGCGTGCACTCCCCCTAAGGGTTCGTCGAGGCTTGGTTTATACCTGCCCCGTAGGAATTGGGGTTTGCTTTTTGAGGTTCTGGTGGGTGCGCGCGAGCGCACCCGCCAGGTGTAGCCCCCGAGCCCTCGGAGGAGTGGAGTTACTCCTCCAGGGGCTTTCTTCATTTTCGTGTCTAAACGAGTAGTTCTTATTGCATTTGCTGAGCCCCCAAGCGCAAGTTTGGGTTGCGAGGGTCTCGGCGAGGCTGCAGGAAGAAGCCCTCTAGCCTCCGTGCGGAGCAAGAGGTTCATCAGGGGTCCCCTGACTTTGGGTATGATCCTCACGCTTCCTTTCGCTCAGAAGGAGGGGTGGAATGTGCCAGGCTACCCTTGATGGGCGCGAGCATGGACACTTCTAGTGAGCTGCTAGCGGGTAGTCCGAGTGGAGGCCCAAGCCCCGTTCGCTGGGAGACGGCTAGTGGTCCAGAGACGCACTCCAAGAGTACCAGGGGGTTTCTCTAGTGGGTGCCGAGGCCGTTCGCGGGCCTCGGTGGCTCGGTGCCTCCCTACGGTGGGATCCCATTCGGATACTTCCCCGCCGGTCTCGGACACGACTTAGGACACCCTGAGCGACCGTTCGCTTGGGCCTGGGCCATTCGTAGGCTCGCCCTGATGTTGTCCCTAACTTTGTTGCCCTGGGGTGGCTGTCGAAACCTTTTGGTGGCCCAGCCTTCAAACCCCTAGACTGTAATGGGCTTGGTGCCCTTTTATCGTGTTTGTAGCGAAACTTCTAGCGCGGTTTTGGACTGTTTGTCTTTGTCTTGGGTGTTCTGGCCCTTTCATCTGATCTTCACATGTCCTTTTCATTCGGACGAAGGGTTAGTTTGCCAAGCCCATTCTGGTCTCGGCAAGGTTGCAGGAAGAGCCCCTAGCCTCTGTGTGAGAGGGCCGTCGGGAGTTCTCTTGACTTTTTATACGCCCCTCGCGCGTGAGGGTTTGTTTGCCGAGGCCCCTTTGGGTGCGAGCCCGGGTCGTGGGGTCTTGGCATATTTGCAGGAGGAGCCCCCTAGCCTCTGCATAGGGCGAGAAGGACATCAGGGGTTTCCCTGACTTTTTATGCGACCCTCGCGCTTCTTTTTTGCTCGGAAGGAGGGGTGGAATGTGCCTCACTACCCTCGATGGGCACGAGCGGTGGCACTTCCGGTGAGCTGTTATTGGGTAGTCTGAGTGGAGGCCCAAACCCCGTTCATTAGGGGACGGCTAGCGGTCCAGAGACACACTCCAAGAGTACCAGAGGATTTCTCTAGTGGGTGCCGAGGCCGTTCGTTGGGCCTCGGTGGCTCGGTGCCTCCCTACGGTGGGATCCCATTTGAATACTTTCCTGCCAGTCTCGGACACGACTTTGGGCATCCCAAGCATTTCGCTCGCTTGGGTCTTGGCCCCGTATAGGCTCGCTCGCAGTCGCCCCTGACTCTGTTATCCTGGGGCAGCTGTCGAAACCCTTTGGGGTCCAGCCTTCGAACCCCTAGATCGTAATAGGCTCAGAGCCCGATTCCTTCCTATGAAAGGAACAGGCCACGGGAAATATCTTCCCTATCGGCTCGGCCGTGGGTGGCGCGCCTTTTGAGGCAGTTTCATGGGGAGGTGAAATGACGCCTGCTGCCGTAGTGGCCGAGCGCGACGTGATGGACGGGATGTAACTGTCCTCGCATTTAATGCGGGAGACGTGGGCGCGTGGGCCGCCGAAATCGGCTCGTGGTTAACCGCGCTGGATGGGGGAAAACCTCCCTGATTTCATTGCCCGTTCGTTTCGCCTCCCTGCATAAATACCCGAGGAATCTCACCCCTCCTCGTCTTACCTTGCCTGCCACCTCCGCCTAGCCGTCGTCAGAGCAGCGGGTGCTAGGAAGAAGAGGAGAGAAGAGCGAACTAGGGAGAAAGCGAGAGCGTGGGAGGCAGAGAGAAAAACTCACTGCCGCGCCTAATTCCTCCATCGCACCCATGGCTGGCAACGTCGTCATTGTCGAGGCAGACCCTTGGGATCCGTCGGACGTTACCGAGGAGATGCTCCAGTCGCTTGTCGACGGCAGGCTCCTCCGCTCGGTGACAGACCCTAGTAGGCCGGAGTGGATTGCTCCGTACGGCGAGCTAGAGCCGAGGCCCTACGACGGCTATGTCGTGAGCTTTGTCTCCTTCCATGAGCGCGGCCTCGGTGTTCCGGCGGGCCGGTTTATGCGGGCGCTCCTGCACTACTACGGCGTGGAGCTCCACAATTTTAATCCCAACTCCATCGCTCAAGCGGCTATCTTTGTTGTCGTCTACGAGGGGTATTTGGGGATCGCTCCCCATTGGGATTTGTGGCTCCACCTGTTCCGGGCGGGGCATACTACCAAGCCGACAAGCACGTCGGGTAAGAGGATGGCGTCGAGGGCCGGAGGCTGCACTCTCCAAGTGCGTCAGGACCGCCTGCACCTCTACACGAGTGGTACACGCGTCCTCCAACCACCGGTGGTACACGAGTTGGTTTGACCTCCGCAACGACGACAGAGGACTTCCCCCTTATACTAGGCGGATTGTGGGGAGTTGCCCAGAGAAATGGAAGTGGGGCGTCCCGAAGGTTGACCAGCCCAAGCTGGAGCCGCTCCTGGAGGGGCTGGCGAGGCTGCGGAGCCATGGCCTCACGGTCGCTGTGGTCGTGGCCGCCTTCCACCGCCGGAGGGTGCTGCCGCTGATGGCTCGGCGGCAGCGGCTGTTCGAGATGAGGCCGGGTGAGCCCGTTGAAGGCACCCAGATGTCTTCCTCCGCCCTCTCCGACGAGGAAATTCACCATCGGGTGGGGGAGACGGTGGATGCGAAGTTGAGGGGCGGCAACCTGACCCCCTTCGCGATGCGACCGTCGCGGGGGTTCCTTTCGCTGGTAAGTCGAGTGCCGCTGTGGCCTCTGAGCCTACTCAATCTCCCTTTATCCCTTGTTTCCTTATGCGCGTTTGTCGTTCCTTCAGGGGATGAGGGACGTGCGCTCCTCCCCGCCGCCTGTTCCCGAGGACGCGGGGCAGCGGGCGATCAACCGCGCTCACGCCGATGTACAGAAGAAGCAAAAGGATGCTAAGGCGGCGAAGCGCACGAAGTACATCATTGCGCGCGAGGCATTGGATAAGCGCCGCCGTCAGCAATGGAAGGATGGTCTCCTGTTGGAGGAATCCCTATTGACGTCGTTGTCGATGGAGGCCTCGGACGAGAACGACAAGGGCAAGGTCCCCTAGACCACCTTCCTGACGTCGAGGAGGTGGCGCCCGGGGCGTCGGTAAGCAGCCCGGCACCCCTGGGAAGGGGAGAAGAAGCAGACCCGGGGCCGGCGGTTGCCCGCTCTAGGGCCAAGGCCGACACGCCCGAGGCGCGGGCGTTAGGCAAACGCTCCATCAGCCCGGTAAGCTCGGCGGCCGCGGCGGAGCAGGTGGCGGTGGAGGCGACGCCACCACCCCTGTAGAGGACCAAAGCAGCACCGGGGTCCGCTGAGGACCGACCGGCACCGATGGATACGGATGCGACGCCACTGCCACCGCCTCCGCCGTTGCGGACGCGGTTTGCCATGGCGAAGCAGGGGCCGCCCCGTTCTAAGTAAGTGCATTTTTGGCAGGGTCGTAGCGTCCTCCGTTTGCTTTTTTGGTCTCGCGCTGACCCTGTAGGTTAATTTTCTTTAGTCGGAAGTGGCCTATGGATGACCTTCCCTTGGCGCCCCTCAAGGCGCTTAAGGCGAGCCCCAGCTCCTTTGCCCACAGGGTGGCAGAGGCACAAGCCGCCATCCAACGTGGCGCAGCGTCGGCGAGGGTCGACCCAAAGGAGCCGGCCGCCCAAGGAGGGGTTGCCGAGGCAGCCCCTACATGGTCAGATGGAGCCGTCGTGCCCTTTGTTGCCGAGGCTCTCAGGGCCTCTGAGGCTAAGGCGATGGAGGCCCCGGCGCCTACGACCGCCGAGACCGCAGTGTCCGCGGTCGGCGCTTCTACGTCTGCCGAGGCCATAATGGTGGAGGCCAGAGCCCCTGAGACCGCCAAGGCCGTGATTGCAGAGGCCAGAGCCCCTGAGGTCACTACGGCTGTCGTGATGGTGGCGAGGCCGTCTGTGTAGGAGGCGGAGATGCAGGCGGTGGAGGCCTCGGCCATGCCCTTGGCTCAAGGCCCGCCGTTGTTGTGGGAGGGTGCCCAGGAGACGGAGGTCTATCCGATCTCCTCCGACGATACTTCCTGGGTGCGGGAGGTGGTCGGCACCGAGGAGACCGATGCCATGGAGCAGCCGGCGCCGCTCTTGGGCGAGGGAAGCTCGGCCCTCGTGTGGGTGCGACCTGAGCCCCGCGGGTGGGATCACCCGCGGGTACTATGGCACAGCTAGGACGACCCTGAGGGGGAGCCTCTGTTCACCCTCGAGGACACAGCCAAGGGCGGGCGCTGGAGTACCTTCAAGCAGTACCACGAGCTGGCGGAGCGGTCGCTACGGACAGCGCTGTCCGTGGTGGCCGACGAACTGCCCAGAGTCGCCTAGGTTCGTGTTTTCCTTTCTCGCGTGATGTTGTTCTTTTCTCAGTTTTGTCGCAACCAACGACCTCTACTCTGCCTCCTCAGGAGCTCGAGACCCGGTCCCTCGGGAAGTCGGTCTTCCTCTGGCGGGAGAGGGGAATCTAGGACTAGCTTCAGCGGCAGAGGGGCCTTCTTGCCGATGCTAAGGAGCTTCTGTCGGCATGAAGCACGGAGGTGGAGGACCTCCGCCTTCACTGTGCTGATGCAAAGGTCGAGGCAGCCACAGCCCAGACGCAGCTCGCCCCTTTAGCGGTGTAGATCAAGGAGCTGGA
Source organism: Miscanthus floridulus (assembly GCF_019320115.1). Lineage (NCBI taxonomy): Eukaryota > Viridiplantae > Streptophyta > Magnoliopsida > Poales > Poaceae > Miscanthus > Miscanthus floridulus. Next base: position 91,453,190 of record NC_089580.1, on the reverse strand, counting down.
GGAGGAGCTTACCCATGCCGTTAGCGATCAGGATGCCTTCAGATCTCGGGCTGAAGAAGCGACGGCCTCAGGCAAGGCCCTCGTCGAGCAGCTGGGGGTAGAGGAGAGTGCACACCAGCTGACCAAAGGTGCTCTGAACGAGGCCCTTGCTGCGGTTGAGGCCTCGTAAATCGAGGCTGTGGTTTTGAGGGGGACGGTTGAGGGTGAGTTTGAGTCCCCTTGTTTTGTTCTCTTCTCCTTATGTTCGCTTCCTAACTTCCTTGTATGATGCAGAGCTGGGGAGTGAAGCTTCCAGGGCGGCCGAGGCCTCTTGGGTTGAGGCCTAGCGGTTGAAGGAGAAGGCCAAGGCCTGTCAGGCCGAGACCCGACACTAGGAGCTGAAGGCCAATGGTGAGTTCCGTGGGCTTTTGTCCCTAGCTTGGGTTGTTTTTTTTTGTCTGGCTCGACCTCATTATATTTTCCGCGGTGCAGAGTCAGAGGCGGAGTTCGCTCGGGCCGCCGAGGCTTCTAGTGTGGTGTAGACAGTGCTCGATACCAAGATCAAGGAGCACGAGGCGCTGAAACGTGCCGCCCTTTGCACCTGCGAGGCCTTGGAGGTCGAGGGGGTTCAGTCAGGCCGCTCCCTTGGGAGCCGCTTGATTGCGCTGAGCAGCCAGATGCGCGAACGGCTCCGAGGGGCGCTGCACACGGGTGTCAAGCGGGCGATGGCCGTCATCTCCTCTCACTACCTTGGCGTCGACCTCTCGGCCATCAGTGATGGCTACGTTCTGCCTGATGATGAGGAGGAGGCCAACGCAGTGGTCAAGAAGCTGATGGAGGCGGCCGAAGGCCCTGGCATGGCGCTGGCGACGCTCTTCGAAGAGGAGGTGGTGCCCCCCTACCATCTGCCGGTGCTGAAGGCCCTGAACCTTGATCTAGGCCCCGGGGGCTATGTAAAGATAGGATACGGGTTATTTTTGTATCATAACATTTGTGGCCGTCGAGGCCTTTATTTCTGAAGTATTTGTGATTCTTAGTTGTTTTTTTCATGTTTCCGAGCCTTTGTCCTCTGTTGCTTCTGATCAGATTTCATTTGCGAAACACCCCTTTGGGGCCTAAGCCGTTCCTTGAGCGAGAGGTAGTGAGGGAGTGTCGTAGCCCGGGGGCGTAGGCCGTCTTGCGACTCTACCGGCCTCTTGCTTAGGAAGCAGACCTTGGTCCGAGGAGTCTTCACAAATGATTCATCAGAGCCTGCTAGAGTCTTGGCGTAGGAATTTTTGCGAAAAACAACTTAAAGAATGGTGCGTGGGACCTAGGGGGAGTCCCCCATCTAGCCCCCAAGGGAGGCTTGGTTCTGCTAAGGCAGAGCCGAGTCTCCCTTGTCGTGTTTATTGTACTGCCGAGACCTACGGTGGGCTCGGGGGTTTCTCGAAAAATAAGACCAACTAAAGAATGCTTTTTAATTGTATTTTGAGAAACGACATATACAATGCTTGGAAATTTAGGGATAAAAGCGACGTAGCTGTTCTATGTTCCAAGCGTTGGTGAAGATTTCGCCCTTCTCGTTGGCCAGCTTGTAGGTCCCGGGCTTCAGTACTTGGGCGATGATGTACGGTCCTTCCCATGGCAGGGTCAGCTTGTGGTGACCCATGTTGCTCTGTGCTAGCCTCAACACCAGGTCGCCTACCTTCAGGTCTTGGCCTTGGACGCGTCGGGCCTGATAGCGCCGTAGGCTCTGCTGATACTTGGCCAAGTGTAATAGCGCGACATCTTGGGCTTCCTCTAGCTGATCAAGGGCGTCCTCTCGGGTGGTGCGGTTGCTTTGTTCGTTATAGGCTTGCAGCCTTGGGGAACCATATTCCAGGTCGGTGGGGAGGATGGCCTCGGCCCCATAGACTAGGAAGAAAGGCGTGAATCCCATGGCTCGGCTTGGAGTGTTCCTCAGGCTCCAGATGACCGACGGGAGTTCAGCAAGCCATTTCTTGCCAAACTTTTTCAATCGGTTGTGAATCCTTGGCTTGAGGCCTTGTAGAATCATGCCGTTGGCATGCTCTACTTGGTCGTTGGTCCTTAGGTGTCCTATGGCCGACCAGGCCACACGGATGTGGTGGTCGTCGCAAAACATCAGGAACTTTTTGTCGGTGAACTGTGTCCCGTTGTTGGTGATGATGGGGTTGGGGACCCCAAACCTGTGGATAATGTCAGTGAAGAACAGCACCGCCTACTCGGATTTGATTCGATTGATCGGACGAGCCTCGATCCATTTGGAGAACTTATCGATTGATACCAGTAGATGGGTGTAGCCCCCGGGGGCCTTTTGCAGAGGCCCGACCATGTCGAGCCCCCACACGGCGAACGGCCATGTGATGGGGATGGTTTGCAGGGACAGGGCCAAGAGATGTGTCTATCGAGCGTAGTACTGGCATCCTTCGCAGGAACGTACTAGCTTGGTAGCGTCGTCGACCGCCGTTGGCTAGTAGAATCCTTGGCGGAAAGCATTCCCTACGAGCATCCATGGCGCCGCATGGTGCCCATAAGCCCCTCGTTGTCGTGGCGTCGTCGCCTGCTGACCACCTCATGGTCTCCCTGCACTTCGCGTCGATTGCCGAGGTGGTCCAGAAGCATGGGGACCCTGTGGGCTATTGGCGCTCGGTTGGGCTCAAGACGAGCCGGGGCTTCCCTCTCCTGCCGAGGCGGCACCGTGGGTAGGTTCGAGGCGCCCCCATGCCGTCGGGAGGCAGAACTCTCGGCCTGCTGAACCGCAGTGGTCTCTAGGAGATCGTTTAGCTCGTCGTGGACCCACCGCCCCTCCGTGGTAGAAGGCTCGAGCATTGCGCGGACTAGCATTGCCGCAGCCGCAATGTTTTGGCTAGCGCGATTGAAGATTGGGGGTTGCTCACTCCCTTCGTCGTCGTGGATGCGGTGATGCACATCGCGGGCCCTCTGTCGGGCTCCTCCACCTTCGCCATGGCCTTGCTGTTCTTGTTTGAGAGAGTCTCGAAGCTGCTGTAGAAGGAGTTGGTCTTGTTCAACCTTGGCCTGGAGCTCACGGAGCTGCTCTAGGTCTAGGCGCTGAGGTCATGCAAGAGCGACGTTCTCATTTCGTGTGGCCGGCAGGGCAATGCGTGGGGGTGTGGCGGCGCCCGCCCCTGGGCAAAGCGGGGAGCGGCTACCTACCGCCTCATCCTCTTTGCCTACCCTCAGCATCCCGAGCCCGACGTGGAAACACTCGCGAGTGGGATCGTAAGTGCCTTCATCGTCAGAGTCGGAGTAACCAAAGCAGTAGTCGCTTGCGGCCAAGAAATGGCGCAAAGCCCCAGAGTCGTGGAGCCCGGAGAAATCCACTCTGGGCCATGCCTCGTCCTCATCCGAGGAGTCCGCGTGGGTGCTTAGGTCGAGACCGAAGCGCTGGCAGTGCTCTGAGGGATCCTCGTGAGCGGCAGCGTATGCGTAGGCGTAAGAAGCGGCGACATTTCTCAACCCAAAGGGGTATGGGGATGGTGCCATCGCCAGATTCTGCTCCACCGGGGTCGGTTCTTCAAGGAGTGGTGGAGCGGAGCTTGACGACTGGACGTTGCCGCGAGCCACTATCATTTTTCCTTTGTCCAAGCTCAGGCCAAACAGGTCCCCAGCCAGGGACCCTGTACCAACAGCTGGTCGTAGGATATTGGCGGGGAGTGGCGTGCCGCCCCGGGTTCACGTAGCATCGGGGTGGCCTTGCTCGCATCGTGCCTGGCGAGCGTGGCGAGAGCGGCCGCCCAGGCGCCGCCTATGCCTGGGCTGCCGGTGCGTAACTTCATCGTCGAACGGTGGGGCTCGAGGAGTGAGGAGTACCATGTCATACTCATGCCCTAGAGACATGAACTCTAGGCTCCCGAACCAAACCACGGTGCCGAGACGCAATGGTCGTATGGGGTCTGCCATCCGGCACCAGCTGGGATGATGAAACTGACACGCAGAGGCCCCTACCTGGCGCGCCAACTGTCGGTGTTTCAGACCGGGGGGTCCTCAACCGACTAGTGAATTTGTTCTGCGTGCTCCCGATTCCGGATGGTGATGCAAAGAGACATAAGATTTATACTGGTTCGGGCAATCGGTGCCCTACGTCCAGTCTGAGAGATCGAACTTGTATTCCTTGCACCGAAGTGCTCATAGTAGGGGGTTACAAGCTAAGGGAGAGAGGGAACTAGTCCCAGGTCTCGGCAAGGTGTCATGTGGGCCGTCTGAGACGTTGCTCTCAAGCGGCTGGGATGTGTGCCTGTGTGTGTTACCAGGTGTTCTCCCTCCCCTAAGTGGCCCAAGTCTTCTCCTTTTATAGTTGAAGGGAGGATAAGGACAGTACATGTATTACTATGCGGCGTCATGCCGATAGGGACGGCATGTTCGAGCCCTGTGGCCTGTTCCTGTGGTGGCGTGGTTGTTAGAGTGGTCTGTCCTTGGAGTACTGGGGCGGCGTGGTCGTCCCATCAGATCCTATGCGTCGTGGGAGCCCCGAGAATGCCTCAGAGTGGACGCGGGGGCGAGCGTGCAAGCCACTATGGACGGACTGTACGCGAGGACAAGATTTGGTCGATGCCGAGGCTTGCACTGCGGTGGGGGGGTCTCGGCAGGCACGAACCCCAAGATCACCGAGGCCCTGGTGTACAGTGCCGAGGCCCTGGTGTACAGTGCCGAGGCCTTGGGCGGGCGGCCGATCATGGGTACAACATTAGGACACAGTGGCCGGTAATCCCCGTTGTACCCTGTCTCAGCCGGTATGGCGCTGATCGTGGACACAGTGAATTTACACAGTGGCCGGTAATCCCCGCCGTGCCCTATCCTGGCCGGTATGGCGCTGATCATGGACACAGTGAATTTACACAGTGGCCAGTAATCCCCGCCGTGCCCTGTCCCGGCCGGTATGGCGCTGATGTGACCTCGGGTTGCGTCGGCCATTCTGTGGTGTTGAATCACCATCCGGCTGAGATTGCGGGAGTGGTTGAAGCATTAATGAGACATGACACGCTGTTAGGAGGGTCGGCCGAGGCGGGGGGCGATGGACCGCGGATGAGCCGGCCTCAAGCGACACGGAGAATGAGGCCTCGCGCGAGACGGAGATCAGGCTCCTTGCTGAGGCCTCGCGCGAGAGGCCTCGCATGATACAGAGAACGCGCCTCCTGCTGAGGCCTTCCGTGGGGAGTCTCGGGCGAGGCGGAGGCGGCGTTCCCTGCCGAGGCCTTCCCTGGGGAGCCTCGCACGAGGTGGAGTTTGCATCAGGGTGCTGAGACCTCCTGCTCGAGGCTCGAGGCGAGGAGGGGGAGGACCCAGTGGGCTCGGTCGTGGCGGGTGAGGGGCCCACGACTTACCTTCTTGCTTTTATTATTTTTAGATGGGACTTTGGCAATCCACTTGATGTTTTGCTTGGGGTACCCCATTCTAAGGTACCCGACAGTAAGCATCTAGACGTAGTCTGTCTGGTGTACGCAAAGAGCTATCGGCGAAGGGCCCCATGAAGAGCGACTGAATCTCCTACTCTGTAGGAAAAGTACCTCTAGCCCTGCTACAACGCGGAGGAAGAGCATCTCCATAGACTATCTAGTGGAGCTTCCTATCTAAAGTGTCAACCCTAAGGAGTTGTTGTAGGTGGTTATAGGACATTCGCTCTAGCTGACCATTGAGCATCAAAGCAATGAAGTCATGCTCTGAATGAATCCACACTATTACATAGAATTGACACACCTAGCTTATCACAATTTGATCAACCTCACTAAAAAGGTGAATGAAGCCTGGGAACCGCTCAAAGAGGGGCCAGATGGGTATACCAACTGCTCTCTCAAGCTCATCCCAACCAAGTATCCTTTGGTCTGCTAGTGCCGTTCCTTTAGCACGGTAGCTCCTGAAGAAACTCTCCTAAGTCACAGTCCAGAACTATGATTTTGTGCCAAGCTCTTTGAGGAGTGAAAACCAGAACTCAATATCATAGAACATGATGCTCCATATCTTCTTTGTCCTATAATACCAATAGTCATAGAACTAAACCACCTCTATCTTTCTCTCAATATTACTGCTCGTCATAGCACCATTGGCAGACACCAAACCTCCTCGACTGCTCCTCGTACCACCAATTGTGGCACACATCAAATTATCTCCTTGACTGCTCCTCGTACCACCAATTGTGGCACACATCAAACCTCCATGAGTGTGAGCGCCCGTGCCCCATGAGTAGTTGTAGATTTGATCCAGCAAGGTGCAAAGTGACTGTTCTGGTTTTTGGAGTGGAACTCGGTCATTTGTTGTAGTTGTTCCTTAGTGACCTCCTCCTCCCTAAGTTCCATTTCAGCAGTCTCCTCACGCTGCTGCTGTCGATGGGCCATTTGAGTCCACCAGTGAGAATTCTTGGACTCTAGGGCTAGTATAGCTTTGGTTGCTTCTTTCTCTACCTGTCGGATACTGTCCACCTTACTCTACCTCTTCCTAGGCTGTGGTGGTGCTTGTTCCTTTGCTTCTAGGACACTACGAGCCTTCCTCTGGCTCTTTCTAGGCTATGGTGGTGCCTGTTCCTCTGCTTCTTAGAGAATGGTTGTCTACCTCTGGCTCTTTTCTGCGAAGTGGTAGTTCTACTCGCGTTGATTTAACTCAGGCCATCTGCAACAATTAGAAAAAATTACACATGCATTGCATCAAACACCATAAATTGTGTGATAACTATCGATTTACCTTCAACAAGGGCTCACCATTTTAGGTCCATTGAGCAGGACTTCTCCATTACATTTTGCCTGAATTTGCATCGTCTCATCCTAGAGATGGATAAGGATGATTGCACTTCTTATTTTCGCCATGCCATCATGATCTTTATGTGGTTTTGGCTTGGTGGGTTTGTGTTTTTTTGTTTTGGATCAAGATTTCATTCAAAGTTCACCAAATGAACTTTGATTTACCTCCATTATGAATTCATCTTCAAGGACTTACCCTCATGAGTTTGATATTTACCTGTAGGGGTTAGTCCATGCATACAACCAATGTCTACACAAGCAGTTTTGGTTCAATAATCAAACTCGACTCCATGTCTAATTTGATTAAGGTAGGCTATATAACCTAAGCATCATGCTTAATTTAAGAAGCCTATGGAAGCACCATCGATTTAGCATGACCAAACTAAAACATACTAGTGTAGAAAAAGGAAGCATGAAAAGATAAGCTTGAGATTCACTCAAATGGATGTGCAAACTTTAAATGATGAACTAGAGAACCAAAGTTTATATGCAAGCAATGCAAACGGGGTGGATGAATGTGATTTAGCAAACATACCATGGTTTTGAAATGGGAAATCTAATTGAACGAGTGCAATGCGTGAAAATCTAGGTTTTAGCATTTCCCAAAGAAAGCACTAGATATTTGATGAATTAAGCAAACATGCAGTGGTAAAAATAAAATTGGGGAAGATAAAATATTTTTGGGTTGGTTCTCTCACCTTGATCAATTGCATCCTCACCCATAATTTGAAATGGAACTGGTGAGTGATGCAACATCTTTGTTCCGTCACATACGATGGTTTTTTTCTCTTGAAGGGGGCCTTCTCTTCATCTGTGCATGGTTAGTGTATATATATATATCTTTTTGGTAGGGTGGAGGTGTTGATTGTCCATGAATGATTTGGCACCCTAGGCTTTTGATGATTCTTTTTTTTCTTGTGGAAATGTGCCAGAAGGTCGAACGGCTGATGTTGCCCTATTTATTCCACATTCAACAGGACAAGGATAATCCCACAAAAGCTAGTGGCAAACTAGGTAGCAGATATCAAGGTCAATATCAAAATCTTTACGCCAATTGCTTCCTGGGCAACGGCGCTAGAAAGCTTATTGGCATTTCTTAGCATCGCTAACAAGTTTGTGTCCTTGGCTCCAAGAGGAGACACCGAGCATCTTAACGCAGGAGGAATCAACTCCCTAAGAATGAGCAAGAAGAAGTAGAAGTTGTGAAGGATGTACCTACTCCACCAAAATCAAGTCCATAGACCAAGCAGATGTGGAAGGAAAAGGTGGCATTGTCAACAGAGTCACCATCACAAGAGGTGCAACCATTAAGGTCTCCATCTTTGGGATCGACAGATGCACCCAAGCAATGAACAAGACTAGAGAAAAGTCCTGTTCGGAGGACTTAAAAGTCTAAACCCTTGCTGGGAGGTAAAATCGATAGTTATCCATATTTATCCTTTCACATTTCCTTAATTATTTTTACTTTAACATATTTACTTTTCTACATTCACATTGCATTTAGAAAAGAAAAAAAATAAAAATTTCATCATTGCACTATAAAAATCCTAAGCCCCATGGGAATACTTCCCAGAATATTTACCATAGAGGCATAAAAATTAAAAATACCGTGCATTCAATTATATCAGAAATTTCAAAAATTATTAGATGGACATCCTGCTAGAATTATGTCACTTAAAAAATATTTCCAAGAACAACTATCTTCGGATGGCAAATCGCTAACCCTTTTTATCCCAATCCATTCCACGAGTTTTGGTGTTCTTGTTGGTATTTTGTAGGATGATGCACAAAATTAGGAGCAAGTTCACTGGTCATTTTTATCTCTCTCCACCCGAAGTACATTTTCCCAAACCGCTGCTACACCTGCTCCACTCGAGGAACCTGACTTCCGGATGGATGAGAAAGACTTCCGTTGGTAAAACCACTCTAAGAAAGACCACGACAACAATCAGCTTGGGGGAAGAGCATCCCCGTGTATCTAGATAAGTATTTCTTTTCCTTTTGTTTATTATTTCTAAGTTTGTTATACAATAGTTACAAGAAAAGAAAAGAAAAAGATGCATAACTAAAAACAAAATAAAAATTTATCCTAGCTAGTTATATATATATATATATATTAGTAACGTGTTGTCGGGGACCGATTACTGGGGTACCCAAAGAGGTGGAACTAATAACCATCAAACGCTGATGCTCCTGAACAGGCAAGAACTCAACTACACTTCTTGCCCATACAACCGAAGGTTGGCTGCGCCTCGCCCGGCCCCGAAGGGTTGGCTCCACCTCACCCAACCCCCGAGGGCTGGACTCCGCCTCGCCCGATGTTTGGGGATAGACTCCACCTCACCCGGCGTCTAGGGGCAGACTCCACATCGCCCGACGGCTGAGAGCAGACTTCGCCTCACCTGAGCCCTGAGGGTAGGACTCTGCCTTGCTCGATGACTAGGGATAGACTCCGCCTCGCTTGATAGCTGAGGGCTATCTCTGCCTCGCCCGATGGCTGAGGGCAGGATCCGCCTCGCCCGATGTCTGAGGGCTGGCTCCACCTTGCTCGATGTCTAAGGGCTGGCTCTGCCTCGCTCGATGTCTGGGGGCTAGCTCTGCCTTGCCCGCGGCTGAGGGCTGGCTCTGCCCCACCCGACGTCGTGAGGTAGGCTCCACCTTGCTCGTTGTTTCGGGGCTGGCTCTACCTCGCCCGACGTCTGAGTGTCGTCTCCACCTTGCCTAATGGCTGAGGGCTAGCTCTGCCTTGCCCGACATCTAGGGACAGACTTCGCCTCGCCCAATGGCTGAGGCCTGACTCTGCCTTGCCCGATGGTTGAGGGATGGATCTGCCTCGCCCGACGTCCTAGGGCAGGCTCCGCCTCACCCAATGTTCTAGGGCTAGCTCTGCCTCGCCCAACAACTACACCCAACTCCTTCATAATGATGAGCACAGGGTAAGATAGGACATTCGAGTCAACTGTAGTACTAAGGGCCATGCCTTGCATGCCTGTAGGAAAGTACCATCAAGATACGATGGGACGGGCACTTTAAGCCCTTCCAAGCATGACAGAGCCCGAACAGTGTTGTAGGCGCTGACTTTTGTCTTACAGTATTGTGGGCGTCGCCATCAGCCCTCGGACGTGGATCCTGACATAAGTATATGACAACCACTACAATCTAGGAGAGAACTCACATCATCTATAGTAATGGACGTATAGTCACTTCCCTATCTGCCTCCCCATAGGGTCATGGCTCGGCACCCTAGTATGCCGCACCGTCTGCTAGAGTAGGATGGGATGTGACCACATGCTAAATGAAGCTAGAGCATGGCCCTATTAGGATTAGCAAATGTGCTATCCCTGGCATGGTCTGCTATGTCAGCCAGGCAGGCTCAAGAGAAAAGGAAGACCCGGCACCTTCGAAGGACCTTCTCTACCTTTGTTTTTTTCCTCTTTCTCCCATCTATAACCCCTGCTCCCCCTTGATCTATAAAAGGGAGGGCAGGACACCCCACTAAGGAGGGGATCGATTCAACACACATCACACACACAGCCAAGCTGCAAACCGAGCTCTTGGCACCCTTTCACCTTTCCATTAGAGACTTGGGACATGTCCCTCTCTCGACCGTTTATACCCCCTAATATGAACCTTTTTCAATGCTAATAACATGAGCAGCAGCAGACTAGACTTTGGGACATTCTACCCAAACTAGTATAAACCTTGTGTCCTTTAGCACATCATCCGGGCCTAACGCGCAATAAATATAAATTTACTAGTTAGTGTTGTTCAAAACACCGATAGTTGGCACGCTAGGATGGGGACCTTTGCGCGTTTAGACAATAAACATTAGGCCCCGGATGGCTAGCCACGGCAACAGCTGGGTCCTAGGCACACACATGCATTTCGAGGGCCTAGACTTCATCATCATGGTGGAAGGAGAGTTGGCATTGGCTCACGCCGCCATCTAATCTCTCCCCTCCATCGTCCTCAACCACGAGAGGCTTGAGTTCTAGCTCGGTGTCTCCCTTGGATGTGGCAGAACCTCCTAAGTTATAGGGCCCACATGCACCTCTCACTGTCCAACGACCTTTGACATTTATTCATATGTTTCCAATAACTTAAAAAGACTGTCGGGTGTCCTCGGGGAACCCCGAATCATCCACGATTTCCGAGCAGGATCATGTTATAGAGTCATTGCAGTATTACAACACTTATTCAAATATCAAAACCAGAGTATAAATAGCGGAAGTCTTATGATAACATAGTTTACAAACAGTTGTTTCAAACCTTATAAACTAAGTTCGATAATTATTACAAACCATAGTAGTAGTGGAGTGGCATAATTAATATAGACATATCACACAAAATAAACATCCTGCCCAAGGATCACACATTTACTTCTCATCGTCAGAACGAACGATAGTCATGCAGCACGATCCAAAACAGATCTGCCCATGAGGCTCACCTGCAACAAGGGGTCAACGAACCCAGAGTACGAAAGTACTCAACAAGACTTATCCGAAATATTAACTGATAAACTCAGTAATGCAGGCTCAGGGATTCAAGGTATAGCTTTAACAATGATCAAAGTTCTTTTGCGTAAAAGCTCTTTTAACAACATTCTTTATATAGAAAACTTCTCAAGAATTATATACAAAGCTGACACGATCCGCACTAAGATCATGAAACTTCATATCCAACCCCTTTATAAGCCTTATTCAAGTTTCGGTTATTAATTCTACGATGATGAACAGTGAGTTGAGTCTCCATAACCGAGGAGCAACGACGATTCAACCGATTAAACCCAGCTGGGAATTCCAGACCACATGACATATGCAGGTCCCCGACTCATATATATCAACCTACCCTCGGATCCTCTAAAACAAGAACAGGTCCACGCCACCCGAGAACACAGTACTCTACCATTCTAGCCCATGGCCACGTGGGTACACGCTATTCCCGCCATCTCTCCACTCCCAGTGCGCGAGTAGCCATTCTCGTAATAGAATTGCCAAGTTCAGGCTTACCAGAGTTTGTGGTTAGTACTACAAATTCTCACCTCATGCAATTCAACAATGGACGTGCCTTAATCGACACAGGCGGAAAGACCCCGCTCACAAGACCTCCATGTCCTGTGGCTCACACACACCGAGTCCGCCCGGTCTAGATTTATTACTCCACATTCCCATATCACATGCTAACATAATTAACCAATGTCCCATTTAAAACTTGTAGGTGGCAGGTAGTCACCCGACTTTCATCGTTCTACGCATAGCTAAGCAAAACTAGGCATATACGAGTTTAAAAACATGTAATATGGTAAACACGGAATAACAAGGGTGGTAATGCAACAATTAGGCTCTTACTTAACTCCTAATCTCTTAATGCAGTAATGGAAAGCAAAAGCGAAATTATTTTATAAAACACAAGGTAGGGTTGTATGCATCCGGGCTTGCCTTCGTTGACGGAAAAGTCCGGCTCCTGCGACGTTACACAAGGATTCGATCCGACCTCAACAGATGGATCAACCTCCTCAACAGCTTGATTAACTACCATGTTTTCACCTTCGTTCACTACACGTAATAACAATGCCATGTTTAACATGATGTGGAATATGAAACATGATGCTCGATGATGGATGCACAATTAATAATTTGAATACAACTTTCCTTCGCGGTACAGTTGCAAGTCAAACAAACTAAAATCTTTTTCGTAACACATACATCAACTGCCAAGGATCATTAACAACAAATGACCCAAGGTCATCACTCAAATCAAAATTCCAAACAAAAACCTAATCATTAAAGGTTACTATTCGCTTTTATGAATTAATTATTTAATTCAAAATTATGAAATAAATCAACTTATTCCAATTGAGCTAAAAATTTTAGTACATGTTTATTACATGTTAACTAAGTGGCAAAACAAATTTCATAATTTTTGGATAAATAAATAAGCCTAGAAAAATCCTGGAAATCCATTTATGAATTAACTGAGCAATTTTTATCACATTTAAAATTACTGAAAAACATTACTTCATATTTTTCTTAAATACTATACATCACAGAGAAGTCACATAAAAATTTTCATAATTTTTGGAGCTCTAAATAATTCTACACAAAAATAACAAAAATAGATACTATTCATTCAAATCTAAAAATAGAAAAATCCATTTGAACGCTGAGTCACTGACATCGGACCCCACATGTCATCACTTACCTCCCGCGTGTTGACTACGACGACGACGGCGGCTACCGGCGCAAATTCACCGACGGTGAGATCAACGGAGCGACGACCAACGTACCAAAATGACCACATCATCCCGGCGCATCGACTGAAGGCACTAGCTAGACGAAATTACTACGAGTTACGAGCTTGGCGTCGGCCATGGCGACGCGGTGGCTCGGCGACGTTTACGCCGGCGATAGGAGTACAGTAGCATTTAATCAAAGGGCACAGAAAGCATTGGAGCTTACCACGAACACTACAGAGCAGAAAGCAAGGCTAGAGAAGCAGCGTAGACGC